>NC_060139.1:1089187144-1089815715 GCF_021461385.2 Schistocerca piceifrons | reverse complement strand
CATGCACGTCCAAAGAAACTTCACATATTAATTAGAATAACACAGGGACTGCAATATCGTATTTATCTGTCGATACGGGGCAAGTAACTTTCAAGTACGACGTCTGATCTGCACAGGAATATACATAATGGATGTACTCGTGCGAATACAGGTCTTTGACGCGTGGGTGATGACATATGGAAGTTTTGGTCTGGCCGTGACTCGTGCACGGATAGCCAGCGCGTAAAGCGACCGCTCATGATAAGCGTGAAATCCTGTTTCGAGTCCCGGTCCTTCACAAATGTTCATTGCCGTCATTTCATTCTTCAGTTGATGATTGTCCTTATGCATGCTTGTCCGAAGGAAATTTGCATCATAATGAGAATAACACAGGCACTGTAATATCGTATTCTCACGTTTGTTTTTGGTGTGCTGTAATTATTATGCAGTGGGATTCTTAGTTTTGATATTACTAGAAAATGTTCAGTAATAACACTATATCCTCTGTAGACTCTGATGTTTTCTGTTAATTAGAGGGTTTTCTCATTTGGAATAAGGTAATCTAGTACCCCTAGCTCTCCAACTAAATTTATGAATATCTTTATAGGGGAAAAACTATTTGCTTTCCTTGAGTAGCTGAAGGCAGAAAAATCTTCTAACTGATCTCCATTATAGTTTTGAGTATGTTCTCCATGTATTCCCACTATTCCTTTAATGGTAACTTTAGCTATCCTTACATTGAAATCTCTTGCAATTATTAAATATTCTGTTTTTGGTATTCTGTTAATCGTCGTCTGCATGCTTTCTTGGGTGGCATGTGATTCTTCTCTCTTTCCCTCCTCTGACACATGTACAGCTATTAAATTCAGCGGCTTCTCCAATATCTGTAGCCTTAAATGTATCAATCCTTTATTAATGAACCTTTATGACTGCAACTAATTTCATAACTGCAACTCCAGCTCTTGCCGATTCAGTTGATTACTCCGCTGTATGTCATAAATAACCATTAACTTATTTAAGGCCTTGTAGTTTCTTCTTTTTGTTTCTGATATTACCCCCGTATCAATTTTTTCAGAATTCAATCCCTTTGTTGGTAGTTCTTCTTTAGTCCTCATTCCTCCAACATTTCACGTGACTACGTATTTTCAACGTCAAAAGATCTATTTTTTTCTACATGATTTTTGTGAGCAGTATTGCTATTGCCCCGTTAAAAGACACCGAGCTGTAACCAGGATAGCTAGGTGGTGGGGCTACCACCTTCAGATGTCCCAGGATACCTGTTTTCTGTATACGCTGTCTCCCCTTAGATCCCTTCACTACGGCTAGAGCCTCCTTCCCTATTTATAATAGAGGTTTTCATCTCTAAAAGGGTCGGCTTCCCTGTGCCTAAGAGCACACCCTCCCCCCCCCCCCCCCGCACTGCACCTAAAGACATGTCTGGCTAGGGTGACCCTGCCACGAACGTGCACTCCCTGACTCCCTGAACCATAGCTGTCTGAATCACAGCAGAGTGTACAAACCTCCTCGCCACGGTATGGCTGCAGTCCCCGCGGAAAATAAATAAGACTCATTTCTAGAACGTAGGCGGGAATGGCCGAAAGGGGCAGTATTATCTTCATTTCCACTGTTTCCACACTCGTACAGCCGTGGTCTGCAGCAGGTCTGTGGTCACAATGTAGCACATAGTGAAGTATTGGTAATGGTGAACGCGCGGTTTTACTTTACACTTCATGAGCTTTGATGTTGTCAGAGTTGCAGAAATGATTCATGAACCCCTAATATTTTCGGAGAAATACGGTACTTTATTTCTCTGGTTTGCGACATGCTGGTACTTGCGCAATATTACTCTTATTATTATTATTATTATTATTATTATTATTGTACTTTTTAGTATACTAAAAAGTACGATTCGTATCTTTATTTTATTTTTTGTCTGATGCACCAAGGACCACCTACCAGCTTCAATTACTTTCCTTCCAGTTTTCTTTCACCTGTGCACTATTTTTTCTTTCTTCCTGTCTTCTGACCATTTCTGACCACTTGTTGTCAGTCTCCTACGTTTGAACTCTTCCAAATCCAATGTTTTTCCCGCAAAAACTTCAGTGTCAGTGGTTTCTTGAGTTTTTATATTTTTTTTCCTAAATCCGTTTTTACTTCAAATATTCAAATGTGTGTGTGAAATCTTAAGATTACACATTACTTAACCTATATTATCCTAAGGACAAACACACACACCCATGCCCGAGCGAGGACTCGAACCTCCGCCGGGAGCAGCTGCACAGTCCATGACTGCAGCGCCTGAGACCGCTCGGCTAATCACGCGCGGCCGGTTTTACTTCGTGCGTCCAACTTATTGTTGACTTTTCATCCCAGAAATATTTGAAGACCTTTTTAGTTGATCGGCTCTCTTGCATTCGATACAAATTTTCTAAAAAATTCTGCTTACTCTTATTATCTTGAGACGTTTTCTGTGTTTCGACACATTTCATTCTTACTTCATAATTTGCGACTTCCACAGTCGTATGTGGATCTAATATGTTCCTTATGATTCGCGATCTGATATTTCTAATTTATCTACATTACAGTGTAATACAAGACAATCGCTTGCATAAAGGGTTCACTAGTACCGTATTACCTTGTTGCAGGCGATCTCAACTGCAGAATAGACACAGAAAACTATAAAACAAAACCAGTCGTTGAAACCCCAGAAGAAGATGGAGTCACCCTACTTAACGATAGACAGATACCTACATACATATGCCACAATGAGAAGAGCACCATTGATGTCGCATTAACAAGAGGAGAAATAGAAGGAAGTATTCAACCAATATGGCATGACTCCATTACTCCATACGAAAGCACATTCTAATGAAGATAAAAATAAATATCGTCACGTCACCGCCAGCAAGAAAGACCCACCAAATCACACAAAGAAAAATTGATATAGAAAAGTTAACAAACCAGCAAGAACAATTAACACAAATAGAAATTTTCATAGAGGGAAAAATGGCTCTGAGCACTATGTGACTTAACATCTATGGTCATCAATCCCCTAGAACTTAGAACAACTTAAACCTAACTAACCGAAGGACATCACACAACACCCAGTCATCAAGAGGCAGAGAAAATCCCTGACCCCGCCGGGAATCGAACCCGGGAACCCTGGCGTGGGAAGCGAGAACGCTACCTCACGACCACGAGCTGCGGGCCATAGAGCAAGGAGACCTTGAAAAAGCAACGGACCAAATACAAGACCTCCCAAAAATTCAATGATACAAACAATTCCAAAAACATGGATGGCAAAAAGATGGTTCGATGCTAAATGCTACAGCAAAAGGAACTCTGTTCTAAGACCGCTCCACAGATTAAGAAACCAGCATGACGAGGAAATATACAAACTGTACGCAGAAGAGAGGAGAATCTACAAAAAACTAATAGAAGAGAAGAAAAAAGAATACATAGAAAGAGAGGCAAAAAGAGAAGAGGATGAAGCAGAGAAAGACCCACACATAGCAGCAAGACCAAGAAAAATGGTTCATACACCAAATATAGACATGAAGGAATGGGAAGACCACTTCAGTAAGATACTGAACAAACGAGGAATCAAAACACTCCCAAAAAACAACATCAAACTAAGGAAAAAGACAATATATGGGAACTTCTAAATGAAGAAGATGTGAAAGAAGTAATAAAAGCACTGAAGAACAAGAAAGCAGCAAGACCCGATAATATATACAATGAACATATAAGACACGCGAAAGAGACCCTCCAACACGTATGGACCAAACTATTTAACAAATGCTTGGAACTTGGAAGAATTCCGACACAATGGAGACGCTCGACAATAAAAGTTCTCTACAAAGGTAGAGGAGACCCAATGAACCCAAACAATTACAGAGGCATAGCCCTGGAAAATACTCAATGCAAGATGTTTTCAAAGATAATAACACAAAAAATCCAAGCCTCTGTGGACAGTCATCTTCCAGAACGACAAATGGATTTCAGATCTGGAAGATCAACACTTACGGCAGTCAGGCTTCTTCTAAACAACATCTATGAAGCGCTACAAAAGAAACGAATGTTCTACACAGTGTTCATAGACTTTACCAAAGCCTTTGACCTACGGAAAAGAGATCTCATAGTCCGAAAACCGGAAAACACAATGGGAGTAGATAGTGTATGGGCAAGAATAATCAAGTCAATCCTCGAATACAACTTAATTACACTATCAGACAACCTCTCTTTTTCGAACCCCATTCTGCAATCGAACGGAGTCTTACAGGGTGACCCAATGAGGCCTTTGCTGTACATTCTTGCCACTGAAGAAGTACTCCGAATTGGAGAAAATGAAGAAGATGTGTATGTATATGCATACGCTGACGACATAGCCGTAGGTTCAACAGATATACAGAAGCTGCAGAGAATCATTGAGAAAATAGACAGATGGTGCAGTGAACACAAATTACACATAAACATAACAAAGACAGAAATGGTAATTTTCAGAAAATGAGGCAAAACACCCAATAATGCGGAAATCAGCATCAGAGGACAAAAAATAAAAATCTCATCAGACTTTAAATACCTAGGAGTGACACTGCAACCAACAGCCAAATGCTTCACAAAACATACAACAGAACGTGCAGCCCAAGCAATAATAGCAATACAGGACATCAAAAACATCAGCCTACTCAGTCTAGAAACAGCCATGAAATTATTCAACGCAAAAATCTTGCCAATCCTGTCCTTTGGGATGGAGGTTATATTGGACCACCTGACAGAAAAAAAAATCTAGAATCACTAGAAAAGGTAAAATCGACCTATCTAAAAAGAGCACTAGGTCTCTCAAAGACAACAAGATCTAGACTAGTGCACCTGCTAGCGAGAGAGACATTCCTAATTGATCAGACTTCGATATATGATGCCACACACCAGGGCTTCCAGAAAGCAACTGAAGATCATGGAGGCCAAACGAGAGAAAATATGGCCGGAGTTTTATGGCAACGAAGCAATGACGAACCGCTCACGGACAGCAGCAAACTTCGAACAGCGACATGTCGTAACTAGACTTTCTGTTCACGGCTTTCGTCATGTAATCCGCAAAAACATAACTTATCACGACCCAACCACAACATGTGTATGTGAACTGTGTAACGAAACCTGTGAACGATATCACATAGAACCGTGCAGTAAAAGAGTGAAATCGATAAATGAATATGCAAAAATGTAAGATGTAAATGTAAAATGTTAAGCAAAGTAACTGTATATGGCTATTTTGCTGCAAATTTATTAAATAAATATTACCTTATATTTGCATTTTAGGGCCCAGAAGTTTTTACTGTCAAGGGCTTCAGTTATACCAAATGTCCTTCATCTTTTGCTCCATAGAACCTTTTACTTGGATTATCTCCCCAAAGTTTTTAAATTATTCAACCTTCTCTATTTGAACAGTACCTGTTTTCAGAAATTTCGGTGCATTTTTAATATTAGCTAGTTCTTTTCTCTTTCTGCAGAATCCTGATGTCCGTCCTACAGGCTGTTTCTTCCACAAAGATTAAACTGTTTTAAAGCATTGGTCATAGTGTAAGAAGCTATAACAAAGTCATTTTCAAATGCGAGACAGTGTATTTCAGTGTTTTTGTTTCTTCTTCCCAACCTTATGTTAGTAAAATCTTATATTCATTCAGTTTTTCATTCAAATTTATCATTGATTTTGTCTAGAATACAATTAAAAGACATTACCATCCTTTTTGACACCAAAAAAACAGTCCAGACGGTACCAAATTATTATTTTTCTCAAGTTGCGGCAATCGGTTTCCGTCCTTACTATCATTATCAGATCAGAGGCTCTAGTGGTGTGAGGAGCCGATGCACAAAGCTGCTGTGAGTACCAGCTGGTACCTCTAACCAACCAATGAACAGATGGCACCAAGTACCAGTTTGTAGTAAGAGCTCCGTGAACCGGCTCGTCGTTCCATCTGAGCTTCTGGTCTGATGGCGGTCGTATGGACCGAAACCGACTACTGGAATTAAAATTAAACGATTTGCTTGAATCTGAACAGTTTTTTGTTGTTAAAATTTGTTATTATTCTTGTTATAATTATTATTATTATCACTGGCATTTGATGCATTTTCAAAGATTAGCGGGAATGTCAGGTCGGAAACGGTAACTAGTTGTAACCTAACTAGCACTGAATCCTGGTTCCATGCCTGGTGTAGTAGCAAGTTTCTCAGCAGACCAAAGGGTGGACTACACATGGTGAAAATTGGCGACAAAAACTCAAATGCGAACTAATTTTTAAACTTCGAAGTATTTCAAGACCTGTACAACCTGGATGTTGAAGATCTTGACATGTTATAACTGTGTGACACATTGGACTTGTACCCGGAATTATGTTTTTGAAGGGCGATGCCGTCATCGACCGAACACTCCCAGCAGGGCACACGACCAGCCGTTGAAGCTTTCACTCACCTAGTCAACCCTCTTTTGTTGTATTATTGGTTTCAGGCAAAGTCCATTTCAACAGACAAAGTTACTTCACGTAATGATAGAAACAGTTCTTTGGTCTTCCATTACAAAATATAAAACGTCTTTGAACGAGGTAACTAGTCTAGAATGTTCATTAGTTTGTCTGCACCACAACAACAAAAAGATCGAGACATTGTAATGAAATACAATTATATAGATGCAGGGTGAGTAACGTGAGACTTCGCACCCCTTTTATTTAGTGAGCAGTTCTAGACATCAGTGCAAATGACAGTACGCTAAGGGGCATGAGCGCTGGTAGTGAAGAGCAGTTTCTTACGAGGACAGTCGACGGAAAAACTTTAAATCCCATGGCACACGATACACTAGGAAGATTTAACAGAGCAAAGGACCTGCGTACAATGGACAAGTAACTTGGAAGATCATACGGCGAAAATGGTACAGCATTGACTTCCCAGGGTACAGTGATTCTCGCAGTTGACTCGCCATCCAAGAAAAAGGGGAACGGACAATAATATTGGATGTCATCCGTAACATGAAAGGCATGTAATATTGGGCGATTCAGCAACAGATTCGATGCCACTCTTTGTTCCGCATCTCGGCTCTCTCGGGAAATTTTCTATTAACAGATCAAGCGCTACAAAACTCGAAAGCACAGGTTATTTCGAAGGTCAATGTGGGAAATGGAGGAAAACAATTGATCCGACTTCTTTAGATGTGGCCACAACATTGCATTAGAGGTCGAGCTGTGCTTTGCAACCTGCAGTACACGAGAAATTGCCCTACCGTTGGACATGCCTGCGAGCACGGTGCTTAAAGCCCTAAGAAACGTCCTGCATTCCTATCCATACAAAAAAAAACCATGTTCACGAATTGCTACCTGCTGACTTGTTAGGAAGACAAACGTTCGATCTGGAATTTCTTGTTCACGTGGAAGTGGACAATGAATTGTCACGGAGCATTCTGTGGACAGACCAAGCCCATTTCCATCTCTAAGAATATATCAATACCAGAACTGCAGAATACGGGCAAAGGAAATCTGCACACACGTCAATCGTTACCACTTCAGTCTAAAAACGTGACTATGTGGTGCGGGGTGACATCATCGTTTATCGTATGGCCGTATTGTTTCGAGGAGATGAGTCCTGAGGGTCTTGTTACCTGTATCGTGTTACCTGTACCGCCAATGATAAACGCTATGAGAGGCTTCTGTGCACCAACGTCATTCGAACTCTTATACAGTGTGAACATGTAGGTAGGGTCATTTTTATGGAAGATGGAGATCCTCTGCACACTGCTGCTGCAGAGAGATTTCGGAAATTCTATAATTAGCAGCCTGGCCGTCCAGGTCACCAGGTCGTAATCCGTCTTACTTCTTGCTGTGGGATTATCTGGCAGATGTCATATTCAGTTCTCCAGTTACGAACGTAGCTGAACTGAAGGCATCCGTTGTGCAACGCATTCTGAACATGACCCTCTAGACACTCCAATCTGTTGAGGAACATTCTGCTTCCCGATTTCGACTTGTGGCAGAACACGGTGGATAGCACACTGAACATGTCTTGCGCCAGTCTCATGGCGATTAGAAACAGATGTCATTGTGCTTTTTATGCGCGTTTTGGCCCCACGACAATTGAAAGGCGATATCTTAATTTGCTTTTGATGAGATTTTTGGCCCCAGAAAATTAGAAAGCGATGTCATATGGCTTGTTATGTGGCTTTTGGCCGCAGGACAATTAAAACAGATTTTTCCCATCCGAATGTAGAACAGTAAGGATGGTGTAATGTGCATCTCAAACCGCAGCTGACGTACTACAATTCATCTGTCATTTGTAGCTGACATCGTTTGCGTTAAGACGCTTACAGTGCTATGCATTGGTAAAATTGTCATTAATTTTTTTTCTTCCATGACGTTTTCCATACGGCAATAACATGCTCTTCAAATTTCTTCAAATTTGACGTCAACTACAGCGATTTGAAACTGGAATTTTAATTAAGGACACCCTTTGTGTCAGTTTATTACGGCGGACAACAGCGATTCTTTGCTACTCTTATTACATTGACCGAGCTATATCCCACAAGATGTTGATAGCCGAAGTATGCTGTTTCAAGTAAAGTTTAACGTTTGTCTGTACCTTCTTCGTAATGACCCATCCGCTCTCCTCTCTTTGCCTCTTCTTTTTCTCCTAATCTCTCAAATCTACAGACCCCTTCTTTCCTCTCCCTCTCCCCTTAGTGTCTTTCGGCGCCATTGTCCATGGACGAGACTTACTTATTTGCTCTTCTTGATCATCGCTGGAAATTGTTTTCAACAGTTGGTTTAGGGCTAGACGTAAAGGAAATATCTGTAGCAAATATATTGCACGCAATGAAGTGTTAGAAGCACCAGTTGCTCAATCGGTATGTATAGTGTCTGGTATTTTTGTGCTATATAATTTTATTTTGGATGGATAACGCTCGAAATGGCTGGTCAAGCAGGTTTCCTCTAATGTGTAAACAATGTCTGAGAAAAAAAGACTGATGGCATTACTAATAACCTGCACGTCATGGTTCATTACTGCACAATAAATTTTCGACCATGAACTGTGTCCTTCCGCTGTGTCAAGTTACGTCAGAATCTATCTACTTATCGACAGTGAACAACCAGATTACAACATGAATCTACAAGTTCCCATTCTGCCGAAACACGAAGACACCGCATTAAAGGACAATGTTTCATTGCCATATATCAAAAGCGGTCGTAGACACAGATTGCAAATATTCGGTTTCAGATACGTTCGTAATTTGGAACTATTTACTTGTTGAAAGCAGATGATGAACAGAGGAAAGAAAGCCTAATACCTGTAAATGTGATATAATGTACGCTGCCAGAAAAAAAAAGAAATGCAGCACCCTCTGGCACGAGGTCATTTGACTGCTAGGCAAGGTGACAGGTAGTTCATCATTGTAGGAGCATGTCATAACAAATTCTGATCAAACTAGACACACATGTCACAGTAAATGGTCCCCAAATGCATCACTACACAATTTTCACTATTCTGGCGGAAACGGAATCTTGTATACTCACAAGGAAACGAGAATAAAGGTACAGAGTGGGTTACTACGATGGATTGACTTAAGCATATTACGCCTTTTCCAGAAGATCCTGGAGAACGCGCAAGTTCCCGCTTGATCATGTCCCAGACATGTTCATTTGGCGAGAGAGTTAACGGTCTTGCTGGCCAGGCCAGCTGTACACCACTTTGCGTCGCAGCCGCCGTGTGTGGACGCACATTGTCCTGCTAAAAAAGCACGTCACCTTACTGTCGAAGAAACGATAGTGCCACGAGGCTAACAGTTTGTGCAATGTAGCAGGAGCTGGTTACTTTGCCCTGCAGAAACACCAAATGTGACTACGAGTTGCAACAGACCGGTGATGGAGCTTGCGTGTCTTGGGGGGGTTCATTCTGGAGCAGGTAGTTCACCAGGTCTACACCATGAACGTGCACGTCCACCACTCGTATACAGACAGAACCTACTCTCATCGCTGAAAGCAACAGGACGCCACAACACTCTCCAGTTGGCTATCACGACACCAGAGCAGCCTTGCTTGGCGGTTTCGTGGTGTCAGTGGTGGCTGAAGGAACACGTGGTCTTAATTCTGCTGGAGGCAGACGGTTCCCAATGGCCTCTGCAGGTGCAACATGTGTCCGGATCTCGTCTTTGGATGATGTTTTTTCGGCCATCGATGCTCGCGCAACGCGTCCATCATGACTTGTGTCTGTACTACGCAGACATTCAGAACCTGGTCTACAGGTGTGGGAAAGTTCGACAGACCATTGCTGACAGCAGCGATACACCGTCTATACATTATGCCTAGCATGTGCAGCAATGCGTCGATACATCCACCAGTCTTCCCGCAGGCCCACAATGCCAATCTGTTCAAATGAAGCTGTTCAACAGGAATAAGGGCACGGCTGTACCCTAGAATGAATATTGCAAATACTGTTCACCTGTAAATTGAGCATAGATCTCGCAGAGGATGCAGAGACAGGTTTCCTGAGTACCATTTGATCGCCGGTGACCGTGACAAATGAATCACTAACACTAAAATCTCTCAATCCCCATGCGTTAGACCCTGGTGCCACTCACCACAGTCCTTGAGAGTGCTGCTATTTTCGCAGCAGTGTATAAAAGTGTAATTGTGGAAATCTGTTGAGATATCCGCAGATTTATTATAAGATAAAACTGAACTAAAACTAGATTCCTCCCGAACAGGCCATGAAGGCCCAAAGGTACCGACCGGCTGCCGTGTCATCCTCAGACCACAAGCGTCCGTGGAATCGGATATTGAGGGGCATGTGGTCAGCACACCGCTCTTTGTATCTAAATTTTACTTAAAATTTTTTTTATTATGTTTTACTTACACTGAAGAGCCAAAGAAATTGGTACACCTGCGTAATATCGTGTAGGGACCCCGCAAACACGCAGAAGTGCCGCAACACGACGTGGCATTGACGCGACTGATGTCCAAAGTACTAGTGATAGCTGACACCATGAATCCTGGAGGGCTGTTCATAAATCCGTAAGAGTACGATGGGGTTGAGATCTGTTCTCAACAACACGTTGCAAGGTATCCAAGATATGATCAATAATATTCATGTCTGGGGAGTTTGGTTGCCAGCGGATGCTTTTAAACTCATAAGAGTGTTCCTGGAGCCACTCTGTATCAATTCTGGACGTGTGGGGTATCACATCGTCCTGCCGCAGATTATCGCAGTTTCGAGCCGCACCGCTGGCTGCGACTCCGCTGTCGTGGTGTGGAAGTTGAAGGACCATACAGCCAGCAACGGTTATTGTAAGGTGCCAAAGAAACATAGTCGCAAAAAAGCAGAATAGCACAAAATTACGGAGTTAGCATACAAACACACTCTTAAAGTAAAATAAAAGCGGACTTAAACACCAGGCAGCCGGCGGCAGTGATGACAGTGACATTGGTGCAAAATTAGTATCAGCAACATCATGACAAACACAAAGTAAGAGATTAAACATGAGAGGGCGGAACTGACACTTCAAACGCGGCTGCTGCTTGCTGCAGCCGCACCTGTGGCAGCCCCACGCTGCTCTGCACGCTGAGCCATGTCGTAGCAGGAAGATTCCAGAAGAGACGACTTGCAGCGTAATACCAAGGATCGCGCACACAACTTCATTCTCTTTAGCACTTCACAAGTTGCTATTCCTGCTTTGTAACGATACTGCTTTCGTGGTAACAAAAATTTTGATTTTATGGCATTATTATTAGAATTATTATTAGCATTATTGTTAGCATTATTATTATTAAAGGTCACCAGAAGTTCAAAAACATTTCAAACACAGTTCAAAACATAATGATTAAAGTTACTCGTATTACACAGTTCTCTCGTCATACGCAGTTCACTGAACTCTGTCCTTACTCAGTAGCCTGGACGATTACAGTTGACAGTTTTCGCTAATAAAGTCTCGCCTCAAATTCGATAGCACTTCGACTTCGAGGATATTCCCGCCAGGGATGACACGTGAAGAAAGAAAGAAAGAGAGAGAGAGAGAGATTTTTGTGCGCATGATAAATCCCTTCCCTCGAAAATTTGCTTCCTTCGTACCTCGTCTGTGTTACCACAGATAACGTGTCAAAGATCTCAGTTGCATTAGAGCTGCAGTGCACGCGAGGTTCCCAGTTGTTTCCACCGCAGAGACTGGAAAGCGTATGTTCTGAGTAATGTTCACCAACCTGCAGTCTCCTATAGTTGTTGTCACTTGCGCGGAAACCGCACTGAGATGATGAGTCCGTTATCTTGAGGCTGTAATAAGCTTTTACTAAGGAAGTGGCAATGTAAAAAAAAATAAATAAATTTTGAAGTGATTTGCTTAAATGGGATGCCACTCGCTTCTTTATTAGCAGAATATGAAGAACTGCACAATTATAGTCCACCTGACACAAATAATTTCCTTTCTTCCCATTTTCACAGAGAATAAACAAAATAATAAATCGTGGTTCTGCGTAATTACTAAAACCATTTCTCAATTACATGCCCGGCCACTGTGACCGAGCGGTTCTAGGTGATGAAGTCCGGAACCGCGCTGCTGCTACGGTCGCAGGTTCGAATCCTGCTTCGGGGGTCGGTGTGTGTGATGTCCTTAGTTGGGTTTAAGTAGTTCTAAGTCTATGGGACTGATGGCCTTAGATGTTAAGCCCCATAGTGCTTAGAGCGATTTGAACCATTCAATTACATGTTCAAAACATCAGGTATTGCTAATTAGGTTCTGAACTGAAACATGTCTATCCTCTGAGACTGCCAATCGGGTTGTCACATTTACGAGCTAGAGATAGCCAGTTAAATCTCAACTGATATTGACCGCAGCAGACATCATCTCTGCCCATAGAGTTCTGATCTTACAGCCGAACCACCTCGCCCGCCATCCAAGTTAGGCGAGACCCGAAGATCTCCGAAGTGTTTCGTCTGCCTTTTCGTGCAGCAGTTGTTTATTATTCTGCTGGTAATTAACATTTTTGAAATAGTGGAATGATAGTCTGCTATTGAGACATGCTCGTATATAAAAAGCAAGTACACTACTGGACATTAAAATTTCTACACCAAGAAGAAATTCAGGTGATAAACGGGTATTCATTGGACAAATATACTAGAAGTGACATGTGATTACATTTTCACGCAGTTAGGGTGCATAGATCCTGTGAAATAAGTACCCAGAACAACCACCTCTGGCCGTAATAACGGCCTTGATACACCTGGGCATTGAGTCAAACAGAGCTTGGATGGCGTGCACAGGTACAGCTGCCCATGCAGCTGCAACACGATACCACAGTTCATCAAGAGTAGTGACTGGCGTATTGTGACGAGCCAGTTGCTCGGCCACCATTGACCAGACGTTTTCAATTAATGAGAGATCTGGAGAATGTGCTGGCCAGGCCAGCAGTCGAACATTTTCTGTATCCAGAAAGGCCCGTACAGGACCTGCAACATGCGATCGTGCGTTATCCTGCTGAAATGTAGGGGTTTCCCAGGGATCGAATGAACGGTAGAGCCACGGGTCGTAACACATCTGAAATGTAACGACCACTGTTCAAAGTGCCGTCAATGGGAACAAGAGGTGACCGAGACGTGTAACCAATGGCACCCCATACCATCACATCGAGTGATACGCCAGTATGACGATGACGAATACACGCCTCCAATGTGCGTTCACCGCGATGTCGCCAAACAAGGATGCGACCATCATGATGCTGTAAACAAAACGTGGATTCATCCGAAGTTTTCCATTCGTGCAGCCAGGTTCGTCGTTGAGTACACCATCGCAGGCGCTCCTCTTTGTGATGCAGCGTCAAGGGTAACCGCAGCCATGGTCACCGAGATGATAGTCTATACTGCTGCAAACGTCGTCGAACTGTTCGTGCAGATGGTTGTTATCTTGCAAACGTCCCCATCTCTTGACTCAGGGATCGAGACGTGGCTGCACAATCCGTTACAGCCATGCGGATAAGATGCCTGTCATCTCCACTGCTAGTGATACGAGGCCATTGGGATCCAGCACGGCGTTCCGTATTACCTTCCTGAACGCACCAATTCCATATTCTGCTAACAGTCTAGGGATCTCGACCAACGCGAGCAATGTCGCGATACGATAAACCGCAATCGCGATAGGCTACAATGCGACCTTTATCAAAGTTGGAAACGTGTTGGTACACATTTCTCCTCCTTACACGAGGCATCACCCGAACGTTTCACCAGGCAACGCCGGTCAACTGCTGTTTGTATATGAGAAATCGGTTGGAAACATTCCTCGTGTCAGCACGTTGAAGGTGTCGCCACCGGCGCCAACCTTGTGTAAATGCTCTGAAAAGCTAATCATTTGCATATCACAGCATCTTCTTCCTGTCTGTAGCAAGTCACCTTCGTGATGTAGCAATTTTAATGGCCAGTAGTGTAAATTCACTGTTTAGTTTTTCCAATACTAATAACAGAAGTTTGTCTTTTTGGTTTACACTCCCGAACACTGCAGCCAATCGTGGAGGATCACAATTTAGGCGACCTTTCTCGGCATACATATACCGTACAAACAAGTCACTGGTATCCCAAACCACATTACGTCAACTTCCACTGGTACCTTCTCAATTACTCTAAGAAGAGCTTCTTCTAGCTGAATATGAATGCTGTAAAATCAAAAATATTATAATTCTTGAAGAGTTAATTAAGAAACGCATAAGACCCAGAACAGAATTCTAACGGTACGATCAGATTGTCTGAATGGAAAGATATTATTTATTTTCCAAATGGATGGTGATAAAATCAGGTATCATTTATACTTAACCTCATTATGGTTACCTGACATGATCATTCAGTGAAGGAAGAGATCTGTAATTTTGTATTGTAGTCGTCTTTTGAAAACTAGTTTATTTGCTAAGATCGCTATGTTAAAACATTTACTGGATTACTAGTCTTGGCACTAAGTACAGATCTATAAAAAGAAAATATTTCGAGGTACAGGCGTACAGTGAAAACTAAAAATGAAGTACGTTATACACAACGTCTTAATGACGAAAATATATAACCATAAAACTGGACATAAAAAAGGTTGTATACCTGGAAGAATCCTGGAGATACTAAAAGGTATCAGATAAATTATATATTGGTAAGACAGAGATTTAGGAACCAGGTTTTAAATTGTAAGACATTTCCAGGGGCAGATGTGGATTCTGACCACAATCTATTGGTTATGAACTGCAGATTGAAACTGAAGAAACTGCAAAAAGGTGGGAATTTAAGGAGATGGGACCTGGATAAACTGAAAGAACAAGAGGTTTTAGAGAGTTTCAGGGAGAGCATAATGGAACAATTGACAGGAATGGGGGAAGGAAATACAGTAGAAGAATAATGGGTAGCTCTGAGGGATGAAGTAGTGAAGGCAGCAGACGATCAAGTAGGTAAAAAGACGAGGGCTAATAGAAATCCTTGGGTAACAGAAGAAATACTGAATGTAATTGATGAAAGGAGAAAATATAAAAATGCAGTAAATGAAGCAGGCAAATAGGTATACAAACGTCTCAAAAATGAGATCGACAGGAAGTGCAAAATGGCTAAGCAGGGATGGCTAGACGACAAATGTAAGGATGTCGAGGTTTGTCTCACTAGGGGTAAGATAGATACTGCCTACAGGAAAATTAAAGAGACCTTAGGAGAGAAGAGAACCACTTGCATGAATATCAAGAGCTCAGATGGCAACCCAGTTCTAAGCAAAGAAGGGAAGGCAGAAAGGTGGAAGGAGTATATAGAGGGTTTATACAAGGGCGATGTACTTGAGGACAATATTATGGAAATGGAAGAGGATGTAGATGAAGACGAAATGGGAGATAAGATACTGCGTGAAGAGTTTGACAGAGCACTGAAAGACCTGACTCGAAACAAGGCCCCGGGAGTAGACAACATTCCATTAGAACTACTGATGGCCTTGGGAGAGCCAGTCATGACAAAACTCTACCATCTGGTGAGCAAGATGTATGAGACAGGCGAAATACCCTCAGACTTCAAGAAGAATATAATAATTCCAATCCCAAAGAAAGCAGGTGTTGACAGATGTGAAAATTACCGAACTATCAGTTTAATAAGTCACAGCTGCTAAATACTAACGCGAATTCTTTACAGACGAATGGAAAAACTGGTAGAAGCGGACCTCGGGGAAGATCAGTTTGGATTCCGTAGAAATGTTGGAACACGTGAGGCAATACTAACCTTACGACTTATCTTAGAAGAAAGATTAACAAAAGGCAAACCTACGTTTCTAGCATTCGTAGACTTAGAGAAAGCTTTTGATAATGTTAACTGGAATACTCTCTTTCAAATTCTGAAGGTGGCAGGGGTAAAAAACAGGGAGCGAAAGGCTATTTACAATTTGAACAGAAACCAGATGGCAGTTATAAGAGTGGAGGGGCATGAAAGGGAAGCAGTGGTTGGGAAAGGAGTGAGACAGGGTTGTAGCCTCTCCCCGATGTTATTCAGTCTGTATATTGAGCAAGCAGTAAAGGAAACAAAAGAAAAATTCAGAGTAGGTATTAAAATTCGTGGAGAAGAAGTAAAAACTTTGAGGTTCTCCGATGACATTGTAATTCTGTCAGAGACAGCAAAGGACTTGGAAGAGCAGTTGAACGGAATGGACAGTGTCTTGAAAGGAGGATATAAGATGAACATCAACAAAAGCAAAACGAGGATAATGGAATGTAGTCAAATTAAATCGGGTGATGCTGAGGGAATTAGGTTAGGAAACGAGGCACTTAAAGTAGTAAAGGAGTTTTGCTATTTAGGGAGTAAAATAACTGATGATGGTCGAAGTAGAGAGGATATAACATGTAGACTGGCAATGGCAAGGAAAGCGTTTCTGAAGAAGAGAAATTTGTTAACATCGAGTATAGATTTAAGTGTCAGGAAGTCGTTTCTGAAAGTATTTGTATGGAGTGTAGCCATGTATGGAAGTGAAACATGGACGATAACCAGTTTTGACAAGAAGAGAATAGAAGCTTTCGAAATGTAGTGCTACAGAAGAATGCTGAAGATTAGATGGGTAGATCACGTAACTAATGAGGAGGTATTGAATAGGATTGGGGAGAAGAGAAGTCTGTGGCACAACTTGACTAGAAGAAGGGATCGGTTGGTAGGACATGTTTTGAGGCATCAAGGGATCACAAATTTAGCATTGGAGGGCAGCGTGGAGGGTAAAAATCGTAGAGGGAGACCAAGAGATGAATACACTAAGCAGATTCAGAAGGATGTAGGTTGCAGTAGGTACTGGGAGATGAAGAAGCTTGCACAGGATAGAGTAGCATGGAGAGCTGCATCAAACCAGTCTCAGGACTGAAGACCACAACAACAACAACAAAACTGGACAGTGGCAATTACACCACACGCCATGCTTACACCACCTCGTCACATGAAGACTACACAATATGCTATAAATGACAACCCTCACAAAATTTCGCTCGTATAGATGCATACAATCCAGATCAACGTGTAATAACACCTGGATGCATTGCAATGCGTCCATTTTTATGGCATGTTTTCATTGTTGTATGTTGACTTTGGACTGTAACCGACCCTAGGAGCAGAATTTTGTGACAATTGTTATTTTACAGTACATTGTATAGTCCTCATGTGACAGAGTGCTATACACATTATCTTATGTAACCACCACTGCCCAGTTTTAAGTGTTTTCGTAATTGAGCTGTTGTGTCCGCTATATTACAGCCTGAAGCCGAAATCCAGTAACTCTGTTAACATAGCGACCTTTGTAAATAAATTTGTTTTCAAAAGAAGACTACGATACTTAACTTTATTGTGAACGATTACTTTCATTGTTCTTCTTCGCAAATAGAAAACCAACAACATTTATGTGTGACTTCCAAAATATTCGTCGGAATATATTCACTTTTGTTTACAGTCATAAACTCACTCTAACTTCAAGATTACTTTGTAACAATTTATTTCAGCAAAAAAAAATACAACTTCAACAAACAGTCAGAAACTAACCTGAGCTGTAACAATCTGTACTCCCGCGCAAGTAGTCACCGTTGTAGAAAAAAGGCGTAAGAATATGCAGTTGCAAATGTATTATTGAAACAGTTTCTTTAGTTAATTTACAATGACAGATTCTGTGGCAACCAATTTGCAAATGTAACATTATGGTTAAAACAAAGAGAAATAACAGCCTTACATAAATTTAACTTTAAAAAGATTTTAATTTCTGTGTAATATTTCGCAAAAGAATGTTCGTAAAAAAAATCGTCACAGTTACTGTACAAATGTGAAAATTACATCTAAGATACTTATTTATTTTTTTTTTGTTACAGTCTACAGAAATCTGAATGCTGCAGTCATATTATTTGCTTCATCTAAATATTTTATTAATCATGTTCATGATCAATACAGACAGGACTATTTACAATTTCAATTTTAGATCCATTGTTGCTGTAAGTTTTATTTTTCAGAACTTTCCATTCGTTAATGTTACATGGAGACAACTAGTACAGATAAAACTCGTCAGCACTCCTCCAGATCTGGCGCCCTTGCTACACCCAATCACATATTCAGGCTATTCCATATTATTCTTTTGTTTTTTGTAATTTTCACATTGACACATTGAACTACATGGGCATATAATTCAAAATTCTGCCAGGTAATGTTCAGTAATGTAAGTCTGACATTTGGTCACCAAATAATAATAACAATAATAATAAAAAACATTACAATGGAATGTATCGTGTTATCCATTAGCCAGATATACTGAGCAGTATAATAATAGTTTTAGCCCGTTACATTGCACCACACTGCAGCACTACATTCTGATTCTGTTGCTTGTTTATTGACACTGTGGACTACCGTTTATTTCTAGGTACCAAATTAAGTAGACTGATGGCCAGTCTCGTGCAAAATTGTAGAATGTTCCACGTAATAAATGTTCCTACTATCGGCATCATTTACCTCAATGGGTGTCCCAAACACAAGAAAATTAATTCCATTTTGTATTGTTGTTTTTCTGAATCCAAATCGTAAACGTGGACGTAGCTTTATTTTTTACAAGAGTATGTTGCTACAGTGTTACACACGACGCATTCAAAACACTTCCAAAGCAAGGGCAGCACAAATAATGGTCACTAACTGTCTACATTACATGTTTATACCTCTTTATCAACTAGTTTTACTAGTGAATATTTCAGTCATTCTCTGATCTGACCAAACTGGTAACATACATTTCGCAGGTGACAGAATACTTAATCCTGTTAATCTCATTCTTCACCGACTTATCATTTGACTCATTTAACCCTTGCTTCGGGCGCTGATTATTGTGTCAGTATAACAGATTTCAAATGATCTCCATGCTTGTTCCTGCTAACATCACTCTGAATTAACCTGCCAAACATCGCTTTCACTGTCTACTCTCTCTGAATATGACGTAATTAAAGAGCATTAAAATGCAAATCGAAATGGCAAGAAACAGTCGAGTGAAAAAGAAGTTCACTCAACATTTAGTATAATAATCAAGAAAGTCGTTCCAGTACAGCTTTCAGCTGAAGTGAGGTGACGAACTATGAACGGTATAGCCAAGAGGAGAAAACATAATACACACATCAAATAAAGTTTTGCATCACCCCAGTACCCAGAACTCCTGAAAATAGACGTTGACTGTGGATATTGTATCACGGACACAGTCCCTTTGACAGTTCAGAGATGGCACTAAAGCCGCCCAAAGATGTAAACAAACCTTCAAGCGCAACGCCTATGAGACAGAGGGACTCCGACAGCCCATCAGTGCCAGTCATTCCACTAGGAAGGAGGTACACGGCTCGTGTTGTCTGTAGGTCAACCGCGCTTAGACGCTCAATACTGCGGATCGATCGCGTCCGCATTGTTACGTGGTGCCAGGAAGGGCTCTCAGTAGTTGAAGTGTCCAGAAGTCTCGGTGAGAACCAAGGCAATGTTGTCCGGACATGGAGGAGATACAGAGAGACAGGGACTCTCGATGACATGCCTCGCTCAGGGTGCCCAAGTTCTACTACTGCAGTGGATGACCGCTACGTACGGATTATGGCTCGGAGAAATGCTGACAGCAACGCCACCATGTTAAACAATGCTTTTCGTGAAGCCACAGGACGTCGTGTTGCGACTCACACTGTGCGCAGTAGGCTGCATGATGCACAACTTCACTCCCGATGTCCACGGCGAGGTCCAGCTCTGCAACCTCGACACCATGCAGCGCGGTAGAGATGAGCCCAGGAACTTGGCGAATGGACCGCTCTGCATTCACATCATTTTCTCTTCACCGATGAGTGTCGGGTATGTCCTTAACCAGACAATCTTTGGAGACGTGTTTGGAGGCAACCCGGTCAGGCTGAACGTCTTAGACACACTGCCCGCTAGTGGAACAAGGTGGAGATTCCCTGCTGTTTTGGGGTGGCATTATGTGGGACCGACGTACCCTGCTGGTGGTCATGGAAGGCGCCGTAACTGCTGTACGATACGTGAATGACATCGCCCGACCGATTGTGCAACCTTATAGGCAGCATATTAGCGAGGCATTCGTCTTCATGGACGACAATTCGCGCTCCCATCGTGCACATCTTGTGAATGACTTCCTTCAGGACAGCGACATCGCTCGGCCATAGTAACCAATATGTTCTCCAGACATGAACCCTATCGAACGTGCCTGGGATAGTTTGAAAAGGGCTGTTTATGGACAACGTGACCTACCAACCACTCTGAGGGATCTACGCCGAATCGCCGTTGAGGAGTGGAAAAATCTGGATCAACAGCGCCTTGATGAAATTGTGGATAGTATGCCACCATGAATACAGTCATGCATCAATGAAAAAGGATGTGCTTTTGGGTATTACAGGTACCGGTGTGTACAGCAATCTGGATCACCACCTCTGAAGATCTCGCTGTACGGTGGTACAACATGCAATGTGTGGTTTTCTTGAGTAATAAAAAGGACGGAAATGACGTTTATGTTGGTCTCTATTACAGTTTTCTGTACAGGTTCCGGCATTCTCTGAACCGAGGTGATGCAAAACATTTTTGATGAGTGTACTACAGAAAAATAAAGATTAAAGGGTTGATCGTATAATCAATGAAGAGGTTGTGAATCGAACGTGTAAACGAGAGGCAAATGATACTGTCTAAAAGAAAAGATACGAAGGAAGGGCACGTTCTGAGGTGTTAAGGAATAGGTAATTACATACTGGGGGGGAAATCTGAGAGTAAAATCTGTGGATATAAAAATTCATTACCGCAAGCAGGTTTAGACAGATGCGGTTTGAACAAGACCATCAGAGAAAAAATGACAAATCCCTAGGAAAATCATTTCAAGCATCATTGAATGCCGTGTAACCCACTTTCCCAACTCTTTCTACATATTTTTAATGGGATTCAGTGAGGCAATTTCTTAAGCTAATCGAAATGTAAAAGGATGCAGCAATGTTCAGAAAACTAGTCAAATATACTTGTCGTCTTGAAAAATTGGGGTATTGACAGCATACTCATCACACAGATGTTGACTGAAAGACAACATCTGATCATCCAGAATGTTTAAATAATCATCCTGTTTCATATTAATGGTCACCTCAGTGAACGGGTCCAATTCAGGACAGTGAAAATACTTACAAAAACATCACGGATCCCGGCTTGCACCTGACTTTGCACACATTCTAGATGAAATGCATCATTTGGCATTCGGTGTACTAGACGACGTGCATCATTTAAATGTAGGCAAAAACGTGATTCATCAGATCACATTACGTTTCGCCAGTCAGCTACAGCTGAAGTTCGATGATTTCTAGTTCATTAAAGATTCACATTTTTATGTTTCTGTTTGAGCACTCGGATCACATCCACGGTCTAGGGGTTGTAATCAAAACGTCCTCGGTCCCGTGTTCGAACCACGCCTCTGCTTAAAATCTGATTAAAAGTCATGACCAACGGCGGTCGAAGACGTCCAGCATAAGCTGTCACTCTCATTATGTCAATGGCCTTACCAATGACGGCGGTGAAGGGGACAGAGGTTGAGGGCACCCTTTTGCTCTGGGAGTGAGAAAATTCTCCTAAAAGGCGGTAGAAACAATAATTATGAACGGCATGGGTATGCTTTAAAGACGCTTGATGTGTACCCACAGGTCATATGACTTGCAACTGAAAATGTATCATGATGATTTCTCAATTGGCGAAAGATTCCTGATCATCTCCCATTTGGACCTCTGCGCCGGAACTGTAATGGAGAGGGGACCATAAGAAAGAGACTGAAAAAAGGATAACATTCTACGAGTCGGAACGGGAAATGTCTGAAGTCTTAACCTGGTATTGTATCTGGGAAATCTGAAAAGGGAACTCGTAAGTTCAGTCTAGATATAGTGGGGTTCAGTGAAATGAAATGGAAAGAAGACAGGGATTTCTGGTCAGCTGAAAAGGGAAATACCAATAGAAACTGAAAATGATATAATGGGAGCAGAATTCGTTGTGAATAGGAAAGGAGGGCAGAGGGTGAGTTACTGTGAACAGTTCAGTGTTAGGATTATTCTCATCAGAATCGATAGCAA
Organism: Schistocerca piceifrons; assembly: GCF_021461385.2. Taxonomy (NCBI): domain Eukaryota; kingdom Metazoa; phylum Arthropoda; class Insecta; order Orthoptera; family Acrididae; genus Schistocerca; species Schistocerca piceifrons. Next base: position 1,089,793,144 of record NC_060139.1, on the reverse strand, counting down.
ACCACCACCGACAATTATTGTTTGGATATGCATGCCGAAATCATAAACAGAAGGTGTCTGCCCCCGGTAGCTGAGTGGTCAGCGCACCAGACTGTCAATCCAAAGGGCCCGGGTTAGATTCCCGGCTGGGTCGAAGATTTTCTCAGCTCAGGGACTGGGTGTTGTGTTGTCCTAATCATCATCATTTCATCCCTATCGACGCGCAAGTCGCCGAAGTGGCGTCAAATCGAAAGACTTGCACCAGGCGAACGGTCTACCCGACGGGACGCCCTCGTCACACGAAATTTCATTTTTTCAACAGAAGGTGAAGAAGCAGTGTAAGTAGATGATTATATTGGACGGGTGATTCAGTACGTAAAGATAGATGAAAATATTATAATCACAGGGGATTGGAATGGGTCTGCAATACATTTCAGATGTTAATAGCGAATTTCAGTTAGAGAACCAATAGATGAGGAAATACACTTGGGATAGGCACAGAGGTATGGGAAGATTTCAGTTAGATTACATCATGGTCACATGGAGATATCGAAATACCAACTATATTCAAATCACAATTTAGTAATGATGAGGAAAAGACTGGTCAGGAAGTATCAGTGCGCAAGAAGTTGGATACGGAAGTACTAATGAATGAAGTTATCTGAGGTTATAGATACTGTGATAAGTAATAAATCAGTTGGCAGTTGGGTTGGAGAGGAATGAACATCCCTAAAATGGACAGTCGTGGAAGTTGAAAAGAAAAAAATATGTGCAATGAAGACAACTGCAAAGAAACCATTAGTAACAGAAGAAATACTCCAGCAGATCGATGAAACGAGAAAGTACAAAAATGTTTAGAGAAATTTAGGAATACAGAAGTACAAGTCTCTTAGACATGAAATAAGAAGGAAGTGCAGGAAGGCATAGGCGGAATGGTTGCACGAAAAATCTGAAGAAACCGAATAGGAATTGATTGTCAGACGGACTGACTCAGCTTTTTAAAAGTCAGAACAGCCCTTTGTGAAATTATAAGCAAGGGTGGTAACATTAAGAGTGCATTGGGAATTCCATCGTTAAAAGCAGAGGAGAAAGTGGACAGATGTAAACAATACATTGAAAGCCTCTATGATGGGGAGGCCCTGTCTGATGAAGTGATTGAAGAAGAAACGGGAGTCGACAGAAAAGAAATAAGGGATTCAGTATTAGAATTAGAATCACAGAGGTTTAGACCTCTTAAGATCAAATAAGGCAGAAGGGATTGTTAACATTCCATCAGAATGGTGGATGTGACAACAAAACGATTATTCACGTAGGTGTTTAGAATGTATGACACTGGCGATATACCACTAGACTTTGAGGAAAACATCATCCATTAAATTCTGAAGGTAGCAAGCCACAACAAGTGCGAGAATTATCGCAAAATGATTTTAAGAGCTCATGCATCCAAGTTGCTGACAAGGACAATATACAGTCATTGGAAATGAAAACTGAGGGTCAGGTGACGATCAGTTTCGCTTTAGGTAAGGTAAAGGCACCAGAGGAAGATCAGGCGTTGCAGTTGATAATGGAAGCAAGACTAAACAAAATAAACACTTTCAAATAATTTGTCGATGTGGAGGAAGCGTTGCACGGAATTAAATGGTGGCAGATGTTCGAAATTCTGAGAAAAATGTGTGTAAGCTACAGGGAAACACGGGTAATATAAGCTGAAGCGCCACACACACACTGGTATGGGCATGCTTATTCGTCGATTCTTCTGTGCGGGCGCATTGGTGTGACAAATTTCTTGTCGGTGATGTCGGGTGAGCGTGGTTATGATGAGATGAAACTTTCGGAGGATACTCTAGCGTGATGAGCAGCATCGAATCTATCTTCGGACTGAAGACAACAAAATGGTTGAAATGGCTCTGAGCACTATGGGACTTAACTTCTGGGGCCATCAGTCCCCTAGAACTTAGAACTACTTAAACCTAACTAACCTAAGGACATCACACACATCCATGCCCGAGGCAGGATTCGAACCAGCGACGGTAGCGGTCGCGCGGTTCGAGACTGTAGCGCCTAGAACCGCTCAGCCACCCTGGCCGGCTGAAGACAACAGCACCAACACCTCTTACCTCTTGCTTTTATAGTAAACTATTTTGAGAATGCGAATTTGCTCTCAGTTGGAAGTAACCTAGCAGATTACAGTGAGATATAGTGAATATTAAGTACACTGGAGTCACTAAGCTCAAACCTGGGATCACAAATCCTGATTTAGGCTCCTAGGGATCTATCTTTCTCATCGTGGCTGCAGAATGTAGGATTCATGTTTGAGACAGCAATTTACGTTCGAAACGCTGCCCTAAAGACCGATGGTGTTTTATTATGTCTGCGCGGCTGTATGGATTAATCTGTGCAGCAATCTCTGTCAACACATAAATTGCATTCGGTACTTTCTGTTTTAATTAACAGTGCATTGGCTGTTACGACCGCGGCCTGCATGACGCCTGATGTTCTTTCACCTCTTGATTTCAATGCCCAGAACGGAATTAATTAGTCCGATTATACGCTACTTGTTTACATCGAAGTTCCATTCGTTATTTCACAATACAACCAATCAGACATCGCTGGACCATTGCGTAACAGACAGCTGGGCGTTATCGACGTCTGCTGTACCTTAATCTGGGATGAGCAAAAACATTTGAAACGGGTGACAAGTTTGGCGCACACGATGCGAAACCTTCTGGGCAGTGTGCAAAGGCGTATACCAAGGTGGAAAGTGGCATATTGTGAATTCACTCTCTATCAGTTTGGACTTATGTTATAATCACATTTCCCTCCGACACAAATTTTTGTTGTGTCACATACTACCGTATTTTATGGTACAATATTTAATACGAATACCCTTACTAGTTTCTGTCAGAGGAGTGGCGGCTGCATCTGCGAGGGTTTATCTGTGCTTAGACAAAACTATGTATCAACAAAAGTAATCTTTTTGAGTAGTATTGCTCAAACAGCAGGCTGTTAGAGACGCGGCCCATTTAACCAGTTTTAAGTTTCTCTTGGTTAGTGGGAAAGACCCGTCACATAATGCCGACCTCCACCACACCCGTGAAAAGTACAATTTAGAAATATCCCAGACGAACAAAACCAAAATTCAAATTATTCTTGCGTGTACAAATAGAAAAAAAGAATCCGTGAATACATCATTTACCTTCATTCCTACATAGATGCACCACCATTAATAACCAAAAAGAAAAAAAAAGAAAAAGAACGAAACAAAAGTTCCGTTCAAATTGGCACCGGTATGTGAGACGCCGTGTCATTCTCAGCCGATAGGCCCCACTGGTTGCGGCTGCGGTTGTGGAGGGGCACGCAGAGAGCAAAACGCTCTCCGGGCCGTTGTCAACTTTCCGGACTCACCAGCAGCGCTCGGCTACGGACGGTGACCATCCAACTGCCAGCCAAGCCGGACAGCGCTTAACTTCGATGATCTGACCAGAAGTGGTGCTACCATTGCGGCAGGGCTATTGGATTGCATCTACCCTAAATACACCTCCAAATTAAAGTAAGACGGCACTTAATAAGCAATACCAGAATCCTAATTTCTGTTTCATAATCTCAGTCTATAGAGGAAGACTGCTCTATAAAAGAAGAGAAATAACTAAAGCACGAAATCAGAGGTAGCTTCATATATTCTCTAGTATATAACAAGTTTCTTCTGCTGGCCATTTTCGCGACAGCTGTACATAAGCTATAACAGTTAAAACAAAAACGCCTTTTGCATCTCACACAGTAAGTTATTTTATCTTGTGGGCCCAGATTCGTTTCGCCTTAGTTACAAGGTATCTTCAGGTGATGTAAGATTCATCATTTCTAAGCCGAACAACTTTCACTCAGGTGGCAAACTTGTTGAAAGTTTGCACTTTTCCTTTTAAACATGTATCAATTTAACTGCCATTTTCTTTGTGTTGCTTTTAATTATTATAATTTATCTCTAGAATATGTATACCGACCTGAATGTGGTCTGGCAGTTCAAAATTCAGCTGCCTCAGGAGACGCAAAGAACAACCGTAACACGTCTAGTAGTTTGTTTGCTTATGCTTCAGATCATACAAAAAGACAAAGGTCCATCGGTACTGTTATGTCAGTTATCTGTGATTGCTAACATAGACAACAAAGGTCCCGTTTACAGAAGTTCTTGTTTCATTATTATTGGAACGAAAGTTCATTACAACCAATTATATTACAACACATAAGGAATATTAAGTGGATAAGGCAAAAATAACAAGTTGTTCTCATACATCAAGATATACAATATAAATTTGTATTCAACTGCATTTCATCAATGTTAGTGTAGATGTGTTCTTTTATGCTACAGACTCAGTATGACATTAAATAAAATCTGTAGCTCATATATTAAAGCTGACTATCACAAATGATCCTGTGGCATATTACTTTAACTTACATTCTGTTGAGCTTAAAAGAAGTTTTCGAATGGTGAAAAAGGACAACGGTCTACCATTACACATGAAATGAAATGAACTGGGGGCGCCATCATATATAAACAACACAATGTGCTGCATTTTTCACTAGAGCCACTGGTACAAGTAGTGTAGGTCTCACGGTGGTGGTCCATTCAGTCACTGATGCTACGTCTGTCAGCCGATGACGCGGTTCTAGGCGCTTCAGTCCGGAACCGCGCTGCTGCTACGGTCGCGGGTTCGAATCCTGCCTCGGGCATGTGTGTTTGTTTGTGTGTGTGTGTGTGTGTGTGTGTGTGATGTCCTTAGGTTAGTTAGGATTAAGTAGTTCTAAGTTCTAGGGGACTAATGACCTCAGATGTTAAATCCCACAGTGCTTAGAACCATTTGAACCACATGAACACCCACATAAGATCGCGGTTAATCAGCGACCACCATGTCGATGGGACTGAAGTCAGTCCTTGTATAACTGTACTGGATAGAGTCATCTCATCCAACTGTGGTCTTGTGAGTGAGCAAAGCGTTCTCAGCAGACACATTGGATATCACATTTTTGCTATTTAAAAGTGACTTTGAGGATGTTCGTTTTTTGTGCCTTCTTTGTGGGACCTGTGAACTCAGTATACAAACAAAATTTGTAGTTAAACGAGCAATGGAAACAGATTCTCTGGAAGTACTGTTTTGGTTGAATCTGTCGTTACGGTATGATAACAAGTGAATTTAGATATACGATTTTCCTCCCTTCCTCTAAATTACACTAACAAACTTCGTCATTGATGCAATCCAAATAACGCTAACGATAAAGTTTAGTGACTCAAGTAGTTTTAGGTGTACGTGTGTGCATCAGCGAGGTCTATTGTTGAAGAAAAGAGCTTTGGTTTCTAACTGACACAGTGAGCATTTCTTCGTTTCATCCTACAGGTTAATGAATGACGCTGACTTTAAGTCCCCTCAGATGCTCACAAGCGTGATGATTGCCATTATTAAAGTACGTCTATTACTTCTTTGGTAAATTCGAATTGTTGTTGTTGTTGTGGTCTTCAGTCCTGAGACTGGTTTGATGCAGCTCTCCATGCTGCTCTATCCTGTGCAAGCTTCTTCATCTCCCAGTACCTACTGCAACCTACATCCTTCTGAATCTGCTTAGTGTATTCATCTCTTGGTCTCCCTCTACGATTTTTACCCACCACGGTGCCCTCCAATGGTAAATTTGTGATCCCTCGGTGCCTCAAAACATGTCCTACCAACCGATCCCTTCTTCTAGTCAAGTTGTGCCACAAACTTCTCTTCTCCCCAATCCTACTCAATACCTCCTCATTAGTTACGTGATCTACCCACCTTATCTTCAGCATTCTTCTGTAGCACCACATTTCGATAGCTTCTATTCTCTTCTTGTCCAAACTAGTTATCGTCCATGTTTCACTTCCATACATGGCTACACTCCATACAAATACTTTCAGAAACGACTCCCTGACACTTAAATCTATACTCGATGTTAACAAGTTTCTCTTCTTGAGAAACGCTTTCCTTGCCATTGCCAGTCTACATTTTATATCCTCTCTGCTTCGACCATCATCGGTTATTTTACTCCCTAAATAGCAAAACTCCTTTACTACTTTAAGTGTCTCATTTCCTAATCTAATTCCCCCAGCATCACCCGGTTTAATTCGACTGCATTCCATTATCCAAGTTTTGCTTTTGTCGATGTTCATCTTATATCCTCCTTTCAAGACACTGTCCATTCCGTTCAACTGCTCTTCCAAGTCCTTTGCTGTCTCTGACAGAATTACAATGTCATCGGCGAACCTCAAAGTTTTTACTTCTTCTCCATGAATTTTAATACCTACTCCTAATTTTTCTTTTGTTTCCTTTACTGCTTGCTCAATATACAGATTGAATAACATCGGGGAGAGGCTACAACCCTGTCTCACTCCTTTGCCAACCACTGCTTCCCTTTCAAAATTCGAATTGAATATCGGAAACTCATATGTTGGTCGTCATCGTCTCTTCCACGCAAAGCGTCCATAAAACTACTGTAGTGAAAAGAATCCTCTACACTCTCGAAAGAAAATTAAATAAAAAATCGTATACCTGGAAATACGACGTCCATTGTGATACGATGGCGGCACATGCCACCTGGGGGATAGTAGATGTACTGATAATGGTTTCAGCGTCTTCAGCCAATTCATAGCATAGTGGCCTAGCTATCAGAGCGCCATTTTTGTCTACCCTGCTCACAGCCAGATGGCTCAACGTGGTGCCTACGTGTGAAACAAGCAAGCACTGAGACGCATTCGTGTTGCCTGCAGTCAACTGAAGGAGTTTGAAAGGGGTCAAATTATGTCCTCCCAAGTGGCAGGATGGTTGTTTCGGAGAAATGCTTCACGAGGTGGACGGGCTGCGACCGTTGTGCCACGATGCTGGTATCAGTGGTCACGAGAACATTCTCGCTGTCGTAGATCAGGTTCTGAACGCCCACGCAGCTCATTTGCCCGCCAGGATTGTCGTGCTTTAAAGGCAGCAGTGGGAGACCTTAGAGCTACCACAGCACAGATACGAGGGCTTTTGAGCCCAGACGTGCCAACGCGCGCTGTCGAACCGGATATTAGCAGCGGGACTGCGCGCACCCGCATCTCTAGCCCGTCTTCCACTCGAAGTGCACAGTTCGACTGGTGCCTTCTGAATATCACTTTGTGGATGCGCGCCTCAGTCTTCAGCGATGAAAGCGAATTCTGCCTACACGTATGTGACGATTGTCTGTGCGTGCCGTGTAGATGTAGTGAGCGCTGTCTCGTAGAGTGTATTCGTCTAACACCCACTGGCTTCAGCCCAGGCCTTATGGTCTGGGGTACGAGAAGCTACAACTCTCGTTTATATTTGGTGCTTCTTGAAGGAGCACTAATCCACGCCCAGTACGTCTGGGTTGTTTTTAGGCCCACTCTTTTGCCGTTCTTGCAGCACTCAGATGATATGATTTTCCAACAGGATAATTCTCGCCCAACACTGCCAGTAAAACACAACGTGCTCTGCAAGTCGTGCAGCAACACCCCTGGCCAACATGATCTCCGGACTTCAGTAGAGCTGTCAGGTCCCCAGAGGATTTAATTAACAAAATGACATAGCTATTCTTAGCAACGCGTAATGTAAAGATTCAGACAGTATTTCTTACGCGGACGCCGCGCAGTGAAACCCGAAGTTCCGCAGACACGGAAGGGAAAGTGTCACACAGTAAAAATAGCCTGAGCTAGTAAACACGTCGAGGATACGAACAGCGCGTCTCCCGGACCTTGGAGGACGAGAAGGAACTTTCCGCCCCGGGACTCTGCCGGATATATCGAAACCAATATAGGTCTACAGCGACGAAATGTCCGGGAAAACCGAAAAATAGAGAAAGCGGATGCGAGGGTTGCATCCGAGCAGGGCAGACCTTCAAAATGGGTATTTAATGGCATCCACGATCAGCAAGAAGCAGGGTCGTCGCAGAAGATGAAGAGGACACACCAGACGAGGCCCGGCAGCATCGAGAAGGTAGCAGCCGCTACTGATGAGTCTATGGGAACTGCAACTACGAGAAGATGGTGATGCTCTGATGGAAGCAACTACAACTGTCAGTTAAGTAGAAGTTTTGCATTGGAATAGTTTTGAACAGGGACAGCTTGTCTCTGTCTCAAGTAGCCTCTACAGTTAGTTTCAGCAATAGAAGGAACAAGCCACTGGCTGGTGCTTGTCTCCTGTGAGATAGGACAAGGGTCCATTATTTAAAGGAAGAGTGAATTCAAAGGTGGTAGTTCTCGTGAGTAGTCGTTTCCGACATAGAGTGAGAAGTGGAGATTCTGGCTGAATCTACAGAAGTGTACAGAGTAAGGGGAAGGGTCTGACACCTCACATGTCCTCTGTGATATTAGTTTAATAAATTACGTTAAAGGAGAAATCTCATCTTACTGTTTTTCAGTGCTGCCAATTCCCCCATTGTACCCGCTACCTATTGGAGGTATTGTCTAATGTATCTACACCTCCTACACGCCCTTACACAGTCCAGGAGATTCTATTCCCTCTGACGTCCGTAATAAAGGCTAGTTAAAGGGAACCACAAACCCATAATTGTCGTCAACGTCCCGATTGCGCCACGCAGGCTCGACCAACTCTGTATTGGTATCCGGGACCTGTGCTGGGACGCGACAGAGCACATGTGGGATATGACGGGAGAAGAAGTGATTCGTGCGACTTGCAAACCAACAACTCTTAGAGAACTACGTGAACAGGTCGAACAGGCGTGGCATAAGTATCCAAGGACAATACTCGTCATTTCTACGACCGACAGGACGCCAAAGTCAGCGACAGCATTGCCGCCCATGAAGGCTACGCCACGTACTAACATGGGTGTTGCAGTAAGGAGCGGTACCTGATACCACAGAACCGCTTGTGCTGTTGATCTGTAAATATAATCATTTCATTTACTCCATTTGCACTGTTACAACAAAAACTCCTGAGTGTACTGGAAATCTCTAAAACGGTGTACTATTTTTTTGGCAGTGTTATCTCTTCCCGTTCTCTTGTCTTCCCTATACTGCGTCAGTATAGCCGAGTAAGTTCTTTGGGAACAGTCTTACGATACTGCCGGGACGTCACGGACAATTCCTTTTAATATAATCAGTCTGAAAAAAGTGAACTTTGGCCGGATAAACTGTGTTTTACAGATCTAAAATAATTCCCCAAACATCACGTTCCTGGCGCTGTGTTACGTCGTGCGTCACCCGCGCGCTCCATTGAGAGTAGCTGGCAGGCCTCAACCGGGCAACACGTGAGGCGAGCGCGTGACGGCGTAATCCCGCCTTTGTGGAGGTGGACCACGTGTCGGCGGTCCGAAGCGTGCGCCGGCTGCACGAGCTCCGCCGGTCATCCACGTGATCCGCGGAGCCACCTGGCGGCGCTCCGCGTTACACGGACTCCCAGCCCCTCGTGGGAACCGCGACAGGTGCCAAAGCTGGGGCCGCAGGCAGCCGGCCCACACGTGACGCGGGCGCAGCAGCCCCGTCTCCGCCATCGAGCAGTGCTGGTACCTCGCAGTACGTAATTCAGAATGGCGAGTGGGAGGACATTTTCTTTTAGCGAACAAGTCTCTTATCACATTATCACCTTACCCACGGCGATGCATGGTCTGTTAACGATTTAGTTTTCTATTTATTGAAAGCAGGCCACCGTTTTTCAGCCATCCCTCACAGGTACGCAGCTTTTTTGTTTTTGTTTCTTGAGTCATCACGTTCGTCCCACGCAACCCACTACGGATTTCCCTCCTGCAGCAACACCTTTATCTTAGAGTAGCACTTACACCCTAAGTGCTCAGTTACTTGTTCCGCACATCACAAACTCGACCTTCCCTTACAGTTCTTACTCTCTACAGCTCCCTAGTAGTATCATGGGAATTACTCCCTGGTGCGTCTGTCATGCTGTCCCTTCAACTCGTCACAGTTTTCTATGTGTCCTTCCTTTATCTATTCTGTGGGCAACCTCTTCATTCTTTCTCTTAGCAGTGCACCTAACTTCCAGCGTTCTGCACCATCGCATCTTAGTCGCTTCGATTCCCTTCGTTTCCGGTTTTCCCACAGTCCAATGATTCGTTACCATACGCTGCTGTACACTAAATTTTAGTAGCCCGACGCAGTAGGGACGTACATACTTAAGAAGAGGTGACGCTGGCTTAAGGTCATCCTATTGTTGCTACACGAGCAGCTGTGTCTAGGAGTGAACCGCAGACGGGTCGAGATTTTTTAGTTCTCTGTGCTTGGAGACAGTACAATAAGTAGAAGGGACTTGTTCGGTTCAAAAAATGGCTCTGGGGAATATGGGACTCAACATCTCAGGTCATCAGTCCCCTAGAACTTAGAACTACTTAAACCTAACTAACCTAAGGACATGACACACATCCATGACCAAGGCAGGATTCGAACCTGCGACCGTAGCCGTCGCGCGGTTCGAGGCTGAAGCGCCTAGAACCGCTCGTCCACATCGGCCGGCAGACTTGTTTGGCAAAGGAGGTATATGTGGTGCTGAGAGTGTGTAGAGACTCTATCTTGACTTACTGATCTGATTTGTATCGCTTTTCCACATGTTAACAACGGAAATTCAGAAGAGCAAAGGCACTGGTTTACAGAAATGTATTTATTAAAACAAATGTAGCTAACATTTGTTACTACCGACCACGAGCCGTCGATGTGACAGATTCCATAGTTCTAATCTAACCCTTAGGCTCAAGTACTCTTCACAATGAAAGTGACACAGACACACAGGCACCTGCAGAGCAGTGTTGCGAAGAAACCAGTGACCCTAATCCTGAAGTACGCACAAGCAAGCATTTGCAGATCCCTCTTAGCGTGCGAAGTTACTTGAGTTTGACACTAATTTAAATGGTATCTAAGGCTGCTGTTATCCATTGAACTCCTGAATTTCTGCAACTCTGCTCAGCTCCTGAACTCTGCCTACCTCGGAGTACTAGGGCGTCTATATACGGCGTTTGCTTATAGATGATATGTGCCGGCGTCGCATGTTACTTCCAACTCGTAATCAGCGGTTTCCAAATGTGTGTGACGTCTCAATGCACTGCCGAAAGCGGTTTGCACTGTATGTCTCAATGTAAGTTAGGAGGCTTACAACTTCGACGATTTTTTTTTTTTTTTTTTTTTTTTTTGCATTTCCTCATGACATAGTCATTACAAAGGTCATATGTCGTATCACTAGACTTCCCTTTGTCAGGAATACTTTCTTCACCTGCGCTAATCTTCTGTTTATGGCTTCCTTGCTTCGTCCGTCAAAGCCAGCAGAATTGCTTCATCTACATTCTCAACAAAAATTATGGTGGTTAGTGTATCGATAACCTCATTTCTTCTTTTTCTCATAACTTTCGTCTCTGCCTTAAGTTTAGCCTCAGTCCATATTACGCACTCATCACACGATTCATTCCAGTTAACACATGCTCCGTAGTTCTTCACTTTCACTGGGGCTAGAGTAACGTATGCCGTGTGCTCTCTTGTCCATGTGTGAGAAGACGTGAATTGTTTTCACTGTGGCGCCAGGCATGTGATCTGACGTCCTTTCCTTCAGATCGGCTGCATCTCTTACTTTTTCCCTCTTCTGTGCACAGCGGAAGTCTGCAAAGTCATACGCATCAGTGCATGGCAGCATTAATTGGTCGCCAGCAGACTGTGTCTGCTAATCTGATCCATTACTCTACAAATGATGGCCAGGATAATGTAATTATTAAATTTTTCTTTTTAAAATTCAGTCTTGATCCCACAATGTATGTTACAAGAACATAGCTGACCGGTATCGGTCATATCACACGACCATCATCAGACCTATAATTTAATTTAGAAAGTAATAGAAACCTTACTAGATTGACAATAAAATATGACAAAATGGTTATAAGGATAAAATACAATAAGACGTGTTATACCCATGGCATCCTTCGAAGATGGTAGGTGGAGCACTCTTCTCAGCTGCTGTGATGTCAACTGGTGCCATCAAGTGACGAGCATACGCTTAAGAACGAAGATGCTCCGCCTACCTCTTCTTCCTGTACCTCACGTCAACCGATCAGTATAAAATGGGTTCACATAATCGTCAAAACAAACAAAAAATGTATAATAATAACATGAAAATAGTTACGTATAAAAATCTCTTTACAACCATGGAATTACTTAAATATTGTATAAAAATCAGTTAAAAGCTTCGAAATAACTGTACAGACGATGTATATTCAGTGTGCCCTCTATCGGCTAAGGTGATACTACCACAATGGTTTCAAAGTCAACGATGTTGTGGAGGTCTTTGGTATTGCGGCATCATATCGATAGGTGAGTTCTGACTCGACTGCAAGTATACCGTACATCTATGTCAGATTCTGTCTGTCTATCTTATGTTAACTTTATTTGGCACTGGAGATATATGTAATGATGGAATGATCAGCTGGAGAGTGGTATTATATTACATAGATTTTTTAAAATGTCATAAAACTGATTTATTAAAATGGAGTCATATTTCGTAATATTTCTAGTTGGAAGTTTAAAATTGTGATATTAATATTTACGTACTGTTCTAAGGTGCATTTCTGCTATGGATACAACTGGGTCCTATGATTTTGTGAACAGAAGAGTACATACGTGTTCATAGAATTTCGTCAAAGAGATCATAAAAATATTTTTCACGAAAATCCAACTGTCCAGTGCTTCTCGATGCCATATCAGTAGAAAATCAAATGAGCTCATCCTACGTGCAGCCCCCAGGACCAGCCTCTTGCCTGCACTAGTGTCACCAAAAGTAGGGGAGAGTGTTGCACCTAGAATATAGTGTACCTTGGAGCCCGTAATCTATTCTATTCGGTGTTTGAAGCTAATGACTTTTAGTGGTGTGAGACATGAGATTGTGTTTTGTGCAGTGTTCGTAAATATTACGGGCTCTGCCTATATAAGTGCTGCTTATTATATTAAAGCTATTTGAAGCATGTTGTTACTTCTTCAGAAGCAGAATTTTATAGCAAGTAAAGGTCTATATATTTTTAAAACTAGTTACGTTACATGTAGACAGTTATGTTAAGCTTCATCATTCGTGCACCATCTTGCACCTTGAAATCAAGACGGTCTTCTACCACGGAATATGTGATACTTGCAAGGGGAGTGAGTTTCTTTAACGACTCAACAATTTCCGCTGTCTCGAAAATGGAATTTTCAGTTGGTGACCATTCTATTTCACAATGTTTTCAGATTTAGCTCGTTTCTCATAAAACTTCCCCTTAATTTGATTTCTTACTGATTACTGGTGTGCAGTAGTAATATAACACATAGACTATTAAATATAGTACTAGCAAGATTTTCTCGATAGCAGCACTTTTAAATCTGAACGGAATACTTGTTACTAGGTACACGACCAAGTTGTACCTTGAACAGTTTTTGACACTTGAAAAAACCCCGTATTACCAGAGTAATATTTGTAATTTCAGAAAAAGACTGCAGCACACATAAAGTGAATGGAATACAGTGAGGTGACAAAAGTCCTGGGATACCTCCTATTATCGTGTCCGACCTCCTTTAGCCCTGCATAGTGCTGAAACTCGACATGAGAAGGATCCGACAGTTCGTTCGATGTCCCCAGCAGAAATATTCAGTCATGCTGCCTCTATGGCTGTCCATAGTTGCGAAAGTCTCACTGGTGCAGGATTTTGTGCACGAATTGACATCTCGATTTTGTCCCATGCATGTTTTATTGGATTCATGTCGGCCTATCTGGGTGGCTAAATCATTCGCTCGAATTCTCCAGGATTGGACAATCGTGGCCGATGACAGAGCGCACTGTCATACATAAAAATCTCATCGTTGCTTGGGAACATGAACCTCATAAATAGCTGTAAATGGTCTCCATGTGGCCGAAGATAAGCATTCCCATTTAGTGACCGGTTCGGTTGTATCAGAGGACCCAGATCATGTAAACAGAGCCCACATCATTGTGGAGCCACCACCAGCTTGCACAGTACCTTGTTGACCGATTAGGTCCATGGTTTCGTGGGGTCTACACCACACTCGAACCCTAACATCAGCTATTACCAACTCAAAGCGGGCCTCATCTTACCAGGGTCCAACTGATGCGGTCATGAGCCCAGGGAAAGCGCTGTAGGCAATGGTGTGCAGTCAGCAAAGGCCCTCCTGTCGGTCGTCTGCTGCCATACTCCCTTAACATCAAATTTCGCCGTACTTTCCTAACGGATATTTTCGTCGTACGTCCCACATAGATTTTTTCGGCTATTTCAGACTGTGTTGGTTGTTTGTTAGCACTGACAACTCGACACAAAAGACACTGCTCTCGGTCGTTATGTGAGGTCCATCAGCCACTGCGTTGTCTGTGGTGACGTTAATGCCTGGAATTTGGTATTCTCTTCACACTCTTGACACTGTGCATCTCGGAATGTTGAATTCTCTAACGATTTCCTAAATGGAATGTCCCTTGCGTGTAGCTCCAACTACCATTCCGAGTGCAAAGTCTGTTAATTCCAGTGTTGCAGCCATAATCTCACCGTAAACCATTTCACATTAAACTCCTGAGTGCATATGACAGTTCTGCCAACGCACATTCTCTTATAACTTGTGTACGCGATATTATCACCCTCTAGGTATGTGCCTATCTCTATCCCATGACTTTCGTCACCTCACTGGAAGAAAATACATTAAACTTCTACTACATGGGTGGCTAGAGGCAAAATAATGAAAGGTATTCCAAGGTACAACACTCTCCCCTACAATTAAAAGTACGTCTGCTCTCCAGCCTGGTCCGTAACGACGAGGCCGAGCTGTGCCTCGTCTCTACACTTAGCTGCCTGTTTTGTAAAGTGAGATTCAGGGCAATGACCAGCCTGACTTCTGTTGCTTGTTTGTATTTGGACAGAGTTACCTAATGACTACCACAGAGATTACAGTGCATACATTCGAGTTCCAAGTTGAGTCCAAGTAAGTAAAAGCTTCGCGCCTCAGCGCCCTTTAACGCAGCCGGTCGTCTGCCTTGTCTTGGCGTATGGGGTGGGTGAGCTAGGCGTAACCCCAACCGTCCTCTAGGCCTGGCCGTTTCAATGTGTTTTCCCTCCGACAGTGCGATATCATGCCGACAAATATTCGTAGACTCAAAGCTTTCTGGCCTCTAGCAATTAGCTTACACTTTTCTTGTACCATCTCTATCAACAATTCCATTATCTGTTCCATCTGTATTGACTACTGTCAACTTAATGAAATAGCAAACTACGCGTTCCCTCTCAATAGCAATGTCGTCAGCGTGTCTTATCATTGCTCCTTCAGTGTCCAATTTGAACAGTAGGGGTAAAACCGTAAATCCTGGTTTACATTCTTCATAATCTGAGCGCTTTGTTCTTGTTCTTCCATTCTTATAGTTCCCTGGTTGTTGCTGACATTGCATATTATCCGGATTTCGTTCATTACTATTCATGTGCCGAAAGTTTTCAAACATTACACCTGCAGAAACATTCGAACATGAAATACTGAGAATTATGGATGAAGGGGAATCGGCAGTTTCCATCTTCCTACTCTACGTGATCAAAGGTATCCGGAAACGTGGCTGAAAATGACTTATAAGGTACTCGCGCCCACCATCGGTAATGCTGGAATTCAATATGGTGTTGGCCCACCCTTTGCAGTCCGTTCTTCGCGAAGTGCTGCACTGAGGGGAGGTATCGATGTCGGTCGGTAAGGTCTGGCACGAAGTCGGCGATCCAAAACATCCCAAAGGTTTGGAAGATAGGAGACGAGGTACTGGCAGAAGTAAAGCTGTGAGGACGGGGCGTGAGTCGTGCTTGGGTAGCTCAGTTGGCAGAGCACTTGCCCCCGAAAGGCAAAGGTCCCGAGTCTCAGTCCGGCACACGGTTTTAATATGTGAGGAAGTTGCATCCCAAACGCGTTCTATTGGATTCAGGTTAGGACTCTGTGCAGGCCATTCCATTACAGGGATGTTATTGTCGTGTAACCACTCCACCACAGGCCGTCCATTACGAACAGGAGCTCGATCGTGTTGAAATATGAAATCGTCATCCCCGAATTACTCTTCAACAGTGGGAAGGAAGAAGGTGCTTAAAACATCAGTGTAGGCCTGTGGTGTGATAGTGCCGCGCAAAGAAACAGAGCTGCAAGCCTCCTCCATGAAAAACACGACCACAACGTAACACCGTCGCCTCCGAAGTTTACCGTTGGCACTACCCACGCTGGCAAATGACGTTCACCGGGCATTCGCCTTACCCACGCCCTGCCATCGGATCGCCACCTTGTGTACTCCACACAGTGTTTTACCACTGTTCAATCGTCCGATATTTATGCTCTTTACACCAAGCGAGGAGTCGTTTGGCATTTAGCGGCGTGATGTGTAGCTCATGAGCAGCCGCACTTTTCTCACCTCCCGCCTAACTGTCATAGTACTTGCAGTGGATCCTGATGCAGTTTGGAATTCCTGTCTATTACACATTACGAGCCTCTTGCCCTGTCGGCGGTCTCTGTCAGTCAACAGACGAGGTCGGCCTGTACGCTTTTGTGCTGTACGTGCCCCTTCACGTTTCCACTTCACTATCACATCGGAAACAGTGAACCTGGGGATGCTTAGGAGTGTGGAAATCTCGCGTACAGACGTATGACACAAGTGGCACTCAATCACCTGACCACGTTCGAAATCCGTGAGTTCCGCAGAGCGCCCCATTTTCCTGTCTCACGATGTCTAATAACTACTGAGGTCGCTGATATGGAGTACCTGGGAGTATGTGGCAGCACAATGCACCTCATATGGGAGACGTTTTTGCTGTTGTCCGGATACTTTTGATCACACAGTGTAGATTTCCGGGAAGCTTTTGACACGGTGCCCCATTGCAGGCTATTAACGAAGGTACGAGCATATGGAATAAGTTCTCAGAGGTATGAGTGCCTCAAAGACTTCTTAAGTAATAGAACCCAGCATGTTGTCCTCGACAGCGAGTGTTCATCTGAGACAAGGGTATTGTCAGGAGTGGCCCAGGGAAGTGTCATCGGACCACTGATCTTCACTATATATATAAACGAGTTGGCGGACAGTGTGGGCAGCAATCTGCGGTTGTTTGCTGACGGTGCTGCGGTGTACGGTACGGCGTCAAAGTTGACTGACTTTAGGAAGATACAAGACGACTTAGGCGAAATTTCCAGTTGGTGTGACGAATGTGGAAAGTGGAGGAATCTAAGTTGATGCGGATGGATACAATATTACTTGTGTCCTGTTTCACACAGTCAAGTCGTTTAAACATCAGGGCGTAACGTTGCAAAGCAAGCATGTGAGAACTGTGGAAGGGAATGGGAAATATCGACTTCGGGTTATTGGGAGAATTTTAGGAAAGAGTGGTTCACCTCTAAAGGAGGCCACATATAGGACGCTGGTGCGACCTGTTCTTGAGTACTGCTCCAGTGTTTCGGATCTGAACCAGGTCGGATCGAAAGAAGACATCGAAGCTTTTCAGATATGAGTAGGTTCAAACAACATGTAAGTATTATGGATATGCTTCGGGAAGCGGAATCCCTTGAAGATGGCGACGTTGTTTTCGAGAAACACTATTGTAAAAATTTAGAGAACCGGCGTTTGAAGCTGATCATCGAAGGCTTCTGCTGCCGCCAACTTACATTGCTCGTAAGGACTACGAAGATAAGATAAAATAAAACGGGGCTCATACGGAGGCATGTAGACAGTCCTGTTTCTCTCGCTCTATTTGCGAGTGGAACAGGAAAGGAAATGACTAGTAGTGGTACAGGGAACCCCCCTGCAGGCACCGTACGGTGACTTGCAGAGTATCTGTGTAGATGCGGATGTAGAAATACGGGGTTAGGGATAGTCATTAGGTTTTAATTATTACGATCGAAAAATTGAAACGGCAACGAACCTTCAACGCCATGCACTGTTCTGAACAATGGTTAAACTGTCGGAGATCTCATTAGAAGTTCTGCTTTAATTTTGATTACTTTTCGAATTTCCCCGAAAGACACTAGAGTCATCTCATACTGACTGAATGTTTGTGCTAGTGATTTTCGCATACACTGCAATACTTCCGCGATTCAGCTGACCATACTGAATGCCTCATGTCCGTTCAGAGAGTAATAATTAACGAGTCTTGCTTTAAGTTTGCTATCAGCTACCATATAGGTTACACGTTGGTTAGAAGAAAAAGGAAAAAACCGACATTACTGTCACATATCCCCATAAAATATCAGTTCATTTATCAACCACTGTTTTGAAATCTTATTTGTCAACAATGGAATGGTATACTCGGAGAGGAAGCTTCGCATCCCCCTAGTGGTACAGACGGGCCCCGTACGATCCCGGGGCTCCTTTGCTGGCAGAGGGCAGTCTGTGAATCTCATTAGGTGAAGCACGTCTCGATGGTGTGTTGGGAAACTGTTGCAGAAGTCAGGCTGTGGCCTGCCCCGCTGCCATTGTGTGAACACGACCGACGCCGTTCTAAGTGCTGGCCAGTGAACGCCGCGCCCATCTTGCCATTCCCTGCAGTTAATATCTCTCGCTGCTTGGCATACTTTGCAGGTGTTGAGGAGATGCAAGTTTTCGATCTTCATAAAAGTTCGATCTGCAAAACGAGCAGCCTGCTTCACATATATTTGTGAAATGCTATTTGTGCTGCACTTTTAAGTCGAATTTGTGTTTTATTTCGATACAGTCGTATCTGCGTGCTGCACATATAAGAATATCTGGGTGCTCCATTCTCCATGAAGTCTTTCATTACCGTTACTTGTTATAGCACTAGCGTAACGCCTTGGGAATTTTATTTGTAACTCAGTTAATTTTGCTTCTCTGACAGCTGTTCATAAACATTAGTGGAACTGAGTAAGTAAATCTCCGTTAAAGGCAGACTTCACTTCTATTGCAAGATCCCAAACCTTTCTTACACATTTCCAAGTTAGGATTCCAAGTAATCAAAATATATGTTATAAAGGTAAGGGTACACTGTGCATGCCACTAAAACTCGCAAACCAGTCCTGGTACAATCAGAGGAGTTGTGTGGTATGGTAAACCTCTATCCCCCAGGAAGAAGGCTCCCATTTTTACCTGAAGGACGAGCTTTTGAATATGTAAGGGATGGGAAGTTTCGCCCTCTAGAAATTTTTATGATGTTCTAGAAAATTTGAGAGTATTCGGGAACATTCCATAACGTTCTAAAGTATTCGAGAGCATTCTACAACGTTCCAGAAAGCTCCGGAATGTTCCACAATGATATGGGATGTTCTGGAATGTTCGGGAATAGTCTGGAACATTTGACAAGATTCCAGTGCGTTCGGAAACACACCAGATCATTGTGGAACATTCCAGAACGCTCTCGAATGTTGTGAAAGGTTCTGGAACACTGTGGACCAATCGAAGCCTTCTTGGTATGTTCTGGAATTCGTCACTGGTGGGGCTATCCATTGCCAGAAGTATTTTATAGCAAGACCGTTCGTGAGTTCGAACGTCAGTTTCATATTAGTGACGAAGAGAGGTGCCGAAAAAGTAGTGCAGGAGTGAGTGAAAACAAACAGTGAAGTGTGAGCAGTCAAAGTGATACAGTGGCTGAATATAAATCAAAAATAAAGTGCGAAAAGTGTGTAAAGTTTAATTAGTGTATTTGTTAATGAAAAGCTGATTTGATTTATACACTGAAGCGCCAAACAAACCGGCACCGGCATGAGTATTCAAATACAGAGATATGTAAACAGGCAGAACACGGCGCTGCGATCGTCAACAACTATATTTGACAACACGTGTCTGGCGCAGTTGTTTTATCGATAACTGATGCTACTATGACAGGTTATTAAGATTTAGGTGTGTTTGTACGTGGTGTTACAGCCGGCGCACAAGCGATGGGACACAGCATATCGGAGGTAGCAATAAAGTGGGGAATTTCCCATACGACCATTTCACGAGTGTGCCATGATATTGGGAACCCGGTAAAATATCAAATCTTCCACATCGCTGCAGCCGGGAAAAGATCCTGCGAGAACGGGACCAACGACAACTGAAGAGAATCGTTCAACGTGACAGAAGTGCAACCCTTCCACAGAGTGCTGCCGATTTCAAAGCTAGGCCCTCAACAAGTGTCAGCGTGCGAACCGTTCAACGAAACATCATCGATACGGGCTTTCGGAGACCAAGGCCCACTCGTGTACCCTTGATGACTGCACGACACAAAGCTTTACGCCTCGCCTGGGTCCGTCAACATAGATATTGAGCTGTCAATGACTGGAAACCTGTTGCCTGGTCGGACGAGTCTCGTTTCAAATAATATCGAGCGGAGAACGTCCATGGGTATGAAGACAATCACATGAATCCATGGACCCTGCATGTGAGTAGAGAACTATTTAAGTTGGTGGAGGCTCTGTAATGGTGTGGGGCGTGTGCAGTTGGAGTGATATGGAACCCTGATACGTCTAGATACGACTCTGACAGGTGACACGTACGTAAGCATCCTGTCTGGTCACTTGCATCCATTCACGTCCATTGTGCATTCCCACAGACTTAAGCAATTTCAACAGGACATTGCGACATCCTACACGTCCACAATTGCTACAGAGTGCCTCCAGGAACACTCTTCTGAATTTAAACGCTTCCATGGTCGGCCGCGGTGGTCTAGCGGTTCTGGCGCTGCAGTCCGGAACCGCGGGACTGCTACGGTCGCAGGTTCGAATCCTACCTCGAGCATGGGTGTGTGTGATGTCCTTAGGTTAGTTAGGTTTAAGTAGTTCTAAGTTCTAGGGGACTTATGACCTAAGCTGTTGAGTCCCATAGTGCTCAGAGCCATTTGAACCATAAACGCTTCCGCTGGCTACCGAACACCTCTGACACGCACATCATTGAGCATGTCTGGGATGCCTGTTCTCATTCCCTCCGTACTCTTACGGATTTACGGACAGATCCTGCAGGATTCATGGTGTCATTTCCCTCCAGCACTACTTCAGACATTAGTGGAGTTATGTCACCCTTCTGCGTTCTCGTGAGGGCCCTACACAATATTAAGCAGGCGTACCAGTAAATTTTAGACAATTTCCAAACGTAAATGAGGAGGAGATCTTGCGTGTTCTGAAGCAAAAAGGTGAAAACAAAAAGAACGGCAGAGAAACGAAAAAGGCGAAGAGCACGAATCGCGTGTAAGTTCCCAACTGGCGACAATGAGCGCCGTGAGAAGCAGAGAAACAGAAGAACAACGAAATGATCGAACTTGAGCATCAATAGCTGCGACACACTGTAACAATAAAATGCTCATAATTAAAGACACCCATGGAAATTGGGTAAACAGTAAAACCCAACAAATGAAGCATTCCACTGCGATCCGCGGAAAGAAGATAACAAACACAAACACTTCGTAATCGGAGAAATGGATAAAAACTGCCAGGTTTGGAACTTGAAAAAATTTAGTCGAGAAAACACCAGGAGGTCGTTGCATGAACGGAAAAATTCGATTAGCACCATTGGAAGCACATCCCCACGCATTTTTACAACACGTGATCGGAGAAACTACAGAATCAAAAGAGACTCTTAAAAATATAAAAATGTACTACGCTTGCTCCCAAATGATTTCTTTCCGTGCCAATTCGAACAACACTAACAGAGATGAAATCGATTATATTTCTTCCGTCCAAGGACAAATCTATCACAAAATGGGATCATAAATACCACTATAAACCGAAGACCATAATTTTCTACATATTTCATCGGAAATAAAAAAAAAGAAATTGATCAACGAAGCACAAATATCAGAGGATTGAGATGAGAGGTAGTCCAAGATGTACAGAGGATGTTACACAAATACACACCAAAAAAAGTTTTGCGTCACCCCGGTTCCTAAAACTCCTGATGACAGACGTTGAATGTTGATATTGTATCACAGACACAGTCCCTTTGACTATTCAGAGATGTCACTAAACCTGCCCAAAGATGTAAACAACCATGCATTAGCAGCGCCTATTAGACGGAGGAGGTCTGACAGCTGATCAGTTCCAGTCATTCCACCAGGCAGCAGGTACACGGAGCGTGTTCTCTGAAGTGAAACCATACCTAGACGGTCAATACCGCTGTTCGATGGCGCTCACTTTGTTATTTTGTGCCAGGAATGGCTCTCACCAATAAAAGTGTCCAGCAATCTCGGAATGAACCAAAGCGATGCTGTTCGGACGTGGAGGAGATACAGAGAGACAGGAACTGTCGATGACATACCTCGCTCAGACCGCCCAAGTGCTACTACTGTAGTGGATGACCGCTACCTACGGATTATGACTAGAAGGAACCCTGACACCAACGCCACCTTGTCGAATAATGCTTTTCGTGCAGCCACAGGTCGTCGTGTTACGACTAAAACTGTGCGCAATAGGCTGCATGATGCGCAACATCACTCCCGACATCCATGGCGAGGTCCATCATTGCAACCACGACACCATGTAGCGCGGTACAGATGGGCCCAACAACATGCCGAATGGACCGCTCCGGATTTTCATCACGTTCTCTTCACCGATGTATGTCGCATTTGCCTTCAACCAGAAAATCGTCGGAGACGTGTTTGGAGGCAGCCCGGTCAGGCTGAACGTCTAAGACACACTGTCCAGCGAGTGCAGCAAGGTGGAGGTTTCCTGGTGTTTCGGGGTGGCATTATGTGGGGCTTACGTACGGCGCTGGTGGTCATGGAAGGCGCCGTAACGGCTATACGATATGTGAATGCCATCCTCCGACCGATAGTACAACCATTTCGGCACCATACTGGCGAGACATTCGTCTTCATGGGCGGCAACTGGCGCTCCCCTCGTGCACATCTGGTAAATGACTTCATTCAGGACAGCGACATCTCTCGGCTAGTGTGGCCAACATGTTCTCGAGACATGAAACCTATCGAACATGCCCGGAGTAGGTCGAAAACTTCTTTTTATGGACGACGTCACTCACCAACCACTGTGAGGGATCTACGCCGAATCGCCGTTAAGGAGAGGGACAATCTGGACCAACATTGCCTGGGTGAATTTGTGGACAGTGTGCCACGACGAATACAGGCATACCTCAATGAAAGAGGACGTACTACTGGGTATTAGAAGTACCGGTGTGTACAGCAATCTAGACCACCACCGCTGAAGGTGTCGTTGTATGGTGGTACAACATTCAATGTGTGTCTTTCATGATAAATAAAAAGGGCGGAAATTATATTTATGTTAATGACTGTTCCAATTTTCTGAGCAGGTTCCGGAACTCTTGAAACCGAGAGTTATGCAAAACTTTTTTTGATGTGTCTATTTATTATTCTACCTGGGAGAGACTGTATTATGATTCAACCTAGATCCAAGCGTATTCATGACTTGGAAACGGTTTTGTGTCTGAAAAGTTCCAGGACAAGTTTTTAAAAAATACAAAATTGTACTGATCCGAACTCGTATCGAAACAGTCGCAATGGATATCTATAAACAGTTGCCAACGTTCCTGTAGGTTTTGAATGCAAGCAGGAAAATTTGCCACTGCAGTGCTTTAAGCTCATATCTCACAGCACGCTGTGTGTCTGCGGTATCTTGAAGCGTTGCGTCTCCGTCACCTTTTTTCACTTCTGAAAACAAGAAAATATCGCAAGGTGAGATGACGGACGAATATGTCGGATGTGGGATGGCAATAACGGAATGTCTGGCCAGATACTCGGCAACAGATAAAGCAGTACGGGATCTTGCATTCCCATGCAGTATGATCCAGTCCCGGAAATGCCACAAATCATGGTGTCGACGTCAAATTGCTTGTTGCAAACGTTTCAATTCGATGTAAAGTGTTTGGTTCACTGCTTAACCTTCAGGTACATACTCACATGGAACTAATCCTTTACTAGCAAAAAATGAGATGATCATTGTCTTTGCCCTCGAAGATGGTGGTTTGACTTTTTTTTAGCCTGGTGACCCAGGACTCCACCATTCAGCACTGTGACGCGTCGTGTAGGGGTCAACACCAGCTTTCATCTCCAGCAGTAATCTTTGACAGAAATGTGGGATCACGTCTGGCTCTATCCAGTAGTTCAGCAGAAATTCTTTGTCCTTCGTCAGTCTGTTCGCCTGTTAGTATGTGAGGGACGACTTTTACCTTTACTTTCCGTTTGCCTAAATCCTCGTATAAAGTCTTACGACACACATCACGATTCAGTTAAATTATTTTGATATCGCACGCATAGCCACATGACGGCATTACTGCAATAACTGCCTTACGCACTCCACTTTTGTATGTGCTGTACATGGGCTACCAGCTCTGGGTTTGTCTTGCACTGAACCGCTGCCTTCACAAAACGTCCTGTGCCACTCAAAAACACTTCTTGAAATCGCCTCTCCTGCATATGCTTGCTTAATCATCGTCCAAGTTTCACTCGTGGTTTCCCCGAGCGTAACGCAGAAGTTAGTGTTCGTTCTTTGCTGGCAATCAGCATAATTTTGTCAGCGTAACTAATGCGTCAAAAACCCAAACAGCGAGTTTCTAAGCACAGACCTGCCCTCTAGTGAGTTTGCGCGGAAATATGACCAAGGCCATTGCAAGAACGCACACATACCAGGTAACGTAGAAACAACATTTGTTCCTTTTTAGTGCTGCAAACACAGAAATAAAAAATCCTGTACAGGAATTTTTCTGACAAAGGGAATTTGTCCATCCATTGGATTTTGCCTGCGAGTATTGGCTAGTTGGCGTCTTGCCGAGTTCTAGCATGCAGGCGCTGTGGTATTTCACAGCCCGCTTGTGGCTGTTTGGCTGTTCGGGGGCGCTGCCTGCACCGGATCTGCGGCAGAACAGCAGAACAGTGGTCGCGACTGTTATTATCGACTGGCCGGCGTTCACGCGCGACGCGACAATTGATCAGCAGGCGTAAATCGTCGCTCCAGGGCTGATTGTAAAGCGGAAGGGAACCGCCGGCTCTGGCAGCGGCAGTGTTAACGGGCAGTGTTAACTGGTTTATTAAGCGGGGCGGAAGCCTCGGCTTGCGGCCTGCGAAACCAGCGCGTGCGCAAACTGTGTGCTGAGAGGTAAATACGCCATCTGATCAGAAACATATGGACACGCGCACGTAATGTAGAATTATCACTAGATGGCACGACAGATTGGGCCGCCTGTATGAAATGAGTCTGGAACTACAGAGTGTCTATATCTACATCTACATTTATACTCCGCAAGCCACCCAACGGTGTGTGGCGGAGGGCACTTTACGTGCCACTGTCATTACTTCCCTTTCCTGTTCCAGTCGGGTATGGTTCGCGGGAAGAACGACTGCCGGAAAGCCTCCGTGAGTGCTCAAATCTCTCTAATTTTACGTTCGTGATCTCCTCGGAAGGTATAAGTTGGGGGCAGCAATATATTCGATACCTCACCCAGAAACGCACCCTCTCGAAACCTGGACAGCAAGCTACACTGCGATGCAGAGCGCCCCTCATGCAGAGTCTGCCACTTGAGTTTGCTAAACATCTCCGTAACGCTATCACGCTTACCAAATAAACCTGTGACGAAACGCGCCGCTCTTCTTTGGATCTTCTCTATTTGCTCTGTCAACCCGACCTGGTACGGATCCCACACTGATGAGCAATACTCAAGTATACGCCGAACGAGTGTTTTGTAAGCCACCTCCTTTGTTGATGGACTACATTTTCTAAGGACTCTCCCAATGAATCTCAACCTGGTACCCGCCTTACCAACAATTAATTTTATATGATCATTCCACTTCAGATCGTCCTGCACGCATACTCCCAGATATTTTACAGAAGTAACTGCTACCAGTGTTTGTTCCGCTATCATATAATCATACAATAAAGGATCCTTGTTTCTATGTATTCGCAATACATTACATTTGTCTATGTTAAGGGTCAGTCGCCACTCCCTGCACCAAGTGCCTATCCGCTGCAGATCTTCCTGCATTTCGCTGCAATTTTCTAATGCTGCAACTTCTCTGTATACTACAGCATCATCCGCGAAAAGCCGCATGGAACTTCCGACACTATCTACTAGGTCATTTATATATATTGTGAAAAGCAATGGTCCCATACCACTCCCCTGTGGCACGCCAGAGGTTACTTTAACGTCTGTAGACGTCTCTCCATTGAGAACAACATGTTGTGTGCTGTTTGCTGAAAACTCTTCAATCCAGCCACACAGCTGGTCTGATATTCCGTAGGCTCTTACTTTGTTTATCAGGTGACAGTGCGGAACTGTATCGAACGCCTTCCGGAAGTCTATTTCAAACCATCCGCATTTTAAAGGCCCAAGAAAAAACCCTACAGTAGATATGGTAATGAAATTGCACCATTAGTAGAGCACCTCAAATTTGAATTAGCACGAAGAATATCAAGTCAGTATTCAGTTTCTTGCCATTTTCTTCGTAACATGCCTTCTGTCACCGTTGCAATCGCATCAGTGCTGCAACCTCTAAACATAGGAATATCGTCCACTTTCGTCGTATACACTCTCTCCTTCTCGAATTCCCACATGTGGAAATCCAGCTGGGGCAATATCAAAGAAAAGTAGTGGGCAGGCAACGGGCCATCCCCATCCGATCCAGCGATTGGGAAATTTCGTATCCAGGAACTTGCGAACAGCCTTTGTTCAATGCGGCTGAACTTCACTTTGTTGAATGATGATCTTGGGTTGAATGTCTTTCCTCAGGGTACAGGAACAGCTCCATTATATCCAGGTACACTGACGCATTCATTGCGTTTTCTGCTAAGAAGTATACTCCAAGAATCCTGTCTTGTTTTAGCTCACCTCACGCCACACTTTAAGTTTAGGGCTATCACGATCTTGTTCAGTGATAGTGTCCGCACATTGGGAGCCTAAAATCGGAACACTATGCCGGTTAACCATTCCTGACAGGTGAAAGGTTGCGTCATCTTAGAATAAACATCTCTCCTGGAAGCTAGCATTCAAACCAACACGCTGGAGCATATCGGTAGCAAATTGCTGTCAGTATGGTTTGACGTCAGCATCAGATGTTGCAGAACTTGCACTTTGTAAGAATGCAAACCAGGACGCTGGTGTACTATACGATGTTATGTTGCTCGGGGTATATTAAGTTCCCAAGATTCCTGTAGATTGACTTAAGTGGGCTTCTCAGAAACACTTATTTTATCTAGAATAATGGAGACGAGATACTGGCAGAAGTAAAGCTGTGAGGAGGGGCTGTGAGTCGTGCTTGCGTAGCTCAGTTGGTAGAGCACTTTCCCGCGAAAGGAAAAGGTCCCGAGTTCGAGTCTCAGTCCAGCACAGTTTTAATCTGCCAGGAAGTTTTCAATTATTTGATCTCCTTCTCTCTCTCTTTTGAAATACTACGGCGGCGTCGCCAGAACTTTTCAGAACATTTTCGGTTGTCAGAAACTTACGACGGCATTCCTTTATACTATTTTCACATTAGGTGAATCACATTCATACAACATACAACCATTTCTTTCCATAGTAATCAGAGATTTTGTTTCTGCAAGCCGCACTACTGCTTGTGCACACTGCTTTGGTGTCGTTATTTTTACTTGTGCAATTGTGCTGCACTCTGGTTACAATAGGTGAAATGTCTGTCTAGGGAATATAAATTCTTTGAGATCCTCTAGCATATATTGCAGTATCATTGTCATATATACTATAGTGTCTTTTCTTGGGCATTTAAGAAGTGGAAGGTTTGAAAGGGGCATCCCACACTCTCGCATCAACAAATAAGCCCATGAGCGAATGTGATATCCCACGAGAGCTCGTCCTCAACGTCTGACCAGATCGGGACCCACGCAGATATGTGGAAGTAGTATACTGAAAATCTGCAAAGAGAGAAGGAAGCAGCAGAAAATGAAGAGGAGCGGGGTGATAGAAACCCTCATTAGTTTAAGAGAAACAGGCGAAAAAGTCTTGATCTCTCTTTGCAATTACATCTTCGAGAAAAGGCAATGGCCAGAGGACCTTTTTGTATCCATATTATTCTGAATCCAAAAGAGGATGGTTCCTAATAATTGTGAAGAACAAAGGCTGATTGGCTAATGACCCCGGCAAAAAAGTTCTCAATGCAAGTCTGAATAGAAGGATATACGAAACGCTGGAAGAAGCACTTGGAAAAGTGCAATATGGTTTCAATAGGGGAAAAGTTTCGGTAGATGTTGTAGGATTTCTACGGGATTGTCGGAGAGGAGCACACACATCAAAAGACGTTTTGCATCACCCCAGTCCTGAAGATAAACGTTGACTGTGGATATTGTATCAAAGACACAGCCCCTTTGATTGTTCAGAGATGTCACTAAACCCGCCCAAAGCTGTAAACAAATACGCATGAGTAGCGCCTATTAGACGGAGGAGATCCGACAGCAAATCAGTTGCAGTCATTCCTCCAGGCAGGATGTACACGGCGCGTGTTCTCTGTAGTTTAACCATGCCTAGACGGTCAATACCGCGATTCGATCGCATTGTTACTTTGTGCCAGGAAGGGAAGTGTCCAGGCGTCTCGGAGTGAACTAAGTCGATGTTGTACGGACATGGAGGACATACAGAGAGACAGGAACTGTTGATGCCATGCCTCGCTCAGGCCGCCCAACGGCATAACTCCACTGGATGACTGCTACCTGCGGATTATGGGTCGGAGAAAACCTGACAGCAACTCCACCATGTTGAATAATGCTTTTCGTGCAGCCACAGGACGTCGTGTTACGGCTCAAACTGTGCGCAATAGGCTGCATGATGGCAACTTCACTCCCGACATCCATGGGTAGGTACATCTTTGCAACCACGACACCATGCAGTGCTGTACATATGGCCCCAACAACATGCCGAATAGACCTCTCAGGATTGGCATCACATTCTCTTCACTGATGGGTGTCGCATATACCATCAACCAGACAATCTTCTGAGACGTGTTTGGAGGCAATCCAGTCAGTCTGAACGCCTTAGACATACTGTTCAGCGAGTGCAGCGAGGTGGAGGTTCCCTGATGTTTTGGGTTGGCATTATGTGGGGTCGACGTACGGTGCTGGTGGTCATGGAAGGCGCCGTAACGGCTATACGATTTGTGAACGGCATCCTCCGACCGATAGTACAACCATTTCGGCCGCATATTGGCGAGGCATTCGTCTTCATGGATGACAATTGGCGCCCCCGTCGTGCACTTCTTGTTAATGACTTCCTTCAGGGCCGGCCGCGGTGGTCTAGCGGTTCTAGGCGCGCAGTCCCGAACCGCACGACTGCTACGGTCGCAGGTTCGAATCCTGCCTCGGGCATGGATGTGTGTGATGTCCTTAGGTTAGTTAGGTTTAAGTAGTTCTAAGTTCTAGGGGACTGATGACCACAGATGTTAAGTCCCATAGTGCTCAGAGCCATTTGAACCATTTTTTTGAACTTCCTTCAGGATAACAACATCTCTCGGCTAGAGTGGCCAGCATGTTCTCCAGACATGAGCCCTATCGAACATGCCTGGGATAGACCGAAAACTGTTTATGGACGACGTGACCCACCAACCACTCTGAGCAATCTAAGGCCGAGTCGTCGTTGAGTTGTGGGACAATCTGAACCAACTGTGTCATTATGAACATGTGGATAGTGTGCTACGACCAATACAGGTAAGCATCAATACAAGAGGATGTGCTACTGGGTATTAGAGGTACCGGTGTGTACAGCATCTGGACCACCACCTCTGAAGGTCCCGCTGTATGGTGGTACAACTTACAATGTGTGGTTTTCATGAGCAATAAGAAGGGCGGAAATGATGTTCTGTTGATCTCTATTTCATTTTATGTATAGGTTGCTGAACACTCGGAACAAATGTGATGCAAAACTTTTTTTGATGTGTGTATATGCGACCTTCACATATCTCGAATATTCCTTTGACAGAGTGCAGTCGACTATTCTGGTGGGTACCTCGAAGAGGAAGAGAGGCGAGAAGACTAATTGTAAACCTGTGCTTGAATGCGATCGCTGGAATACGAATAGAAAATGAGACTTCGGAGGACAACAATGTCGGAAGGTGAATCAGACGGGGGTGCTGCCTTTCGCCTACATTATTTAACGTTTATTTGGAGTAAAGAGAGAAAAGTTGTTTTGATGGGCAGAAGGGTTCAACATATGTGGTTTGAAAACAGTGTGCATAAGATTCACATGTTACCTGGTGATATTTGCGGAAAATAAAGTGACGTCCGAAGGCTAAGTGACATGAATGTAACCTGTTGCCGTACAGAATAAAAATGAGTAAAAAGAAAACGAAGGCTTGGTTATAGGATTAAAGAAGAGAACAGCGAAGTTTAAGTGTGAGTCAGATATCATAGGGCAGGTGAGGAACTGGATTAGGGAATAGGACGTTAAAGAATTGCGATTGAAATAAAAGACATTTCGAAAGCAAAAAAGACTCTTAGCTAGTGATTTGGACACATAATTAAGGAAGGGACTAGTGAACTGCCTGACAAGAAGTGTAGCCAAGTACGCAGCAGAAAGATGGACATTCAGAAACAGTACGAGAGGAGAACTGAAGCTTGTGGATATGGCACAGAATGGAGATAATGAGCTGGACTGAAAACGTCAGGAATGTGGAGTTACTGAGAAAAGTTGGAAAAGTTCAGAGGATGTTGCCGACAGTGAGGAATAGGAAGCTGACTGGATGGGACGAAATTTGAGACGAGATTGTCTTCTAGTAGAGGCAATGAGAGATTTCATTCAGAATAAGACAGGGTACGGTGGAAGAAGATACCAGATTCTGGATGACTTCATTAGACTGCAAAGAGCTTACCAAAGAATGAAGAGTTAAGCAGAGGAGGGCTATGAAGTCCAAACCTGCCACAAGGCAGGTATTCAAGTGATGATGAGTAAAGAAGCAGTAACTGTAGAGCGCACTGGTCAGGAAAGATCAGTGACTTCAAACGTTGACTACACATTTGGTATCACTTGATTTACAAGCCCAACAAGGACAAATCAATCTAAAGTTAAGTAAGTGCACATTTGGTGACCTGATTGGGAAGTGAAAACGCGAAGGAACAACTGCAGTGAGAGAAGTATTGAGCAGACCTCGTATAGCGACGGTCAGGGACCGTTGAGCATGCGGAAGGCAGCTGTACGAAAATCGAATGAAATCAGCGGAAGGAAAAACTCGTGAGTTCCAGAGTGCTGCCAGCAGTCCATATAGCTTAGGGGGCTGAAGAGAATGGGGTGCAATGGTGGAACAGCTCCTCGTATGAGATACACTTCTATAGTGATTGGTGCCAAGTGACGTTTGAGGTGGTGTAGAGAGCGATACCGCTGTACAGTGGATGACTGGAAACCAGCGACTTGGGGAGGTGAATTATGCTATACCCTGACACTATACGATGGAAAAGCATGGATTTGGTGAATGCCTGGAGCACATTACTGGCATCGTGTGTAGAGCTAACAGTGAAACACGAAGAGGGTGGTATTGTGGTGTGGGCGTGGTTTTCATGATCAGTCTAGTCTCGTTATTATGCTAATTGCGGAAGGATATGAACACATTTTACAGCACTGACATGGTGAATATTTGTTTTGACGTGACAACGCACTCTGTAATGAAGGAGCATCTGTGAGACAGTGGTTCGTGTACAATCTCTCTCCTTTTATCTCTCTTCTCTTTAGTGCTCAGCCCTAAGGTTGGTTTGTTGCTGTATGTGATTTCCATCTTCTGTCTACCCTCCACTTCCAGTTGTGTCCAAAATTAAAGCAAAAACCCGAAATTTTGCAAAGTTGCTGTTATTTTGTCACTAAACAGTATGATCAGGTGATAGTAAAGTGGAAACAGTGTAAAGAACCCAAAACGTAAAAAACTGTGACATGCATAACTTGAAACGTCCCATTAGAACAATATTGAACTACTGTGCTGGTAAACCCCTTACGTTATTTGATTTTCAAACAGCTGATCAGAACTGAACGTACTCAGACATTTCGCTCTTTACTTATTCTAATTAACACTAAACTGACACACAATATTTTTAGTCCTTGTGGAGATGGCCAGCAGCCATCTGTTGCGACTGTGCTGGTGCACAATCACCATCGAAGAGTCTTGCGGACAGTATAGCATATTGTGCATATATTATGACCAACAGAAACGTGAGCAGTGAAATGATACTTAATTTGAAGAGCAGGTGTCTATACAATTATAAATTTACAACATAAGAATACAATTACAAAGGTACAAAATAAATCATTAAAGAACATAACAATACAGATAACATTTGTAGTAACACAGGCTTTACAAAAGAACAGAAATAAACATATACATCAGTGTTACAGGAATTATGACGTAAATATATAAAATAATGAGAATAGTTTTCGAAACATTAATTTCGCACATGAGCACTGAAACAGAACAGAATTAATAATGTCCAAACATCTTTACAAAGTAAATAACATATTATTAATGCAAATTATATTTGAGGGTAACAGTATTCCTCATCATAGTGAATGTAGCTTAGTTCTAGAAAAATTCTACGACATAAGTCTTATCAGATAAACACATAAAGACGGGAAAAACACAAATAAACAAGAGTACACAGACACATAGTGGAATAACACAAAGGAAAGGACAGGGTTCGTTTTACTGCAGTATTTTGCAAACAAAACTTTCTTTACTTCTAGGAGATCTCCCTTCATTCATCATTATTCCAAAAAAGTCCTATCTATACCTGCTTTCTGTATTCTATTCATATTTCTTTCAAAATAATTATTTCTCATTGTACAATACTCATTTTGACCCAAATCTTTTTACATAACTTCTCAATGCATTCTTTCCC
Organism: Schistocerca piceifrons; assembly: GCF_021461385.2. Classification (NCBI taxonomy): domain Eukaryota; kingdom Metazoa; phylum Arthropoda; class Insecta; order Orthoptera; family Acrididae; genus Schistocerca; species Schistocerca piceifrons. The sequence continues at coordinate 1,089,760,425 of NC_060139.1, read as the reverse complement.
TATTCTCCATAGTCAGTTTCTTATATAATCTACCCCCACTTAAGCTAACTTAAATCTACCGAGCTCGGGTATATATACTAAGGGATGAGGTAATGCAGCAGTACAAAACAATTAACACAAACAGCAATGACATAAAATACAAATTGGCAAAGCTAGCAGCAGAAAATATAAATTAGCAAAGCAATTGCAATATTACAACTAATATAAGGCAAACAAGAAAAATAAATCGGTAGTAAAACTGGCTTAACACAGTAATAAAAAGTGAATAAAAAGTGAAATTCAGTAACACTATGCCTGGCAAACAGCAGCAGAAAATGCAATAACTTATATCTAATCATGACAAACCCACAAGCAAAAAAAAAAAAAAGGTACACTACAGACAACAATGCAGATAAGGGAAATATCTATTCACATCTTAATGTCTATGTAATTATAAAGTGCTGCGCCACAAATTATTCTACAAAAAATATTACCAAGTACTTGAAAAGAAAGTTATATATGCAGTTACTGTTATTAGGCCCTTCTTGTTGTTCTTTCCTTTCCAAGTGCTCCTTTTTCGAAGAATGTGGATCATGAAATTATTATTTAATAGCTCTGTTGACAGAAAGTGCTCACATGTACTAATTAAAGCATAAAAATATCACTCAATAGTCATGTGGCATTTCATTAGTAGAAATTCTCTCAACTCTCGTAGAAAGACGCTTGTCATAATCAGGTGTGAAGATGTAAGTATCTTTCCAAGCAATGAGCGTGTCGTATTTGCGATGCTATCTAGGAAGGAATGTCAATAGCGAGGTTAATGGCCTCTCCTTTTTTTCTTGTGCCTCTGAAAGGCACGGCTTTTTTTTTCCAGGCGACTGTCACATAGATTGGCGCCTACAGCGCATTACGTACGGTCACTTAGCTTTCTTACCGAAATATTTACGACACCAGTTTGCACTACAGTGACAGCCTCATATAAAAATTTCGCAAGTCGAGAATTTGGCGTTGCAAATGTGTAGAAACAAAATCCTATAAATATAACAGTGTCCAAAAATATTCGTCGGCATTGTGATACATTCACACATTTACACACATTTCATAACTCTTAAAGTACGTTTCTTGGTTTCCAACATCCTTTTTCACAAATCAGCGTCCCTAATCACTACTCATTATTCCTTACCTTATCACACATATACATATTCGTTAACACTTCTACAATATTTCATCATAATAAATACATAGCATAATCAAATTCCTCATGTAACATCAGCTTATTGATCATAAACATACCTCAACAGCATAATACACATCGTCGTCGTAATAATTACATCATAAAACCACAGTCAAATCTAAAAATCGTCGTAGCTTTCTGCAATAATTTCAAAACCTAAAAAGAATTCTCTGCTCATTTCAATAGTGTCATCTACCTCAAACGTACTTTAAAAATCATGATCCCATGCCAAATACATCATTCAAAGCTCTCATAGTATCACAATAGTTCCGAAAAAATATGAACAGTTCACAAAGTACAGACAAAATACAATTTCATAGGTGTGAAGTTATTCAACTGTGTAATTGCGTAAACATGTGACACTGACGTAGTACAAAAATTTTTTGTTTCTCTGTTAAATAATCAGATAGCTGTGTAATTCTATTCGAGAAATATGGTACCGATGCGTAAAGTTGTATAAGCAAATACCATATTAGCTAGGGCTCCTTGTGCTTGCCAAACACATGGTACACAAAGTAAACGTCTACCCCCCCTGAGGATTAATGTAACTATACCCTCAGGTGTTACAGATTACAGCAATGGAATGAAATGTATCACGGAAAACTTTTGTATCATTGTAATTCAAAAATATTTAAACATACATGTTTTAAGTACAAAATCAATCACTCAAATACGTGTACTGTAGCGCTAAACTGTGCGTCTTGTTGTAAGACAATCTCTGTCACTACTTTAGGGTAAAAAATGTGCCAAAGCAGAACTGAACGTACTCAGACATTTCACTCTTTACTTATTCTGATTAACACTAAACTGACACACAATATTTTTTGCGCAATGCAATCTGACTTTCAATAATCCCTACAAAAGAATGGCCCTGACTAACAATAACCTATACCTTTCATGAATCACTTACCCCACAAAAATTTTTGTTACTCAAACTACTGCAATACAGCGAGCGCCACTACTGTCAGCTAAATAAAAGATTCAAACTACTGAAGGCACTAACTACTGATAGGCATAGTTAGCAAATGAAAATTTTTGATAAAGAACAAACAATGTATTTACCTTAACAGTGTTCAAAAGTCATTATATATATATATATATATATATATATATATATATATATATATATATATATATATCAGTTCATGACATCCAGTCTTACAAATTTATTGTCTCTGATGGACCCACGTCCAGATCATCCACTCTCGAAACTCCGCCATCTCTTCCCCACATCCACCACTGCTGGCGGCTCATCTCCAACTGCGCAACGCTACGCACTGTTAACAGCCAACTGCCCAACACTACAATAGCCAACAACAATGCAAACCAGCCACAGACTGCACACAGCACAGCCAGTGATTTTCATACAGAGCGCTACGTGGCGTTACCAACGTGAAAACCTGAACAGCCTACTTACAAACTGTACACAAAAATGTTCCTCGTTTCTTCCAACTTAACCGATTTGCACACAGCTTTTGAATGACGCTCTTCAGTCTCATACTGTGGTAATAACTCCTCATTCTTCCTGCAGCGCTGCTCGTAAGTTTTGGAGAATGGTTGGTGGATGCTGAGTGATGCAATACATATACCTAGTGCATTCCAGACGTGCTCTAAGGGATTCAGATAGAGAGAGCGAGCAGGTCACGCCATGCGTGCTATATCTTACGTTTCCAGGGAAACATCAACCACCTGCGCTCTGACGTAGAGCACTATCGTCGAGCAATAAGAACACTTGGCCCATAGTAACTTGAAACAACGGCACATGAGGTCCCAAGATCTCGTGAAGATATCTGACAGCAGTTAAACGTTGCCGATTTAGCCGCACAATTTCATGAAGAGAAGTTCGAGTGGTCAACATACAGCCGACAACATTGGGGATCATCTTTGATATCAATCTTTTTCCACAATGGTTGGGTCCCGACATCGTACTCTCCAGAAGAGAATCCGTCGGAAACCACTGCCCAGATCAAATCCAGACTCATCTGTGAAAAGAACATTGGCCCACTGATGGCATGTTGACAGCTCCACTCTAGACGTTCCCTTATATAAAGACGCGTCAGAGGCACACATACAGCTTGTCTCCGACAATAAAGGCCACTCTGCCGAAGCCTTCTGTACATGGTTTGCGTCGATACAACACGCCCAGTAGACGCTGCGAGGTCAGACGCCAGTTGCTGTGCAGTGCTAAGGCGGTACCTTCGTGCCCTTACGGCCAAACAACGGTCATCTCTTTACATGTGGTCGACCCTGCCCTGGTCTTTGGGATACATTTTCGATCTTTATAAACTCTAGCCACATTCGAAAAAAAAAAAAAAAAAAAACGGAACGATTTACATTAAGCCATTGGGCCATATCAGTTTCCGACCTGCCTCGGTTCTTCCCGTGGCCTGCCACTGCACAGAGCCTGGTACGCTTCTTATCTGTGCTGTACTGCACCGTCTGTGACTGTGTATACAGCGGTTGTGGATGTGGGACCACCCAGCCAACACTATCCCGTTGGATAGGTGCCCTGACGTCATCGCTGGCGTGGTTGTCCGTAGACCAGAATGCCACCTTCCGTGCAGGACCCTATCACACGGACATCTGCTGACAGTTTTTATGATTATATCGTGAATCAGGACAGGGAAATACGAGTAGTGGTTTGTTGCTTTAATTTTGGAAACTACTGTAATTTATTTGTGTGAAGTGCATCCCACCCAATGAGTATTCGGCTGCTGGTAAGACGATTTTCGTTTTCCCCGGCGATTCTTTCCCTCATTAGCCACTTCAACTATTGTTCCAGTGACGCCATGTCTTAAAAAGTGTCGTACGAGTCTGACTCTTCTTGTTTGAACGCGCCTCCACAGGGATCTGGTTCCCTGTAATCTTCTCAGCACCTCTTTATTGGTAACCCTGTATTTCCAGTTGATCATCTGTAGCACCAAATCTGTAAGGCTTCTAGCCGTCTTCTTTCTTGTTTTCCTATTTTCCAAGTTTCACACTCGTGTACGGCCACACTCCAAACAAATGCTTTCATGATCCATTTCCCTATTTTCAAACTGATGATTCTGTTCTCAATTTCTTTCCCGCTTCTATCATACCATGTAATCCTACTCCCCAAATATGTAAATTTCCTTACCAACTCTAGCTCCTCTCTCAATTCTTGTTCTTAAAGGTTCATATACTTTTTCAGTTCTGCGTAATGTCACTTTAGCCTCTCGCTTGTTCATTCTCACACCATACTGGTTAAAGGAAATCCTCTCCATTGTGCTGAGGACCTCCTATAAATCTTCTTTCGTCTTCGTGACTACAGCAATATCGGCAGCTTCACGCAGAACGTCTATTTTCTGCTCATTAATACCGATCCCTACTTCAGTAGTTTTATGGGCAATAACAGTCCTGAAATGAACTGACCTGACCAAGTCCATACCTGAAACTAATGGAATAGGTTTGGGATGGGTTGGAACGTCGAATTATCTCCAGATTATACCGTCCAACACTACATCCTCTGGTTTTGGTGCTAGAGGAAGGATGGGCTGCAATTCGTCCACAGACACTGAAACGCTTCACTGAAAGTGTTCCTTGCAGAGTTCAACAGTCATAAAGGCGAAGGGTGAACACAACTCTTAATAATGCCCCCAACATCTGTTCGGATACTTTCGACCAGAGAGCGTATTTCCTTATAGGTAAGTTTTCAGATTAATTCCCGCAATGTTTGTAGCCTATATAAACTGCTCAAAAGAGATTTTTCACCACTCTCAGAACTTGCGTAGCTTGTGTTTCTTTGAACGTACATCTCTTTATCGACCCCAACTCTTTATCAGCACTCTTCTAGGCACAGGTATTCACTATGCCATTTCGAAACTGGGTGTAAAAGTAAACCTCAATTTTTGAAAAGGTGAAACAGCGTGTACTTCTCCTGACCGTTCATCTCCCACTACAGGCATGACCCGACTTGTTCTCCCAGTCCCACAAATAGGGATTACACCAGGAGTGATTATAGGCTGAGGATCTAACGGAGTAGCACAGATCTTATTAAATAAGAGTCGACTACAGATGCTGTTAAATACGTATATTTATAAACCTCCAGGCACAGAAACTCATGCTGAGGGCAGAACACAGTTGCCAGAGAAATGGAGCTCTTACTGCGGAGGTCCTTTAAAGCCTTAAGGATCGAAGAAAACGGCCGACTGATCAGAGGGCTTCACATTCTATAGCCAGCCTAACAGTATTCATTTAGACGATTTTGCGCAGATTCGTGAGTCACGTTAGATTGCCAGACACTGTTCCTGTAAAGGCAGCACTGTCTCTTTGGCTTCTCTCCGGTGTATTCATGAGGGAAGGATCGTTCACATTTAGCGCAGAGTTCTGTCTTACAACGGAAAACTACATCCAGGCAAGAAAACATTAATTAATTGTAATAACGATCAGCCAAAATTATTGACAATAGGGGCATCATTACTCTTGTGTAGTCATTCCAAACTCAACATGCCTGAAAGGAAATCCCTGAATGATCATTTAAAAAATCCAAAGAACAGAGTTCAGTTGGCCGTGCGAGCACCAGAAGAAGACCAAACGCCAAGTACTAATTCAGTTAGAATATAGCGTCCTTTCCTCTGATGATCCCACTCTCTTTTTGGGTTATCCGTTGTATGTTCAAAATATTAGTCAGTAAATCTTAGTACAAACTATTAAATTCAGTCAGTCGTAGATTGCCTTGTTTGTATCTGTGGGCCTACTTTTTGTACTGAGATGGTATGGGTCTGCCCAGTCGGGGAAGGGTGCGCCTGTTACAAAGAAAGGTGTCTACGATTTCCCCAGGGCAGGTCAAAGAATGGTTGAAGGAGAATTTAAAATGTACTCTAATTCAGTAACGTGCCACCGTGTCTCAATGAGTAAACGGTGTGTTACAAGTCAAATTATTAGTCAGTTTCCGGAAACGTTTACAATCAGTGTACGGTCGGTTTCTCTGAAAGTTGCACGTATCTTAATGTGTCGAGCACGGTTTACAGCAAAAACTAATCGAGTAGTTAAAAGCTGCCCAGGAAAACACTTTTGTGTGGTCTCGTGTAAACTGTGAGATCGTGTGGGTCATTTTGTAGCGACTTCTTGCGGTGCTCTAAATTTAATTAGAATCTGGAAACTTTGCCGTGATTAACAATGATAGACGGGCTCTCAGGACAGTTTCTCGTTTTCTGATTGCATGAACAGAAATAAAATCAAGTCACATCCCTATAATTCTCAACTTCAGTCCAGCACCACCGAATTCCGTTCGACTTCCCATTTCGCTATTCACTGTATACTGCTTGCCTGCGGCCAGCGGAGAAGAAACCAATCTGGACATCAGATACGAGACATCTTTCGAGGATGTGAGGTAAGGAAGTTGCCTCCAGTTGTGCTAGAGAAAGTAATAGCGTGTATTATTTACTAAAACCCACCATTTTTTTAAAACCCCGAATATCTTTAAGGTGGGAAGCGTCATTTACTGTATCCGACAGTGCAGTTTACGGTGGGTGAATTACGAGTTTAGCACGAGACCATATTTTTCTAAAGCACTCATCGACCTTCATATTCGTTACTCTCGTCTGCCCTGTTCGTAGATGTGTGTTTAACATGGCGGGCAATATTACTGACAAGTGACAAGTGCAGTCCCCAAATTAAATATTCGTTACAACAGGAGAAAGTTGATTGTGCACAATGTTCAACCTGGTAGCATATATCTAGGCGCCATTTAGATTTTAGTGCTGGTTTACATTGGCCATGATAGTTGCACATTGCTGACAGTATTGCTCGGTAGTGTTGTCCAACAGCTTTGTCACCTGACGTACCACAGCCAGAATGATTTTCTAATTGGAAGTGCTTACACGAGGCACACCATGGCCGCTAAATGAATAAAGTGAGTTTGTGGAAGCGAATGTGTGTCTCCCGCATTTGCATTCCACACAGGAATAAAATTAGTAAGAAAACGATAAATTACACTAAAGTAATCGAGCTGCTTCCGGGACTTTAACTCGTGAACATATGCCGGATACATACATTTCCAAAATCCTGAAACATGATTCTGAATGTATCATTTATATCAGTTTTTCCGAGCATTGGTAAGAGCAATATCGATATCAAACATTTAATACCGTTTATAGTCTGGCCATCACCCTTCACTTTTTGGCTGGTGTTGAGTCATAAAGAACTTCGATGTACTGTTGAAGTACTCGACATGGCTCTTGGTACAAGGCCTGTGCCACGCTTTGGTGGAGAACTCGAGGAAGTCATTATGCTGAAGTAACACTAAACCGAATGTGTTTACATTTTATTGAAGTTCACTATCAACATAAGGCAACTATTAATTTCACAAAAGCGACACATCTACGAATAGTCTCATAAAAGTGTAAGATGTCTTAAATACCTATGTAGAACAAAATTATGGTTCGCTAATGCAATTCTTAGTTACGATAGTAGCAGTGATGATGTACTATTACGGATAACGGTCTTTGTATACATTATTTTCTGTGTTCTGTACCTCTGGTCGCAGATGTACACACAAAATTTATGGGATTGATGGGTCTCTCGTTTGCCTGATTCCAATTTGTTGCAGACAACAAAAAAATGGAGTGCTTCTATGTTCGAGGGCCAACTTTCGATATGAAGCGAAATAATATTGTTGTACGTGACTTAACATGCAGCGCTGTCTGCGTGAGAAAGAGGGTGGAAGGCTGATTGTCAGAGTGCGAGGGAAGACTACATGAACAGGGACAGGGACAGATATTGCCATACGAAAGCACAGCGGTAAGCTGATTCACTTGATGAACCAGAGCAAGCGGGAATTCCCCCTACCTGCTGGTACATGCGTGTGAATGTAGCCCTGTCTTGGCTCTTGCCGAATACTATGTCATTAGAGTTACTGCTAACTTGCGTGGGTTGTACAAAAAAGTATTTTGTTGTTCTGAATACTTTAGATGTAAGAATTATTTTCATCTTCCATACAGTCACGTACCACCGAATCAAAGAACACGAAATGTTAGTTGACACAGATTGCCGAATAAGAAGAACGACTAAATAAATTAATAAACTTCGTATGGCTCACAGTCAGTTGCAACATTTCTATCTGACTTCGCTTCGGTTGTCGCCATGTCAGATCCGATTTTTAATTGTGAAGCACCATCTCGCTTGGGGTCACGAGGTTCAGCTGCTACTGTCCCACATCAATTTTACAGTAAGATAATCTGAAGTGGTCATCGCGACTCGAACACTAGACTAGCAGGTCAACAGACAGTACCGGCAACAAAGCTTTTCAAATGCATTTCAACGGGGCGTGCAGTGAGAAGAGGAAGACTTAGTTGATGTTGAATGTGGGGGTCGCTGGATCACCTCTTGGTGGGAAGGTCCATATTATTGGGATTATCCGTAGCATTTCTATTTGCTAAGTTCTTTCGTTAATCATGCGCGAGATGCATCTCAAGGTTGAATATTCATTAATTCCTGTTTCAAAATTGCTATTAACAGCGTGCATGGACTTAAATTCCTCGCGTCGTTACTAACTTTTTGTTTCTTTGCGTGGTCGGTAGCTACAAGATTCGGTACAATATCCGTCCTCCATCGTCACTTAATCCGAAGTTCTTTTTACAGTTAATTCAGTCACTCTCCACATCAGTTGGCTTACTAAATGAGGTGTGTAGTAAGGAAATTTTTTCGATATGATTAATACGTGTTTGCATTTTACCTGGCATATGCGTTTCTGCTCAATCTGGCATGTATCATTCTATTCATCTGATTTAATACGTCAATTACATGAAGCAATATTTAGATGTTCTCTTTTATTCAGATTTCCCTTATAATTTACTTGTTATTTAAATGTGTTAGGGTGACCGACATTGTGTAGCCATTGTATGATCGCGTAAAGCAATAAGCAACCTATGGCTGTACAAATGGACATTTTATGCTTTCATATTATATGAGAGCTTTCAGTATCATTGCCGGCCGAAGTAGCCGTGCGGTTAAAGGCGCTGCAGTCTGGAACCGCAAGACCGCTACGGTCGCAGGTTCGAATCCTGCCTCGGTCATGGATGTTTGTGATGTCCTTAGGTTAGTAAGGTTTAACTAGTTCTAAGTTCTAGGGGACTAATGACCTCAGCAGTTGAGTCCCATAGTGCTCAGAGCCATTTGAACCATCATTAATTTTACATATCCAGCTTTATCCCTGCATTATTCTGTAAATAAATAAAGTGTGAGGCTGTTGCAACTGAGGAAGACACTGTGCTTGATTCTATGGAAGAGTGTAAGTTCACTGTTTAATATTTGCCTGCTATTATAGGTAGGGGTTGACATGCCCACTGTGCAGTAACTGACTATAAATATAGTTCCAAAAACACTTTCATTGTTGCTCATTTGTTAGGGACGAGTGTCAATATCGACTTCAGTTCAAGTTCCATTTGCTATGCCTACTGTTGAATGTTGCAATCCTAAAGTAAGTGTCAACTAATAAGATTACTTTCACTTTTCTGCTATAGTTACATCGCATTCGTAAATTAACTGAATGTGTCGTAGCTGTAATATGATACGGCATAGCTTTCCAGATCATGACATGTTAGGATTTAATTACACTAGTAATCCAATTTAAAATCAGCAGTCACTTCACAAGTTGTGTAAAACATGTCAAGATAACGAGCATGCTAACAGAAATGGTCGAAAATAGTTGCAGTATAACAAAGATTTTAGCAGCTTTGTAGCCGGCCGGTGTCGCAGAGCGGTTCTAGGCGCTTCAGCCTGGAATTAGAAGAGCTGAGTTAGCAACGACATTCTTTATTCAGCAAGACGCTGCTGTCGACCCTCTATGCTGTAGTTGCTACCTCAACACAGAATACAGCAGCATGCTTGGCTTACGACAATGCGACAATGCAAGGCCAGGCGCATGCGTGCTGCCTCAAAAATGGTTCAAATGGCTCTGAGCACTATGGGACTTAACTTCTGGAGTCAGCAGTCTCCTAGAACTTAGAACTACTTAAACCTAACTAACCTAAGGACATCACACACATTCATGAAGGAGGTAGGATTCGAACCTGCGACCGTAGCGGACGAGCGGTTCCAGACTGTAGCGCCTAGAACCTCTCGACCATAGCGGCCGGCACGTGCTGCCTCAGCAAAGAAGAGTGCGCGCAGAACAGAGTGGCTGGTAGATATGCAGTCAGCAGACCAAGTGTGGGGAGAACGGTGTTGCTGGGGGCTGCGGGTAGGCGGTCAGTGTGCATTAGGGGAAATTCCGAGCAGTGGAGAGAAAGTGCCATTCTAAGCTGAAGCCTCCAATTTTTTTATAAATATTAACTGGACCCCTCCATGTCCACACCTGCGCAGTGACCACTGTTAAAGGTCTGCTGTCACCTCTGCTTTGATAAATATCTAAAAAGAATTCCGCTGAAATTGCAGCAAAAGAAGCGATTTATATTCACCTGACTTGTTAACCATTTGGAACTTCAGAGGAGTTTCATAAGTGTCGAATTGTGAGCAAAATCTACATTACTCTTGCAGCCATGTGAAAATTTGCTTCTTTCGCCTAAACACAGTGGAGTTTGCACAGTGAGACATGACTAATACGTTGTGCATACGTAATTTCGGGAGAATCTGAAACAGTGGTTTATTACTAGTAAATATTTTTAAATGAGGAACTGAGGGCAAGTCATCTAAATACATAGTTTATGAAAAAGTACTTCCTCGGTACAAAAGTGAACGTGTTATGTCTTCACTTAAGTTGCTCCAAAAGTTACGGCAATTCTAATTTCATCGGCTATCGATGGGCCTTAAAAATTACAGTCTTTTGTCGGAAAAGTCTATTATTAGTGGAATAACACTCTACATAATGAAGTATCTCATCATAACGACTAACAAAATACCCTCCTCTTTGTTTGCTGTCATTTGCCGAAATCTTGTTTCCGTATCTCAAACTATTTGTGAGATTTAGGGAATGTTACGGATATTTTATTCTGGTTTTATCACTGGCGCACACGATAACAAGTAAGTTCTCTAAATTTATGATCAGTTTTCTTGAGATTGGTGACAGAGACCTAAACATAAATCTAAAGAAAAATTCAATGTTTTAGCTAAATTTCATATGCAGCATCACATTATGTAAAATGCACCAAACACAAAATCATAGGACTGCAATTTGTATTACAATATTTTTCGAATTTCGCTCACTGTTTTACTTAAATACAGATATCACAGAAATTATGAACATTAATGAAATTATGGGCACGCCATCATGAATCTCGAAGCTATAACTAAGGTAAGAACGAAACTTTTTTACCGAAAAGATTCTCGAAAATTGTTTGAGAAAGACTGCAATGCCTGTGCCTCGATTCTGCCACCGCGCCGGCCGTTGTGGTCGAGAGGTTCTAGGCGATTCAGTCCGGATCCGCGCTGCTGCGGTGGCAGGATCGAATCCTGCCTCTTTCATGGATGTGTGTGATGTCCTTAGGTTAGTTACGTTTAAGTAGTTCTAAGTCTAGGAGACTGATGACAGACGTTAGGTCCCATACTGCTCAGAGCCATTTGAAACATCTGCCACCGCAGCGCCAGCTGGTCAAAAGCGAGCGAACTATGTCCTTCTCCTAAACAAACGATTTACCCAATCAACGCTTCGGACGAAAAGAGGTTACTGTGCACCAGCCACCATATTTTGCGCGGACTCTGGCAGTGGCTGGAGTGGCCTTGCAGGGGCAACAGTGACGTCAGGTGGCAGATGCGTGTGCTGGAAAGCTGGTCATTCGCCGTAGTCGATCAGGCCTACACAGTGAGAGATGCACAGCGTGCTGTTGTGCCAGGACCGAACCCAGCACACTTTCGAGATACGCAGAGACCAGAAGAAGCCACCCCTGACATATGCCGCTCTCGGTGGGGTGGCACTGGCTGGAAACCCACTACCATCAAGTCTGACAGCGGCCTGTAGACCACCAGGTAGCCAAAAATGCAGTTAGACATAGTCAAAAACTGACGACATGGAACTAAGCGCATGCTCGAAATATGTCTTATTGTTGGTAGAAGCAGAAGACAAAGTACTGCTAGAGTCACAGTAAGGAGTATTTAAAGTTACTCTGTCCAGTTGTTTGTGACAGGGCCGACCGAAGCAGGGCATCCTTGGCCAAGGCATTTGGAAATTCATCTCGCCACTGTGGCGGTGAATGCCCTCTTTGGCTTCTGCTGGTCTGCTTTTATATCCTTCTTGTTTTATATGTCATGGGTTATCTTGCTTCCAAGATAGCAGAATTCCTTAACTTCGTCTACTTCGTGACCACCAATCCTGATATTCAGTTTCTCACTATCCTCATTTCTGGTACATTTCATTATTCTTTCCTTTTTACTCTCAATCTATATTCTTTCGTCATTAGACTCCAATCCATTAACAGGATCATGTAATGCTTCTTCACATTCGGTGAATACAGCAGTGTCATCGATGAAGCGTATCGTTGATGTCCTCCCACTTTCAATTTTAATCCCACTCTTGAATCTTCATTTTATTTCCGTCATTGTTTCTTCGGTGTGTTTACTGAACAGCAGGACAATTGCTTCTCGTGGCTGGGAAGTCAGGTGACGAAACAGCGGGAAAGAAAAATATACCTATATTTAGAAACTCTTAAGAACTGAACTTAGTCTTATCTTGGACACCAAATCAACCCTTGAGTTCTTTAAGGCAGCAGACTTGTCCGTGATTTCTCCATGGAATGGCTGTGTATCTGCTATAGAAGTCCTTGCTGAATTAAAATATTCACTAAAGAAGAAAGTCACTCTTCTGAAACTGCGGTCCTCGTGTGTGTTTTTACACGTTTCAGGAAAGTTGCGACGTTTCGTAGTAGAAGAGATGAACAGAACGGGGAACAGTTTATAAGTATCTGTAAAAATGTTATCCTTCATTAAGCATTTCTTACATGTTTGTGGTGTACATCTTTCCGTACTTCCCATCGGCATACAAAATTGGGAATTCGATTTTTAAGCATTATGTCTTACAGAACACAGGCCCAAAGAAATTTTGCAAGTTTACAAATATACTAAAAGGAAAAGAGTGTAGTACTCATCAAATTTTATGGTATCGGCAACGCAAACAAACTGAAATTTTCGTCCGTTTCCATCAAAACGTGATCCCAAGATCGTAATACAATGCTCGATAGAAAGTGAAAAGGAGGTTTCTGATCAAATACGCTTTTCATCATAAGCAGGATTCTCATTATCCTTCATTAAGCATTTCTTACATGTTTGTGGTGTACATCTTTCCGTACTTCCCATCGGCATACAAAATAGGGAATTCGATTTTTAAGCATTCAGTCTTGCAGAACACAGGCCCAAAGAAATTTTGCAAGTTTACAAATATACTAAAAGGAAAAGAGTGTAGTACTCATCAAATTTTATGGTATCGGCAATGCAAACAAACTGAAATTTTCGTCCGTTTCCATCAAAACGTGATCCCAAGATCGTAATACAATGCTCGATAGAAAGTGAAAAGGAGGTTTCTGATCAAATAAGCTTTACATTATAATCATGATTCTCATTATCCTTCATTAAGCATTTCTTACATGTTTGTGGTGTACATCTTTCCGTACTTCCCATCGGCATACAAAATAGGGAATTCGATTTTTAAGCATTCAGTCTTGCAGAACACAGGCCCAAAGAAATTTTGCAAGTTTACAAATATACTAAAAGGAAAAGAGTGTAGTACTCATCAAATTTTATGGTATCGGCAATGCAAACAAACTGAAATTTTCGTCCGTTTCCATCAAAATGTGATCCCAAGATCGTAATACAATGCTCGATAGAAAGTGAAAAGGAGGTTTCTGATCAAATACGCTTTACATTATAATCATGATTTTCATTATCCTTCATTAAGCATTTCTTACATGTTTGTGGTGTACATCTTTCCGTACTTCCCATCGGCATACAAAATAGGGAATTCGATTTTTAAGCATTCTGTCTTACAGAACACAGGCCCAAAGAAATTTTGCAAGTTTACAAATATACTAAAAGGAAAAGAGTGTAGTACTCATCAAATTTTATGGTATCGGCAATGCAAACAAACTGAAATTTTCGTCCGTTTCCATCAAAACGTGATCCCAAGATCGTAATACAATGCTCGATAGAAAGTGAAAAGGAGGTTTCTGATCAAATACACTTTTCATCATAAGCAGGATTCTCATTTAAAACATACAGATAAACTCTCTGTAGATGGAAGCGTGCTCTGTGCACGCAACATCCACTGCATTACAGTCTTCCGTCTGTCACTGGAAGGAGCAGGGAGTAAACTTTCCATCGACCTCACCGCCTGCCCCTGACACACAGCTATACAGCTATGCTCGGCCTGTGGTTCCGCCCACGAGGTTGAGCTACGAGAAACGGAAAGGTTATTTCGTTTCGCATCGTCAGAATTACGCGCTTGCTGCTACAAAGAGTGAAGTGCCACTTTACCTACTACCCTTCACTAACCGCTCCTGCATTAGGCACGAAAGACAGCGCCATTTTTAATATGAGCACTTAGTTCTTGTTTTTTCAATCTCACTGCCTCCTCTGAGTTCCTGTAGACATTTTTTTACCGTCCGGTCCCGTATCTTACACCTATTTCACTAAGGATTTAGAAAATGTTGCATAATTTCAAATTATCAAATGCTTTTTCTATTTCGACAAATCCGGTGAGCATATCTTGATGTTTCTTCAGTCTTGCTTCGGTTACCAAGCGCAAAGTCGTAACTGCTTCTCTGGTGCCTTTGACTTTCCCAAACACAAACCGATCCTCTCCAAGAGACTCTCAATTTTCTTTCCTTGGTGCAGCTAGATATAGTTCAAACCCTCACACGAGGTCAATGGCCAGCGCAGAGTATATCTCAGTGTTAGCAGTAATTGGAAAGTAGGTAATGGTAGGGTCTTAATGGCAAGTGTTTAGAGTTATATAGCCCAGTTGTATTTTGACAAGACGCCACCTTCTACATCTACATTCTACATTGATACTCCGCAAGCCACCCAACGGTGTGTGGCGGAGGGCACCTTACGTGCCACTGTCATTACCTCCCTTTCCTGTTCCAGTCGCGTATGGTTCGCGCGAAGAACGACTGTCTGAAAGCCTCCGTGCGCGCTCTAATCTCTCTAATTTTACATTCGTGATCTCCTCGGGAAGTATAAGTAGGGGGAAGCAATATATTCGATACCTCATCCAGAAACGCATCCTCTCGAAACCTGGCGAGCAAGCTACACCGCGATGCAGAGCGCCTCTCTTGCAGAGTCTGCCACTTGAGTTTATTAAACATCTCCGTAACGCTATCACGGTTACCAAATAACCCAGTGACGAAACGCGCCGCTCTTCTTTGGATCTTCTCTATCTCCTCCGTCAACCCGACCTGGTACGGATCCCACACTGATGAGCAATACTCAAGTATAGGTCGAACGAGTGTTTTGTAAGCCACCTCCTTTGTTGATGGACTACATTTTCTAAGCACTCTCCCAATGAATCTCAACCTGGTACCCGCCTTACCAACAATTAGTTTTATATGATCATTCCACTTCAAATCGTTCCGTACGCATACTCCCAGATATTTTACAGAAGTAACTGCTACCAGTGTTTGTTCCGCTATCATATAATCATACAATAAAGGATCCTTCTTTCTATGTATTCGCAGTACATTACATTTGTCTATGTTAAGGGTCAGTTGCCACTCCCTGCACCAAGTGCCTATCCGCTGCAGATCTTCCTGTATTTCGCTACAATTTTCTAATGCAGCAACTTCTCTGTATACTACAGCATCATCCGCGAAAAGCCGCATGGAACTTCCGACACTATCTACTAAGTCATTTATATATATTGTGAAAAGCAATGGTCCCATAACACTCCCCTGTGGCACGCCAGAGGTTACTTTAACGTCTGTAGACGTCTCTCCATTGATAACAACATGCTGTGTTCTGTTTGCCAAAAACTCCTCAATCCAGCCACACAGCTGGTCTGATATTCCGTAGGCTCTTACTTTGCTTATCAGGCGACAGTGCGGAACTGTATCGAACGCCTTCCGAAAGTCAAGAAAAATAGCATCTACCTGGGAGCCTGTATCTAATATTTTCTGGGTCTCATGAACAAATAAGGCGAGTTGGGTCTCACACGATCGCTGTTTCCGGAATCCATGTTGATTCCTACATAGTAGATTCTGGGTTTCCAGAAATGACATGATACGCGAGCAAAAAACATGTTCTAAAATTCTACAAGAGATCGACGTAAGAGATATAGGTCTATAGTTTTGCGCATCTGCTCGACGACCCTTCTTGAAGACTGGGACTATCTGTGCTCTTTTCCAATCATTTGGAACCCTCCGTTCCTCTAGAGACTTGCGGTACACGGCTGTTAGAAGGGGGGCAAGTTCTTTCGCGTACTCTGTGTAGAATCGAATTGGTATCCCGTCAGGTCCAGTGGACTTTCCTCTATTGAGTGATTCCAGTTGCTTTTCTATTCCTTGGACACTTATTTCGATGTCAGCCATTTTTTCGTTTGTGCGAGGATTTAGAGAAGGAACTGCAGTGCGGTCTTCCTCTGTGAAACAGCTTTGGAAAAAGGTGTTTAGTATTTCAGCTTTACGCGTGTCATCCTCTGTTTCAATGCCATCATCATCCCGTAGTGTCTGGATATGCTGTTTCGAGCCACTTACTGATTTAACGTAAGACCAGAACTTCCTAGGATTTTCTGTCAAGTCGGTACATAGAATTTTACTTTCGAATTCAATGAACGCTTCACGCATAGCCCTCCTTACGCTAACTTTGACATCGTTTAGCTTCTGTTTGTCTGAGAGGTTTTGGCTGCGTTTAAACTTGGAGTGAAGCTCTCTTTGCTTTCGCAGTAGTTTCCTATCTTTGTTGTTGTACCACGGTGGGTTTTTCCCGTCCCCCACAGTTTTACTCGGCACGTACCTGTCTAAAACGCATTTTACGATTGCCTTGAACTTTTTCCATAAACACTCAACATTGTCAGTGTCGGAACAGAAATTTTCGTTTTGATCTGTTAGGTAGTCTGAAATCTGCCTTCTATTACTCTTGCTAAACAGATAAACCTTCCTCCCTTTTTTTTATATTCCTATTAACTTCCATATTCAGGGATGCTGCAACGGCCTTATGATCACTGATTCCCTGTTCTGTACATACAGATTCGAAAAGTTCGGGTCTGTTTGTTATCAGTAGGTCCAATATGTTATCTCCACGAGTCGGTTCTCTGTTTAATTGCTCGAGGTAATTTTCGGATAGTGCACTCAGTATAATGTCACTCGATGCTCTGTCCCTACCACCCGTCCTAAACATCTGAGTGTCCCAGTCTATATCTGGTAAATTGAAATCTCCACCTAAGACTATAACATGCTGAGAAAATTTATGTGAAATGTATTCCAAATTTTCTCTCAGTTGTTCTGCCACTAATGCTGCTGAGTCGGGAGGTCGGTAAAAGGAGCCAATTATTAACCTAGCTCGGTTGTTGAGTGTAACCTCCACCCATAATAATTCACAGGAACTATCCACTTCTACTTCACTACAGGATAAACTACTACTAACAGCGATGAACACTCCACCACCGGTTGCATGCAATCTATCCTTTCTAAACACCGTCTGTACCTTCGGTCACCAAGAGCGCTCGTACACGGGGACAAGGGTGGATGCGTCCCCTCCCCTCGGTAGGGGCGTCCCCTCCGCTCAGCTCTCAGGGGAAGGAAAAAAATGTAGCGTAGTCAGATGCTTTCCTTTCAAGAAAATGGTTTAAAATCGGTGTTACGCAGGTTTTTAATAGAGTAGAAAATGCAACTTTTTTATGGTTATCTCTTCCAAAATATTACACCATATACAACATGATCTAGCGTCAAGGCCCCACCGCCACCAACCTCCCCTACAAATTACCGTGTGGGTGCTCCTGTCGGTCACATAGGGACGACCAAGGCTGCGCAAAATTGGCCCACGGCATGTGGCAATTTATCTCGCCACTGCGACGACTGAGGTACGTTACCACGCTGTGACAGCAATAATCCTGCGCTGGTGGCAGGAATTCATAGACAGCTCGCTTGCCCGCCTTCTACAGGTTGCGTTCCGCACGAGAGGTGCTGTCGCAACACTCCCTCCACTTTTACGAAGTTTTGATCCACCGAATCTCGGGCTGCTGCGAACCTACGAATTAGTGAAAATAATGTTGTTTTTTTTACACTCTATTGCACTCTTCTTTACAATTTCCGCACTGACTGTTTTTTCTTTGGCTGTTCCGCCACATGATGTACGGAGACCGGAACGTCCACAACTGTTCAAACATTAGGCGTGACCCAGTCAGTACTGCACTGGATTCCAGGAGGGTTACTGATTCTATGACGTTGACAGACATAGGCTATGTAAGCAAGGACACGAATTAAGGCAGTATCCGATGACGAGACGTTCTACCATGACTGTGCTGTTACCTACTATGGTACTGCAGAATATGTTTGAGTATTTGGTCAGTCCTAATGCGGCCCTTGGGTGCTGCTATAAGCCCCTGGAGGGAGACGAGTATTGTGTTGGAGAGTGTATAAATCAGGAAAGTAAGGTTCCTGGATTTTTAGAGGATTATCGCACAAATACAGCAGTGAATACATTAATCCAATAAAAGTCCTCTACACTGACTACGAACGTATAATCGCAGCTATTGGAACTCATATGGAGAGTTGACAACTGTCGCAATTTCGAGGTACTTACTGGAAGTCCGGGGGGCAGCTGCGCATGGTGGTAGGGGGTGGGAGGTGGAGAGATATTGGTGATGACTGTTTCCTCCGCTACAACGTGAAGAGCTATTTTCCGAGTACATAAAATGAAATGATCGTATGGCATTGTTGGTCGGGAGGCCCCATGCGGGGAAGTTCGGCCGCCGTGTTGAAAGTCCTTTTTAGTTGACGCCACTTCGGCGACTTGCGAGTCAATGATGATGAAGAACACACAACACCCAGTCATCACGAGGCAGAGAAAATCCCTGACCCCGCCGGGAATCGAACCCGGGACCCCGTGCGCCGGAAGCGAGAACGCTACCGCACGACCACGAGCTGCGGACTCTGAGTACATAAAACTTTAATTATGAGATCTCTGAGCCTTTTCTCCCCGTGTAGCCAGTACTTCGAAACGTAAGCAGGACAAGTTGCGGCTATACGTAACAGAGAATTCTTCAGAAAAACACTGTGCGACTGGAGCCACGGAATCAATCTACGTTACCTTTTCAGTGGAACTGGAGCGGAAAGAGATACGTGCAACTGCAATACGGATCCAATAATGAATGTCTCGGCATTGCGAGGAAAAATAAGGTGACAGCTCCCCTTCTAGATGAAGAGTTGCCTTGAAAAAAGCAGTATATGATGCCTGGAGGTGAGCCTTTAAGCTCGCTGATTCAATTCCAAATGCAGCGTTGTACATGAGATACTACAACAGCTATAACTGAAGCGATAATGTAACTGACGATTATCCTTCTATTTCCCAGCAAGGAGAACACAATGTGTCGCTCTTAAAAGACAACAGTCGTCTAAAAGGAACTTAGGCGCTACAGCAACAAACCGTCCAGGACCATTATAGTTCATAATATGCTTCACTGGCCGAGTAAAATACCTGGAAGGCTATTTGTGTGTGGTGCTGTTGTAAACAGAGAAGCTCAAAACGATAGAAAACTGTGGTGATACGCAGGAAGACCTGCAGGCGATCGCCGCTTAGTACAGAAATATAGCACGTGACCCTCAACACAAAAAAACCCTTTAGCTACTGCTCAAAAAGAGACTGAGTAGTCTCATTAATTACAAGACTACCAGTCAGTCACTGCGAAAATTCGTGACCTTAAATGTCCGAGAGAATTTGCACAGAGTGATTGAAAGTAGAACAATTACATTAAACTAATCGAAGGAGAGATAAATACCACACTGAGATTATTTGTTAAATTCCTTAGCAAGTCTAGTACGTGAAGGAGCATTTACGTAGCTTATACAATGAAATACCAAATTTGGTCTATTACGTACTATGTCCCAACAGAACAACTAGTCCTGTCACTGAAAAGCCACGTATAACACTATTGTATGCTACTGCTGTACCATAACCTTAAAGTTGGAGACAGGCTGTGAAATAAAACTATCTTGTTAAAGCAATTATGGTATAAAGCAACAGAGCAGTGTTACCCTGTGAGAGGAATTTTGTTATGTTGACCGTGTTGTACCTAACGGAAGTGGCTTATCGGAAGTGAAAGTCAGAATTACGTAAATATTCAAACAGTAACATATAATGTTTTACCTAGCTACATTGTTTAAAGAATAAAGGAAACTGTCGCAAGCCTAATTACGCAAGAGAATGATTAACATTTTTGTTTAAGATAACTGTTATTAGTAAATTTAACGGACAAACACAACCTATTTTACCACACGCGAGTCCAATGAACTCTGACACCTGCATATGTTCACAGTTAAGATTGGAAGCTGACAGAGCAGGACAGACTATTTGCATAAATATAACAGATAACGAAACACACTATTACTTTCAGGGCTTATTCAAACTGAATGGTCTTTATAACATTACTATTAATATTCACTGCAGAACCATTAATTGGACATAGGTTCAGTATTATTGTTCAAACATTTTCCTAACTGACATAAAATTATGAATGTAGTTCACTGCAAAATTATGAACTGGTCACAGGTTAAATATCTCTCAACTAGATACTATTCTACTTAGGATGAAAGTTAAATGGAATTCACTAACAAATCACTTCTCACTGTCTTTTGAATAAAGAAATTATGATTTTCATAAATAGTGTTCTTACCGTTACTTGTTACCTAGCGTTAGCACAATAGACAAACTGTGGAACCTGTTATAATATTAATATGCACTTCCAGTACGCAAGAGAGACAACCACTTAGCAATCATGAACATATTTTTTCTACTATTGCCATTTTCCACTTTTACTACAGTGAAACACAATGTTGACAAAATTGCAAGAAACTGACTCACCTTTTAAATTTTACTACAGGCAGCAATGTGATTATTTACTAAGCAAAACATTATAAGCCTCAGTTTTATGAACTTTTAATCTTTAAAAGAAACAGCAAATAATCGTTCTTACCATAGTCTTCTACTTGCAAGTAAATGATTAAATAGGTGACTTTGAAACTCCACAACACTTCAAGTTGGACTATTTCCATCACTGGGAGGCTTTCACAAAACTACTTCCAACAATTTCATGAAATCCACAGTAAACCTGAGTACTCTCTTATTACCAAAGATCAAACATCATTTAATGTTTTGAGGCTTTCATTTTTTCCACAAACTAGGACACTCGGTAATCGTAGTTTAAATGGGGAGGAACCTGAGAGGTGTTGTGATAGGAAAAAAATCAAGGTAGGTACATAAATTCAGTTATAACTTACCCTATATTTGAGCACACTAACACATCCAATAAGCTGATCCTTCACTGTACGTCATTATAGTATTCCGTTACAGTGATTGCGCAATGTGGTGGCAACTGCATGTTGGTAGGTGGATTTGGAGGCAGAATTGCTTGACTCTGTCCCTTCTTGGTGACGATGATGGATACCAATTCCATAATCGTTCCAGCTACTTATCCATCCATCCGAGGCATTAGAAAGTAGCAGAAAAAGCCTCTCTCGGAACCAGCACAATATACAACTTTTACATAGCAGTGCACAGTTTGGTAGCTCGTCCCCGACTGACTCTTGTTCCACCTTTCCTACCTAGGCCAACCACAATTTGCGTGCGCTACACAGTTCCGTTCCCGAGGGGAACCACTACACCTTTTATATACTAAAGAACTAAGAACCCTAAGTGAGGATCAGCAGTTTACATAACAGCAACCAAATACATTAAATAACACACAACATTTGCACATACTGACATTTCTACAAAAAATTATTTACACAGAAATCACAATTATATATAGTAAGTTTTGTTCCCTCCAAATGGGACAAAGAATTTAAATGACAGATATACTACATTGCATAGAATCAAATCATAACATCCAAAGTTTTTACAAAGAAAAGAGTATACAATTTTGTGTTATCGATTCAATCAAACAATATTTACAGATGCTCAACGATGTAACATCAAATAAAACAAAAGCAAAATAAATCCGTACAGCATAAGAGCTATGGTGTTACAAGTAGTTTAGATAAACTGTTTTTTGACGGATACTGTCGCGTTGTTCTTTTGTGCTGGGCCCTAACCAAATGGGACTGATCGTGGAAATAGAGGAGGTGCAAAAAACGGAGCGGCACCTTTCGTGACAGGTTCGCTAATGAGAGCGAAAACATCGTAGAGATACTAATCGGACTCCAATGGCACGCACTGCGATAGAGGCGTTATGCATCACGGTGTGGTTTAGAGTTAAAATTTTGAATGCATTGGGTTTCAGAATAGTCTATCATCATACCGATGCATCCAAAACACAGTGTGTTATAAATTGGTTGTACAAAAGCAACCTCTAATTAGGGAAAGAGCAAATATCTTACAGAAATGTTTGATAGAGCACTGAGTGCAGTGTGTTCAAAATGCTTCAAAAGGCTCTGAGCACTATGGGACTTAACATCTGAGGTCATCAGTCCCCTAGCACTTAGAACTACTCAAACCTATCTAAGGACATCACACACAGCCATGCCCGAGGCACGATTCGAACCTAGGACCGTAGCAGTCGCGCCGAGAGCAGTGTGTCTTCAAGTTTTATTCCCGCCCAACACTGTTAGTTCCCGACGTTTCCATTAGGTGGAATGGGCAGACGAGTTATTCCAACAGCCAGCCATCACGGAGTCGTACAACGGTCAGAGCGTGCGCAGTGTTATTTATGGTTTAACGAATCCGAATCAGATACTGCAGTTCAGAGACAATTGAGGACCAAATATCGCAAGCCACCTCCTCAAAGACGAACTATGAACAACTGTTGAAGTAGTTTCACCGAAACTGGCTGTTTGTCACATACTTGTAGGGCGCCGTGTCAGGGTCGGCCAGTAGTCTCTGATGCAGCAACTCTCTGTCTTTATCTGTCCGGAAAACTATTTGCAGGCCATTAAGCAGTGTGCCCAACACCCTACGCAGTCACCTACTTCTCACAGAATGCTACAGCAACGCCAACATAAGATAGCAGCGCGTGCACTCAGAATTTCTTGGCGCAATATGATGACGATTCAAGGCTTCTGTTTGAAAACTGTTCGTAGTACAGATATGAAGTACGACACACTGAATGAAAAGTGGAGCTCACATCACATTGCTTGAATACCAACAATAAACGAGAAACCTCAGAAAAATTGTCGTCAGCTGCAGCATTGAAACAATTTATTACATTTAACCCGTTTCATTAGGTGAAACTTGTGGTGTCACCGCCAGACACCACACTTGCTAGGTGGTAGCCTTTAAATCGGCCGCGGTCCATTAGTATACGTCGGACCCGCGTGTCGCCACTGTCAGTGATTGCAGACCGAGCGCCACCACACGGCAGGTCTAGAGAGACGTCCTAGCACTCGCCCCAGTTGTACAGCCGACTTTGCTAGCGATGATTCACTGACAAAATACGCTCTCATTTGCCGAGACGATAGTTAGCATAGCCTTCAGCTACGTCATTTGCTACGACCTAGCAAGGCGCCAGTACCAGTTACTATTGATATTGTTAATAATGTCTAAACAAGAGCGATGTTCTCCAATTGTGGATTAAAGTTAAGTATTACATCAACTACGTACTTTATTTGCTACTATTAATTCCCTTAACTGTTCCAGACCTCGCGCCAGCGTGCATGAGCTTAAGCGCGTGCTTTTCGGCTTCCTCTCATTGTGACTTGGTTGTCTTGCCAAGTTACAACAAAACTATCATATTCAGAAGTTCAATGATGCTTAACGTCAGAAGTATCACTCATATGCTATCTTGCGTTTGCGTTTTTTGATCGAATATTTCCATTTAGAACTTAAAGTGTCCCTAACCAGCTAATTCTTTGCTCCTTGTTGAAGCAATTTTAATCTGAAGGTACAACTATGAGTATCCAGTCAGTATCAATAGTTTAAAATGTATTCTGTTATCTCAGCCTGTACAGCGTAATAACAGCTTCACCGTACAGCAGCCGCGCTGCCTGCTTCCCGCCCACGTTCAG
Organism: Schistocerca piceifrons; assembly: GCF_021461385.2. Taxonomy (NCBI): domain Eukaryota; kingdom Metazoa; phylum Arthropoda; class Insecta; order Orthoptera; family Acrididae; genus Schistocerca; species Schistocerca piceifrons. The sequence goes on along the minus strand of NC_060139.1, from coordinate 1,089,736,116 downwards.
ACTTGTTAACTTACAATCCACCCACAGCACTGCTGCGTGGTTATTGCTGAGGTGTCGCCGTACGTGTGTTCTTAAATTACTTCTGACCTTGCGAGCAAGCGCTGGTGCCAGTCGTTCGTGGACATCCAGCGTTAAACACCCAATATATCGCGCTTTACTATCGCAGTGCAGAGAGAATTATGAAGCCTAAGTGATTTTTTTATGATCACATAAGAATAGTTAGTTCCAAATGTAATCGAAAAGAACAAACACGATTCAGTAGATAAATTTTTTGTAATTTTTACGCATATTTTCCTTTGCCTTTACGTTCTGAGTAGCCATTCATCTTCCTTTACACCCACAATCATGTGATTAAATGTTAATGTTTTAGTGATTTCACCTTGTAATTTGTACACTGGAACTACGTTTTTAAAACCACGGAAGTAAATTTTCCGATGAAATGATTTCCCGGTGCCATAGGAGATTAGAATAAACATGTGATCGTGCATTCGCGGTGATCATCTAGCAAATCACAAAACTTGTCACGTCTTTCAAAGCAACTACCTTAACTAACATCACCTGTAAAATATCTAGCACATTATAGGTAGTATCAGAGTACCAACAGCCTTGACACCGTGGTAACACTGGTTCGCATCGCTTTACCGAAGTTAAATACTGTCGCGCTTGGGTGGCACTTGTCCAGGTCACCGTCTGGGCCTGCTGAGTGCTGCTGCAAGCGGATTGCACTCGGCCCTTGTGAGGTCAGTTGAGGAGCTCCTTGACGGGGAAGTAGCTGTTCCGGTCACGAAAACTGACAGTGGCCGGGAGGGCGGTGTGCTGACCACACTTCTCAGCGTATCTGCATCCAGTGACGCCTAAGCACTGAGGAAGACACGGCGGACGGCCGGTACCGTTTGGTCTTCAAGGCCTGTGCGAACGGTGTTTGTTTGTTTCAGTTTCTGTTAGAAACAGCTTCTGTTTGTGAAATCATGTCTTTTTGTTTGCATGATTGATCTCCTTTAAATCTAGCTAGATCGTGCAGTGGTCAGCGTGTACTGGACTTGCATTAGGGAAGACGACGGTACAAATCCGCGTGCAGCTATCCTGATTTAAGTTTCCGTGATTCACGCAAATCTCTTAAGGCATATGCCGGGAAGGTTCCTTCGGCAGGGAAATGCCGATTTCCCGTCCACCTTTCCACAATCCGAGCTTGTGTTCCGTCTCAAATGACCTAGTTATCGACGGGATGTAAACACTGATCTTCCTTTTTTTATACTTTTTTTTTACATTTGAGGTCTGCATCTGTATTCTGAAAGGTACTTTATAGTGTGTAACACTGTCAGTTACATACTTCACTGATACAGTGGCTCATGGTGCGGTGGTAGAACTACGGTTCTTAATCCGGCGTGTGAACTCGTATAACTGTAATTTTTCGCTGCACAGTCGCTCGGTGACATATACAGAGTGTTTATACATTAGTTATACGAAAGTAACCTTTAACTGTGGGAAAAAATAAATCACTTACATAAATGTTTGAGACAGCACTGAATGCTGGATATCTTCAAGTCCCATTTACAAATGTTCAATGCGGCCACCTTTAGTAACAGGAAAAATGTCCCACTTATAATGAATCTCCTGTGAAACCGTATGAAGCAAGTCTTGACGAATGGTGGCAGTTGCTTGTGTTAGCCGCTGTCGCAGCTCGTCGACGTTTCCCGCTTGTGGAGGAACAAAACTGTGTCTTTAATGTAGCATCACTGAAAGAAATCCATCCAGGTTAACTCAGGCGATCATGGTGGTCAGGATATTTTTGCACCAAGTCCACATTCCTAGGGAGATTGCGACAAATTCACGATGATAATGTGATGGCGTGCTGTCTCGTTGCAAAATAAATTCTGTGCCCACATCTCGCTGCAGTTCAGGTCTTAGATAATACTGAAGCTTGTCAAGATACAATGTGCCAGTTACAGCTGACGCGGAAGAAGGGAAGGACCGTAAATCTTGTTACAACTTTCAGTGAAAAACACATTAGACGAGTCCCGTGTATGTTGGATTTGATGACGTGTGGTTTCTGGCCATCGATATCCGAACATTACGCCGACTCACTTTGCCGCAGGTATGGAAGGCACCTTCGTCCCTGAACACGATTTTATTAAGAGAATAATTTTCTGACTGCATTTTGTTAAACATTTCTACTTAAAACTCAGCACGTTTTCCTTTTCCACTTTCTCTTAAAGCTTGCAACACTTCCAGTATATAGCGTTCGAATGACAGGCTTCCCCGTAATACCTTCTACACTGCAAGACTAGGCGTATTCAAATCGAAGCTGGCACGTCTCGTCCATTTATTCGGACTACGAATGTAAAGGCGAGTCCACAATGAACGCGCCGTGCAGCTCCGCTCTGCGCAAAACTGCTGTGCGCGGGTGTGCGCGTCCAGTGTGGACGGCGAACCGCGCAGCGCGGTGTTCCGGCTGTTGTCGGTACATCAAAGACAGTGGCGCGTTTGCGCGCGCTCAGTTTAGACGGGGCTTCCGCTGGCGGGCGCGGTAGTTTATTGCGTGCGTCAATTCGCGGTGACAGGCCGTGTGTTCTCGCGTAGGTGTCCTCGTTATGGAGTGGGACCGGAAGCAAAGTGAGAACCTCACAGAGCTGCATAGACAAAGGCGGGCACTGTGGGACCCAAAAGACAACAATTACCGCATGAAAACCAAACTAAGTGATTCTTGGCAGTGGGTCGCGAGTGGCGACGGCTGTGGAATCGACGAAGCAAAAAAAAAAAAGAATGACATCATTGTTGTCTTCCTACAGAAGGGAGAAAATGAAAATGAAGAAGTCGAGGGGCACTGGAAAAGGTGACTATTCATGAACAATGTTTGTATCAACACAGTTTCCCATTTACATTTATTATAACATCGCACTATTGTTTCAGGGCTGACAGACACACAATAGTAACTGGTTTGCTTTCCCATTATTTGAATTCCTGAAGGAACGAGACACTCCCACTGGTACCGTAAACACAGAATATGTACGTACATGTTATGTAACAATTATCTATAATATAGAGTCAGATTCTGTTAGCACTTTAACTTGCTAGATAATTAGGCCAAAGTGTGGTCTTCACTACGGTGTAGTGATAACAAACACGTATATGCTTTCATGCTGCATCATCTTGCCAGGGTATACGTCCATTTTTGATAAAATAGTCGGCTATCTCTTCGCGAATAGCTTGGGAATTTGACGAACCTTTTCTCGGCACTGCCTTTAAATTGTATAATGACATTGGTGGTGCTTCCCGTCTCCATGTTCCTTCCACTAAAGTACCATCTGGCAGCTCACTGTCCACTGTGCCGTCTGGAGCATAAAAACTAGAAGACTTCTTGCTCTGTCTCAAATAATTATGCAAGTAAATAGTTGCAAGTACAATAACACTGGCTTTTACTGGGTCCAGAAGCATTGGTTTCCTCATGACCCTATAAACGGATGTCAGGATTCCAAAACAATTTCCGACAACTCGATGGGCTCTTGAAAGTCGATAGTTGAATGTTCTCTGTTTTGTACCTTTCGCATAGACGCCTGCGTATGGTTTCATCACATTCTCATGCCAAGCAAATGCTTCGTCGGCCAATATAACATATGGTGTCATCTGTTCACGTGTAGGAAGTGGTTCAGGTCGAGGTATGTTAAGGGAGTTGTCTTGCAATTACTTCGACAATTTAGTGCTTTTGAATATTCCGCCATCAGATATACGGCCTTGTCAACCTACATGTGCATACAAGAAATTGTACTTTGCATCCACCAGAGCTAATAACACAATGCTAAAAAAAGTTCTTGTAGTTATAGTACTCGCTGCCGTAATTTATTGGTGCCTGTAACATTACATGTTTACCGTCCATAGCACCCTGGCAATGGGGGAAATTCCATGTTTTATCAAATTCCTTCGAACATCGTTTCCATTCTTCTGTAGTACTCGGCAACTGAAAAGAAAGGGTTTCACAGAAGTTACAACATATCTTGTACTAAAAACTGAAGAACTGAAACATGTCTTTGTTACATAATCGTGTCAAGTGTGGTTGAAATGAGCGTCTACAAGGGGCAGTTCTAGAATGAAAGCTTGCGATAACAAGAATTTCTCTTGTGAGGGGCCCACAGTGATATAATATTTTCTGAAGGAAATCATGGCGCCATTGACTGTTGACAAATTTTTAGTATCATGTCACAACTGCAGTTTCGGCGTTAAGCCATAGTCCTGCATTTTGCATAGAATTTTCATTCCATATATGAAATTCGTACTGCAGTATTTTATGCTCAGAACAAGTGCATGCCGGTTACAATGATATAACTTAACATGTTTCGAAATTCAACTTAACGATGGCTTACGGCCGAAACTGCAGTCGTGACGTATTTTGCCGGCCGCGGTGGTCTAGCGGTTCTAGGTGCTCAGTCCGGAACCGCGCGACTGCTACGGTCGCAGGTTCGAATCCTGCCTCGGGCATGGATCTGTGTAGTGTCCTTAGGTTAGTTAGGTTTAAGTAGTTCTAAGTTCTAGAGGACTGATGACCACAGATGTTAAGTCCCATAGTGCTAAGAGCCATTTGAACCATTTTGCAGTCGTGACATTGTAATAAGAGTTTGGTAACAACCAATGGCATCATGTCTGCCTTCAGAAAACATCCGATATCAATCCATCGACCATTGTTCACAAATTTAACCGTACTTGTCACACTACTGGAATTTCCGAGTTCGCCAAGAAATATTGCTACTTGTAGAATCGATTTAGCCGTATAAGTGAATTAAAGGAAAAGAAACTACTTCGTACTGTACCATAATGAAATAGAATTCTGGCTGTGGCATTTACTGTCAAACCTAATACATTATAGCCTAATGTTTCATTTCAGAGTTTTGGTGATGAAGAAAGCCAACAGGATTCTACGGCAAATGCCGCCGAAGAGGTATTACATCTAAATGACACTACTCCGGAGAGTCCTGGCAAGTCACATCCTATTAACAAGGAAGAAGGAATGGCGTACAGGGGAAACGTTTTCCAGTCCCCAAAAAAACCGGCCTATGGCATTTTGGAAAGTGTGGGAAATGTACGTCCCGACGACTGTTCCACATTCGGGGAACATATTGCAATGAAGCTCCGCAAATTTGACAACCGCAGGCGATCACTGCTAATGCACAGAATAAACAATTTGATTTTCGATGCCGAGACTGATTTTTATGCACATCATCTGACATCAGATATTTCGTCTCCTTCTGTCGTCTGTTCTCCCCAAAGCAGTCCTGTTCCTCAACCACCCCTCTTCCCAATGCAGTCCTGTTCCGCAACTTCTCCTTCGAGTCACTCCCAGTCACCTGTGCTACTCTCTCATCAAACGGTTGTCCCTACCCAACCAAGCAGCAGCAATGAACAACATGACTCTATCTCGCTCCGTCTACTAGATTCAGCTCTGCTCCAAGAGCTTCCATCATATACTTTTTTGTAGTGCTTCATAAATACATTTGATTAAGCACATTCTGTTAACAATAACGAGTTTCAGACATTTTTATTTGTATGCGGATATTTACGTACATTAGGTTGTAACGAATAACAAAACTGCAGTCAATAAATAATTGTTTGTAAGGAACTTTCTTTGATGTAATGCTATCAGCCCCCAACCTCTTTTACCTCGCACACATTTGACTTCGGACAGGTAACAGCTTTATGCAAATAACTTAACTACAAATCCTTTGAAAAGGATGGTTTCATTTAACGACAGCAAACAATAATAACTTCTTACCTTCACAAAGGGTTTCAGTGCATTATTGAGAGCGGTGCAAACTTCGATGGCAATCGTTGATATACTTTGTTTAGATATTTTGAACAGATGCATCAGACTTGTAAAGGAATCTCCAGTTGCCAGAAAGCGCAAAGTTATTGCCAGTCTCTCTTTGGTAGATATAGCACGTCTACAGTTTGTGTCTTTTTTCATTATGTCTAGTTCGATCACTTTCAACAGATATTCGAAGTCTTCGAAAGACATTCGATAAAAGTTTTCGAACTGTCCACTGTCGCCTGCAAGTAGTTCACTGAAAAGATCATTTCCACCGTACAATGCTCTACCCTTTCACACTGGGGTTACCCAATGACGACGATTCTTCCTCTTCTTCCTTAACTGATGGTACAACACAATAAATGCGGCACTCACAATCTTGGCTCGCTCCATGTTCAGACGTGCGCGCGCTCCAACTGGAACGGCGCGGCGCGGAGCGGACGGCGCATTCCACTGTGCCACAGTAGTGCGCGGGCTGCAGCGGCGCGGCGCAGCACGGCGCGCTCAGTGTGGACCCGCCTTTAGGTTAGGTTAGGTTTAGCTAGTTCTAAGTTCTAGGGGACTCGTGACCTCAGAAGTTCAGTCCTATAGTGCTCAGGGGTCTGTAACAAATAAAAAATATAAAATAAAATGATAATAAAATATAATAATAATAATTTGTAATAATAATGATTGTTTGTTTGGATAAGTAATTGAGGGATTAAAATTTTACGCCGTGAATTTATCGAGCTTCGCACGTCCGAAGATGTACGGAACGTAGCCAGGGCTCATTATGTATTTTTTTTGTAGACAGAGTCTGATATCTGACCTCAGCTTCAATCATGAAGATGGAGTGACTAAAACTACTAAAACAAAGCAAAGCATAAGATTAAATAAACATATATTCATTTCAACACATACATTACGATATAAATTACACTTACGTAAAATTCTAGGTAAATAATGGCAGATCATTCACAAATGAGAGCGACTTATTAATTCTGCGCCTCTTTTCTGCTAATAAATATCAATATGGCTAACTGTGGAGCCGCACAAAATATTAAGTCCTTCCAGGACAACGAATGACATGAGAGTGTTGATGCCTACTCGCTGTGACAAGAGAGCGGTGTTAATTGCTTTATTTTGCATTCTCTTGTCTTAAAAAATCGATACATATAATCTAAGTTAACTAACTTAAATATTATCTGTGCTCTAGTGCAAATGGTTCCTTAAACTGCCCCCCAAATTGCGAGAGCAAAGGTGTACCACCTGCAGCTGAGCAATTTGTTGACGTATTTTCTTTATTTGTCATGTCATGAATGATAAGTTATTACGTATCTTGTTTCACAGATTCAACATACTTAAAATATCATACATCCACAAAAATACATAAATAATAATTACATACAAGATCAATGAAAGTGAAAAGAAAAAATAAAAATATTCGCTTCCGAGCAGTATTGAACTCAGGAACTGCAGTATCAGAGACTAGCGAAGTGGCTCAGCGCTATCACTGCTAGCGTGCATACAGTTCTCAATTTTATGTAACAGTTCTACACAGACTGTAACGAATTTCATAGTTCGTATTGACTTGTGCTGTTACTTTGTAAAAATTTTGTTGAGCATATAGTCCGTTGTTCTCTTTCACTTCAAAATGTTATTACACATGTTCATTCAATAAATAAAATTAATTAATGGTTTTGTGCATATTCAGAGATATGTGAACATATTCTCTTTAGAATGTCACTTGGTAGTAAAGGTTTATACTGTGCTAAAGTCTTTGCACTTTAAAATAAATGTCACGTGTCACACGTTTTGTTTACATTGAGACGAAAGTTCTTGAAGAAACAAGTTGGAGATCAAGAATCTCGCAACGAAGCGTGCTTTGGAAGACATTGTTAAAATGTGGTTTCGTCGTGGTAGGAATTCATGGTGTCAGTGGTTCCATACTGACCAGTCCGTGTTACATCTACTCAATAACCTCCATATTTCGTCTTCCAAAAAGCGTATGTCGTCTCCTGGATATTGTGTCGTCGTTTCGTCGAAAAGTGTGCCATGGTTTTGCTACTCACGTCACCTATAGTGTCCCATCATGAGCGCAGTGAACCGTTTTTTTTTATATTTGCACACAACTTGTTCATACATTGTTCGTTGCAAAACAAAATGTTCGTTCACAACAGAGAGCACAAAACATAACAAATATCACTTCACTTTGAGTACAGTTTTCTGTTACATATTTACATAGATATAAAAATTTTCTGTGAAACATGTATCTATACATTTACACTACATTGTTTCGTAATACATATACATATTTTATATTTTTCAATTGCATTAAACTAGATATTTACAAGTACATATGGGTCAGACATAAAAAAAATTATCTAATAGGTTCAGTGTATTGTGATACATTCAGAAAATCCATTTTCTTTTATAGGTCTCTTCCCCTTTTTAATAAAGTTTTCCTTTTAAGTATATTTTCCTTTACATCAGTACTACACGTTAAGTGTTCTTCCTCATTAAATGTTTCCTGCAACATAAACTTTCATAATGGGTTAGAAAACATCCTTGAGATGATCTGTCCTGAAAAGTCATGATTACAATAAGACACGACACGTCACATCCACAATCAATTCCAAATTAGCACATGCACAAAGTATCATTTACAAATAAAATAAATTATACAGCCTTGCTCGATTAATCTCATTTGTCATTTCCTGTAGAGTGGGTTTTTTTTTTTTTTTTTTTTTTTTGTGCATGTTGTGTTCATGTGGATTGTGGTGTGAGTGTGAATAGCAAATCAAGTGTCTATCATGCCAATTAATGTATCAGGTTCAGAGCAGCAATTGTCTCCTGTCATTTAGTCTGTCAGCTTGTCTGCAAGGTATTAACAAATATAATCAGTAACTGTGCTTTGCATGAAAATTGTTAGTTCTTCCTGTGTCTTATCTTCTTGCTGCTGCTGCTGCTGCTGTTACTGCTGGTGCTGTAAAATGTAGATACTTAAGATTATAGCTTATATCTTCTTCTTCTTCCAGCATGAAGTACCAGATGTGACTTACCTTGTTTTTCTATCAGCATACTCTGCTAAGGGCTAAAAGTTTTCAAATCTTTGTGAGGGTACAAACCTAAAATTCTCTTATTCTTGGGGTTTTGTAACAGATATGCTCCAGGATGTGGTATATCAATGATTGTGTAAGGACCTTCATATAGTGGACGCCACTTAACATTACGTTTTAGAGGTAATGACGATTTGTAGTGGGTCTTAAGTAAAACTTGCATGCCTATTGTAAAGTTTTGCCTTCTTTTCAGATTAGCACCATAGTTCTTATTTCTAATGTCAGCTTGTTCAGTAATTGCAATGAGTACTTCCCTTACCTTTTCCTCGTGTGAAGGTTTGGTGTCAGAAAATTTTGGTAGTGGGTTGCTCCATTCATTAGTTTCCTTTGTGTCAAACATGATTTCTCTGGGAGTATAGGGTGTGTTGTATATATTTAAATTGTTGTGTATTTCCTCAAAAAGTGCTAGGTAATGTATCCAGTTTGTGTGCTGTGTTGAGGTATAAGTTCTCATGAATCTATTTAATTCTCTAAAAACTCTCTCACAAGGGTTGGCTGATGCATGAAACTTTGAAATAAAGATGCTCTTAATGTTATTGTCCTTTAGAAATTTTCTCCAGGTGAATCCTGCATAATACTTGGCGTTATCTGATAGAATGGCTTTAGGTTTTCCACAGTATGGCATGTAATCATTTGTGAATCTTCTGATGATAGTGTTTGCTGTGGGTGACTTAATGGCAAAAAGTTTGATGTGCTTAGAAAATATGTCATAAAATGCTAGAATGTATTTGCAACCTCCGATGCTAGTTGGATGAGGTCCGCTAACATCTGTACAAAGTATCTCTCTAGGTCCAGTAGGTAAGATAGAGTGCAAATCTGTTTTGATGGATTGATTTTGTGGCTTGGATTTTTGACATATGAGACATTTGCTGATAACATCATGTATTTTTCTTCTCATGTTTGGAAAATAGCAATATGTATGTAACTTGTTTAGACATTTCTTTGTTCCGTAGTGTCCCCAAACTGTGTGAGTGTGTGCAACGAGATTGTGTACAGAATCTTGTGGTATGCAAACGCACCAGTTAGTAGCATTTGTGTGTCTTTTGTAGAAAAGTATGTTGTTGTGTAACATGTATCTGTCTTGTAAAGTGTCATTGTGTTGTTGTACTATGATTTGTTTTATTTTGTACCAGTGTGGATCTGAATCTTGTAGTGTTGCCATGTTCTTGCATAGGTCTATGTAGTATTGTGTAAACTGTTTGTCTTGCATGAGTAGTATTCTGTAATCGTGTGTGTTCTCAAAGTCTGTATTGTTATGTTGTAATCCTTGCGGTAGTCTTGAAAGTGTGTCAGCTATTATGTTGTCTTTTCCCTTGATGTGCTTGATTTCAAAAGAGTAATTCTGTAATGCAAGTGCCCATCGTGTAAGTCTGGGATGAATGAGTTTACATGACAAAAGGAATGTTAGTGCTTGATGGTCAGTGTATATAATGGTGTGTCTTCCATACAGATAATAATTAAACTTTTTAAATGCCCATATAATAGATAATGTTTCCAATTCTGTGGTGGAGTAAGATCTTTCACATTCCGTTAAAGTACGACTGGCAAAACCGATGATCTTAATATGTTCTGAAGTTTCTGTATTAACAAGTTGAAATAAACAACATCCCAAATCAATGTTTGATGCATCACAAGCAATACAAAAGTTCAAATTGAAGTCTGGATGTTCCAGCATGTTAGAATTTACTAAGGCTTCTTTGATTTTAGTAAAGTCATTTTCACAGTCTTGGTTCCAAATCCATACCTGGTTCTTCTTTAATAAGTTTAGTAAGTATCTGCTATTGAGTAACTGTTTAGGTATGAATCGTCTGAAAAACGAGCATAGACGGAGAAATGATTTTAACTGTTTCTTATTAGTGGGACTGGGGAAATGTCTGATAGCATCTAATTTTGACGGGTCAGGTTTAATGCCTTGTGTGTTGATGATGTGTCCTAGGTATTTGATCTACAACAAGCAAATCTAGATTTACAAATATTGGCATTGATACCAGCTTGTGTGAATCTGCATAGTAACGTGTTCAGGGTATCAGTGTGATCCTTCCAGGTTTTTGAGGCAATCAGTATGTCATCTACATAGTGTGTAACAGTTTCTAGTAAATCATCACCGAGTACAGAGTTTAGTGCAGTAATGAATACTCCTGAGCTTACATTTAGGCCAAATGGTAATACACAAAATTGATAAGTTCTGCCACCAAACATAAAGGCTGTATATTTTCTGGATTCTTTGCTTATTGGCACCTGCCAAAACGAATTTTTAAGGTCTATTGTAGAGAAATATTTTGCATCCAAGAACTTCTGAAGTTGTTCGTCAAGATTTTCTGGTTGTGTCCTCACAGGTAAGATAATTTGGTTGATAGCTCTTGCATCTAATACTAACCTGATACTTCCATTGTGTCTTTTCACTACATGCAAAGGGCTACAATATGGAGATGTTGATGGTTCTATAATATTCCATGTAATCATTTTCTTTAGTTCTTCCCAAACTGCAGGTCGCAGAGCTAGAGGTACATTGTATGACTTGTGGTAATAGATTTGGTGAGGCTTGACTTCAATCGTATACATATATGTGTTGATCCTACCTGGCTTACTAGTGAAAACATCCTTATTCTTAAGTAAAATATGTTTAAGCTGGGATCTCTCCTCTACATTAATAGCATCACATTCTGATAACTTAGAATTAATTTGTGTAAGTACATCATTCACTCCCTCACCGTGTGATACAGGTTGTTGTGTGGAATCTATATCAGTCTCACGTATAATCTGTATCTTGTAGCCAGAACAGTGCTTGTTATGGTCTACTAGTCGAGTGTCCAAGTTCAAAACTATGTCTCTGCCTTCATACTTAAAATAACAAATGCCTTTGGAGAAGTCTATAGTACAGTCCTTCTCGCAAAGAAAATCAATACCCAATATACAATTGGCAGCAAGGTTTTGGACAACTAGGAAAGGCCATTGTACGATTCCATTTCCCATATTAACAGTCACAAATACCTGCTTATTAACTCTACTTGACTTATTACCTAATGCAGTTAATATTAAACAGTTCTGAACTGGGAACTCTGGTATCTTAGAAGTTTTCTTCATCATAGTATAAAAATTGTGAGAAATCACACTGACAGCAGCTCCTGTATCAATAATTATGTTAGTAGGTATACCTCCTACAATGCCTGAGGTGGCAGACAGTACAAATCTTTTCTTTACATTGTGACATTGTGTGTTGTCATTTATCAGATCATCAGCTAAGTTTCCACTTTCATTATATCTTAAGAATAGTGTAGGCAACTCTTGTTGTGTAAATGTTAATTTTTCTTGTTTCACAGTTTCACTAGCAAGTGTGTATTCAAACATAGTTTCTAAATTGAAGTTGCCCCCCAAATGTTCCTCAGTCACGACCTGGGGCTCAGTAATGACTGGTTCTAGTTTACCTGGTTTGTCTGGTCATTGGTAAGTGTAGTTGTAGTTTCATTAGCTACCTCAATAATATTTACATTTGGATACTGTCTTTGCCAATCACCTGTCTGTTTTCGGTTGGCTGAAGTCACTTGTTGGTTTGTGTTGCTTGTTTGCACAAAATTCCCTTGTGGCATCTGAACATGGTTTTGTGGTGGCGGTTGCGGTGTTTGCCACTGTCTCACATAATACTGGTTGTCGTTCTGATTAAAGTGCGGTGTAAGTGTTCCATTTCTTGTGTAATCTGTGTTGTTGTTTCTTTGCCAGTGTTTCTGTTTTGCTTTGTGTGCGTTGTTGTTTCCACTATTCCTTCTTGAATTAAAATTGTTGTTTCTTCGTTTTTTGTACGGGTTATCTCCCTGTGTATAGTCGTAGTTGTTGTTTGTGTGCAGCTGTGAGTTGTGGTGACTGTTTTGCATGTTTACTGTGTGTTGTGAATTTTGCTGCGTGTTTGGTAATGTAGCAATGTAGACATGTTGATTCCTACTGCGTGAGTTGTGTGTTGGTTCTAGTTCTTCATATAGTAAATCAACAGCATCTAACTTTTCCAAAAAATATTCAGGATCGTCGTCCGGTAAGTACAGTAATTTCTCTTTAATATTAAAAGGAAGTCTTGCTTTCAGTGATCGGATCACATCTTTTGGTTTCACTGGTTCATTAAGGAAGTGTGTCATGTTTAGGTACTTCTCGAAATATCTGCGCAGGTTGCCGTTTTTAGAATTGAAGTGTTCGGGTTCAGTGACTTGTTTGCGGATGCGTTCCTGCACAGTGGGTGACCAAAACTTATTCAAGAAGGCGCGTTCAAACTGCTCGTATGTTACACATCTGTCGCTTTCATGGTAAGCCCAGACAGCAGCGTCCCCTTGAATGTAATCCACAACGTACGCAATGCGTTTGTGGTCGCTCCACGAACGTGGGAATGCGTTCCTAAAAGCTTTTAAGAAGATGACAGGGTGTACAGTGTTTTTGCCTGGTATAAAAGGTTGGAATTTACGGTGCTTGAATAGACTTTCTTCTTCTTTGTTACGTGTTCGTCTGTTTCTTTCCGTGTAATCATTGAATTCTTCCCTGTGTGTACATGGTTCATCATCAGAATAATTGTATTGTATTTCAGGTGATGGGTATCTGTTGCTATGCGTGTCAGTGCATTGTGTATTTGAGTGTTGAAATTCGTGTGTGTACAAGTGTTCATTTCCGAATCGAGATTTTCTTCTGTGTGTGTAAAAATGTGTAGTGGGTGTACTATTCTGTTGTGCTTGGCATTGAGTTGTCTTTGTTTGCATATCGTCATCGATTACTTGTCTATTGTTGTTCATGTATTCCACTACAGAATCGTGCACAATATGTGGCAATTTGTTTTGTATACATTCTTCAAAAATTTCGTCTTTGTGTGCCGTCCATTCTTTAAATTGTGAATTAATGCGAGACAAATGGGGTTCAGCCTCTATCTGTATTGTTGTGTGAATCTGTTTGTGGATGTCAGCTACGTTTGTTTCTATTGTATTCACCTTTAAATTAATTTCGTCACATGCGTGCGTGTTTGATTCTAGTTTGCAATTAATAGTTTCACAGGTTTTTGTCAAGTCATTGATGTGGTTGGCATTGTCGCTTTGTCGTAATTCTAAATTTTCGAATTTTTCCGTAAGATCGTCGACCTGTTTGGAAAGACGTGCGTTAATTTCATCTACCTTTTGAGTCAGTGTGGCGAAGTCTGATTTTATGTCATTTCTGAAGGCTGCATTGTCTGTCATTAATTGTGAGAATTTTTCGTCATTGTCTTGCTTAATATTGGATATGCCTTCCAAAATTGAATTCAGTATAGCACCAAAATTTTGATTGCAAAATGAGCTTGCCCCCGCCGCGTCATTAGACGTGACGTGGTCTCTCAGGTTTGGTTCTGAATTGCTCCTCTCGGCGTTTATTTGTGTCTGTAGCGGATTATTTTGATGTGTTTGCGTGTCTGTATTAATTTCTGTGTCTGAATGTGTCTGTGTATCCATGTTTGCATTACTTGATTGTTGTTCCATTGTGTACTGGTGTCGAGTTTTTACCATATCGTGAATAAATTGTGTGCAAGAAAAAAATCGTTTAAACGCGTAGTGTGAAAATGTACTGCCTATGTGTGTGTTTAAATGACTGAGAATGATTGAGAGATGACTTTAAAGATCGAAAGTAGCATACGTGTTAATGGTGACTAGCCATGTTGCTTGAATCTTGTACAATGTCGGCCATATTGTGCAATGTAACTTGCGTATTGTTGGATCGGAATGTAATCGTCTGAATAATGAGATTTCGTGGAATTTGGAAAAAATTACTGAATGGAAACTGAATACTGAATTTAATGCTGAGAAAAATAATTTTGAATGAAAAATGTGCTTGGAATCAATTGTGGATGCGCGAGTGCTGCGTCTTACCGTACATATCGTCTTGATGAGAAGATTGCATTTCCAGTCCAAATTGTCTCCAGATTTTATTCGTTTTCTTCAATATTCTCGTCACATAGGTTGTTACCGGTCAGGATGTACATGAAAAAGAACAATTAGTTGTAGTACAGATACAATAATGAGTCCTGGCACATAGTCGCCAGTGTAACAAATAAAAAATATAAAATAAAATGATAATAAAATATAATAATAATAATTTGTAATAATAATGATTGTTTGTTTGGATAAGTAATTGAGGGATTAAAATTTTACGCCGTGAATTTATCGAGCTTCGCACGTCCGAAGATGTACGGAACGTAGCCAGGGCTCATTATGTATTTTTTTTGTAGACAGAGTCTGATATCTGACCTCAGCTTCAATCATGAAGATGGAGTGACTAAAACTACTAAAACAAAGCAAAGCATAAGATTAAATAAACATATATTCATTTCAACACATACATTACGATATAAATTACACTTACGTAAAATTCTAGGTAAATAATGGCAGATCATTCACAAATGAGAGCGACTTATTAATTCTGCGCCTCTTTTCTGCTAATAAATATCAATATGGCTAACTGTGGAGCCGCACAAAATATTAAGTCCTTCCAGGACAACGAATGACATGAGAGTGTTGATGCCTACTCGCTGTGACAAGAGAGCGGTGTTAATTGCTTTATTTTGCATTCTCTTGTCTTAAAAAATCGATACATATAATCTAAGTTAACTAACTTAAATATTATCTGTGCTCTAGTGCAAATGGTTCCTTAAAGGTCGACAGAAGCGTCCGATCCCACGCGTCGGCTTTGACCCGTGACGTAAGGGTGTTGTCGTGTGTGACGTCATGACGGCGCGGAGTTTGGTTTGTGAGTGTGGCGTGTTTGTAGATGTTGTCGTGTTGTAGTTTGTTGTGCTCTCTGGTGGTATGTTCAGGGTTTTCGTTTGTGTGGTGTAATGGGCTCTGTTTGAGTGTCGGGTCTGTTTTGTAGTGGAATTCGTTTCAGTGAGTTAACGATTTTGTATGAAGGTTAATTTAGTGTTGTTCGCAGTACAAGGGAAGTGTTCGATCCCAATGTGTGGCTGTGTACGTTGATATTGGTATCGGGAGATGTTTTTGAGCTATATAGACCAAGGGAAGTGTTTGACCCTAATTTATGGGATCGGGAGCTGCTGTTGAGCTATATAGGTCAAGGGAAGTGTCCGATTCCAGATGATATTGTGTTTAGTGGTATTTGGGAAGTTTTGTGATGCCGGTTTTTTTCGTCGTTTTATGTGGTTTTGTATGCGGGTTGGTGTCTAAATTTGTTTATATTTAGTTTGCCCTCACCCAAAAACACCCCATTTCCCGCGCTTGTCTCGTTAGTGTCATTAGACTTTTTGTGGAAAGTGTGTGTGTTTGTTTCTCGATGTATTTTCGTCCTCATAATGTGTACGTACCAACTTTATATGCGCGATATTGGAATCGTGGTTTATGGTCGTTTCAGCCATATTTGTGACGTCATGGGTCAAAGCAGAGTGGCGGGATCGGACGCTTCCGTATTTCCGTGCTCAGAGCCATTTGAACAGGGAGTATGCTGAATTTTGGAAACATTATTAATTTGAGAAATATGAAGATTTACAGGTATTTGGTTGTAGCATTGTTTGCCAGCACGTAATTTAGTATGTTTTTGGTTAACGGAAAGTTTAGTGGGATTTTCCTTTCTTCGATCGTGTTAGTTTCATTGTGAAAGGAGTGTACTGCGACACACTTGTATGTGGCAGCAGAATAAGATAAGAATATTAATAAATGAAAATGAAAGTAGTGTACTATAAACAATTAATATTTCTGCTAGACTCGATAAGGTGGACTGTGCGTGACCTCACAAAGATACTGTACTGCTTTATTGGAGTAAGGGAGCGCTGGGTGCACAGTTCTAGGCAGCGATCTGTGAGGGAAAGACGATGGAGTAGGCAGCTTCTGCGGTGTGCCGTGTGAAGCCACCAAGAGTTAGATTAATGTAGGTATGTCACTGTTGTTGAACCTGGAAGCGAAGTATTCAGGCAAATAAGGTAAAGATTTAAATAATTATGATTTCTGTTTTTTCCAGAGCATTAGTATAGATGAGTTGGCTGATAATTTATAAGTGTCGAGTAACCCCAGAATGTACGTTAACTGTTTTGAGACAAAGATTAGTTAGATATCTCATTTTTGTAATGCTTTTAAGATTTGTTAGCAGAGCTATGTTTAATTTGATGATTTACATTTATGTTGGACTAATGCAGTTAGATAATACTTGCTGTTTAAGTCTCATTGTTTGTGAGTCAATTCTGAGTAATGTAACTTCAGTTGTCCGATGTTTTTGAAAAGCCAAACTTAACTTGCAATATAATTTTGCCAAAAAAGTCGGTACCGCCTCCCAGTCCAATATTTTTCAACGAAGTTTGATTTTCTTAAGTGTTCTAGTTTATCACCCAAATGAATTTCATGAGCAGTTTAAGTATTATGGCCAGCACAGTACACTCCTGAGCCTGTAATTAGCATATTCATATTTTTATGAGAGACCAGAATATATCGCGTTACTACATTGCTGCTCTAGAGGTAATACAATTCAGATTATTCGTTATGTGCACAGGGACTTGACCAGGACGAGATGATCCAGTGCCTAAGGAGTTGAATGTATTTTGCAGTGACTGTATTTTGTTATTTGTATTGCGAGTTGCATTGCCCAACCGATTCGTCTGACGTTTAGCTAACAATGACACACTGTAAGCACACCACTTGCAGTTGCAATACGCAACACTGTAATTCGTGTTTTGTATCGATTCCACAGATCAGACATTTATTCAACGTAATCGTAAAGTTTATTATTTCTTTTTATAAAGGACGTTACAATTGCTCTGAAATGGTTAAACAATGTTATCTGTTCACATGGCTTGCACTCAGAAACCACATATTTACCACTCCTTTACTATTCTATTAGCTTATTTCATGACAGTATCGTATTTTTTTTATAAAATGAAGGAAGATGCTTGCAATTGTTAATGAATCAAAGTTAAAATGTTGCTTTTGAATGCTTTTCTCTCTTCTACATCATTTGGTAAATGCAGTACGCTCCATCGCCTCCTCACGACAATTAGAATTTTTAATTGCCTATCGCCGCGCTGTACTTTGTAGAACACAGTGGCTAACGTCAGAGATTAATATGGATAAAGCTGCACATCCTGGCATTGCACTACACCAGACTTTCTTTCCTTTTTAGGCAGTTTAAAATTACACTAACGACACAGTTAACTCGTTCTCAGTCATGAATTGCATCTCGAAATTATCATCAGGTTCAGTTCAGGTTCAGTTTAGTGCAGATTTCTCGTACTTTCTCAGACTGACTGAGTCTCACATTGCAGTGTTTCAGTTGGTTTCATTGTGTTTGGAATTTTATTTACTTGAGTTTGCGTAAGTAGAATCACAGACCATTTTTTGGAAACGGGTTTGGATATTTATTCTTTGAAACATCCTTTTGTAACTTCATGAAGTATTGTATTTTTGTTCTGTTAGTTGTGTGTTGGTAGTGTAAGTCACGTATTCTAACGTCACGCACTATAGCACTGTTCACTGAGCTGCAAAATACAGAATACCACAGGATCGTTTCTTTAATTTGCGGGTTTGCTTTTCTGATTAATTTGGTTGAAGTTAATGACAACATTTATACAGCTGTAGATAGTTTTGCGACTCATTTTATCAGATAGCGTTTTCGTAAGTATACCACTTGCATTGTTCAGCATTACAACACAGGCGCACGAGCGTGCGCGCGCGCGCACACACACACACACGCACACACACACACACACCCACACCCACACACACTCACACTCACATACACACACCCACCCACACAAACACAAACACACACGAAGTTAAAGATAGGAAAGCAGTTCAGTCCAGCAGAGTTATAGCTCACAATATTCAACTTATTGCATTATTTACAATGTTGTTGTTGTCGTGGTCTTCAGTCCTGAGACTGGTTTCATGCAGCTCTCCATGCTACTCTATCCTGTGCAAGCTTCTTCATCTCCCAGTACCTACTGCAACCTACATCCTTCTGAATCTGCTTAGTGTATTGATCTCCCTCTACGATTTTTACCCTCCACGCTGCCCTCCAATGCTAAATTTGTGATCCCTTGATGCCTCAAAACATGTCCTACCAACCGATCCCTTCTTCTAGTCAAGTTGTGCCACAAACTTCTCTTCTCCCCAATCCTATTCAATACCTCCTCATTAGTTACGTGATCTACCCACCTTATCTTCAGCATTCTTCTGTAGCACCACATTTCGAAAGCTTCTATTCTCTTCTTGTCCAAATTGGGTATTGTCCATGTTTCACTTCCATACATGGCTACACTCCATACAAATACTTTCAGAAACGACTTCCTGACACTTAAATCTATACTCGATGTTAGCAAATTTCTCTTCTTCAGAAACGATTTCCTTGCCACCGCCAGTCTACACTTTATATCCTCTCTACTTCGACCATCATCAGTTATTTTACTCCCTAAATAGCAAAACTCCTTTACTACTTTAAGTGTCTCATTTCCTAATCTAATCCCCTCAGCATCACCCGATTTAATTTGACTACATTCCATTATCCTCGTTTTGCTTTTGTTGATGTTCATCTTATATCCTCCTTTCAAGACACTGTTCATTCCGTTCAACTGCTCTTCCAAGTCCTTTGCTGTCTCTGACAGAATTACAATGTCATCGGCGAACCTCAAAGTTTTTACTTCTTCTCCATGAATTTTAATACCTACTCCGAATTTTTCTTTTGTTTCCTTTACTGTTTGCCCAATATACAGATTGAATAACATCGGGGAGAGGCTACAACCCTGTCTCACTCCTTTCCCAAAAACTGCTTCCCTTTCGTGCCTCTTGACTCTTATAACTGTCATCTGGTTTCTGTACAAACTGTAAATAGCCTTTCGCTCCCTGTATTTTACCCCTGCCACCTTCAGAATTTGAAAGAAAGTATTCCAGTTAACGTTGTCAAAAGCTTTCTCTAAGTCTACAAATGCTAGAAACATAGGTTTGCCTTTTCTTAATCTTTCTTCTAAGATAAGTCGTAAGGTAAGTATTGCCTCACGTGTTCCAACATTTCTACGGAATCCAAACTGATCTTCCCCGAGGTCCGCTTCTACCAGTTTTTCCATTCGTCTGTAAAGAATTCGCGTTAGTATTTTGGAGCTGTGACCTATTAAACTGATAGTTCGGTAATTTTCACATCTGTCAACACCTGCTTTCTTTGGGATTGGAATTATTATATTCTTCTTGAAGTCTGTGGGTATTTCGCCTGTCTCATTCATCTTGCTCACCAGATGGTAGAGTTTTGTCATGACTGGCTCTCCCAAGGCCATCAGTAGTTCTAATGGAATGTTGTCTACTCCCGGGGCCTTGTCTCGACTCAAGTCTTTCAGTGCTCTGTCAAACTCTTCACGCAGTATCTTATCTCCCATTTCATCTTCATCTACATCCTCTTCCATTTCCATAATATTGTCCTCAAGTACATCGTCCTTGTATAAACCCTCTATATACTCCTTCCACCTTTCTGCTTTCCCTTCTTTGCTTAGAACTGGGTTGCCATCTGAGCTCTTGATATTCTTCTCTCCAAAGGTCTCTTTAATTTTCCTGTAGGCAGTATCTATCTTACCCCTAGTGAGACAAGCCTCTACATCCTTACATTTGTCCTTTAGCCATCCCTGCTTAGCCATTTTGCATTTCCTGTCGATCTCATTTTTGAGACGGTTGTATTCCTTTTTGCCTGCTTCATTTACTGCATTTTTACATTTTCTACTTTCATCAATTAAATTCAGTATTTCTTCTGTTACACAAGGATTTCTGTTAGCCCTCGTCTTTTTACCTACTTGATCCTCTGCTGCCTTCACTACTTCATCCCTCAGGGCTACCCATTCTTCTTCTACTGTATTTCTTTCCCCCATTCCTGTCAATTGTTCCCCTATGCTCTCCCTGAAACTCTCTACAACCTCTGGTTCTTTCAGTTTATCCAGGTCCCATCTCCTTAAATTCCCTAATTTTCGAAAAAATATGTACTCGCTTATATCGCGCCTCTTCTGATCATGTTTAGCAACAAAATGCTCACAAAAGTCTACACACGCTTAAAATTATGTAGCTCTCTTTTAAATATCGTTATGAGAATCCTTGTGTAATGCGTCCCAAATTCCCCCAGAAAGCCTATGATCAGCGAGATCGCTATGAAGCAGGAGTGGTTGGCGAACGCAGTTCTCTCGTCACAACTTCGTGGGAAAATGTAAATGTCGTGTGACTTCGGCCTCCCGTCGGGTAGATCGTTCGCAGGGTGCAAGTCCTTTGATTTGACGCCACTTCGGCGACTTGCCCGTCAATGGGGATGAAATAATGATGATTAGGACAACACCCAGTCCCTGAGAGAAGAAAATCTCCGACCCACCGTGAATCGAACCCGGGCCCTTAGGATTGACATTTTGTCGCGCTGACCACTCAGCTACCGGGGACCGACCAACTTCGTGCTGAATTCGCGGCTTTGTTGTCGTGGTAAGAGTTGTTTCTTTATTTCCTATGTACTGATCAAACGCACGAGGAAATGTTGCGAGCTGCCGATGAGAAATCCCTCGCATGCATCTACAATGCTTTGGAAAAGGTTCCCTACATAATAGCAAGACTTTTAACAAGAGCTGCTCTACAGACGAAGTCTTTATTTTGCATTGTGGTCAGCTTTTAATGTACAGAGAGAGAGTGCTGTGTTAAGTTTTTCAATAAAATATTTCGCAAACGTAATTAGAAATGCATTGAAATTTGAAGTCCGTTATCACAACACAGTTTCACTTTTGTTATCTGATTCATACGGGGTGATTGATACAGACTCTGTTGTGGAGGTATCTCTAATTTGAATAGCTTCTTGCTGTATGAACTTGATGTTCGGTTTGTACACTCTGGATAAAATAAAACTGTATCGGAAAATATTTCATGCGACTTAAGGAAGGCGCTGGCCGTGGTGGCCGAGCGGTTCTAGGCGCTGCAGCCTGGAACCGCGCAGCTCCTACGGTCGCAGGTTCGAATCCTGCCTCGGGCATGGATGTGTGTGATGTCCTTAGGTTAGTTAGGTTTAAGTAGTTCTAAGTTCTAGGGGACTGATGACCTCAGAAGTTAAGTCCCATAGTGCTCAGAGCCATCTGAACCATCTGAACATAAGGAAGGCACCCCACTTAATATCATGCGCGCCCAGGACAGATGAGGTAGGTTGAGTTGCCTTCCTTGAGAGTCACGAAATATTTTCCAAGTCTTTTTTATTTTTTCCACCCCGTGGCTGTCTATATTTCACGCTGTGCTATGACAATCGATTGCTCTTCAAACTAGCGTAAGTGCAGATATTGCAATGATACATAACTGAATTTTGGTAGATTTAAGTGAAAAATTATATTTTTCATACTTTTAACGAGGCTGTACTTCTCAGCACGGCATGCAGTACTTTTCGCACAACGTTCCACATCGAGGAGAGAGGCATTACATACGTTATCTATAGTTTCCCTGAGATGCTGTATTATACACAAAAACGTACAGTGTTCTCTGAAAATAAACGGCAGGACCTCTTACATCTCGGCAAACTCAAAAGTTGAAACGATGGCTCGTGCATAAAAATACAAGCATGAAAGTAACGAAATTTTCAAATGTGTGTGAATTTCTAAGGGACAAAACTGCTGAGGTCATCGGTCCCTAGACTTACACACTACTCAAACTAACTTAAACTAACTGATGCTAACAACATCACCCACACCGAAGCCCGAGGGAGGACTCGAACCTCC
Source organism: Schistocerca piceifrons (assembly GCF_021461385.2). Classification (NCBI taxonomy): domain Eukaryota; kingdom Metazoa; phylum Arthropoda; class Insecta; order Orthoptera; family Acrididae; genus Schistocerca; species Schistocerca piceifrons. The sequence continues at coordinate 1,089,713,525 of NC_060139.1, read as the reverse complement.
CTCGGAAGGGACCGCGCAATCAGTACATGCCACCTCTAACCGCGCGGCCACTCAGCGCGGCTGGAAGTAACATCATTTCAAGTGAAACTGTATAGTGCCAGAGACATTTTCTAGTTTAAAACATCTCTGATGTACATATGCAGACTGAAGCAATGAATGAAAACTTGTACGAAGGCCGGGTTGAAATCCTGGCCTTGGTACAAATTTTCATTCGCCCTTTCAATCTGAATTCATCGTTTGTCCACAATGTATCTTCCATGTATTCAATCGTTTATGAATCGTTGTAGGTGTGCAAGTACTCGAGTCACGGTTATACAGCGGCAGAGCAGAGCACCTGCCCTAACTAAAACTAGGGATCACTTGCTGTTCCGCAGCACCGAGCGACATACGAATTCGGCATCACTATTGCTAATCAAACAGTATGTATGATCTACCTGAAGCGCTTCGTTGCCACCATTCTTCACAACAGAAGATGCTACGTATGATCATCTTAGAAGAAAAGTGGCTTACCAAAAGGGAATAACCAGGCATGAATGTCGAGCCACATTTACATAAATGAAATTTGTCATTATTGATAATTATTTGATGCTGCTCGTCACAAATTTCTTTTCCGAGACTTCGTTTTAAGGCACCTACACATACCGCCACTGGAAACATGTTTCAAATGGCTCTGAGCACTATGGCACTCAAAATCTTGGGTCATAAGTCCCCTAGAACTTAGCACTACTTAAACCTAACTAATCCAAGGACATCACACACATCCATGCCAGAAGCAGGGTTCGAACCTGCGACCGTAGCGGTCGCGCGGTTCCAGAGTGAAGCGCCTAGAGCCGCTCGGTCACTCCGGCCGGCCACATGTTTCCTGCGGTGTTTCGCAAGATGTTCTGACTTTGTTTCCTGTCACTGTCTCTCTCCACACCGACGTAAAACATTTCTGGTAGTGTACTACCACCGTCTGCAACGCTATTTGTCGTATTTCTTCATGTCGTCTGCAACATAATATCAAGATATGAGGAAACTATAATGTTATGTGGTACTGCATTAATAATGGTTGAACTTCACAAAAAAATATTTAAAGCCATCTGTGTCATTGGATTAACCAAAATATTTTACAGAAGAATCAGCGGGAATAGCTTGCTATGGGAACGGAATATGGAAGACAGCTCTGGTTACCATATTTGCCTTGGATGTCATCTACTGATTTTGAATTTCTGCATAACGTGTTAGCATATTTCGCAAAGCAATTACAGTCAATCAATGACTTGCTGGTACTCTTCGTTTCTTGGCTAAGGGAGATTCATTTAAAAGCCTTGCGTATTTATTTCACATTTCGAAGTGTTGTGTACATAGTTCCGCATAGTCAGCGCGTATACAACTTTCCCACTAGAGCGCGCCCCGCTAAGCACAACAGCGCAGGGGCAGCGCTCGTCCGTCTCCGCACTACGAGATGGCGCTGCCTTGGAGACGGACCAAATTCTGCTTCTGCCGATCCGCGTATTAATATGTAACGCAGGCAATGAGGTTGCTGCTAACGCAGAACCTTTTATTCTCGCGGATCACACTCGCGCAGTGATACCTGAACGCTCGAGGTGTTATAACGAGTGTACATACCTCCAATTAGTCATCAGAGGGTTGGATCCCCTCATTCGAAGGCTCCAGCTTGCAAAGCCTGGTCTACTCTCAGGTTGCAATCTCCGTCTTCGACGATTGTGTCTGTCTGTCTGTCTGCCTGCCTGCCTGCCTGCTCGTCTGCCCGCCGCTTACTGCTGTAGCTGTTCGTTCGTTCGTCCGTCCGTCCGTCTGCCTGCCTGCTCGCTGCCCATCTCCGCCGCTACTGCTGCTGCCTGCTGTCCGTCCGTCCGTCCGTTCGCCGCCGCCGCCGCCGTCGTCGCCGTCCGACCCTGGTCTTCGGCCGTCCTCGTCTTCCTCCGTCTTTGTCTTCGTCTGTCCCTGGTTTGTGTCCTTTCCTTTTCATTCTGTGCGTTATTGTTTCTCCCTGTCATCATGTCCGCCCCCACCACCACCGCCACCCCTACCACCACCGCCATAGTTTACACTTCCCCTTCCGCCGCCTCCACCACTATAACGTGGTGTGCCCAGTCCTACCCCCCTCCTTCCATCCCACCCCTTCTCACTCTCTCTTCGCCCTCGCTCTTTGTCGCCCCCTCTCCCGCTTCTTCCTCCCGCTCCTCTCGATCTGATCCCTTCCCCCCACTCCCCCAGTCTGTCACTGCAGCTCCGGCTCGGGTGGTGGCCCGTCGGGCCACTGTCCACGCCCAGCTCTCCCCGTCGCCTTCGCCATCACCGCCGCCACTGCCACCGTCATCGTCATCGTTGCCGTCGCCTTCGCCTTCACCGTCACCGTCACCATCTCCGGCGCCGACTCCAGCCTTGGGACCTGCCACTCCCCGCCACATTCCGGTTGTTCCCATCCCCCACACCTCCTCCGCCGCCGTCAAGCGCCCCAGTGGCACCCCGGCCTCGTCTGCTCCAAAAAAAGGCTCCGCCTCGTCCCCCTTCCCCCATCCCTGATGCCATGGATGTCTCCCCGCACGTCCCTGCCCCCTCCTCCTCCTCCTCTACCCCCTCCTCCTACCGCTACCTCCTCTCCCATCCGGATCCCTCCCTCCATGAAGCCCGGAACCTCACCCTCTTCCTTCGCCAGAATTGTCCTGGTGCCCCCATCTCCCTCCTCACTCCTCGCCGTGATTCGGTGCTCATTTCCTCCTCCAGCCCTACCCTCCACACAGACCTCCTTTCCCGCAACCCTGTCACCAGCTTTGGCCCTCATGCCTCTCTCACCCCTGCTCCCTCGCCACCTCCCTCCCGCCAACCCCAACCTCCATGTCGCCCGCCGACCCTCACCGCCGTGATCACTCGGCTCAGTCCAATGATCATGGAGGAGGAGGTGTTGGCAGAGCTTCAGGCCCATCCCCATCTGGAGGTGCGTGCGGTTCGCCGAATCCATAACGCTGCCGGCCCCACCCGCCTTCTGCGGGTTTTTTCTGAGCACGTCCCCTCCATAGATCGTCTCCTGAAGGAGGGTGCCCTCCTTTTTAACCAGCGTTATAAGGTTGACCCCTCCCGTTCCCCTCCTCAATCCCTGCGCTGCCAGAGGTGTCTGCGCTATAATGCGCACCCCACAGCTGAGTGCCGCGAGGCCCCCACCTGCCCGCATTGTAGGCAAGTGCACTTCCTCAGGGAGTGCCCTAACCTCCAATCCCCTCCTTCCTGCATACCTGCAATCTCCCCCATCCCACCTACTCCCAAAAGTGTATAGCCCGACCCCCTCCGACCATTCCTGAACTCACCGTCCCTGTCCGTCCCCTGGACGCCCCCACCCCTCCTGGCAATTCCCTTCGTCCCCCCCCCACCGCTGATGACGTCATCAGGTTCTTCACCATCGTCCTTCAAAATGTTCATCCCTTTCAGCGCCCCCACACCCTCCAGCAGATCTCCCTTGCCGCCCGTTCCATATTCCAACTCAAGATGTACGCCACCTACTCCAACAACCAGGCCCATTTCACCTTCTCCCGTCTTGACACCCTCATCTAAATCCCTGTCATGGCACAACAGTAAAATTCAAATGGTTCAAATGGCTCTGAGCACTATGGGACTCAACTGCTGAGGTCATTAGTCCCCTAGAACTTAGAACTAGTTAAACCTAACTAACCTAAGGACATCACAAACATCCATGCCCGAGGCAGGATTCGAACCTGCGACCGTAGCGGCTTGCGGTTCCAGACTGCAGCGCCTTTAACCGCACGGCCACTTCGGCCGGCGGCACAACAGTAACATATCCTTTTCAACATATCCGTTCCCTCTCCGCCAACAAGAACCTCTTCCTGCACACCCTTGCCACCCACCGCGTGGATGCCTTCCTCCTCAATGAAACCTTCCTCCAACCCCACCACTCCATCCACACCTCACCCTATCTCCTCCACCGCTCCGATAACCCCCTCCCAATTGCGCGTGGCGGAGTTGCCATTGGTCACCACCGCCAGATCCCCATTCGGCTCCAACCTCTCCTTGCCGACCCCACCGAACACCTGATCCGTAGTCTCTTCTTCCCCGGCCTTACTGTTACCTGCGCCATCATCTATGTCCGCCCTAACGCCTTTATTCCCTTCGACTTCCTCTCCCACATTGACCGTACCTTCTCCTCCTACGTGATCGCCGCCGACCTCAACATCCATAGTCGTTCCGCCGCCCAGTTACGGCGGTGGCATCGGTTCCTCTCCTCCCTTCAAGGCGACCTCATCCCCATCCCCCAGCACACCCGTCCCGAATCCAACTCCACTCCTGATGTTATCCTCTCCTCCCCCAACCTCCTTGACCGCATAACAGTGGATGTCCTGGAGCCTATTGGTAGCGACCATCTCCCTGTCCTCCTCACTATTTCAGATGGTCGTCGCCCTCGCCCCGACCCTCGTACTGACCCTCCCCCTAAGTATGCCCACGACTATTCCCGTGCCGACTGGAATGCCTACCGGGATACCCTTTCCACCCAGGTCGATAGCCACCCCTTCACCTACCACCACCCTGACGATGTCACTCATGCCGCCTCCTTTCTCCAGCAGACCTTGTCTGAGGCCGTGGAGGCCCACGTCCCTACTGTCGCCATCCACCCCCACCGTCCTACCTTACCCCCATAGGCCATTCTCCTCCTCCGTGAATCCCATCGTCTCTACCGTGTCTTCCTCCGCACGCGTGACCCGGACACACTATGATGCCACCGGCAACTCCAGCGACACCTTCATAATTTGCTCGCGGCTAAGAAATGCTGGGACTGGCGACAGACATGCACCCGTTTAAATGCTACCCTACCAATCAACTCGTCCAAGTTCTGGCCGGCCTTCCGTTGCCTTACCGGAACTAAACCCTCCCCCTACTATCCTCTTCTCCATGATGATCACCCTTTCCCTGACACCCTTAGTAAGGCCAATCACTTTGCCTCCTACCTCTCCGATGTATTTTCCATCCCCGATGATCCTCAGTTCGATTACTCCCTCTTCCCGGATGTCCGAGATCGAAATGACACCTCCGTCCCTCCCCTCGCTCCTGGTTTCCAGTACTTGGACAACATTGCACACACGGAACTCAATGCCCCTATCACTACACAGGATCTCATTTCTACACTCCGCACAAAATGCAACACCGCTCCTGGTCACTATCGTGTCACCTACCGTCACCTTCGTGATGCTCCTGTCTCTTTCCTCTCCACCCTGGCCAGGCTCTACAATGTAGTCCTGTCCACCGGTTACTACCCCGACCTGTGGAAAACCTCCCGTATCCTCATGTTCCTTAAACCTGGCAAACCGCTGTCCGCCGTCTCCTCCTACCGTCCCATCAGCCTTACCTCGGTCTTCAGCAAGGTCCTGGAATCTATCCTCATCCGACGCATCCACCAGCATCTCCGCCAGCACCGCCTCCTTCCTGTTACCCAGTGTGGCTTTCGGCCGTCCTTCTCTTCCGACGACCTTCTCCTTCGCCTCACTCATCTCCTTTCTGAACAGCTTAATTCCCGTCGCCCCGGAATCTTCCTCTCCCTGGACCTCGAACGTGCATATGACCGCATATGGCATTCCGGTCTCCTCTTCAAGCTCCAAACCTTCGCCCTTCCCATTAACTACGTCTGTCTGATTGGCTCCTTTCCCTCCCGCCGTCCTTCCTATGTCACCATCCATAACACAGATTCCTACACCTTTTTCCCCTCTGCCCGTGTGCCCCAAGGCCCCGTCCTCTCCCCCCTTCTGTACCTTTTGTACACGGCGGACATGCCGCCGCCGTCAGCCCCCGTCCACCTTCTCCAGTTTGTCTATGACACCGCCTTCCTTGCCCTTGCCCCGACCCTACAGCGCTCCCAACACCTTCTCCAATCCCATCTTGACCGGTTCACTGCTTGGTGCAACCAGTGGTTGCTCAAGGTCAATCCCTCCAAAACCCAGGCGGTCCTTGATTTCTATCTCACCATCTATGGCCGTCCTATCGCCCTCACTCCCACCCTTAAGTACCTTGGCGTCACCCTCGACCGTCGCCTCTCCTGGACTCCCCACCTCCGGACAATCCAAGCCAAGGCACGCTCCTGACTCAGTCTCCTCAAGCTCCTCTCTGGCCGTACGTGGGGTCTGGACCCCTCCACCATCCTCCACACCTATAAGTCCCTCATCCGTCCTATCCTTTGTTATGCCCATTCGGCTTGGATCTCCGCCCCCCCCCCTTCCTTTTATAAATCCCTCCAAATCCTTGAACGTCATGCTCTCCGCCTCGCCTATCGCATCCGTCTCCCCTCCCCCACGCGGATCCTGTACCATCTCATCCCCTTCCCCCACCTCTTCCTTTTCCTTGAAAGGATATGGATCCTGTACACCTCCCGCAAACTCGATCCTTCTCACCCGCTCGTCTCCCCGATCCTCTCCCACCCCCGCCCGCTGCCGCGCCTGTATTCGCACGTCCCACCCTTTCTCCATCTCTCCACCCTCCTTACCCTCACGCAAGGTGGCTTCCGCCAGCTCCCCCTCCCTGATGATGTCCTCCTCCCCTCCATCTACCCCTCCTATCTACTTTGACCCTGCCCCACCCCCCACTTCCGGTGTCCTTTCCTTTAGGCACCCTCCCTCCCTTCTCTTCCCTTCCCTTCTCTTTCCTTTTCCCACGTCCCCTCCCTCCACGCCTCTTCCCCCGGGCTTCCCCTCCCCCTTCCTCCCTCCCCCTTTTCTCCCCTGCCTGTGGCATCTCTGCTCTCCCACTCCCCTTCCTCCTCCTCCTCTCTTGGCAGGTCCCCAGACTCGCACACGCATAGTGCACATTCGCGCGCCGGAGATCGTCTACATCAGTATCTCGTGTGTGTGCTTCGTTTTGTGTTTTGTGCAGTTACGACTCCACTGTTCACGTGTGCCATCGCCGTTCTCCGTGTTTTGTGCGCCGTGTCCACAAGTGTTAGTGTTTTCTATCGTCCACCATGAACGGCTTCATGTTTATTGTTTTTTTTTATCTCCATTTTTTGCCCGCCGTTTTTTTTGTGTTGTCTGTCTCACCTCTATGTCTTGTTGTTGTTCCACTTAAGGCTGAAGAGCAGCGTACTGCGCTGCTGCCAGCCCGCCTGTATAGGTGATTAAAATTACAATAAAGGAAAAAAAACACCGATTAGTCAGTCTGCGTTAGTGTGCGTGGTGTCACCGCCAGACACCACACTTGCTAGGTGGTAGCCTTTAAATCGGCCGCGGTCCATTAGTATACGTCGGACCCGCGTGTCGCCACTGTCAGTGATTGCAGACCGAGCGCCGCCACACGGCAGGTCTAGAGAGACGTCCTAGCACTCGCTCCAGTTGTACAGCCGACTTTTGCTAGCGATGCTACACTGACAAATACGCTCTCATTTGCCGAGACGATAGCATAGCCTTCAGCTACGTCATTTGCTACGACCTAGCAAGGCGCCATTACCAGTTAATATTGAGATTGTAAAACATGTACTGTCAAGAGCGATGTACACCATTATGGATTAAAGTTAAGTATTCCAGAACAACGTACCTTATTGGCTATAGTAATTACATTGTCCTGTTCCAGACCTCACGCCAGTTTGCGTGAGCTTAAACGCGTGCATTTCGGCCTCCTCTAGCAACACGGTGTTGGCTCTTCGGCCAACACATCAGTCTGCATTTTTCTGTACCAGTCTATAGTCAAGTTTCAGTCTGCGCCTAATAAGATTATCATATTCCTGTACATAGCCATGAAGAGAAATGTATAGACACTTTGTCAAGTATCAGATATATGTGAAAATAAGATTAACGTACCAAGACCAAAGAAACTTCAAATCAAGTTCTGTTTAAAGTTGGTCACCGTCAATTTGCTACTCTAAGCGTGCAAGTAGCATTTCTATCGTCTGACCTAATGGTAGAAGATAAACACGCCACGATAAGACCACGAGACATATTGCTGATACTCGCCTACTTCGTTAGAGCGACAAGTCAATTAATCTGTTGGTGTGTGTACCGAAGGTCTTACAGTACGCACACCACACGAAGCAAGCGGCATCAATCTTATACCTGAGTTTTGGGACACTGACGGAAGTCCTGAAGGAGTGTAAAAGTCAAATCAAATGGAAAACATCGTTAATTATGCATATTATCTACTTTTTATTCACTTGCAATGATTTAACACAGTTCATCGAAAATTAGTTCAACAGTGTCGTCAGTTTCGGGGTGTTTATGAATGTGACAGTACCAGACGTAACAGAAAATCTCAACATCACGTCATTTTTCGTGTTGTTCTTGTACTGCTTGCTTCGTATATTCCACAAGCAGTCCTCAGACTGATAGAGCAACAACGTCTCGACAATCTGCTGCTTCGTCCATTTAATTTTTTTTAATAAAGCAAGCGAAAAAAGAAAACCTGGAAACTCTATACAGTAAACGACACAACACGACATATAAACATACTCTAGCAGTGACATGTGATAACTGACCTGAAACATGTTTCCTCTGACCTGTATCGGCACTGCTACGCATACATGTTTCCGAGTTTCGGAAAACGTTTTCAGAAGGTGTCCACATGTTTTGAGAACATGTTTCAAGCTCAGCGTGTAGGCATCTTTAGAGTAGCACTAGCTGAAATTTATTGCAGAACTCAATTAATATTTTTCGTCTCTCATTCCTACTACCGAACCCATTTTCCCCAATGACTCTGTCTTCTTTTCCTTCCCCTGCTTCTGCGTCGAAATTACTCATGAACATTACATTTTCATCTCTCTTTACTTGTTAAATTACACGTTAAATATCCTCAGATATTTCCTCTACCTCTACCTTATTTGGTTCTCACATGGGAGTTTATTCCTGAACTAGTGTTGTTGGCGTTGATTTGATGTCGATCTGATGAGAATAATACTGATCTGTTCCCAGTACCTCACTCTCATCCCTACCTTACGAATCATGGCACGTCCCGTTCTACCATTTTCTGGTTTATGTGACTAGAAATGCTTATCTTCTTTCCATTTCACTCTAGAATCAGCTTTTGCATTTCCCTCTGTAGGCTTCCTACCACACTCACACTTCCGACATTACTCGCTCCGACCCGTAAAATGTTACCCTTTCGGTTGTCATCAAATCTTTTTCTCGTAATCATCACCCCGTTCACAGACTCCTTTCAGAGATCCATATGGTGAACTAATCTGGATTACAACACTTTTTTCAGACAGAGGTCACATGACCTGTGGATAAACATTGTGTGTGTTTAATGTACTACCTTCCATTGCCTTCTGCATCCAAATACCGTTCATCACTTCTGACTCTTCCACTTTTAGCGGTGATATACCAGCCCTAGGACAAGAAGGCTGCCCTGAAACTCTGCCCTTTCCTCAGCCTTCTTTGACAAGGTCGTTGGCAGAACGAGGGTGACCTCTTGTCGCGGAAGTCGTCCGCAGCCGTTTCTTAAGATTGGTATTCAACACTGAAGCAGTGGCTAGGGTGGAATATGGGACCAAGTATACTACCCCTAGATCACCACTAGACGATCAGTCGCACCAAGTTATTCATATAATTGCAATACTTGATGCTATCAGGAGTGGAGAAAGTGAGCCTTAAGTAATTTTGATTGTTTTATGTATATGTGATCTAAACATTAAGAGATTTCTTTTAGATTTTTACTAATTCGTTCAAATGGTTCAAAGGGCTCTGAGCACTATGGGACTCAACTGCTGAGGTCATTAGTCCCCTAGAACTTAGAACTAGTTAAACCTAACTAACCTAAGGACATCACAAACATCCATGCCCGAGGCAGGATTGGAACCTGCGACCGTAGCGGTCTTGCGGTTCCAGATTGCAGCGCCTTTAACCACACGGCCACTTCGGCCGGCTCACTAATTCGTACAAGTTGACGATAGAGCATTGTCAAACTGACAGAAATTTGGAGCACTCTTTACCACTGTTTTGAAGCTAACCGTCTGAACTAAAATCCTGCAACACACACAGCTGGATCTTACACCTCAGTAAGTAAGAGGCATGTCTGCCTCCGTAGCTGAGGTGTCAGCGTAGATGGCTGCCAAGCGGAGATCCCGGGTTCGATTACCGGTACTGCTGAGGGTTTTCCTTGATGGGAGGCCTGTAACTGGGTGCACTCAGCCTTGTGATGACAACCGAGGACTTGCTTGACCTATCAGAAGCGCCTTCATTGTCTCGAAAGTCTGCAAAAAGGTGGAGAGCGGTGTACTGATCACTACCCGCACCCCCCACCCCTCCTCCCCCCCCCCCCCCCCCCCACATACAGACACCGTATCAGCATGACGCCGCAAGGCAGTGGACGATACGGCGGCCGATAGACGTTCCTTGGACCTTCGCCCCCTGGAGAGGAACTCGATTTAAGAGAGAAGCATGGCGACAGCTCAATGTGATATCATAAGCCGGACGACTCCAAAATGCTCAGTGGCGAAATACCTGAAGTCTAAACAGCGTTCCATCAACACCAAAGTCAGGGTACGACCAAGAACAACATTATCAGGTGACTGATGAGGAGGACGTCGAACACCCGTTCCCCCAGTATTGCGGACGTCGGTTGTGGCACTGGGTGCGTCTGCTGCAGAGTGCGCTGCGCCTATGTGGAGTCCTTCTGCACGTTTGAAGAAGGTGGACAGAGCTGGGAACGAGCTAAAGACATGTAAAGAGAAAGCTGTCGTCAACCAGAAGGGCGGTTTGTTCACCGCTGCGCTTTGTTAGGAATTTTTAAACACGTCTGCTTGGTTCAGTGACCGTTTATAAATTAAAATTTGACTAAATCAGCCCTCGATCACAATTTTTAGTCTTTTTCACCATGTTTCAACACTTCTGTGAGTGCCTTCATCAGAAATTAAATATTTAAGGTGGCCTATAACATAAATACAAATTGATGGCAAAAAATTTTTTAATTCAAAGTGTAAGTAGTGACTAACAGTACGAGAAAGAAGCAGTACTTACATGTCACGTATAAAATAGGATTCAAGTCAGAAAGGCTTTAGTCACAAAATTTTTAAAAAGAATACATGAAAGGCGAGCCTCTGTGGGCTGCTCGTACCTATAAAGCCACAGGTAGCAACAGATTAAGCCTCCCGCGTTAGCTAGTGCGGGCAGGTGAACATTACACCAAGAGTGCCATCTGGTAGCCGTAAATATAAGTAGGCTACTTAACATTGAAAATATAGACAAGTGAATGATAAAATAAACAGTATTTAGTACATGAACTCACAGGCACAGTTTTATTTGGCAACAGCAGACAGGGAAACTTTTTGCTTATGCGAAAGCATAGAAATACAGTTTGAATACTGAAAACTGATTAACAGTACAAAAAGAAGAAAGTATGAAATAAATCGTAAGCGAAAAAGCTTTTAAAATACAACACGTGGAAAGCAAGCCACTACGTGCTGCTCGCATGTCTCAAGCTACAGGTAGCATCAAACTGGGGCGCCCGCGTTAACAACTGCGGGCAGGTGAACATTGGACCGAGAGTGCCATATACACTCCTGGAAATGGAAAAAAGAACACATTGACACCGGTGTGTCAGACCCACCATACTTGCTCCGGACACTGCGAGAGGGCTGTACAAGCAATGATCACACGCACGGCACAGCGGACACACCAGGAACCGCGGTGTTGGCCGTCGAATGGCGCTAGCTGCGCAGCATTTGTGCACCGCCGCCGTCAGTGTCAGCCAGTTTGCCGTGGCATACGGAGCTCCATCGCAGTCTTTAACACTGGTAGCATGCCGCGACAGCGTGGACGTGAACCGTATGTGCAGTTGACGGACTTTGAGCGAGGGCGTATAGTGGGCAAGCGGGAGGCCGGGTGGACGTACCGCCGAATTGCTCAACACGTGGGGCGTGAGGTCTCCACAGTACATCGATGTTGTCGCCAGTGGTCGGCGGAAGGTGCACGTGCCCGTCGACCTGGGACCGGACCGCAGCGACGCACGGATGCACGCCAAGACCGTAGGATCCTACGCAGTGCCGTAGGGGACCGCACCGCCACTTCCCAGCAAATTAGGGACACTGTTGTTCCTGGGGTATCGGCGAGGACCATTCGCAACCGTCTCCGTGAAGCTGGGCTGCGGTCCCGCACACCGTTAGGCCGTCTTCCGCTCACGCCCCAACATCGTGCAGCCCGCCTCCAGTGGTGTCGCGACAGGCGTGAATGGAGGGACGAATGGAGACGTGTCGTCTTTAGCCATGAGAGTCGCTTCTGCCTTGGTGCCAATGATGGTCGTATGCGTGTTTGGCGCCGTGCAGGTGAGCACCACAATCAGGACTGCATACGACCGAGGCACACAGGGCCAACATCCGGCATCATGGTGTGGGGAGCGATCTCCTACACTGGCCGTACACCACTGGTGATCGTCGAGGGGACACTGAATAGTGAACGGTACATCCAAACCGTCATCGAACCCATCGTTCTACCATTCCTAGACCGGCAAGGGAACTTGCTGTTCCAACAGGACAATGCACGTCCGCATGTATCCCGTGCCACCCAACGTGTTCTAGAAGGTGTAAGTCAACTACCCTGGCCAGCAAGATCTCCGGATCTGTCCCCCATTGAGCATGTTTGGGACTGGATGAAGCGTCGTCTCACGCGGTCTGCACGTCCAGCACGAAGGCTGGTCCAACTGAGGCGCCAGGTGGAAATGGCATGGCAAGCCGTTCCACAGGACTACATCCAGCATCTCTACGATCGTCTCCATGGGAGAATAGCAGCCTGCATTGCTGCGAAAGGTGGATATACACTGTACTAGTGCCGACATTGTGCATGCTCTGTTGCCTGTGTCTATGTGCCTGTGGTTCTGTCAGTGTGATCATGTGATGTATCTGACCCCAGGAATGTGTCAATAAAGTTTCCCCTTCCTGGAACAATGAATTCACGATGTTCTTATTTCAATTTCCGGGAGTGTAGTAGGCGCAAGTGCAACTTGGCTACTTCACATTCAAATACAGACAGACGAATGTTATGATGAACATTATTCAGTACATGGTGTAAAAGGCGATATTTTGTTTAATAGTGGCAGATAAAGTAACATTTAGTCTTCATCAGAGATTAGAAGTACAGTTTAAAGTATGAAAACATCACAAAAAGGACTGAATGACACAGCCTGTAGAATAGGATACAAGATGAAATACAACCAATAAATCATTTAATAAACGAAAAATTATGAGCTGACTTAGATGGAAAAAACATTTTAGTAACTGCAGGAGGAAACCCAAAATTAAATGTCAAGTAACGGCTTTATACCTTTGAAGAAATTTTTATCACGCAACTACAGCTGCTCATTGAGAATGAGGCTATCATTTCGAGAAATATGTTTAAAAATCTCCGATTCTTCAAGAATATCTAATCTACGCCCTTTCTTCTCGATGTGCAAAATGTAGATATCGTGAATAGCTTTAGACACGTAACCTGTAATCAGAAGGTGGTCGACAAAGAATAATTTTGGGTGCTAGTGCCATTTTTCCTTAAAAGACGTTCTTTATATCTGCTTGTAAAGTTACGTCCTGTTTGTCCTATGAAGTAAGACGAGCAGGTGTCGCAGAAAATCTTATAGGCCCCAGAACTTTCTAGAAAGTCGATTTTAAATTATTAGTGAAGTTCTTTTTCAAAGTGTTATAGGCAGAAAAGGCAACGTTGCAATTGTATTTATTACGAAGAAGGCTTTGGATCTGATAGGAGATGGGCCCCAAGTAAGGAATAGAAAAATATTTTTTTGGGTTAGATTTACTGATAGAGGTGCCGAGCTTAGTAACTCTCTTAACTTCTTTCTTTTTAAGGATGTCATCTACTATGTCAGGTTCATATGCGTTATTAACTGCTGACCTTTTCAGTAAATTGCTTCCATCATTGAATTTTTCTTTCGAGAGTTGAAAAGAAGTACCTCGGTGAATAGCAGAGAGAAAGCGTTTTTATGAGATTGTGGATGCATGGAAGACGCAGGTACTATCTGATCAGCGTACGTTTCTTTACGAAAAATATTGAATGAGATTTTAGTTTCTTCTACTGTAAGCGTCAGGTGAAGAAAGTTTAAGTAGCGAGCCTCGTTTCCGAGATTGATGGTGAAAGATATTTTCTCATGAAGTTCATTGAAGAGATTGAAAATACGGTCAATGTTCACAACAGGTCCCTTGTAGATGACTAAAATATCATTAACGTGTCTGAAATGGGAGAGAATGCCTAGTGCTGCAGCGGAAAAACAGCTGAAAAATTTTTCTTCTAGAGAGCTGATGAAAATATCAGCAAGAATAGCAGCTAAGGGACTTCCCATAGCGAGACCGTCGGATTGCTGGTACAATTGTTCAATAAATTCAGAATAATTGTGTTTGACTACGACTGTAATGAGATTCGTTAAGTCAGTGATTTGTTCATCTGAAAGACGTTTTTTGAAATGACGTAAATTTTTTTCTACGATTGTAAGCGTTTCTTAGACATTTTTGATGTCTAATGAAAACAGCTTGGTATCTGAACTGCATTCTAAATCTTTTATTTTTCCTTCGAAACTTTCCAGACAGTTATAGAGGAACTTACAGTTCCACCACGGCGCCATTCGACATTTTTTTGGTGCCAGAATGAAAGAAGTGAAAACAGATAAAATTTCAACGACTGGCTGGCCCCGAACCTTAGACCTTGGATCTGTAATCTGCCCAGAAACTTTTCTGTATTTTATTTAACAAGCAATCAGTTTACACAATCACAACACAGTACCAGAAAATACACTTATTTCATAAATTGTGTGGATTGTAAAACATTACATTTGATTCTTCAGTGTTGACAACATTTTAGTAAATTTAGTTCTTTCTTAATCGAGTTCTTCGATGGCGGGATCGTATGTAATGTCTCAAAATGAACTTGGAAGTTTATGCGTCCGCTAGTCATATGAATAGTTTCTCATGAAAGAATAAATCCACTCCAGAACAGGAAATAATTCGTTCACGAATTCCTGGTCTGTGCAGTGGTTTGGGGACTTCCATGTCTAACACACATGTGAAAACCAGATTTCTCATGGAACGTAGGCCATGATATGAGAACGAAGATTCTCACGATATCATCCATATAGAAATCTGTTATGAGCTTTTCGACACGGCAAGAAAACCGAGAATATTTGGTATGTGATGCATCAAATTTTATAAATTTTCGTTGCTCAGATGAAAAATTCCGAACAGAATATACATAAAAAAATTCTGGTCATAGACACTTGTTCTGCTTCAGTTTTATTTAAATTTACCGTAAACTTTACTTTTAAACTACTTCTTTTAACACACTGCCACAATTGTTGTTCTGAACGCGTCTACTATATTCCTCACAGAATTCAGCCTTGATGTAAGTTTTGTATTCCTCGGTTAAGTCTGAACCTCATTTACACGTCACTGTATTAATAAAATTGCCATTGAGCCACATAATAACATTACTGTTTTCTTTTGGATAAAAAACGAAAAAAAAATTCGCATAGACCTTAAAGACTGTATTCAGTGCCAGAAGGATATGATATGCATGTACTGAGACGTTGTATTGTTACATGTTTATTTCTCACAGTCATCACCGATCAAATGGCGCTGGGTCTTGACTCTGCAGCCAGTAACAGTGCTCAGATTAGAAATGAAATTGCAACATTCATTCTAGGCTACAAAATCATGCCCCTACGACTAGTCGGTGCCTCGGTAACAGCCATGTGAACGGGGTCACACGAAGCCGGATAGACGTATCGACGGATTGCCGCACATGTGTGTCGCTGCTGTCAGCAGTGGCCTCTGGAACGTTCCCACAACTGTAGACCAGGTTTCGGTGTTCGCGTAGTGCAAATTCACCCCAAGATTGCCGCAATGTGCGAGCAGCAGTGGTCGATCGACCATCATCGAGTGACGAAATCCGAGCACATGTCTGCAGCTGCTGTGTCATCATGGAGCATTGGGAACCGTGTGCTTGCACAAGATCAAAATCACACGTGCCTCTGGCCAGGCTGCTACTGACAACGAGACACCGCCAAGCATGGCTGCACTGGTGTCGTGAAACAGTTGACTGGAGCAGTCACGCTCTGTTGTCTTCAGTGATGAGAACAGATTATGTCTGCAAGCAAGTGACGAACATACGCGTATATGGCGTACATTTGGTGAGCTGGCTATTCCAGATTGCATTCGCCCCGACATACAGGTCCCATAGTACAGCAGGCCAGTAGTTACAACTCGTTCACGCATTTGATGCTCCTGTAGAGGAAATTAATCAGTGGCCACTACATTGCGAAGGCTGTTATCCCAGGGTTACTGCCGTTTCTTCGATAGGAAGGCGATATGATTTTTCAGCAGGACAATGCACGTCCACATACGACTGCTGCGACGCGTTGTGCTCTTTGTCATGTACTGCACCTGTCCTGGCCAGCAAGATTACCAGATTTTTTGCCAACTGAACACGTATGCAACGAGATGAAACGGAAACATACTCGTTCTCCAGAGCCTGCAAGAACCATTGCCGTATTGCAGCACAGGATGCAAGACGCTCGGTATAATCTATCGCAGGATGCTATTCGGCACCTTTATGATCTTTTGCATGCAAGAATACATGCCTCCATTGGTGCAAGAAGGGGGGAGGGGTACACTGTGTATAGATGCGGCTGTTCGAGCACACTCTACTTCGACATGTATGTTTCATTTGGTTTTAGTTTGTTATCATCTGCTTTTACCTATGATGAACTATCTGTCACATCACTTACAAACAAAATAACCTTGTCCCTGAGAATGTTGCATTACTTCCGCCTGTATATCCCATTAGTTATGCAATACTGATATATCTTCCGTCATTTCTTCTTAAAAATTCCACCTGGTCTTTTATAGTGACAAGGAGAGGTTCGCAGCGGTGAGATTAACCTTTTGAAACAATCTGTATAGTGACGCAGGTTAAGGTCCAAGGAACGACACTCTGCAACCATTCACCCTGGTGGACCGTAGTTTGCGAGTAATGGACGAAAAAATTTCGGAATTTCGCGCAATTTTGTGTATATTTAAAAATTGCAACAATTCACAGACTGCAACACATCCAAATGTAAGGTTCTATACGACAAATAAAATAATCGTAAATATTGCAAAAAAATCCCCATGTCCCCGTAAATCTCAGATGAAACGCAAAGACTGAAACTGGAAGATGGTCTGATCAAATTTTGCCGATAAATCCTTAAGATCAAAATTGCGCTCAGCAGCTTTCATGTTTATAAATGATCTGATCCCATCGGAGGCGCGACGCCACAGAATGAAACTAGTCAGCCGTACTGCCAGTACTGTGGAATAGTTGACACTGCCGTACACCAAAAAGTAGGTTGCTGCTGAATTACAGGTTTATGGTAATGGAGGAAGTTTAAATCAGTAAGTTTACTGTCAACCACTATTGACGAAATGACGCCAAGAAAATAATGTAAATGGAAGTCGAAAGCGATTCCAGCATCCAAGAGAAGAACACTCACATGGTTCATTTGTTGTTCTATAAACTTCATCTTCAAAGAGGGAGGAGAATCTATATATGACCTGTAACATCATTTGAAGAACGAAATACAAGAAATCATGAACAATAAAAGGAAAAGAGAAAAGTTCTTGCCATTTATACATCCAGTTTACATGTTATATTTTAAGTCAATCTAAGGGTTTTATGATACCTGTTGATAAATAAATCTATATAAATTAAAAGAAAATTGCATAGCTTAATGGTTAAGGTACTGGCTTCACATGTAAAAGCCTCTCGCCTGGAATTTTGTTACGTGTAGTCTTAGACATAAAAACTGACCGCTGGCCAGCCGCCACAGAGACTAAGTCCGCAACGTTCACTTCAGGTGGCCAATAAAACTGACCGCCCCTGACAGCTCTAAGTCCGGCCATCTGCACAATCTGGCAACACTGTACGATGCGGAAGTGTCAGGAGGAAGTGTTGTCTACTTCCTAGATGTTGTTGGATTGTGTGAGCCCATGGGTTCAAAAAATGGTTCAAATGGCTCTGAGCACTATGGGACTTAACATCTATGGTCATCAGTCCCCTAGAACTTAGAACTACTTAAACCTAACTAACCTAAGGACAGCACACAACACCCAGCCATCACGAGGCAGAGAAAATCCCTGACCCCGCCGGGAATCGAACCCGGGAATCTGGGCGTGGGAAGGGAGAACGCTACCGCACGACCACGAGATGCGGGCAGCCCATGGGTTAGTGGTAATTGTCGTGCATGCTAAACTTATGGTCGCCTGTTCGCGTCCGACAGTTTTTTTTACCACATTTCGGCCTTGGTCTAAAGTTATGAGTCTGACTGAACATCGAAGATAATTCGCTTAAAATTCTACCCACTAGCAATAAGAAGTACTTCCAGAAACAATTCCGCATGACAGCTCGTGGCTGCGTCGCAATCAGAACAGCTTACGATCGAGCGTTTCCTCGCGATACCTTTATCGTTAACTTCCTAAAAAGAAATGAAGGGCTGAGCCCCACCAAAAGATGGAAGCGTGATGGTATGCATTTCCCCTTCCTTACACGAGGCATCACAACAACGTTTCACCAGGCAACGCCAGTTAACTGCTGTTTGTGTGTGAGAAATCGGTTGGAAACCTTCCTCATGTCAGCGCGTTGTAGGTGAACGCTCTGAAAAGCTAATCATTTGCATGTCAGAAAATCTTCTTCCTGTCGGTTAAATTTCGCGTTTGTACCACGTCATCTTCGTG
This sequence comes from Schistocerca piceifrons, assembly GCF_021461385.2. NCBI lineage: Eukaryota > Metazoa > Arthropoda > Insecta > Orthoptera > Acrididae > Schistocerca > Schistocerca piceifrons. The sequence continues at coordinate 1,089,694,840 of NC_060139.1, read as the reverse complement.
GTGTAGCAATTTTAATGGGCAGTAGTGTATTTTACATCTGATAGCTCCAAAAATGTGTTTTGGGCTACGAATTCTGCCCCAAGGGGTGTGTGCATCACAGCTGGAATTTGTTGCCAACAACTGAGACACCTATAGGGCGCAGTGTAAGAAAATCGACCGACAAAACTACATCACCTGTGCTACTGCATGATAACGCACTCTGTTGATTTGAGAAACGAAACTATCCAGGAGATTGATAGGAAAGTCGTCTTTCAGGCACTTGTTTTGATAGGGAAGTCCTCTCTCAAGCACTTGTCTCCCTCATCATATACTCGTAAAATTTTACCTTTCCCGCTCTTGATCGATCAACCGTCAAGGCAATTCGTTTCTAGACTGACATCGTTAGAACCAGTAGAAAACAGAATATTTCAGGAGGAATAGTAAATCAAAATGGTTCAAATGGCTCTGAGCACTATGGGACTTAAGTGCTGAGGTCATCAGTACCCTAGAACTTATAACTAATTAAACCTAACTAACCTAAGGACTTCACACATATCCATGCACGAGGCAGGATTCGAACCTGCGACCGTAGCGGTCACGCGGTTCCAGGCTGTAACGCCTAGAACCGCTCAGCCACCAGAAATAGTAAATATTGTAGGAGGTGGTAGTATACACAAATTGCAGAAAAAATGCCATATAGCACGTGTCCAATTTATATTGTGTACATATAGCTGGGTTCAATGCATTTGCGTTTCGTATGTTGGTCCTTACAGGACCCAGTTGTCTACACTTCCTTGAAAATGAGCTTCCAGCGTTATTGGAAGAGGTTCCTTTGGCTACAAGAATGCGTATGTTCCTCCAGCATCATGGGGCTCCTGCACATTCTAGTCGTCAGGCGACATTTTCCAAGCCTAACATTTCCCGGAAGATGGATCAATATATATGGGCACATTTCTTGGCCACCATGGTCCTCGGACTTATCTCTTTGGATTTTTGCCTGCAGGGATGGTTAAAGGCGAAGTCTACGAAGAAAAAGTATACCCAAGAGCCAATCTGATCGTTCGTATTATGAATAGTGCAGCCCTCATAAAAGAACGCAAAGACGATCTTAGAAGAGCTACACGTGGTGTTGTCAAGAGAAGGCAAATGTGTATTGATGTTCGTGGGGGAATTTTTGAAAATCAACTTTGAACGCCCTCATTTGCCTTTCCTTTGAGTTTGTTAGGGTTATGTACTAACAGCTGTATCTCTGTACTCAGTAAAAAGTGGACTCATTTATTTGTAATTTTTTAATGCACTTCTTCTGTACTACCACATGCTAAAATATCTACTATTTCTCCCGAAACACCCTGAATATGTATATATGTGCGGTGTCTGTTCTTTCGGACATGTCCGAAACAAAAGACACTGCGAATCCGGGTTCGAACCTGGTCAGGCACTAATTTTCATCTGACGCCGTTGTTCTATTTTAACGCCCATGACAGCCTGGACATGTGTTCTTCGATATTTAATTGATTAACAAGGCTGTCTATTTCGATTCGTAGTGTCTGTCCTTTCGGAAATGTCCGAAAGAACAGACACACACACACACACACACACACACACACACACACACACACACACACACACACATATATATATATATATATATATATATATATATATATATATAGAAAAGATTAGAAAACGCAGAGTACAATTCTATGGACACCTATACAGAATGCCATCACACAGGCTGACCAAACAGATCTTTGACTGGGTAACCACTAGAAACAACAAATGGGTGGCAGAGGTAGAAAACGACCTGAACCAACTCAACATAACAGCAGACACATTAAAGACAGAATAAAATTCAGAAACATCATTAAGAAAAGTAAACTACATGGGATACAATGTGACAAACGAACAGGCATAAAATGGACCGAAGAACGCAAGCAAGATTACAGCCAGAAGATGAAAGAAATATGGGCAACCAAAAAGGCAATCAAGATGAAGCCGAAGACACAAAGCCGACAAAAAGTATGGACAGAGGACAGGAAACAGAAACACAGCGAGCGAATGAGGGAAGTTTGGGCAGCAAGGAAGGCAGCAAAAGGAACTGGCCATGTAGTTTAGTCCAAATGCGCTCTTTAAGGGCAAAACACCAATTTTATATATATATATATATATATATATATATATATATATATATATATATTATCTTAAGTGCTATTCGGAAAATGTTTGGCAACTCAGTGATAGTGCCGGACTGGAGCTGCATCAACTTACTCATTTCATTACATATAGTAATTTTCTGAACAATTCCTGTTTAATAAGTGACAGCGACAGTGTCTCTCATCTTTTACTTTGTCGGAAACCTGCTTCTTTCAGCCCTATCCTATACTACAGCAATGAGTGATTGCTCACATTCTTGATACCTCACTGGACGTCCTACTGCAACTGTAGCCAAAGATTCAAATTCCACTGGAAGAGAATGTTTCAAGTCAGATGGTTTTGCTCCTCCTCTACTGTCATTGAAACCGATCACAACGAAATTAAGTATAGGAATCCTACGAAACCCATGAGTTCATAATGCGGTGCTGTGCAGATGAAAGAAAGTAGTTTTTCACAATTATCAGGTGACAGATGGAATTTGTCAGATTCCACTAATTATGACTGCATTATTAATTGTTGGTTCACAGGCGTTTTTCTACCGCTTATTGTAACTGTTTTTTGAATGTTAGAGCTGTAAGAATAGAAACATCAAATATTCTCCATATGGAATATTCGAATTCGCCTTAAGTATTCACGTTTCGAGCAAAGGCAGAATATCCGTCAGAAAAGCTGAAACAAGAAGCCAGGCCATGCCTTTCTTCTGGCGGATGTGCCAATGTCAGTAATCTCAATAACAATATTGTACAGCGAAGATACGTTGCCAACTCAACCACTGGAGAAGCTCCAAAATTGTGAATCGCGTCTGGTGAATACGCTTTCAAGGTTTCGGTCCGATTAAGACAGTAAAACACAAATAATTGTCGCATTTATTAATTTATGACATTTAGTTTGCACTCAGTGCATCGATGTATTACAAGTAATTACACTATAGCCCCTAAACCTAGTTACAGAAATGCGAATAAGACTCATTGACACATAATGAGGATATTGCGGCACTTGCCACCCGCAGCTTTGACATGAAGCTATAGTCACTTCCGAGGTCTCTCACAGAACACATCAGCTGGTATTCTTCCTGGCAGTATAACTGAAACTTGGCAACAGCGCAGAAAATGATTGGCAACTCTGTGAACGACGAGTTACTTCCTTGATGGCACAGAACTAGTCTGCTAAATTCACTTGATATTATCCTGTAATTTCAATTGAATAATGTGATTTTCTCTTGAAATGTGACGTAAGGATATCAGTTAATGCTTTTGAGTCAACGAAAGTCGTTCCACACGGGAAATACAAATACTCTTTTCTCTTATGTTGTGATTTACCCGCCATAGCGGCTACTGGGCCAGTAAGTAAGTCAAAGACACCCCACCTGTTCGCTAGCTCCTAGGTATTGTGTGAGCCCGTGGGTAAGTGGTAATTGTCGTGCATTCTAAACTATGTTGCCAACCCCGGACAGCCAGTTGGAACGGCAAAGAACTAAGGCGACGATAATTGCGCTGGCACGCCGGAAACTGCAAGGGGTCGTGATACGGACGCGGCGCCACGATCACGCGGATTTAGAAATTCCATCCATGCATGATATAGTGTCCGAAAAACGAAGGCGTCGTCGGCAGGTCATCAGCACTCTGACCACGCCTCATGGAACGCAGGTGACCACTCAGAATGACATCGTCCACGCATTCGTCGAGCACTACCGTCGTAGTTATAGTGATGAAGGCGCTGAAACTGCAGCAGACGACTCCATTTTGCATTACGTCACGCGCACCCTCCCCCACACGGAGGCGGATGCTTTGACAGTGGCGGTCACGCTAGACCAAGTCAACAACGCAATCGCCAAAGATGCAGTCAACAGATCGCCCGGCATTGACGGCTTACCGATTGAGTTTTACCGTACCTTTCGGGACCTCATGGCACCACGGTGGACGACTATGTATCAAGAACTGATGACATCTGACCAAGCAATCCCACCCTCCTTTGCTGAGGGCATCATTATACCAGTCCACAAACCAGCCCGAGGTTCGATGGTCACGAGTTACAGACCGCTCACCCTACTCAATGCCGATTACAAGATTTTCGGCGCTTACTGGCAATGCGGCTCCGAACTACACTCCCTCTTATCCTCTCGCCAGAGCAAACGACACCTGGCGGACAGGTTAACATACAGCCTGCCACAGGGGAATGCCGCGACTTAATTGCGATAGCGGCGGCCTGCATACTCCGGGCAGCGGTCGTCGCTATAGACTTCGACAGCGCCTTCGATAAAGTGCGTCATCGTTTCCTGTTTTCGGTGGCAGCCCGAATGGGCATCCCCCCTCCGTTTCTCGACGTCATCCGGCGTCTTTACGACAGTGCCAGTTCACGTGTCCAAGTCAATGGACGTTTAGCAGGGCCGGTACCTATCTGCCGTTCGATACGGCAGGGGTGCCCCCTCTCTACCCTCCTGTATGCCATTTCCCTTGAGCCCCTTATTGGTGGCTTGACGACCAAGCTCTCTGGCCTCACCCTACGCCAACACACTTTTCGCTGTTGGGCATATGCTGATGACCTCCTCCTTCTCATTCGCTCCGGCTCTGAGATTCAGGAAGTCCTCGAATTGATTACCCGTTATGGGGCTGCCGCTGGCAGTGCCATGAATGTCGCCAAATCTTCTGCAATGCACATTGGACGAGGCCTCCAGGAGGGTGAAGTGGCACCCCTGCCGCTTGTGCGGACTTTCCGGTACCTGGGCATTACCTTTACCCCCACGGTCACACGCACAGCGGCAACGAATTTCCGACGCCTGTTACACGTCATCCGCAACGACGTCCGCCAGAAGCTCTTGCGCCGCCAGGATACTCTTCAACGGGTTGAGTTTATTAATCTTTATGTGGCATCAAAATTGGTTCACATCGCGCAAGTTCTCCCTCTGCCAACTGCAATTGGGCGCAACCTTCAGGCGGCTTTTGGCTATTATCTCACGGCTGGTTCCATGTTTAAAGTCCGTTATGAGACACTTACCCTGCCCCCACGGTGTGGTGGCGTCGGGCTCGTCAATGTCCGTATGCGAGCTGCAGCCTTGTACATGAGTACCATGAGAAAACAGTGGATGGGCCAGGGTACATCTCTAACACGCAGCTTGCATGATGTCCTCCTATCTGCTTCCACCTCACCATCGGTGTCTGTCGGCCGTATCGTGCCTTATTTGTCCCATATTTCGACCTTTTTCGTCGACTACAGTTACATGCATACCAGTCTCCCAGATACACGCCCACCTAGGGCTAAGGATTTTTACAGCCTGTTGCTGCGCTGTGTTCCCCGGAATGTGATGGAGACCAAACATCCCTCCATCCAGTGGCCCATAGTGTGGACTACCGTCCACCAGCCCTTCCTCCCTACGAACGTCCGGGCACTGTGGTATCACACAGTCAACAGGAAATTTGCCACGAAGCAGCGCCTGCACAACATTGGCTTGTCAGAATCCCCTCTTTGTCTCCTTTGCCAGCAACTGGACACTGATGAACACCGTCTGACATGCGCCTCATCGCAAGATGTATGGCGCTTCGTGCAGCAAATCATTGCCTGCTATCTCCGGGTGCCACCAGACACAATCGAACCTCGAATGTTTCTATACCCGGAGGACCGACATTTTCCCGTCGCCAAATGTCATGCTATTACGTGGGTCGCTTATCTCTTTCATGAGGGCCCTAAATCCCACCTCGACTTCTGGACCTATTTACGAACAGCCCATGCAGCTCTCGAAAACACGCCACGTTACCGAACATTATTTGCTAACTATCTTCGAGCGGTCTTTGTTAGACCTCCACTGAGTTGGGGGGTGCCTGGTTCAGAGGGCACCCTCCCCTCCTCCCCCGGCGGTGTCTGAGTTTCAACCGCCTATAATCTATTCTACTTCTGACCTCCGCGGATAGGAAAGCGCGTCGCAGATTGCGCGGATTTTATTTATTTTTTTGCTTTTCCTTTTTCCTTTCTTTTTCTTTAACCAGAATTTATTCTACTTTGCTCTTTCACCGATGTGTTCCCATAATTTCATGATATTAGTGAATATTACACAAACACATGCAAATAAATAAATAGCAAAGCCTTCCACTACTGTTGATTCCTGTGTCTCCAACTTCCCTAAGCACCACAGGCTCGGTGGTGGTGAGGGGGACACTGTGGCCAGGCCTCAGGTTTCGACCCCTGCCCACATTGCCCCCCGAGCCCCCACCGGTCCACTACATTAAAAAAAAAAAAAAAAAAAAGGTAACGTGCTTACCTGTCATGTGTACGCTGCCTTTGGTCGCATTTCGAGACTCGCTGATAGCCAGATTTTTAATTCTTTTGTAGCAGAGCTACAAGCAGGCAGATACAAACTCAATAAGGGAACCTCAAGGCATCGCTCGAGCAAATTTCGTCTTGCTACTTTTAGTACCTCTTTGTGTCAGAGCGAAAACCTTACGGTACTGCAAAATTCATAATGCCATTTTTGTTTTCTGCCGACATATTTTTTGTTGTTGTGAATACATAATTTTATACATGAACTGCCACATTTTCATAATACTTGCGAATGATACAAGACATGAAGTAAATATAGACCTTTTCGAAGTCGAAAGTCGATAGCATTCTACTAATTTGTGTTCAAATAGGCTCAATCGTCTTACAGATACATAATGCTTTATTACGATAGACTGCCGTCATGATGTTTCCGTAGTAAGCGGAATTTGATTTGTATTAGTACAGTGACTGTTTTAATTGCGTTTTCCAGTAGTTTACCGAACGCAACAGTAATCTTCAATGAGAAATTAATCAGCAGCAGAATTTCGATTCACGGTATGTAAAACAATCTGACAATGTTAAAGTAGTTTACAAATTCTACGTCCGTAGAAACCTACGGGTTCTAAGGATGTCATTAAATCAGTTTAGTTTGAAGAGTATTTTCGTCTAGAAATGAATTGCCTCGACGGTTGATCGATCAAGAGCGGGAAAGGTAAAATTTTACGAGTATATGACGAGAGAGACAAGTGCTTGAGAGAGGACTTCCCTATCAATACAAGTGCCTGAGAGACGACTTTCCTATCAATCTCCTGGATAGTTTCGTTTCTCAAATCATCAGAGTGCGTTATCATGCAGTAGCACAGGTGATGTAGTTTTGTCGGTCGATTTTCTTACACTGCGCCCTATAGGTGTCTCAGTTGTTGGCAACAAATTCCAGCTGTGATGCACACACCCCTTGGGGCAGAATTCGTAGCCCAAAACACATTTTTGGATCTATCAGATGTAAAATACACTACTGGCCATTAAAATTGCTACACCACGAAGATGACGTGATACAGACGCGAAATTTAACCGACAGGAAGAAGCTTTTCTTATACGCAAATGATTAGCTGTTCAGAGCATTCACCTACAACCCGCTAAAATGAGGAAGGTTTCCAACCGATTTCTCACACACAAACAGCAGTTGCCTGGCGTCGCCTGATGAAACGTTGTTATGATGCCTCGTGTAAGGAAGGGGAAATGCATACCATCACGTTTCCGAGTTTGATAAAGATCGGATTGTAGCCTATCGCGATTGTGGTTTATGGTATCGCAACATTGCTGCTCGCGTTGGTCGAGATCCAATAACTGTTAGCAGAATATGGAATCGGTGGGTTCATGAGGGTAATACGGAACGCCGTGCTGGATCCAAACGGCCTCGTACCACTAGCAGTCGAGATGACAGGCATCTTATCCGCATGGCTGTAACGGATCGTGCAGCCATGTCTCGATCCCTGAGTCAACAGATGGGGACTTTTACAGGACTACAACCATCTGCACGAACAGTTCGACGACGTGTGCAGTAACATGGGCTATCAGCTCGGAGACAATGGCTGCGGTTACCCTTGACGCTGCATCACAGACCGGAGCGCCTGCGATGGTGTACTCAACGACGAACCGGGGTGCACGAATGGCAAAACGTCATTCTTTCGGATGAATCCAGGTTCTGTTCACAGCATCATGATGGTCGCATCCGTGTTTGGCGACATCGCGGTGAACGCATATTGGAAGCGTGTATTCGTCATCGCCATACTGGCGTATCACCCGATGTGATGGTATGGGATGCCATTGCTTACATGTCTCAGTCACCTCTTGTTCGCATTGACGGCACTTTGAACAGTGGACGTTACATTTCAGATGTGTTACGGTCCGTGGCTCTAGCTTTGTTCGATCCCTGCGAAACCCTACATTTCAGCAGCATAATGCACGACCGAAAGTTGCAGGTCCTGTAAGGATATTTATGGATACAGAAAATGTTCTTCTACTGCCGTAACCAGCACATTCTCCAGATCTGTCACCAATTTAAAACGTCTGGTCACGGTGGCCGAGCAACTGGCTCGTCACAATACGCCAATCACTATACTTGATGAAGTGTGGTATCGTGTCGAAGCTGCATGGGCAGCTGTACCTGAACACGCCATCCAAGCTCTGTTGGACTCAATGCCCAGGCGTAAACAAGGCCGTTATTACGGCCAGAGGTGGTTGTTCTGGGTACTGATTTCTCAGGATCGATGCACCCAAATTGCGTGAAAATGTAATCACATGTCAGTCCTAGTATAATATATTTGTCCAATGAATACCCGTTTTTCACCTGCATTTCTTCTTGGTGTAACAATGTTAATGGCCAGTAGTGTATTATGTTCACACTATCCTTTGCTTGAGTTTATGTCATTTGGTGGGGCTCAGCCCTTCATTTCTTCTTGGGAAGTTAACGATAAAGGCATCATAACTCGTCACCAGTAACAGTACTGCATAGTAATGCTCAATGAGCGACCTGATGACGTTCAATAATAGTCACTATTTTATTGTTTCGAATTAGAGCATGCAGTACTCCTACGCCAGACGTCTGAACTTTGCCTGTTGAATGCAAATGTCACATGATGATTAAATGGTAAGCCATCAAAAATATCAGTAGTCGAGACTTCCATAATGTGGAAAACATTCATGTCAGAACGATCTTTGTTGAAAAAAGAATATTTTTTTCTGGCGTAGTTTTTCCAAAAGCACTCGCTCCACACACAGTTCAAACCTTTCTAGCTGCCTCCTCTGCATTCATCCAACGGTAGTTCACGATTTTCAGGTATGCAAAATCCAATGTTTATGTGTAAGATGATAACTAGAACTTCAAATTCGAAAACGACATTGATAGATACACTGACAGCGTCGCGCCGCGTTCACCTGGGTGACACCGGATTTCAGGCGGCGGGTGGCGTCTGGCCGGTAGCCGGTAGCCGCTGCAGCGCGAGGAAACGCTCGAGCGTCAGCTGTTCTGATTGCGACGCAGCCACGAACTGTCCGGCGGATTTGTTTCTGGAAGTACTTGTTATTGCTGGTGGGTAGAATTTTAAGCGAATTATCTTCGATGTTCAGTCAGACTCATAACTTTAGACCAGGGCCGAAATGTGGTAAAAAAAAAATCTGTTGGACGCGAACACGCGACCATAAGTTTAGAATGCACGACAATTACCACTAACCCATGGGCTCACACAATCGAACAACATCTAGGAAGTAGACAACACTTCCTCCTGACACTTCCGCATCTTACAGTGTTGCCAGATTGTGCAGATGGCCGGACTTAGAGCTGTCAGGGGCGGTCAGTTTTATTGGCCACCTGAAGTGAACGTCTCGGACTTAGTCTCTGTGGCGGCCGGCCGGCGGTCAGTTTTTATGTCTAAGACTGTACAATGAGATTTTCTTTATTTTCGATTTCTTTGTCGATCGATCACTATTTTTATTTAAGTATTTAATTTACACGCAATTTCTTTTACTTGTATTCCCTGACATCAATCTCATCACTGACTTAACTTCTTCAATTCCTCTAACTTTTTCTTCCCATTACTCTTTATCCATTTGGAATCTTTGTGCATGTGAATTTCATTACTTTCATTTATATATCATAATGTTAATTCATTTGAAAATGACGATCTGTCTGTCAAAAAACAAAAGATAAAAGCACTGTATAGATTGATTAAAAACGTCAACCCCATCGCTGGGGTTCTCTCCCTGTGGGTTACTGAGCCACCCTCGCTACATTACAAACCCAATTTCAGCGCTTGGTGAGTCCTTTCCTTCGTTCTGAAGGTGCAGCTGCCGTACTTTGCTGTCGCCTGCTGAGTCATGTACTTTGTCCATTAGAAGCGATCATCTCAGTTGTCCATCCACAGATTTTTTTATTCCATAGTCTAGTGCGAGACTATTCACCTGTCGGATTACAATGGCAGTGGCATGATCAGTTAGTATGACCGTTCCCAGACTGGTTGGGTGTAGCTCAGAACCTATATTCGTGACCGGCCTACTGCGTATTGGTCTTTTGCAGTGGAACCCCCACCACTACCGCTATCTCCTGCCATACCACGCCGCTTGTTCTTTGACAGGCCAGAATTATTGCGTACACGTTTGAATGCCTATTGTTCTGTTGTAAAATTCTGATATCTATATATATATATATATATATATATATATATATATATATATATATATATATATGTACCAGAATTTATATATAAATGTATTTATCAGAATTTTGTATATATATATATATAGGCCCCATATATGGAACACGTGTCTGAATATTTCACTTGTTAGCCAAAACTGTTCATTTGAAGGAAGAGAAGTTAATATCTGTGGGTAATAATAATGAATGTGCAAATATGTTGGAGCAAAGAGGCCCAAACGTAAAATAACTTTTCGCGACCCCGTTTAGTGTCGAAAAGACGAAAGATGGCGCGGAACAACGAAGTGTTCCGATAAAATTCTCAACGAAGAAAACATAATCTAACAGAAGAGCAATGTGAAAATATTAGGGTGACAGATCGGAGAAGAAAGAAGTCTAAATAAAAAAATAGGAAAAAGGTGAGGTAGCAATAAAAGTGATGAACAGAATACAGATGGATAAATAATCTTAGCTTAGGAAGTCAGGTCATTGAAACATCTTCAAATTACGGATACGCAAGGAGGCAAGGACGTCACTGCCTTCAAAATGAGGAATTTCATTACGATCCAACCAAAAATATAATGAACATCGGAGAATAGCAATCGAGAGATATACTATGTAAATATTGTAAAACGAAAAAATTAAAAGGAGAAACACCAAGTATATGTTGCTCAAATGGTAATATTTCATTGCCAAACTAATTTCACCTCCACCTGAATTCGTTGAATATATGAAAGGCGAAACACTGATATCGACTGACTTTTTGAAAAGAAAAAAAAAAGTCGTTATGACGCACGCTTCGAAATGACATCATTTGGAGGAACGGCAGTAACATAGAAGGAAGGATTTAATCCGGTGTTTGGAATCGAATGACAGGTGTATCGTAAAACTGGATCATTGTTACCATTTCCAAACGAGAAGCCGAAGTTTTTACAAGTTTACTTTGTAGGAAACGGAAGTGATGTAGCGCTCTTTGAACACTACTGGATTGCATCGAGATACAATCCTTGATCTACAACGTTTGCTACATAAAACTAATGGACTGGTATGAATGTTTAAAAATCAAAACTAAAAAATGGTCGCAGATAACTATAAAATAATAATTCGAACTGATAAAAGCCCAACACGCGAGCACGAAAGACGGTTTAACGCACCTCAGTCAAACGAAGTGGCCCTAGTAATTGTGAACAATGAATTTAATTATCGTGATAGTGATGTACAGCGAAGAAAACAAAATGGAAGAGTCTTTCACCACAATTTTTTGTCCTTTATTACATTTATAAAGCTAATGACACAAAACTAAAATCCTGGCTACCTAGGGAGAAATGACCGTCGTAATGAAGTCAGAGGAAGCAAAGCTTGCACGCAAAGATTTAAGTATTCGTTTTTACGTGCTATTCGTGAGTGTAACGGTAGAGAAATATTGTGAAGGTGGTTCGGTCAAATCTCTACCAGGCACTTGTTTGTGAATTTCAGAGTAATCATGTAGACGTAGAAAACAGTTAAACAATTCTCCCCGATTTTCAGCCTATTTTCAGCCGTGATTCCCTGATACTGCAGTCTGACTCGGAAATTCGAATGACAATGTTAGTTCCATTTAAAAGCTTCTGAGAGGAACAGGTTAATAAGTTAGAACGAGGAATGCTTCTGCATTAATGCACAGCGGCGTAATGAGCTTTATTTTGTAGATATAACAAATGCAAGACAACGTGCTTTCCATCTGCACGCTCTGCAACTACGAACCTAGGACAAGAACTTCGAATCCTACAGAAGAAGAAATTTATGTTGAACGGACCGATACGAGGCCGTCGCTGTTCCAAAGTCAGTGCGTCAGTAAAGTAAACCAAGCCGACTTACCTCATAGCTGTACACATTACGAAAGATGGCAGAGCAGTGCGTGGCGACGTAAATTAATTTCTTGTTGAAGCAAAACAGTTAAACGTCCTCAGGTATAGTAACGAAACACACTATCTATACAAACATACTTAGTCACATGACTGTGTGTGCAAACCCAGGATACCTTTAAATGTAACGAAAAGACAGCCGCAAACGGTGGCAGAAATATATTCTAAAGTTTCAGGTGGTTCTCTGCAGGATGGACAATCCCGTGTGGAGTGTTTACAGCTTGTCTGAAACACCGCACAATAACGATCACTAGTGTCGTTATTTAACAAGATAAAAAATAATACAATGAAATCGTTTTTCCCTACTTTTAGTTGAAAGAGAGTCTGAATGCCACGAGTGTTCGTGGATGTGTTAATTGCAACTGGATAACGCTACGTACCTGGTCTCATTATTCCGAACTGATCACAAAGGAATGTTGGTTTTCATTAGTGTTTGAACACATAGGCAACGCAAGAATTCACCCTGAATATAAATGACTCAAAAGCAACAGAATCTCTGAGAAAGGAATTAACACCCGTGAAACGCACAGATTAAGACAGAATCATGCAGGGACGACGTCGCTCAGTTGCATGAAACAGTATTTTGAAATTGCAGACGTGCGTTATCCGTCTTAAAATTATCATCGGAGCTTCCTCACAGTACGAAAAGCAGAGACCAGAGTTGTTTCCTGTTGCGACCACTGTGGCCGAGCGCTTCTAGGCCCTTCGGTCCGGAACCGCGCTGCTGCTACGGTCGCAGCTTCGAATCCTGCCTCGGGCATGGATGTGTGTGATGTCCTGAGGTTAGTTAGGCTTAAGTAGTTCTAAGTCTAGGGGACTGATGACCTCAGATGTCGAGTCCCATAGTGCTTAGGGCCACCTGAACCATTTTTTGCGACCACGTTCACTCAAAATTATCGCGGCGAATAGCTGATTGGCTACCTCAGTGCAAAATCCTTGAACTCCGCTGGACATACAGTCCGAAGCTACACAGAAGTAACTGCGATACACGGCTATGCAGTGCAGCCTGTAAGAATTATTGTAGTTTGTAAGCCCACAAAATGCTGACGCGCGGAGCACTGGCGCTCTTATGAAACAAGTCAGCGCGAATTCCTGACGCCTTTGACATTCTAGCCCTGTTGTGTCCCGTGCTTAATAAACACAATTCCGTAATAGCTTTGTGTTTTATTTTGTTGGACTTGGGCTGTTTTTCGTCCACCTACCCTCATTACTTGAAAGCACTCCCCATTTCTCTTAGGCCACGTCACAGGTAGCTTCCTCTGCTGAGGACTGGATGCATATTCGCGTCCTGTCTGCCTCGGAGGTACAGAACGTGGAGCCGGTCTTCACATGCGAGGCGGACTAGCTAGCGCCCATACTCACGGAAATGTGTCGAGAAATGGCAGCGCTTTTACATAGCTTCCAATCTTTCCGGTAACGTTTCTCTCTATCTTGCCCTTTAAACAAAAGCCACAGAGAGCCGATGAAAAGCACACGGCGCGCTCTAATTGCATCCAAGAATTTCTTGTGATTTGAAAACAGACAGCAATTAGCACGGAAAACGTCTACATGTACATCTACATTTATACTCCGAAAGCCATTTTGCGGCGTGCAGGGAGGAGGACGGCGGGGGGGTGGGGGTGGGGGGGGGGGGAGATCGTGGTGCCCAATTGGTGCCTGGAAAGAACGACTCCCTACAGTCTTTCGTATGAGTTCTAATTTATACGATTTTCAGATCATGGTAATTTGGCTAGATAAATTTAAGACGAAATACGTTCTGCGATTCTTCTTCGAACTACACTCTCGGGATTTCAACAGTAGCCATGTCAGTGATGCATAACATCCCTCTTGCAGCAACCGCTATTGGAAGTTGTTGAGCATTCCCGAAACGAGCTCAGGTATTGTTAGCGAACCCGTCACAGACCGTCCCACTCTCCCTTGAATCTTCTCCGTCTCATCCGTCTAGTGGGGGACGTTTGCAGCAGTGACCGAAGACTTTATTCTTCGATTTCTTTTTTGCACTCAGTAGTAAAATCTTTTTGTTCATTTCATATCTAAAATCGTTTGGGAAGTCATGAAAAAACTATGTTGTTCGGTTTTTTTCCTGCTACACAACTGCTTGTGGGATAATTCCTACGCCCACAAGTGATGCATTCTTGATTGTGTAATGAATGCTGTCAAGGCCAAATTCAGGTTCCTGGCAAATGCTGACCAACTTAGGGAGTGGGTTCATGCCAAACCTCAAAATCCAAATCACTCTCTGAATGTAGTTATCAGGAAATGTTGCCCTTGTTGTAATTGAAGGTTGGTGCATTCACTCTAACCCATTCGTTAGTTAATTTATCGTTGTCGTGTATCTATTCAGGAGCCAGCAGAGCAAACAAGACAAAAGAAAAGAAGTCCTGCAGTATTCTGAGAATGTATAATTGAAGAAGTAGAAGTTTAACTTTCAATTCTTTTTGTCGGAAACTGTACTTTCTGATAACTATGGACCTTTTGCTGATGACATACCTGACATAATGCCTTGATATTTCGCCTACACGTTTCTCACAGTCTAAAAAACAAACGCACGTAGCTAATTTATCAAATGCATTGTTTAATCAAAGATACGTGGATAAAGATGGTGAAATTTCTATAAGGATTCCCACGAAAATGATGTAAAATGCTATAATATCTTTTTTATGAAATATATTCAGAATTGCTTACGAAAAATTGTTTATATGGATGTAGATATGACATAGTTTAATTTTGGTAGTGATTTGTTTAATACGTCCGCATCTCGTGGTCTTTCGGTAGCGTTCTCGCTTCTCGCGCACGGGGTGCCGGGCTCGATTCCCGGCGGGGTCAGGTATTTTTCCTGCCTCGAGATGACTGGGTGTTGTTGTGTCGTCTTCATCATCATCATTCATCGCCATTACGGTCGGAGGAAGGCAATGGCAAACCACCCCCGCTAGGACCTTGCCTAGTACGGCGGTGCGGGTCTCCCGCATCGTCCCCTACGCTCCTCGGAGTATGGGACCTCATCATGATCATTGTTTAATACGGTATGAGGAACAAGAACAGTGATAATTATAGAAAACTGATAATTTAATAATAACTTCTTCATCCCAATAAAAATTTTGAAAACTGAGTTTAAAAGTGCAATGCACTCTATTGCCCACCAAATAAATTTTTACATGTTCAGCTTTAATAGGCAAACTGTCTGATAACGCGAGAAAAAGCTTTTCATGAACATCCTCCATTAATCCTCCTTGGTAAGCTCTCAAGCTAAGGAACATACTTCCGGACGATCGAACAATTTGTAACATGGCTGTGTCATTTTTTGTTTTTGTATGTCATCTATGTGCTCGTGAGAGAGACAGTAAGTTACGTTACTGAAACAGTCTTGTCGTAGCATAGTCTTAGCCTCTTCTCAGTCTAATATGGTTTTAGCTGAAGTGTGGTAGGTCATGGGCGTATTTAGCAGTGCTGTATGGACCTCTGATTGCATCTGTTGGATAAGGAAAGGACATCAACGATGAATGTGAGGTATACAATGGAAGGTGAAAGGAATATTAATTTTGAATAATGTGGTTGTTTTTGAAGTGAAGAAGTTTGGGGTAAGACTCTAGCAGTGCGTACCTCATTTGTTGCAATTGTTATTATCAACTAGTTAGCTCGCTCAGAGATGAGAGAAGACCACCTCATTTCCATGAGTCATGTAGTAACATATTAACTGATTAAGCTGCTTGGATTTATATATAAATTTTCTGTTAACATTGTACCCTTTCTAATCACTGTTCACATTGTTAGGTATAGTCTTGTTCAGAACTATGTTATGTGTGGAGGTCACGAAAAGTTATACTCTGCCTTTTTCGAGTACGTAATTTATTGCAAAATAGTTGCCTTGGAGTCTCATTTCATAGGAACGGTTATTCTCACCACTCCATTGTTTTTCATTACGCATTACCACATGCAACAATTTGAATATCTATCTAGAAATAGAAATCTAGCTTGGTCGCTACCGGCCTGCTGTTTGCTGTTGTGCCTTCGAGAAACGTGCAACAATATTCTCAAGAAGGGAATTTTGATTAGGGACAGATAATTGTTTTACTTCCGTTGCGCAGTTAATACAAAGACAAGCTGCTTTCCGATCACTTACAGTTAAGTTAAAATTAGGTTCTGTTTAGTGAGAGGTTAGCATACTAGTGTAAGTTGGATTACAGTTTATGAATACGCAATTTTGGTACTACATAGATTTTTATAGAATGGGAGGTATATTTCGGCTAAATTTCATACAGAAACAAATATAATAGTTGGGAGGTTACAAAGTGTTTTGGGAGCCACTTCTTTTTCAATGAATTACGTTTTCTTAAGCTCTTTCCAATGAAACCTCCCGCCATTTGCTATTACTACAGTTAGTGCAATGTCGTCATGCCACTTTAGGGAACTAAAACGACACCCTCCCAGTTACCACGTCACTAAGAGGGCACATTTTCTTCAACCTCAACTGGCTATCGGTGTAACAGAACGGCTGCACGGTTAAACACATCGAGTCGACTGGTGTCCGTGGGACCCGCCGGGGTCAGGGATTTTCTCTGCCTCGTGATGACTGGGTGTTGTGTGCTGTGCATAGGTTAGTTAGGTTTAAGTAGTTCTAAGTTCTAGGGGACTGATGACCATGGATGTTAAGTCCCATAGTGCTCAGAGCCATTTGAACCATTTTGTGGTGGCAGTGATGTGCTTCTACCTCCGCGACCGCTGTCTTGGTACCTGTGTCGTGAGAGTCGGGATAGCCGCGCGGTCTGGGGGCCCCTTACCACGGTTCGCGCGGCTCCCCTCGTAGGAGGTGTGTGTACTGCCTTTGGCTTAAGTTAGTTTAAGTTAGATTAAGTAGTGTCTAAGCCTAGGGACCGATGACCTCAACAGTTTGGTCCCATGGGAAATTACCACAAGGTTCCAAGTGTCGGGATTTCTAGTGTACTGTAACCAAGTTCTGTAAGTAGCATGTGAATTTTACACACTTCAGACTCCATCCAGTGCATTGTTGATCGGAACTCTCTGCGTCCTATTGCTTAAATTTGCACTTCATAACCAATAAATTATGGTAAGAGGCCTCATATGCCCCCGGAAATGACTTCCGGATAAAAATGCGGTTCTTAAATTTCTGTCATACCATTACGGAGCCAATTAGAAATCCGGCTTCCCCACCTCTCATCGACGTAGTCCAACTTCTTACACGCTTCTTAAACCAAGTACGAGTATTATCAAAGACTGACTTATCATATGTGTCAAATTCTACAGGTGGGTTCCTTTCTCATTTCTTTCCACCAATCTATATTCTCCCACTATGCTTTTCTTCACTTTCCTTTCCTTGCATAGAATTCGAGTCCTAATTAAAAGTAAATTTTCATCTATTTTAATTATGTAAATAATTTCTCTACCTCATCTTCTGCGGCGTAAAGTTAAGCGCCGTTACGTCGGTCACGACCGTTGGAGCAGAGAGGGCTGTTATGAGGACGTCAGCCAATAGTACGCTGACCGACCCCTCTCTAGGACAACGAGACAGTAGCGGCCTCTAGGCGAAGAGGACATAAGCGCCGTTCCGCCTAGCCACGTTCCTGTTCCCTGACTTCCACAGAGG
Source organism: Schistocerca piceifrons (assembly GCF_021461385.2). NCBI lineage: Eukaryota > Metazoa > Arthropoda > Insecta > Orthoptera > Acrididae > Schistocerca > Schistocerca piceifrons. The sequence goes on along the minus strand of NC_060139.1, from coordinate 1,089,676,758 downwards.
CACCAACAATAGGCACTTGTGTAGTAACATTTGCTCGCTACTCGTCTGTGTAATAATTTCATTTTGTAATGAAATTAGCTAATACGATTTGCTTGAATTGTTGTCTAGTGATGCTAGAAAGCAGGTATCCTAGGCACCGCACATTTTACGAGTAGGCAGGACACGTCGTCATACTGAAAGACGTGTCTTGTGACAGAAAGCATTGGCTACTACCAATAGTACTGGTAGTTAAGCTCTGAAACCTCTAAGCTATGCAAAAGCACAATTCGTATTGCCAAGAAAATTACCGGTTGATCAAAAAGTCAGTATAAATTTGAAAACTGAATAAATCGCGGAATAATGTAGATAGAGAGGTACAAATTGACACACATGCTTGGAATGACATGGGGTTTTATTAGAACCAAAAAAACACAAAAGTTCAAAAAATGTCCAACAGAATAGTAATAATTAGCATAACAAAGTAAGACAAAGCAAAGATGATGTTCTTTACAGGAAATGCTCAATATGTCCACCATCATTCCTTAACAATAGCTGTAGTGGAGGAATAATGTTGTGAACAGCACTGTAAAGCATGTCCGGAGTTATGGTGAGTCATTGGCGTCGGATGTTGTCTTTCAGCATCCCTAGAGATGTTGGTCGATCACGATACACTTGCGACTTCAGGTAACCCCAAAGCCAATAATCGCACGGACTGAAGTCTGGGGACCTGGGAGGTCAATCATGACGAAAGTGGCGGCTGAGCACACGATCATCACCAAACGACGCGCGCAAGAGATTTTTCACGTGTATAGCAATATGGAGTGGAGGGTCATCCTGCATAAACATCCTACGTTCCAGCAGGTGTTTATCGGCCAGGCTGGGGATGATATTATTCTGTAACATATCGGCGTACCTCTCGCCCGTCACGGTAGCAGTTACAAAACCAGAATCACGCATTTCCTCGAATTTTGTGAACTTTGTTTTTTTTTGGTTCTAATAAAACCCCACGTCATTCCAAGCATGTGTGTCAATTTTTACCTCTCTATCTACATACTCCGTGGTTTATTAAGTTTTCAACTTTATACTGACTTTTTGATCACCTGGTATTTCGGAATGCTATCTGACTAGTAATGTTTAACAGGAATAGTCTGACACACGCTCTTCTTCAAACTGCGTCACTAAGGGATCGGTTTTCATGGCTAATACGAGGGTTGGAACTTAAATAGTGGCAACTATTTATTCATAACCGATACAAAAGAGTTACATCTTTGCACCTGTTACTGTACTTCAAAGTAGTCACCAAAGTTGTGAAGAACCCGTTGCCAGCGATGTGGAGGGCGTAGTATACCGTTAGCAGAGCCTATTCTATTCATGGTACCAATGGAGCGGTCTACTGCCTGTCGAATCTCTGGAAGAGTTGTGAAGCGAATGTCACGAAGTGGTTCCTTCGTCTTCGGAATCAAATCAAAGTCACAAGAACTTATGTCCGGGGATTATGGTGGCTGGTACAGTACTTCCCAGTCCCATCGACCGAACAGAGCAGCCACAGCTTGCGCTGTATGCGCCCGCGCATTGGGGTGCAAAATGAAGGGCGGGGGGCGGGAGGGGGGGGGGGTTGCGCAGAAGGTGTCACCGCTTCTTTTGTAAAGCTGGTCGCAGGTGATGCTCCAAAAACGAACAGCAATACTGCCGTGGAGGAACGTAATGCGTTAGGATAACACCATCACAGTCGTACATGAGAATCAACATGACTTTCACGTTACTGGGGCTCTGGCGCACTTTCGACTTTCGCGGTGACCCATAATGGCGCCATTCGTTGGATTGGTGTTTCAATTTTGGCTCGTACGATGTGGCCCATGTCTCATCCAGTGTTACAATACAGATTAGGAAATCCTCTCCTTCACTCTCATAGCGCTACAAGTGCGTCTGAGCGGCGTCGTAACGCATCCATTTCTGCATTTCCGTCAATTCATGCCGAGCCCATCGTGATGCAATTTTTTGCATGCCCTGGCGTTCCTTCAGGATGTGAAACACCGTCGTATGCGCTAATCCAGTTTCGTGGGCGAGCTCACGAATCGTATGGCGTCGATCACTGTCCACTAACGCGGCAACAGCATTGGACTTCTTATTCAGAGATGCTAGGACAACATGCCCGATGCATGTCTGCCACAGTTTGCTGACCTTCGTTGAAGGCTTTTACCCAACGTGCTACTGTTCTGTACGACAATGCCGACTCCCCGCACGCCTCTTGAAAACCTTGGTCACACTGTCGTGCTGTCCGATCTCTGGCACATTCAACCTTGGCCCAACTCTGTTGTTCCTGTTTCAGAAACATAGTGACACCGTTACGTTAGACTGTTCGCCCACAAGTGACTGTGTTTCCCTCGACTGTGCGCACGCCGGTGACGTGGGACGGGTGAGTCCATTTTCTTGGAGGTAAGGTAAGTGTGTCAACAACGTGTGCTATCAGCGACAATAGTAGATTCCATTGCATAGTGTCTCCACAGCTGTGTTGCCACTGTTTAAGTTTCAACCTACGTATTTAGGTATTACACAGTGAGTACTGATTCATAAAGACAGTGACCAGACTGAACAAATGTTAGCTTCCTACCTGTGACGTCTAAATATGTAGTGTGGATATCTCCAAAGTTTTCAAATCATTGATTTTAAATTCCACGAATTTTTAAACAATCTATATGAACACATAAACCATGAACAAATTTTTTGTGCTGTCACAGTAATGTGCGAGATCTTTTAGCACAATAATTAACGAACAGCAAACGGCGGAACATTACGTGTAGTTCTATCTCATCTGCAATTGGAACCTGAAGACTTGCAAAGGATAACTACTTAATACTAATGAGTTCTGATTGCCAGTCAATATGTGATTGCCAGAGCACCCGACTATTCAAGGATCGTAAGGCGAAAACACAATATAATACCAGATAGCTACAAGGCAGCGTAACTCAATATTATGTATTAATAATAAGGAATGACGAGGTTTTTATCGAAATAATTCCGAAAGAAGTAGACTGACAAGCAGCTATACTGTTACTGAACCAAACAGATGATTCACATGGGTAGTTAAAGTAACAGAGTAAAGAGTAAAATTTAATACTAATGAGTACATCATGTCCCCAGTTCACGTTTTTGAAGAAAGCAAATGCTATCCAGTAATAAAGGAGGGAACTACAACTTTAGATTTACTACACGACAAAGTAAAAAAGATACTACACTATAATCAAATTCCATTCACTGAAATAGAAGTAACTCACAAATTCCGTTTCACTACGCTCCCTAAAATTGCGCTTTTCCTAATCGCGGAAAAATCACTACATTCATTTTTGAAATAACCTAACCACTTTTCTTAAGTTTCACCACAGCAAGTAACTGAAATGGCCTCACCCAATTCCTAATTCATCGTAGTAAGTCCACACCGGTATTGATATTCAATATTTCTAAGTACAGAAAAGTACACTCCTGGAAATTGAAATAAGAACACCGTGAATTCATTGTCCCAGGAAGGGGAAACTATATTGACACATTCCTGGGGTCAGATACATCACATGATCACACTGACAGAACCACAGGCACATAGACACAGGCAACAGAGCATGCACAATGTCGGCACTAGTACAGTGTATATCCACGTTTCGCAGCAATGCAGGCTGCTATTCTCCCATGGAGACGATCGTAGAGATGCTGGATGTAGTCCTGTGGAACGGCTTGCCATGCCATTTCCACCTGGCGCCTCAGTTGGACCAGCATTCGTGCTGGACGTGCAGACCGCGTGAGACGACGCTTCATCCAGTCCCAAACATGCTCAATGGGGGACAGATCCGGAGAACTTGCTGGCCAGGGTAGTTGACTTACACCTTCTAGAGCACGTTAGGTGGCACGGGATAGATGCGGACGTGCATTGTCCTGTTGGAACAGCAAGTTCCCTTGCCGGTCTAGGAATGGTAGAACGATGGGTTCGATGACGGTTTGGATGTACCGTGCACTATTCAGTGTCCCCTCGACGATCACCAGTGGTGTACGGCCAGTGTAGGAGATCGCTCCCCACACCATGATGCCGGGTGTTGGCCCTGTGTGCCTCGGTCGTATGCAGTCCTGATTGTGGCGCTCACCTGCACGGCGCCAAACACGCATACGACCATCATTGGCACCAAGGCAGAAGCGACTCTCATCGCTGAAGACGACACGTCGCCATTTGTCCCTCCTTTCACGCCTGTCGCGACACCACTGGAGGCGGGCTGCACGATGTTGGGGCGTGAGCGGAAGACGGCCTAACGGTGTGCGGGACCGTAGCCCAGCTTCATGGAGACGGTTGCGAATGGTCCTCGCCGATACCCCAGGAGCAACAGTGTCCCTAATTTGCTGGGAAGTGGCGGTGCGGTCCCCTACGGCACTGCGTAGGATCCTACGGTCTTGGCGTGCATCCGTGCGTCGCTGCGGTCCGGTCCCAGGTCGACGGGCACGTGCACCTTCCGCCGACCACTGGCGACAACATCGATGTACTGTGGAGACCTCACGCCCCACGTGTTGAGCAATTCGGCGGTACGTCCACCCGGCCTCCCGCATGCCCACTATACGCCCTCGCTCAAAGTCCGTCAACTGCACATACGGTTCACGTCCACGCTGTCGCGGCATGCTACCAGTGTTAAAGACTGCGATGGAGCTCCGTATGCCACGGCAAACTGGCTGACACTGACGGCGGCGGTGCACAAATGCTGCGCAGCTAGCGCCATTCGACGGCCAACACCGCGGTTCCTGGTGTGTCCGCTGTGCCGTGCGTGTGATCATTGCTTGTACAGCCCTCTCGCAGTGTCCGGAGCAAGTATGGTGGGTCTGACACACCGGTGTCAATGTGTTCTTTTTTCCATTTCCAGGAGTGTATTTATTCTACGTAAGTATGGAGAATATTATGCAAATGTTATAACCGAACGCCCTGAGCAATCCTTGTCTCTTGTTGTCATCATACTCACGCATCAGCACTTTTACTCCTGTATGGTGTTTGTTGTTAACAATAAGATTGAATCACTTTTTGCTGTTCTTCTGTCGTTATCAAATCTACAGAGTATCGGTAGTGGTGGTTGAGGACTGCGAAGAAGGACAAGAAATAAACACTAACACCAGTGACTTTGTAGATCAGATGACAAAGGAATAACTGAAATACGTGATTCATTCTCATTATGAACGACAAATGCTCTTGGAAAGTAAACGTTTTGGTCCGCTAGAATAAGAATATTAAGGTACCCCGACGAGAATTCTGAAAAATGTTCGGATCACACAAATCTACTGATCGATGTCTGCGACCAGAAAAATTTTTCACATGTATGTTGCACGCAGCACTACAGATCGTTCAAATTGCTTTACGTGATCTGAAACCAGCGGAGCATGCTACGCCCTGATTGGCTTCTAGGGTATGGTTTACACCGCAAATCCTCTAACTTCGATTCTATTTATTAGTTAAACGAGACATCAAATAGGAATGAGGAGTCTGTCCTCAGTGAACTCATTAAGATGTAATTATTAAAACAATTTTACTGCAACATTTGAGAAACAAGAAACAATATTAACAGCCGAATCACTTCGTGCGTTATCGGGCTGTCACGAACAATGTCCCAGAAAGGGATCCATGGCAACAGCTGGTTGTGCGCCGCCAGACATTTATTACTCATTGTGCATGAAAAGCATATTTGTAACGTACGTAAATATCTTCCAGAACTTTCATCGTTGTGAGCTCACGATTTTATGGACAGAGTTTTGTTGTATCCACCAAAGCTAGTATCGGAAATAAATTAACTGCCATACCTTGCAAAATTTCGAGTACGTCACCTAATAGTCTGCCTAAGACTGCACATCCGAAGTCTTGCATAGTGGCAGCTCATTTCTGACAATTGTATCCGATCAAGAACCGAAGAACCGCGTATCAGTGCTTTGAATCTAACCACTTGAAGTGAAGACGACCGGACAGCACAGTTCCACAATTCAGTGATATTTTACGATGTGTTATGATCCAACTGGAACCCGTACACGGACTGTAGTTTCAGTACAACTGAGGTTAATACCGTAGCCATAGCGATAGCATTGGCAAAAGGTGGTTTATCGTTAGTTTTCTGTCTTAAACTTTAGTACAGCCATTTTGTCTAAAGAGAAGTCATGTTTTAGCAAGTTTGCTTTAGCTTGGGGGCCGCGCTGAAAGCCCGCGTGGTTTGAGGCGCCATGTCACGGATTGCGCGGCCCTTCCAGCCGGAGGTTCGAATCCTCCCTCGGGCATGGGTGCGTGTGTTGGTTTTGGCACAAGTTAGTTTAAGTGTAAGTCTAGGGAAGTATGACCTCAACAGTTTAGTTCCTTAGGAATTGACACAAATTTTAATTTTTTTTTTTTTTTTTTTTTTTTTTTTTTTTTTTTTTGAGCTTGAGGACAGGTTGGCTCAGACTATGTATGCAAACTTTAATCTCACTACCACTTGTTTTGCTTATAGTTGTCTTTTAGCATATTTTATCAAATTTTTTAGTATTTTAGTTGCAGGTTTGTTATGAGGGGTTACAGAAAAAAGTGCGACTGAGCGACGTTATAACTGATGTGCCCCTTCGTTAACAGTTCTTTAATCTCATTTTTCAGCGACATAACCACTGCTAGCGCACTAACAAGGAACCCTATGAATGCGATCGAAAGCCAAACCGTGCTGGACATTCAGCTAGATACCCACTCTTAAAGAATGCATTCAGGATCATACTGGTGTAACGGGGTGCTGAGAAGTGATGGAATATGATGGCATGCAGCTGAATGTGAAACGTTCTGTAGTGGAGCTTATCGTGAAGCTGGCTGTCTTTTAAGACTTAGCTGCATATAGTGCGACAGTGTTATATAAAACTAAACTAAACACCGTCCGAACAGGCCTTGGAAGGTCCAACGGTACCTACCGGCCGCCGTGTCATCCTCAGTCCACAGGCGTCAATGGATGGGGATACGGAGGGACATGTGCTCAGCACACCACTCTCCCGGTCGTATGTCACTTTACGAGACCGGAGCCGCTACTTCTCAATCAAGTAGCTTCTCAGTTTGCCTCACAAGGGCTGAGTGCACCCCGCTTGCCAACAGCGCTCGGCAGACCGGATGTTCACCAATCCTAGTGCTAGCCCAGCCCGACAGCGCTTAACTTCGACGATCTGACAGAAACCGGTGTTACCACTGCGGCAAGACCGTTGGTATTGTGTTATATAGGCACGAAAAAAAAGAAAGTATACAGAGGCTGAATTTGTCCAACTGTTACAGTTGGTTTGAACTGCAATGTCACAAACTTTTCACGAGGGATAGTCTGCTCTAAAGGAGTATGACATTTATACACAGGCCAGCAATCAAAAGGTATTTATTTTGACGAGTTATTGGCCCAATGCACTGTACATACATAGGTATAATTCTCCTACGCCCATTTTCGCACTCTTGCTTGCTGTCCTTGCAAGATCACGCACAAGAGAAGAGGCAGAGCACCTCCAACTTATCGCACCACAGTACATAACTTTCCAACCAGCTTGCCACCAAGATTAACATTCGGCACATTTGTATACGAATTTGGTTAAGTCATTGATGCTAGTTGATCTTGAAAGAACTCTCTTGGTACCTCTAATTACCACGGTTCCTTTCATATGTGTTTCCTACTCGAATCGAGACTGGCCCGGGTTGAAAACAGATTACTTATTGAACAATGGGATAAGTTTGTTTATCTCATTCACAAATTGTCGGGTCCATTCAGCAGTTTGTTGTGCATAGTCAAGCTGACCGTTTGTCTGCAAGTTCTATATCCGACTTCTTGCGGTTCTGTAGAACTGTTTGAAGTTATGCAACCACCACTGCTTCCCTTGAAATCTCTGTAATGTATGTTGCGTGCAGATTGGTGTGCATAACGTAGTAGGTCACTACCTTGCACATGCTGTAAATTGTATCGAGCATCCTTGAAACACCCAAACAACAGTTTTTGTAGCAAATGCGCCTTGTCCTCCCTTGAATATCTGTAATTTATCTTGTGCACTGCATGGTCATAACTGTACTTTTACTATGCTGCGGATGATCGTCCATATACATAACTATGTTTAGCACCCGCTCCATCGACAACGATTCTCATTTATTGCATTTCACTGGAGACAGTAACTGTAGCTCCCTGTTCGACAAGGATGATGAACTGCGTAATTCAACATCTGTTTCAGTATCACTTTCATTTGTTAAGCTCGTGTCGTCATCATTGTACTCCTCATGTACACTGTCCACACAACCGAGCACACACGACACAAGATATGCCTGTGATTCATCTTGCAAAAAAGCTAATATTACATCTACCACTTCTTTCTTATTCTGCAAAATCAGTTTCTGACGAAATGTCCACTTTGGCCACTGTTGTTGCCGATACAATGCAATGTTTGCTTTGTTTTCCGTTGCCATTGCTCTGCTTGTATCAACACCACCAGTAATTAGCAGTGTTGTGAGTCACTCGTCGACTAAACAGGTCAACTACGCTCCGTAGTCTCATGCTGTGCTTGCCACTGGATACCTCCATCACGCCCCCTTTTTCCATTAGCAGTCAAAATTGTGGTTGTATGGTGGACAATATGTAGGAAGTAGGATGCCGTAAACACCATTGCGATGGTAGGCAATAAAAACCTCGTCATGCTATCTGTCTGTGAAAACTCGAAATTCCAGTACCCAGTAACTCCAAAATCAAATAGAGATCTGAAACTCCATAGCTTCCTCTAATCTGTCAACAACTAGGTTTCTACTATACAGTTACACATGTATAAACTTTCTGTATCACTCTATATTATTTTTTAAGAAACGGTTTTTGCTTCACCTGCAAAAATTTAACAACATAGAGATACGAGGGTTTCACTGTCTACCATCGATTACCCTTACATAACCTCGTAGTCAAAGGGTTCCTTGTAAAATCGTTGTGTGCTGGCACAATTCGTTGTACTGCATACCCGAGACCACGAAAGCAGTAGGAGAAACTACCATTTTGACAGACAACGGTATCTGAAAAGACTCTGGTAAAAAGGAAAGATCTTGAAGAAAAGAAGTGCTCTTTAGTAGGTCTACTTTAGATAATAATAGCGTGAAGCTGCAACTCAACAAAAGAAGAGGGAATTTTCGCCAGGGAATGATTCTAAAATGACAGACCTTGAAGATATAGCATTTAATAAGCTATGCTGGTTCTGCAGACAGCTTCAATTTCTGATGAGGCACGTACACTGAAGAGGAAAGCGAACATTATCCTTGTGGAAATGGAAAGTTCCCCACAACACTAAATCCAAGTAGGAATGCAGTAAATTTGGTTTCAGCAGATAATCTTGTGTTTGACTTGGTGGTGTTAAAGCATAGTGCCTGGAAAGGTAAACTAAATCGATGATGATGTATTATTAATTTGCAGTATGGGGAAGGACGAGAAATTTTGTCGATGGGTAGGCGTTCCGGAGATGGTATGTTAACACCATGTCAAAACTGTGAAAACTGAAAACCGCATTCCGAGCCAATGATCGAGCTACTTTGTTGATGAACATGAATCTGTGATTGATGCCTCTATTGTTCGTTTTGATTTTTATGTATATTTTCTTTGTGCGTGGTTTTTCACTTTATTTGACTTTTATTTTGATTCCTAACATGATCATTACTTTTTCTGCATTGCGTATTGCAATAAAAGTTTTGTAGTTAATCATTTACGTTTATTTCTCAGATTCTGTACTAACTTACTACTTGCCTGACAGATGCGATAAGTTCGTACAGTTGCGTCATGATCATAAACTCCTTTTTTTATTAATTCAGCAATACTTTTTAGTTGATTGTTTCGTCATTAATTAGTATCCGAGGAGTAACATTGTCATCTGCAGCAGTGACGCAAGTAGAAGGAATTACAGGGAAAATGGAAAAACAAAAAACAGAACTATGACACCGAGACCCGGGCCCCGTAATGCGACACGGAAGGGAAGCGTTTGATCCAACACTTCAAGAATGGCATAACTTTGATACTGCTTGCACAGAGCTTGACAGGAAACTGTGGGTTAAACTGAAGAGAGCTCGCAGTGAGCATGGAAGATGCGCAACTCTCTTTACAAATGGGATGCTACAGAGTCCCCAGTTCGTGCCTGTAAGGCTCCGAATCAAACAATCAAGCACATTAAAGATGAATTCCTACCAAGAGAACTGGAGCGACCTCATGAAAAGCTGATGATACGGCCCTTATAGAGATCACGGACTTAGATATTGTATTTTCATTTTAAACTGCCTGTGAGCCAATCTAATAACTAAATACTAATGGCATATAAAATTTGTAGGATAAATAATGTGTACAAAAATATCCGTTTATTGTTGCAGTGAAGATAGCTTTCAACAAACTAAGAAATTCTAGCAGTGACTCAACGTAAATTGTGTACAAAACATGAGTTTCGGCACAGAAACGTATGTAAGAAGTTCAGTAGTCACCTACGACTTTCATCTTGCAGCAATTGGTACTTCCTCTTGACTCTCTTCCGAGTTTGTGAATTAATTTGTGAAAACTTCGAATTCTACAATGTTTTTTCTTGATACAGTCGTGTTTTGACACCTAAGTATCATCTGCAAGGAGTTTCGTTACATTTTTTTGTAAAATATGTTGTACGCAACATTTCTTCGGATGTCTTGTACAAGCCTGATAGCTGTAAATCGTGCAATTTATTTTGTTGGTATTGCACAACTGAAAAAGCATTAGTGTTCAAGAACGGACTGCACGCATTGTCTAACTTTTATGCTCTATGTGGCTTGATAACATCTCATCTCCAGATTAGTTGTAAAAGTATATTTTATTGTACATTGAAGTGCCAGAGAATCTCGTATAGGCATGCGTATTCAAATACACAGATACGTGGACAGGCAGAATACAGCGCTGCGGTCGGCAACGCCTATATAAGACAACAAGTGTGTGGCGTAGTCGTTAGATCGGTTACTGCTGCTACAATGGCAGGTTATCAAGATTGACGTGAGTTTGAACGAGCGATGGGACACAGCATCTCCGAGATAGTAATGAAGTGGGGATTTTCCCGTACGACCATTTCACGATTGTACCGTGAATATCAGGAATCCGGTAAAACATCAAATCTCCGACATCGCTGCGGCCGGAAAAAGATCCTTCAAGAAAGAGACCGACGACGAGTGAAGAGGATGGTTCAACGTGACACAAGTGAACCCTTCCGCAGATCGATGCAGAATTTCAACGCTGCCCATCAAAAAGAGTCAAAGTATGAACCATTCAACGAAACGTCATCGATGTCGGGTTTCGGATCCGGAGGTCCACTCGTGTGCCCTTGATGACTGCGCGACACAAAACTTTACGCCTCGCCTTGGCCCGTTAATACTGACATTGAACTGTTGATATCTGGTCGGACGAGTCTCGTTTCAAATTCAATAGAGCGGATGGACGTGTAGGGGTATAGAGACAGCCTCATCAATCCATGACCACTGCGTATCAGCAGGTGACTGTTCAAGCTGTGGAGACTCTATAATGGTGTGGAGCATGTGCAGTTGGAGTGATATGGGACCCCTGATACGTCTAGATACGATTCTGTTAGGTGTCACGTATGTAAGCATCCTGTCTGATCACCTCCATCCATTCATGTCCATTGTGCATTCCGATGGATTTGGACAATTCCAGCGGGACACTACGACCCCCCCAAACGTCCAGAATTGCTACAGAGTAGCTCCAGGAACACTCTACTGAGTTTAAATACGGCTTTTCAGAAGAGATATCCACGCGTTCGTACTGTTACATGTCCTACAAGATTCATTGCGTCATTTCCCTCCAGCACTACTTCAGACATTAGTCGAGTCAATGCCAAGTCGTGTTGCGGCACTTCTCCATGCTCGCTGGGGCACTACACGATATTAGGCAGGTGTACCAGTTTCTTTGGCTCTTCAGCGTATTTTGTCAAGAAAGAATAATTTTTACCGTACATACGTTTCCCGAGAGTAACAGTAGTGTATGTTCCGTAATTACATTCATCCGTCTTATTGTTCAAATTGCTTTTTTTCCTGTGGTTTTTTGTTATACACAGCGTTTTTTCACACCAGCTCCGCTTCTGTTTCACGTGGCACAGCGTTTCTTCTTGTATAAAACGAAACTTAGGAAAATTGTGTCGCCACACATATCGAAATACACCACCGGAAAAATGCACCATCTTCAAGGACTGTGTTCAGTGTCACCAGGTGTAAGGTATACATACTGTGGGCATGTAGTGTTACTGACTCATTTGTCACGGTCGTTGGAGATCAAATGGCGAGCAGGAGGCCTATCTGTGCACTCTCTGTTTTGGCACTGCAGGCTGAAATGGCTCTGAGCACTGTGGGACTTAACTTCTGAGGTCATCAGTCCCCTAGAACTTAGAATTACTTAAACCTAACTAACCTAAAAACATCACACACACCCATGCCCGAGGCAGGATTCGAACCTGTGACCGTAGCGATCGCGCGGTTCCAGTCTGTAGCGCCTAGAACCGTTTGGCCACCGCGGCTGGCGCCTTGCAGACTGAGTTTAATGGCGAATCAGTGTTTGCAACATTCTTTTGATGGTGCAACGCTGCCTCACTGTCGATAATTTGGAAATTTGTCGTGATGTCCTATGGGACCAAACTGCTGAGGTCATCGGTCCCTAGGCTTTCCCACTACTTACTCTAACTTAAAGTACCTTGCGCTAAGGACAAAACACACACACACACCCATGCCCGAGGGAGGACTCGAACCTCCGACGGGGGGAGCCGCGCGAACCGTAGCAAGGCGTTTGAGACAGCGCGGCTAGCCCGCGCTGCCCCCACTATCGAGTACGTACTTCTGTCGAGCAGTTTCAGCCACTTCAACGGGGTCGCATACCGGGCCAGCGGTAAGCTGGATGTACGTACCGATACATTTCTGTACATGTTGGCCCAGCGTATCGATTATGAGGCACTGCGTTCAGCTGTGGTCTGTGGGTCACACGCACACCAGTAGACCATGTTCTGGACATCCGCGTAGTGCCGATACACATAAAGGTAGACACACTGTCGGTCAGCGGAAGGCGACCAAACGTCATCCAGTGCGGAATCCGAGCACACAATGCATGTTCTACTTTGCCACGGACCATCAGCTTGCGACAGAAATATGATCATGTGTGCCTCTCACCAAGCTATCGCTGACATCAGAACACTGCTGAGCGTGTCTACTCTGGTAGTAGAATTTACTGGAGAGTGGAATGGCGTCTAATTATCTTCGGTGAAGCGTTGACGAGAGTAGGTTCTGTGTGGATGCGAGTAATGGAAGTAAACGTGTATGTGGTACAATTGGTGGGCTGCCTATTGGAGAGTAGATTCGCTCAAGACACACAGATCCCATAACATTCTTCACAGTGTATGGGGGTGGGGTGAGGAAGGGGGAGGCGGGTGGGGGGAAATGTATCATTTACAAGTCACTGTCACATTTGGTATACCTGCAGAGTATTCTAGTCAGTGCGACAGGAAGGTGATGTGCTTTTTCAGCAGGACAATGCACGTCCACATACGGTTGCAGCGACGCGTCGTGCAGTTCTTTGTGTAAAATTGCACTCGATAGTGAGGTGACGGGAGATCTCTCCAGATGGAACTTACTTCTTGTCCAGACCCTGCAAAAACCACTGCCGAATTGCAATAGAAGGCCCAAGATGCTTGGAACAATCTGTCGCAGGATGTGATCCGGCACCTTCATGATCGATTGCATGAGAGAATACGTGCCTATGTTGTCGACAGAGAGGAGTACACGGTGTGTTGCAGCGTTCCTTTGGGCACCCTTTACAGTGTGTTTCATGTGGTCTGAATTTCTTATGATGTGCTTCTAGAATGTTGAACTACCAGACACCCATCTTTTTCAATGAAATGATCTTGGTACTAGAGGACGCTGCATTTTTTCCGGCGTTGTTATGTTACGTTTCTGCTGTTGCCCCTCTTTTATAGTATAATTTTGTCTAGAGTGGGGTTAAATGTGAAATATTGGCGGGAGACTGCGAGGTGGAGGAACTGGGGGAAAACATGTGCGTGTGTTGTGTGTGTGTGTGTGTGTGTGTGTGTGTGTGTGTGTATGTCAAACAGTGATGTGACTTTCACCCCTTGCATTGCCGATTTTTTTTATTGGGAAGTTCTCCTCTGTTGTGACATTTTGATAGAGACTATTTTTTTTCTGGGGACTTTCAAATCAGTCTATAGGAGAAGCACAGTGTCTTCCAGGACACAGAGTCAAAAAAATGGATCTAATTTTTTGAGGACATACGTCGTCGTTGAAGGACAATACAGTTTAAGCGACTTTTTTCGAATTTTCAAGTTTTTGCCAGTTGGCATACCTGACTCAGTGCACCTGCTGTTGTCCGAAGAACGACGAATTTTCAAATCTTTGCCATGAAAATGAAGTTGAATGAATACCACACAACTCACAAAAGGTAAAATAAACTCGTATATTCCGAGTAACGACAGAGAATTAAATATCGCGTAACTGGAGGGTCGAAAGATCCCCGAGGTTGTTCCCGGACAGTGGTGTTGTCTGCAATGTCGATACAACAACAAAAGACTGTAGCGAAATACTCGTACAACAAGACCTGCCTTAGGTGTCCATTCCCCCAACTGAAGGCTTGACTCAAGGACTGCTTTCCAATACAGAGATACGTAACAAGCAATAACAATGTCATGGTTGTTATTATTATTGATTGTAATGATTATGTCCTTCGAGATGTGGTCCGTCAGTACAACTAAACACAAACTGCGAGTGGCGCAGCGGTTAGCACATTGGACTCGCGACCGCGCGGACGACGATTCAAACACTCGTGAAGCCATCCTTATTTAGGTTTCCCGTGATTTCCCTAAATCGCTTCAGGTAAATTCTGGGATGATTCCTTTCTTCCCATCCTTTCCTAGTGCAATAGGACCGAATATGATGCTGTTTGGTCCCCTCCCCGGCGGGAGGCCATACGTATTTCACTTCCTTTTATCTAAGAAGCATCCTCAGTCTTACATATTACATGCATACGTGTAACAGGTTGTTTACAGTTATATTACTACATCCCCGGCCTTCACTGCTTTTTGTTAGGTAAGAAACGAGCACTTGTTTCTCAAGGTTAAATTGCTATTTGGTTCTAATTTCGATTCTTTTGAGATCTCATTAGCAGACATGTATCGCCTTCGAAAGATACCTCGTTTTCGTGCATAATCCAGGAACTCAGATTTCTCGGCTTTGCGAGCACGTTTCTTCAAAATACTTTACTGTTAATATGTGTTTTTTTTTCAAATGTGTGGTGGTTATGTGTGACTGTTCTTATAGTGCTTCAACCGATGCCAACTGTCGCTGGGTGTTTTTCGCTCCTTTTTGTGGAATTTGGTGCATGAAGTAATTTTCGCATTCTTTGTCTGTCATGTATGTGAGTTCTTGAGTGTGTTTGGGGATGCTCTGAACAAAAGGGTGAAATGAGTGAAGGAAATTGGTTTTTTTTTTTAATTTACATGTGGAAGTGTCGGTGAGGGGTGATTGACTGCATTTAACAATATGCCACACAAGTGAAGACATAACAAAATATAATCGCGAACCATATTTAGGATTTCGAATGTACAACATAATTTTACCTGGAATGCCCCATGTTCTGAGTAGGACAAATAGCTAGATACTTCCACACCAGGCTGCAACGGGCTGATTTTACGGATCTAGTGAAGCAGGGGATACAACCCGTCGATTTTGACCAATGACGTCAGATTTTTGCCAGAGAGCATTTATTACACGGATGGAAGAGCTGACAAGAATGTTCGGAAACAAAGGAATACGAGTGACGAAAAATATCGTTGATATATATATAAAGGCCAGTAGTATTTTCACGTAAAGGATATCGCGTGTTTGTAGCGTATTATTTCTCTGGAAAATGAAAGCGAAATAACGGATGGAAAATATTGGTAGCATAGAATACATCACGTCACATATGTATGACTTGTATCTCGAACCTCATTCTAACTGTATTGCTTAAGTACAGTACGGGATACAAGTTTGGCATACGTCGATTTCTTCGTTTTCACTAGCATTAGTGTCCCGTTGTTGAGTTTAACTATGTATCCCCTGCTTCACTAATCCCTAAATGAAGCACAGGATACAAATTTTACATGTGCTGTTTGTTTCGCCTCCGCTATCACTAAAAGTCTGCCCTTACGTAGATATTAGCACTACCGATGGCAGAACGAGCTACGTACATAATATTTGTATACCATACTTCCGTTGACCTCTATATATGTACACTTTTAACGAAAACGTGGAAATGGACGTACCTTACATTTGCAACCTGTACCTCAGTTGAACTATACGAAGAGGCAATAAGACGACACATATACAGTTTGCATGGGGTACAGTCTTTTTTGCGCCTTCGATGCTAATAGTGTCCCATTCTTTCCTTGAACTATATAGCTATTCACAACATTTGTATCCTGCTCTCCAGTTGATATATATTGGTAAATCTCATCAATGTTACATATGTCGTTCTTTTCGAATACGCAGTGTCAGTGTAAATGTCAACTGAAGGACGGGATACAAATTTCAATTGGGTCGGCCGTTCCGTCTTCAATAATGCTAGTACAGATTCGAGAAAATCGTACTGATACTAGCTCTGGGAAACGAAAGAAGAACGACAGCTGCGAAATTTCTATTACGTACTGGACTACACGAATACATACGTATTTGTGTAATACAACAAGGAAATACGTCAAAATAGTCAAATGCAGTAAAAGAAGAAAATGTAAAAGTGAGCTTACCAGACGGGAACTTCCTAAAATAATCGAAGCTCGCCTAGAAAGACATCAACAAAAATCAAAAAATGGTTCAAATGGCTCTGAGCACTATGGGACTCAACTGCTGAGGTCAACCATTCACCCCCCCCCCCCCACCCCATCCTAATGTGAAATCAGCTAATATATTTCGGACGGTAAATTTGCCCAACATGTTTAATAAACCATTTAAACGGGCAATATGTTCGGGGAATACTATGTCTCCATGAATACTCGTCTAGGTGACTTTGAAGTGTAGAAATCTGGAGTTTCCCTTTCCCTGCAAGAGATTTCACAGATGACCAATAACCCTCAATGCTATTTGTGCAAGCCCCTGTGGATAATGATCTAAAACCAATATTGTGATTTACTACAAGGTGCCGATAACCGCTTTCCCCTAAATCCCTATATGAAGAAAACCCGTCTGAAATTACAATGGAACCCTCTGCAACGTGGTCTTCAATTAAGCTGACCAAAACTTTCTTCCTTCGATTGGATACTACTTTGAACACTACACCGTCACACTGCTGACCTGAAACTACTGCCCCCAAACCCTTAATCCCACCGGAGGTTCCCCCTGTTGTACTTACTTTTGCCAAAATGTGGTTCGTCAGTTTCGACCATAACACCCAGCCCCTCCAACGGCCACCTATATTTCATGTACTTCCCACACACTTCCCTACAAAAAGAATACCAATCCATAACTGTACGCCTACTCACACGACATTCATGCACACACAACAACACAGGATATTTCAAACACAAACAGTAAGTGATTTTCATAACGCCTCTCAAGGCGAGCTTAGATTTTTCGAACCACGTCCCTCTTCTAATGGATAGCCACAACCTATCTCTGATGCAACGCCATACAAATAAGTCGTGAGTACGGCGACGAGATACGCTTGTTAGGCGCATATGTTCGCCGCACTCACGACGTCAAACATGCTCAGCAATGAGACCACACGTTTGCAAAAAACAAATCGTAGCCAACATGTCTTCGCCCATAGCCTCTCGTAAATCATCAAGCTTCATTGAAACAGATAAACCCATACGTACAAACGAAAATGAGATACTAAAAATTGTTCTAAAATAAGAAACCGATAGTCCAAATTACCTCAGTATCACTACGAATGAAATTAAGTGCCGAATGAATTAGAAACAACCAATTAATTTAATCAATGCACACGAAGAATATTTTCAGCAATATGAAGCGATCTCTTTTAAAACTACATTCAATTATTTTAATGTACAATGATAACACTTATCCGGAACACAGAACTGTTTTATTATCTATGGTTCGAAGTGAAGACATTACTATCTATGAGTAATGTATGACGTAATTGGTTGTATCCTCTGCTTCACTAGACCCGATTTGACATACGTTATTGTATTGTACATATACTGCCACTGTCGTTTAGAGTCCTGAAAAAACATCAATAAGCCATGTACGTATTTTTTTCTCTTTAATTTTCTTCTCTGTTAACATTGACTGTCTTAAATTGTAACGACCTCGTGTGTACATATGACTGTAACGTATTATGCAAATTCAGTATTGATATCTACTGAGTAACGTTATTTCCGGGTATGTACGTAATTTCGCTGTGATTTTAGGAGCTTTGGATAATTAATATCTGAGACAGTTAAGGAGCGATGGTGGGTTACGCGGAGTGGCAACTGTGTGTGGAGATGAATACCACGAGTAAACCTCGCTGTCCTTAATAGAGGCAATAGGCTGTGCATTGTCTGGTTGGGTATGCTGGGATAAATTCTAGTGTCTGATACCACTCGTCGGCTTTGCCCAATGACGTCATACGTAAGGCAAAGACGCTGCAATGGACCATCTATGAATGGAACGAATCACACTCTTAAACAAACGAATGTAGCATTCCATAAAATAATAATTTAACGTTACTGTTATTTCCGGGCGAATTTCATTTAAACGTGTTGAAGATGACTGTAATAAATAAGAACACGAGAGCAATTACGAGTGCATATATTATATTTCCCTCATGTACTGCAAAAACGGTCTAAATAATGAACCGTCGAATAGTTGGGATCGGTGACTAGAAGCGAATTATGTAGGGGATCATTTCTAGTTACCGATTCCAATATTACTGTTTGTTGCGCAAAAATCTTATATCAGAAACGTGCTTAAAAAATTATCTTGTTAGGGAACTACAGAGCACGACAAGACTTTCAAAAGATGAACATCTTTACACACATTACTGCACACGCAAAGAAATAAAACGCAAAATTTGACCATACCTTGCAACCGGTAACTATATTACCTACACGAAAGGCACACCAGCTACAGTAGCTCCAAATAACGCTCAGTAAAACTGATACATCAGAAGTTACAGTAAAAATAAGAGAAGCGTAGCAGAAACATCGAAAAGCAAAACATAAAAGTGGCCACATAAAAAGAAACTTACCGCATATGAACTTCCAAAGGAATCAAAGATCGACGCTGACAAGAACGAAATAAGGGCATAAGAAGAAATAATATGTTAGAAGGCCAATCTGTAACGAAAGAAGCTAAATCCAGAATAACTAATGAGAAAAATAATGAGAAACACAAACTGCCAGGCACGAATGAGGTACCTCCCAAATCAGTGCTTCCCTACCACCCGCCCTCAATCAGACGCAAAATTTTAAAATAGTAAACAAAATGCAACCACGAGTCAATAACATAAACCCTCCGGTAAAGACAAAGCAATACCCCTCGGCCCACCATTGTAAACAGAAAATATGAAAACGACAGAAAAACCTCCCTCCAGAGGCCAAAAAAGTAGCACTGGCACAATACAGTAACATAAAAAAACGCAACGTAAAACAAGAAAAAAGTATCAGACCCACCAACACCTAACTAACAAAACGAGGGTTGTACATTTTGCTGACTACTTTCGTAAATGCAAGAAATAATAATAACCTCAAATAATACTTTTCCTCCAACAGTATTCATGTAAATGGCCTTGCAAACACAGAAATTCTTCTCTTCCCCCCTCCCCCCCCCCCCAAACGACAACAGATTTTACAGCCCCCCAATACCCCTCGATAGTATGAGTACATGCCCCCGTTTTATAACCTTTAAACTGAATATTGTGATTCACGACCAAATGATGATAACCCCTTTCACCCAACCCTTTGTACAAAGCAAGCCCATCCAACGTAACTACAGAACATTCTTCCACATATTCTTCTATTAAAGATGTGAAGACTTCGTCCGATTTGGTACAATCCTGAATACAACATCAGCAGAATCTCCTCCAGAAACTACTACTCCAAAAATCCAAAGCCCAACAACCTCGTGCCCCCTTACGTACTTTTTCTTTCCAAAATGTCACTCGTCTACTTCAACTATAATCCCATCCCCCCGCCCCCCCAATGACACCCTATTTTACAAAACGAGAACCAGTCGACTACAGTGCAACACAAAACCCCTACTTCGTACATAACAGATTTGCAAGAATATTCATAGAAAAAACAGTAGGTTAGCATGATAATTACTTCTAAATTCAGCCTCGATCTTTCGAACCACGTCCCCTTGCGTATGAATCTCCATGTTATTTTTTCTGCACCTCCACATGAATTCGTCGGAAGTTCGTGATGACGCAACCTTCGTGAATGCTATATAATTTCCAGATACTGCACTTGCAAAATTCGGCAATGACTCCCAATGATTGCAAAAATTTGGGACTAGTGCAGCAGGGGATACAACCCGTCGGCTTTGAACAATGACGTCACAAGTCGCCAGAGAGCATGTATTACAGAGATGAAAGAGCTGAGGAGAATGTTGAGAAACAAAGGAATGCGAGAGAGATAAACATTGATCTTGTCAAAAGCATAAGTGTTTTTTGACTTTAAAAAAAAAAATTTCACGAGATAGAATAAACTGATCCTACTTTATTAAGAAATATCTTGTCAAAAGCCGAGAAGCGATTGTTCTCAATGTTCTAGCTGCCTTCAGTACGTAATAAGTGTTTTTTGACTTAAAAAAAAAATCTCACGAGATAGAATAAACTGATCCTACTTTATTAAGCAGCTCCCTTCAGTACGTAATAAGTGTTTTTTGGCTTTAAAAAAAAAATCTCACGAGATAGAATAAACTGATCCTACTTTATTAAGCAGCTCCCTTCAGTACCTAATAAGTGTTTTTTGGCTTTTTACAAAAAAATCTCACGAGATAGAATAAACTGATCCTACTTTATTAAGCAATAGTGTTTTTTTGGCTTTTTTAAAAAAAATCTCACGAGATAGAATAAACCGATCCTACTTTATTAAACAATATCTTGTCAAAAACCGAGAAGCGATTCTTCTTAGTGTTGTAGCTCCCTTCAGTAGCTAATAAGTGTTTTTTGGCTTTTTAAAAAAAAATTTCACGAGATAGAATAAACTGATCCTACTTTATTAAGCAATAGTGTTTTTTTGGCTTTTTAAAAAAAAATCTCACGAGATAGAATAAACTGATCCTACTTTATTAAGCAGCTCCCTTCAGTACCTAATAAGTGTTTTTTGGCTTTTAAAAAAAAAATCTCACGAGATAGAATAAACTGATCCTACTTTATTAAGCAATAGTGTTTTTTTGGCTTTTTTAAAAAAAATCTCACGAGATAGAATAAACCGATCCTACTTTATTAAGCAATATCTTGTCAAAAACCGAGAAGCGATTCTTCTTAGTGTTGTAGCTCCCTTCAGTAGCTAATAAGTGTTTTTTGGCTTTTTTAAAAAAAATTTCACGAGATAGAATAAACTGATCCTACTTTATTAAGCAATAGTGTTTTTTTGGCTTTTTTAAAAAAAAATCTCACGAGATAGAATAAACTGATCCTACTTTATTAAGCAGCTCCCTTCAGTACCTAATAAGTGTTTTTTGGCTTTTTTAAAAAAAAATCTCACGAGATAGAATAAACTGATCCTACTTTATTAAGCAATAGTGTTTTTTTGGCTTTTTTAAAAAAAATCTCACGAGATAGAATAAACCGATCCTACTTTATTAAGCAATATCTTGTCAAAAACCGAGAAGCGATTCTTCTTAGTGTTGTAGCTCCCTTCAGTAGCTAATAAGTGTTCTTTGGCTTTTTAAAAAAAAAATTTCACGAGATAGAATAAACTGATCCTACTTTATTAAGCAATAGTGTTTTTTTGGCTTTTTTAAAAAAAATCTCACGAGATAGAATAAACTGATCCTACTTTATTAAGCAATCAGTAAAAAAAACGAAATTGAAACATAACAGCAAAAGCTTATTCGAACACAGAACTGCTTTATTATCTATGCCTCGAAGTGAAGACATTAAGATCTGTGACTAAGGAATGACGTCATTGTTCAAAGCCGACGGGTTGTATCCCCTGCTGCACTAGACCCAAAAATTTTATAGATGATTTACGGTCACTCATTTTCTGAAGCAGAATTTTCGCAGTAAACGCAACTGACCCATCCATAACGAACAGGGTCAGAAATCAAGACTTTTTAAATCACGACTACTTATAAATCACCACTACTTTCATTAACAAAAGATTCCGAAAACAAATTACGAGATGAAAACAAAACAATCTACGTAGAATTTTTAATATACGTACGTAAGGAGGAAATCCAGAGATATCATTTAACATTCATCGACAGCAATCTGCGGCACAAACAAAATAACAGCACACATTACGTAATTGGTGAAAGCCGATGGGTGGTATCGGACACTAGAATTGATCCGAGAACTCAGCCGGAATCTATGTGCATATCGAGCTTAAGAACAGTTTAATTTTGGTGACCGGCAAATAAACAGGTGGACTGCATGTGAGGGTTGATATTGAACAAGCCGTCAATTCTTGCTTCTAAAAATTTACGTTCTTAATATTAAGTTAACCGACCAACCCCGTTCCGTTTCGTTTACAGAAACACGGAAAGTTTATTGCGGTTTATTTTGATGGACCAGCGATCAACGACCAACGGGTCATCGGTATCAGAGATCCTACGCCAGCCTCTTAGGCAGAAAGCTGCAGCACGCACATCTCTGCAATCACACTGTCGACTGCCAACCGACATTCCATTGCTGAAGGCATATATCACTAAATTACGTTACAACCATTCAGGTCAGTGTTAGATTTACCTTCCATTTCTCTTCCAGTAACACCTTACATTAAAACTGCATATGCGCTGTTAAGGGGTATTTCAGAGCCAAAACTTTTCGTAGTTGTCACATGACAAAGTTTGTTCACGTAATGGTTATTCAGAGGACACTGGTTCTCTGTTACTTTGTCAATTCGTGGTAATACCAACACTGGGGATAAAGATAGTGCTCGTGAAGAAATACAGGCATTTATAATCACTTAGCAACGACTTGAAGTCGAAACTATCCACAGCTACTTCATTTCAAGCCACTCATTCCTCAGTGATGACATTAATTTTATTCCATTCAGGTATTGTTTACTTGTTTGTTGATTGCATTGCTTAATGAATAAAGTTTCTCACTAAGGACATTCTGAATACTAACAGATCAAATTTGTTACCAGATTATCCAGTACACGTCAATTTACCAGCTTAGTGAAGGATATTTTCGTATATCAAAGTATCCGTATGTCCACCTTCATTAACAAACAGTAATGCGAAGTTAATTATTACGACAGTAGCACCTACACTAATAATATTTGTGCATTTTTCATCTGTTTACGTGTGTCACTTATGTGTATTTAACTTGCCTGTGAAAGAAGTGTACTTGTGAGCCGTATCAGCGGACTCAATCACCTTACTTAGCGATTTATACTATCTACTACAAAATATTAGACACATATTAGTTCAAAGTAGAAACACTCTGATTACGGTTGGATTAAATCGATAGGTGCATGGTGCTTCAATCGCCACGTTTTAGGAGGTGTTTTGGTGAACGTTTCGCCACAGAAACTCCATGAGTTACGAGCAGTAAAATGCATTCAGATATTACAAACGAATTGACTATGTGGAGAAAGGTATGAGCTGCATTTTTACTTGTACGCCACTTTGGAAATCATTATAGAACACGGAGATGAATGACAGTCCCTTCAGCTTTTCATAAAACACACTTAACCGAACAGCCGTGGTAAATCGAATTCAGTCAAAGTAAATTAGAAGTTAGGACACAGGGCATATTAAATCATAGCACTCATTTGGAAAAGTAGACCAAAATGCCAAAGTACTTCACCGATTAAACAAAGGTCATGAAAGGAATTTGTTGGAAGAACTGCAGACATAATCACATAGCAAAAAATGTAAAGACAAAATGAAAAACTGGAAAGTGGATCAGTGAATTTCCTCAGATACTTCCATAATCAACTGAAATAAAAAGACCAATACATAGAAGTAAGTACCTTTAAATATGTGATATAACAGTACGTAATATAGTGGGCGTCCTATACCGCTAACTTTGTTGACAGTACGTAAGAACAGTCCACTTTTGTTAACTGTTTTCTTTTTGTACGTCTGTTACTGTTATTATGTGCTATGGATAACAATTGTGTGTGATGCTTAGTACGTGTGAGTTTCTGAACAAGTGGACAACAAGAAAACCGTAAGTAGACTTCTTTCCCGATTCCCCATAAAAATCGATCATTAATCGAAAAGTGAGCGTGTTTGTCAGTAAAGGCAACATGAACATTGCAGTACTTCGCACATCGAGAATTTCAGGAATAAACAGCATCGAACACGAAAAAAGCTCTTGAGAATGGGAATAACTTCCCAAACACGTCCTGCAAAATATTCTTAAAAATAAAGGCATAGCTGCTAGCATAATGAGTTATTTTGTATACATATCCATTGTTTTCTTGTTCGCAGACTTTCATCAATCTGAAATGGATAAAATAAAAAAGTTATTTAGTCTGATTTAATGCTATATTACGGATTGTCATTGTTTTTTGGGGTAACATGAACAGTAATTTCTTACTTATATTAAATTTTGTAATGAATACTGAAACAATGTGCTGTGATTTCGCGCGCTTTTGTATTTACGCGACAAATCAACAGCGTCAGTTTCGCAGCATTAGTTCTTTTAAAGGCGAAATGCAGCTATTAAATGTGACAGCTGATAGCAAATTTCAGTTTTACGTTCACCTGAAACTTGAACGCATGTTACCATTAGGACAGTTATTGTTACTGGAAGCGGTTGCATGGGATTGTTTGCATTTCCCGACTGCCCCCTCCCCCTCCCCCTACTTTCCACCGCGTCACATTCCCGTCTCTGGCCCCTGCCTCCCTTGGCACAGCTCGGCTAAGAGTTCCGCACCACTGCGCATGCGTACGGAGTCTGGACTGCCCCCCAAGTGGGCCATCTGCCCCCACCACCGCGCTTTCGGTCGCCTACTCAACGCGCGGCGCCAAATCGAATCAGTCGCTCGGCAATTGCCGCGCAGTTTAGGTGGCATTCGCGCAGCCTTCCCTCTCCACTGGCTGCGCACGCGGCTGCGGAGTCTGTCATAAAGCGGGACACCAAGCGTTCTCGAACGCTCCACTGAAATGACAGCTTTTTTCCTTAGTTACTATTTCCGTTTTTGATTCATTTCAGCTGAGGCAAATTCTGTGGGTAAGCGATACTTCAATACTATTGCAAATTTTAGTAGTGGCTTTTAGCTGAAACATCAGAATGTTGGCATTGAGATTCATGTCGGTGGCCAATATTTTTTGAGTGTTTTGAGCGCTTTTGAATTAATGATGTTTCAGGGAGTCTTCAACATGATTAGGTGTTGACCAGTTTAATAACATTTTCCGTAGAACATTCAGTCATTAAATAACGTAATACCATCGTAATAGCTCTTACCAGTCATTTTATATACACTGATCTGGAAAATAGCACGTTAGTCAAAAACAATTGGAAAGTATGACCACTTATCTACTATTGAATGCTTCTATAGTGACTGCTCCTTACATTTGTTACATGTATCTCTGACAGAGGCATAGCCTACATTTTTTGATGACGTGGAAGACACCTCAAATAAAATTTTTGTTACCATACAATGTTTTGTGGGAAGTGTGTCGTATACGTCTATTCTCTGCTGTATTTTACATTTTCGAATTCAAATAGCAGCTGGCTTAGCATTATGAATCCTTATGTCTTGACTATACATGGAATACAATTTCTTTTTAGCAAAATAATGTTCCTCAAATTACTTTGTCTAGGTTCTGTCCAATATCAACTGAAATTTCAACTCAAAATGTTAACTATATGTGTCAACGACATTTATTCATGCGTTTATTTCCCGTGACAAATAATTTGATTGCGTGGGTCGGTTATATTTAATACTTATCAGTTTAAAACTGCAGTAGGCAGAGTTCATGAGTAGTAAGTAATAATAATAATATTAAAAATAATAATAATAACAATAATGTAGTAATAGCAAATGAAGTATGAACATATAGAATTTCAGCAATTTGTCTAATTAGGACAGTGTTAAGAGACGTCTTCTAAACTACACGTTTAATACTGCAGCTACCTTACTGTCCTTTGATATTATTCCACCGCTCCACGTTAACTGTGCGCTCGTCGCGACACTGACTAATCAATCTCAGATTTTGATTTCAGCTGAAATTATTTATTTTCTATCACCTACAAACACAAAATTTCGCCCCACAAATAGTAAATTTTACAGCAACTTCGCGAAAAATAAAAAATAAACACACTCCTTTCCGACTGTCCTTTCCGTGTACGCGTCTTCTGTCACCTTCGTTTAGATTATTTACACTACCACTTACTGGAACAATGCTTAACCGCTGAAGGAGCGGGAAGTCAAGGATACTCTCCAAACCTACCGAATAACTACAGAGCTTTTACAGAACCACCAAGGAACATAGTATAGCAATATTTATAGGCTAGGTTTCATACTGCCATTTGCGATGTTTCAATGTTATCTGCGTTCGTCTGTGATATGTGTCATGGCATCTTGCAGTTATGTATATCAGTAGCACAGAAGGAATCAAAAGTGGAGAAGAAGTTGTCTTGGCAGGGGAAGGGAAGGAAATAATAGCTCAAGATTTACAGATGTGACGCAGGAAAGGAAACAGAAATGGATAGAGAAGAAAAAGAAAGCAAAGCGTAGATAGTATTGAAATGGCGTAGGTATATTGATTTACTGTTGTAAAGAATGGATATGGTTACTGGGGATATGCCGAGAGTGAGGCTACGCAGATAATAACACCTGAAACTATAACCTCCGTTTTAAGGCAGTGATATTTAGGGTCTGATGCAGGTCACTGGATAGTATGTTACAAAGCCGTGTGAGTGAAATTGAGATGGAGAAAGGTCGAGCGAAGATACTAGACGTGTCCGATTTTATATATCAGTTATGGATTAATGATAGGCATCCGATAAACCTTGAGAGATGCTGTGGATACCAGTAACCACGAAACGTATGAAGAAACCAGAACGTGACATGTCACGTCACCTGTCACGTCACACGCACCCTATCTGAGCACAGAGAGGACTGACGTGATCTGACGTAAAGTAAAAAGAAGATTTTCCTTGAAGAATCCATAAGGCGTTGCTGCAGTGGAATTTAGTTACTCACCTCCTTTCGAGGCCCTTCCGCACTCGCAAATCAAGCGAGCATTGTCATTCTGTGTAGCTCGCAGCGACGTACACAGCCGTCGCATGCAGTGGCGGCGTGTCTGATCTGTGAGTTAACTACATCAGCGAAGTGACACCCCCATTAGAGGGTATTGTTCCTGCGCTTGGGAAGGCACCCCCTCCAGTCTCCTTGTAGGTCTGCCGAGGTAGCGTGTACACGTTACAGGCCTACGTGGAAAATACAACTCTTAAAGAAGAATGTTCTGTGTAGCCCGCTGCTAAGAATTTGAAAAATGATGTGAATGGTTGGCGCAGAACTGTTAGAAACTGACTGGACATTTTCAGGCACATACCTAGCAGCAACTTAAAACGTTCTTGAAATAGTTTGATGTGATCCGGACGCAGCAGAAGCTATAAAATTACATTTAACATTGCAGGCCAACAGACTACTGTTACGGGTAGGTCTCGGTTCGAGTCTTAATGTGACACAAAGTCTGGCGAAAGGAGGATGTGTTTCGTTCCAGACTAATGATATTCATTAATCTCAGAGTTTGTTACTAATAACGAGTTTGATTTACGAAGTGCGAGCCATGTTTTTTCTGAATAGTTCCTAGGTATTTTTGGGCTACGACACAGAAATTTTCCCCACTGCTAGCAACAAGAAAGCTTTCCTTACTGTTTCACATTCTCTGTAAAATATTTAAAGTTTAAAACCGTAGGCCCACGGGGCGCTGCGTTCCTTTGTCGACAACTAAAATTTATTGGTACAGAATGGCCAGCTAGTTTCACCATTAGAGAGCAACTTCAAGTTATAATATTCTTGCTATCATTAGGATACTCACCGTCACACGATGTGCAATTAAATTTTGGTTATAATAACAGTTTTAAGCCCCTGTGGAGCCGTGGCTTTGAACTTTGTAATCTTCACATCCCTTCCCTCTCGAAAATTGGCAGCATTTATAAAAATTCAGTGTTTGTGGCTCAAATGATGTGCTATATGTCGTTCTGACACAGCCTACAGCTGAGATTCTGCAACAGGCGTTTCTTCGACTCAACAATGTGAACCTGTGATTAGTGGCTGCTTATGTACAAATGAATGAGTAAGTAAAGAAAGAAAATTGCGAAACCCTGTTGAGGGTAAACAACAGACCACTAATTTCAACCGGACCAAACGTATCCTACGCAAATCAAATGGGTCTGAGCACTATGGGGCTTAACATCTTAGGTCATCAGTCCGTTAGAACTACTTAAACCTAACTAACCTAAGGACATCACACACATCCATGCCCGAGGCAGGATTTGAACCTGCGACAGCAGCAGTCCCGCGGTTCCGGACTGCAGCGCCTAGAACCGCACGCCCATCGCCGCCGGCCCTACGCAAATATTTCGTAACTGAAATAGGGATGTTCGGAATTTTGATCTGAGATTTTGGCGCATGTAGTGAACAGTAGATGCGTTCCATAACACCTTCCCTCTTCCCTCTGACCTAATAAGGCAATATATCGGACACCACATCATGTAAATTTTGAATAATCCGCAAAGTGTATGAGTCACACTGATGTAAGAGTGGCAGAATACAAAACATGTCAGTGCAGTTTACGAAACTGACCAGTGACTCAGTCACCTGAACTACAGCAATCACTGTCAGACTCAAGCGACTACGAATACATCTCATCTGCATCTACATACATAACTCCGCAAAACATGTGGTGCATGGTGGAGGGTACCGCATACACTACTAGTCATTCCCTTCCCTGTTCCATTTGTGAATGGAGATACGGGAAACGTAAGCCCACGTAAGAGCCCCCATTTGTCTTATTAAACTGTTGCAAATGCCGGTTCCCTAAACTTCCTCAATAGCGTTTCGCAAAAGGAACGTCTTCTTCCCACTAGGAATGCCACGAAACTTCACGGAGCATTTCGGTAATGATCGTGAATGGAACGAAAATAGCCCGTAGCAAATCTAGCCGTACGCGTCTCAATTGCTTCCCTGTATTGCTTTAAACTGATGTTGTTCGCATTCCAAACAGTGGAACAGCACTCAAGAAAGTATCGCTTAGGTGTACTGTGTGATGTCTCCTGTGTTTTGTATGTTGCCTTGTATATACATCTACATCAACATCTACATTTATACTCCGCAAGCCACCAAATGCTGTGTGGCGGAGGGCACTTTACGTGTCACTGTCATTACCTCCCTTTCCTGTTCTACTCGCGTATGGTTCGCGGGAAGAACGACTGTCTGAAAGCCTTCGTGCCCGCTCGAATCTCTCTGATTTTACATTCGTGATCTCCTCGGGAGGTATAAGTAGGGGGAAGCAATATGTTCGATACCTCATCCAGGAACGCACCCTCTCGAAATCTGGACAGCAAGCTACACCGCGATGCAGGGCGCCTCTCTTGAAGAGTCTGCCACATGAGTTTGCTAAACATCTCCGTAACGCTATCACGCTTACCAAATAACCCTGTGACGAAACGCGGCGCTCTTCTTTGGATCTTCTCTATCTCTTCTGTCAACCCGACCTGGTACGGATCCCACACTGATGAGCAGTACTCAAGTATAGGCCGAACGAGTGTTTTGTAAGCCACCTCCTTTGTTGATGGACTACATGTTCTAAGGACTCTCCCAATGAATCTGAACCTGGCACCCGTCTTACCAACAATTAATTTTATATGATCATTCCACTTCAAATCGCTCCGTACGCATACTCCCAGATATTTTACAGAAGTAACCGCTACCAGTGTTTGTTCCGCTATCATATAATCATACAATAAAGGATCCTTCTTTCTATGTATTCGCAATACATTACATTTGTCTGTCTTAAGGGTCAGTTGCCACTTCCTGCACCAAATGCCTATCCGCTGCTGATCTTCTTGCATTTCGCTGCAATTTTCTAATGCTGCAACTTCTCAGTATACTACAGCATCATCCGCGAAAAGCCGCATGGAACTTCCGACACTATCTACTAGGTCATTTACATATATGGTGGAAAGCAATGGTCCCATAACACTCCTCTGTGGTACGCCAGATGTTAGTTTAAAGTCTGTAGACGTCTCTCCATTGAGAAAAACATGCTGTGTGCTGTTTGCTAAAAACTCTTCAATCCAGCCACACAACTGGTCTGATATACCATAGGCTCTTACTTTGTTTATCAGGCGACAGTGCGGAACTGTATCAAACGCCTTCCGGAAGTCAAGAAAAATGTCATCTACCTGGGAGCCTGTATCTAATATTTTCTGGGTGTCATGAAAAAATAAAGCGAGTTGGGCCTCACACGATCGCTGTTTCCGGAATCCGTGTTGATTCCTACAGAGTAGATTCTGGATTTCCAGAAATGACATGATACGCGAGCAAAAAACATGTTCTAAAATTCTACAGCAGATCTATGTCAGAGAATAGGCCTATAGTTTTGCGCATCTGCTCGACGACCCTTCTTGAGAATTAGAACTACCTGTGCGCTACTCCAATCATTTGGAACCTTCCGATCTTCAAGAGACTTACAGTACACGGCTGTTAGAAGGGGGGCAAGTTCTTTCGCGTACTCTGTGTAGAATCGAACTGTTATCCCGTCAGGTCCAGTGTTCTTTCCTTTGTTGAGTGATTTCAGTTGCTTTTCTATTCCTTGGATACTTATTTCGATGTCATCCATCTTTTCGTTCGTGCGAGGATTTAGAGAAGGAACTGCAGCTGAATTACGTTTTCTTAGAATGCTCGCAATAAAATGAAGTCGACCATTCGCCTTCCATACAACCGGCTTAATTCGAATGTCACTCCCCAGGCTACCGTATCTATTGCTTCTGGTATACATTAACTTCAGCTTACAGTTATTATCATTTACATGATTGTGTAAGATTAATACGATGTTGTTCGCCCCCGGTAGCTGAATGGTCAGCGTGACGGATTGTCAATCCTCTGGGCCCGGGTTCGATTCCAGGCTGGGTCGCGGAATTTTCTCCGCCCAGGGACTGGGTGTTGTGCTGTCCTCATCATCATCCTATCATCCTCATCGACAGCAGGTCGCCGAAGTGGCGTAAAATTGAGAGACCGGCACCCGGCGAACGGCCTGCCTCGCGGGGGGCCCAAGCTATACGATTACATAAATAAATACGATATTTAATTACAACTATTACTTTACTTCTGTTATCAATTGTAGGCTAAATGTCCATAAACGTAGATGAGTTAATGTTTCTCAGATCAAACACAAGAGGATCCGCCTGTTAGTTCGGCTCAGCACCTCTTCATCGCTGCGAAACTGACCCCTCCAGATTCAGCTGCTGTTTAGGGAGAAACGTCCAGCCGTAAGGAAATGCTGATGCTTTGACGCTCTGGATTCTTCTAGCGGTCCTACGCAACACGCAGCTCTAATAAGAGGAGTGAGCCTTTTTCACAAGGTTATCGCACTCCCGGGAAGGATATTTTAAACGACAGACTGTATCGAACTGGAGTGCGTGTCTTATTCCTGAATAAAGTTATCAGCTACATCAAGGTTTCACAGACGAGAATGAGTATAAACACATGTATTAGGAAAGCGGCAGGTGGATCTATCTGTGTTACGGTAGAAAAAATGCTGCCGCTGGAATCCAGTAAGAGCCAAGAACGTTGATATTTCAGTAATGTCATAAGGGGCCAATAACAACAATTGAATCTGATTCGCAGGTAGAGAAAACTCATTTGGTAACAGAAATAATTTCTACAGCGAAAACCTGATGATACATTTATTTTCTTTTGCTTTTTCGTAGGCATAGATTGTACAACCTGAATTCACAAAATTTTAGTACGCAAGCAATGGACTCTACCAAGTTTCCAATGAAACACGGTTGATAAAGACCACCGTCAATAAAGGTGGGGCCCTAAAGACTGATAGTCATCTTTTTCCTGAAGTAAACAATACACTCACTGCATAACAAAGTGTGACAAGATGCGCATTCATTTCATTTGACGTATGGCTATTATGTAGCACACTACGGTCAGGATATGCGAAGCCTATACTCCAAAGCGCACTTAGTAAAGAGTCGGGAAAGAATGTGTTTCCTGTTGGGTAAATTATCAAATTGAATAAAGTAAAACGAGGGTAACGAAATGCAGATGATTTAGGTCATCTAATGCACAGAATTAGATTTGAAAACGGGGCACAAATAGTCGCTATTTGAATAGCTGACTCCTATTTGGATAGCTGAATGTAGTCAAAATAGAGGAATATAAAACGCAGACATTTTAGGTATTTGTCTGGAGAGCAGCCTTGCACGGAAGTGAATCAGCTTAAACGTGATGCTGCAGGAGAGTGTTGAAAATTGGATTCATGAATTTAAACTGTAAAACTACTGATTCGATACTGGGGAACGAGGCTGCGTTCGGTACAACTTGACTAGAAGAAGAGATCTGTTGGTAGGACACATACTGAACCATCAAGGAATCATTAGTTTAATTTGGTAATTGAAAGAACTGTTCGTATGAGTGTGGGGGCAGAGGGGGGGGGGGGGGGAAGGGGCTAAAATTGTAGAGGGAGACTTAAGGCTTGAATTGAGTAGGCTGGTTCAGGTGGATGTAGGTTGCGATAGTTATTCAGAAATGAAAAGGCTTGTACGGGATGCACTTGCCTAGATAGATGCTTCAGACCAGTCTTTGGACTGAAGACCACAACCAGAACAACATTGGTCATGAAGGATATGGCAACAGACTTGATGTCCATCCTTGCCACATACTGGCAAGCATACAGGTTCTTTTCAACAATTACAAAGTCGGTTTTCCTGTTAACTCCAGTAGCTTCCCACACTATGATCGCAGGATTTGGAGAGATGTCAGACTTGTGAATCTTTGCTTCTCGTGACTTTTCACCAGATATTTCACGAATATATTGGCTTAGATCTGACATCAGCTAACAGAAGCGAGAGAGCTCAGGTCACCACAGTGTGCCACGCAATGTCCCTGCCGACATCTTTAAATGACTCATGCCAACTCGAGATCTGAATCCAGCGTCGAATAATCTGTTCCAGACGGTTTGCAGTGCCTGTTCCGCATTCAGCTCTTATCAACCGTGTATACTCTTGAGACGATTGGAAAATTCTACAGTTTTCTCGGGGTGCAGTCCTTTTGGGAGCATCCGTGACTACCGTCATTGGCACAGTGCAGTTAAGACTCCACCTGATTGCTATTGGCTGTGCAGTCATAGTAGTACAGCAAACTATCTGTACTTTCCATGGGTAGATGCGTGCACCTCTCTCGTGCGAATGATTCAGCTTTTCTGAAAGTCCTAAGGCTGAAAATACTTAGCATGTGCACATCTCCCGCGCATGCTGTGTTGCGATCACCACCTGAAAAGCTCTAGTAACGTTAGACATACCACATAGCCATTAAGTACTTACGCCACACATAACGTATAGGAATGTCTCTAGTCTGGACCGAAAATAAGTTAGAATCAGGATCAAATTTTAATTTATAATTCTACAGCCATGGGCATACTGGAGTAACAAATATTTTTTCAAGGTGCTTCTAAACAGCTGTAAAACGTTCAGTGAAAGACATGTTTGTACACACCACCAGCTACTGTATAAGCTGCATTGTAATTTGTTACCACTTTTGATCTGTGCCCATCATCTTCTAGCATTGGGCAAAAGCATTTCGCTTTCTGCTGTAATAAAAATAGTTGCCTTAATAATGACTTGAAAAATGAAACTTCATTATTTATGGTATAAGCCACTAATACACTTTTGATAACTGGACACATCCCATCTTTACTAGTCGGCCGTGGTGGGCGACCGGTTCTAGGCACTTCAGTCCGGAACCGTGCTGCTGCTACGGTAGCAGGTTCGAATCCTGCCTCGGGCAAGGATGTGTGTTTGATGTCCATAGGTTAGTCAGGTTTAAGTAGTTCTAAGTCTAGGGGACTGATGACCTCAGATGTTAAGTCCCATAGTGGTTAGAGCCATTTTTTTAATCTTTATTGCCGCTGAAAAGCCGGCATATACTCTTCTTGCGAGATCTGTCCAAGTTATTAATGTGTATCTTCAATGAATGGGCGCCAACAACGTGAGGACCGAACTGTCTATCACAGTTGAGACAAGTACAAGAGGACATTTCAGTTTGTTAACAGTGTAATGGTAAAGTATTGCGATAAAAACACGTCCAAGAGAGGGTTAGGTGCGAAATTACTCTAAACCTAAACCCGGCCGGGAACCGATCCCGCGACCTCGTGATCCAGACATTGACTACCGGCTAGCAATGTCTTTGACGGTCTAGTAACTGACGTACCCTAAGTTTTCGAAAAAGTTAACTGAAAGTTGAGAATGTGAATAAGCAAAATTTTGACAACCACTACAACCAAAATTCCCAAAGAGTTTTCGTCTCTCGCAACAGTAAGCATCTCTCATACGCTCCGAGATCACACAGGCATGAAAGCGGAGGTTGACATGGTGAAGTCCAAGAAACTGAGTTCCATCTACACATATTGTTTTAGTGAGTCTCCTCCCTTCAATATTTGCAGGGCTGCAGAAATGACAGTGTTTGAGGTGTGTGATTACGGAATAGGAAAACAAAAATGCTTCAATAGTGGAAAAGCGTCTCGAACGTATGAGACAGCTGTGAGATTTCCACGCCAATAATGGAACAGTATTTTCTCCTCACTAGCAAAATATTTTTGTAAATCACTCAAATAAAGACGCAAGTACAGTTAATTCTTGTTTTAAAGAATGATCCTGGGAGAAATACACTTAATTATATACTTATATCGCATTCTTCCACACGTTCAGAATCATGGGGCATGTTTTACACTCACACATTATGACGTGTATCTTGCGAAACTCACTTCTCTCTGTTCGTCCTTGCGATCCAGAGCGTCCACACAAAACGACGTCCATTTCGATGCTGTATCCCTTGACTTTCGGAACTCATTTCATACACTTCTGCACTGTTATTTACCAAAAAAAATAGGTGGTTATCGAGCATAGGATTTGATTTGTGACTGATTTTAGGAAATGCTTGGAAATTGCATTTCACAGTTCGTTCATATGGGGAGGAAAGCGACAGACGTAATTTGACAGGTATCCCAAGCGGGTGTCATTGGGCCGTTACTATTCACGAAATATGTAAACGATATAGTAGATAACACCATAAGCTTCGTGAAGGTATTAGCAAATTTTTATGATGTCTATCGAAAAGTTGAAACCCCAGAAGACAGTACCTAAATGCAGGAAAACCAGCAGAGAATCGAAAGTTATACCATGGACTGGAAGGTGTCCTGAATGTGATGGCGGTTGGTTTGTGGGGCGCTCAACAGCGCGGACATCAGTGCCCGTACAAAGTCCCAATCTTTACACAGTCCAATCTGGCCCCTTTCACGAGTGATGAGGAAATGATAAGGAAAACACAAACACACAGGTCCCGGGCAGAGATAATCCTAAACCCGGCCGGGAACCGATCCCGCGACCTCGTGATCCAGAGGCAGCAATGGTAGCCATTTTTTTCATTTTGTTCGTTATTGTTCGTTGTATTTGGTCGTAGTGGACATCACATGACATCTGTTGACGTTCGTCGTTGGTCCCTTATCTCGGTTTTTCTATTACAGAAACCAGACAGCTCTCTGACCGAACACGCTGAGGTACCGTTCCGGTATCCACTAGACCATGAGCTGATGTCCTGAATGTGAATAAGTGTTACCTGTAGCACACAGACGTACCGAAACATCCATTACTGTTAGACTGCGCTACTGACGATGAATCACTGTAAACTGGAGCTACTATAAAATATCCATGAGTTATAGGGGAAAAAAAGGTATCAGGGTGAGGTTCGTTGGAAGACTCTTTTAGGACATTTCATCCAAGAAATGAATTGGTTACAAAACACTACTTCTACTGATTGTGGCCTAGCAATTTGGGAACTTTGAGTTTGGATTGATGAGAGACCTGGAGATCATCGGACTAAAAGAGGCGCGTTGGTGCTTTTCGTCATTGGAAAGAAGACGTAACGGACATGCTCAACATGCAGAATTTACTGTAGAAATTCCTCCCACATACATCCTGAGATGCGTCCAAGGTGAATTAGATCACACACGGGTGTTTACTGCGAGTCGTCCTTCCCATCCACCATTCACTAACAGGTTCAGATGGCTCTGAGCACTATGGGACATCTGAGGTCATCAGTCCTCTAGAACTTAGAACTATTCAAACCTCACTAACCTAGGGACATCACAGGCATCATGCCCGAGATAGGATTCGACAGAAGCGGTCGCGCGGTTCCAGACCGAAGCCCCTAGAACCGCTCGATCATACAGGTCCGCACTGATACAAGAAAAAGGGAAAGTCCTGTGCTACAATATGCAGCCTCCAACACTAGTCGGAACTACACTCCTGGAAATGGAAAAAAGAACACATTGACACCGGTGTGTCAGACCCACCATACTCGCTCCGGGCACTGCGAGAGGGCTGTACAAGCAATGATCACACGCACGGCACAGCGGACACACCAGGAACCGCGGTGTTGGCCGTCGAATGGCGCTAGCTGCGCAGCATTTGTGCACCGCCGCCGTCAGTGTCAGCCAGTTTGCCGTGGCATACGGAGCTCCATCGCAGTCTTTAACACTGGTAGCATGCCGCGACATCGTGGACGTGAACCGTATGTGCAGTTGACGGACTTTGAGCGAGGGCGTATAGTGGGCATGCGGGAGGCCGGGTGGACGTACCGCCGAATTGCTCAACACGTGGGGCGTGAGGTCTCCACAGTACATCGATGTAGTCGCCAGTGGTCGGCGGAAGGTGACGTGCCCGTCGACCTGGGACCGGACCGCAGCGACGCACGGATGCACGCCAAGACCGTAGGATCCTACGCAGTGCCGTAGGGGACCGCACCGCCACTTCCCAGCAAATTAGGGACACTGTTGCTCCTGGGGTATCGGCGAGGGCCATTCGCAACCGTCTCCATGAAGCTGGGCTACGGTCCCGCACACCGTTAGGCCGTCTTCCGCTCACGCCCCAGCATCGTGCAGCCCGCCTCCAGTGGTGTCGCGACAGGCGTGAATGGAGGGACGAATGGAGACGTGTCGTCTTCAGCGATGAGAGTCGCTTCTGCCTTGGTGCCAATGATGGTCGTATGCGTGTTTGGCGCCGTGCAGGTGAGCGCCACAATCAGGACTGCATACGACCGAGGCACACAGGGCCAACACCCGGCATCATGGTGTGGGGAGCGATCTCCTACACTAGCCGTACACCACTGGTGATCGTCGAGGGGACACTGAATAGTGCACGGTACATCCAAACCGTCATCGAACCCATCGTTCTACCATTCCTAGACCGGCAAGGGAACTTGCTGTTCCAACAGGACAATGCACGTCCGCATGTATCCCGTGCCACCCAACGTGCTCTAGAAGGTGTAAGTCAACTACCCTGGCCAGCAAGATCTCCGGATCTGTCCCCCATTGAGCATGTTTGGGACTGGATGAAGCGTCGTCTCACGCGGTCTGCACGTCCAGCACGAACGCTGGTCCAACTGAGGCGCCAGGTGGAAATGGCATGGCAAGCCGTTCCACAGGACTACATCCAGCATCTCTACGATCGTCTCCATGGGAGAATAGCAGCCTGAATTGCTGCGAAAGGTGGATATACACCGTACTAGTGCCGACATTGTGCATGCTCTGTTGCCTGTGTCTATGTGCCTGTGGTTCTGTCAGTGTGATCATGTGATGTATCTGACCCCAGGAATGTGTCAATAAAGTTTCCTCTTCCTGGGACAATGAATTCACGGTGTTCTTATTTCAATTTCCAGGAGTGTACATGATGAATAGTATGTGGACACTTATTAGTGAGTGTCCACCGTTCACCTTCACTTTCAGCGAGATTTCTGAATGCCTCTGGAGGAACAGCAGCCCATTTCTCCAGAAGAGCCGAAATCAGAAATGGCGTCTGGAGTGAAATCAACGTTCTAACTCACCCTAATGTTGGTCCACTGGGACTCTGGGCAGACCAGCCCATTTGAGGAGCGCTAAAGCCGGCCCTCACCAGTGTGCGTCAGCGCGGCACGCGGCAGCGTATTCCGCTGTGACGCGGCGGCTCGCGGGACTGGCGGCAGACACCACCGGTAGCCAGTACTGACCACCACAGAGGTGCGCGTGAGCAGCCACAGAAACGCGCGGTGCATTTGGTTAACTGTGCCGTAAAGTGTACGAAAGAAAGACGAAGTTGGATGAGGACTTACAAATATTCTATTTTCCTTACGAAATATTCTTTCATATATTTCACGAACTTTGAGGTTCGCCGATGACATTGTAATTGTGTCAGAGACAGCAAAGGACTTGGAAGAGCAGTTGAACGGAATGGACAGTGTCTTGAAAGGAGGTATAAGATGAACATCAACAAAAGCAAAACAAGGATAATGGAATGTAGTCGAAGTAAGTAGGGTGATGCTGAGGGAATTAGATTAGGAAATGAGACACTTAAAGTAGTAAAGGAGTTTTGCTATTTGGGGAGCAAAATAACTGATGATGGTCGAAGTAGAGGGGATATAAAATGTAGACTGGCAATGGCAAGAAAAGCGTTTCTGAAGAAGAGAAATTTGTTAACATCGAGTATAGATTTAAGTGTCGGGAAGTCATTTTTGAAAGTATTTGTATGGAGTGTAGCCATGTATGGAAGTGAAACATGGACGATAAATAGTTTGGACAAGAAGAGAATAGAAGCTTTCGAAATGTGGTGCTACAGAAGAATGCTGAAGATTAGATGGGTAAATCACAAAACTAATGAGGAGGTATTGAATAGGATTGGGGAGAAGAGAAGTTTGTGGCACAACTTCACTAGAAGAAGGGATCGGTTGGTAGGACATGTTCTGAGGCATCAAGGTATCGCCAATTTAGTGTTAGAGGGCATCGTGGGGGGTAAAAATCGAAGAGGGAGGTCAAGAGATGAATACACTAAACAGATTCAGAAGGATGTAGGCTGCAGTAAGTACTGAGAGATGAAGAAGCTTGCACGGGATAGAGTAGCATGGAGAGCTGCATCAAACCAGTCTCAGGACTGAAGACCACAACAACAACAACATATTTTACGTCTGATAAATTACCATTCCCCGGTTGTTCCCTGTCGCGTTACACAGAGTGTCCCAGAAACACCGATAGGCTTTAGGGACGGGTTCCTAATACAGAAACAAGTAAAAAAAAGTCTAGCAAACATCGGCTCTAAAATGTATACCTTACAAGGTATGAACACTTGTCCATCTTAGATATTATGAAACAAACTTTCTGTACTGCAAGATGTTAGCTTTCCATATTATGGGAGGATGAAACACTACCGAACACAAGAACAAATGTATAGTAAACATGGACTAAAATGCATAGTTTAAAGAGCTACTAGCACTGGTTGATCTTCAGTTGTGTGAAAGACATCTCTTTTATTGAACAAGAGCATTTCAGAGCCCATGTTTGCCTGACGTATTTTTCTCTATTTGGTCTGTACTACACCCTCCAAAAATATGAGAAGCAAAGCGTTTGCAGTAGAAGAGATGTGTTTCACAGTATCGAAGATGAAAATGTGCTCATATCTCTGAAGGTCTATGCTTTAGGGACCTCGTTTACTAGAATTTTTTCTTGTATTGGCGTAAGGAACCTGTTTCTAAACTTTGTCGGCGTTTATTTAGAACAGCCTGTATTTTGAAAATCAATCGCCCTAGAATGAAAACTTGCTACTATTTTCATAACAGCTTTTCATATTGCAATTTTCAATACGTAGATGCAGTTTGCTATGGTGCTAGTACATTACCTTTTAAGCAGTAGGATTTAATTTAAAACTGAAAGTGGCTCACAGTTGATCCTTAGTACTTGCTACATTAAGATCACGTGTTTCAACCACTCTGTAAGTGTTAATTATTGAAACAATCAATGAAGTTGTATCACAATACGCCACTCCATCTCTAAACTGTTATTAACATTATCATAGTCAAGACAGACATAAAGCCAGCACCCACCTACCACTGTCCACATGCCTTCGAACGCCACATATATTGAAAGGACTGAAAGAATGCATAACATAAAAGGAATTATTCAGATAGTTAAGGGTCACGAAAATTTGATATGTAATGAGAGACTGCAATTTGGTAACAGGGATAGGTAGAGAAAATAGTAAGAGAACATCGCTCAGGCGAATGAATGAAGGGGAAGCCGCCTGGCAGAATTTTGCACAGAGCATAATTAAATCATCGCTAACACTTTGCTTAAAACTCATGCAAGAATGATGCATACGAAGGGTCAGAGGAAAAATTAAGTAAAGTCACTTTCCTTCCGTAACTGAATTATTTTCAGAGTTAGTTTAGGATAATAGGCATCTGCTGAGAAGCTGAAACTGAAAAAAAGCGAATCCAGAGATATTAGCATTCAAATTTTGATGCAAGGTGAATGAACCAAGCATTCGATGTATTCGTTCGACTTCTATGTTCTTCCAACACACGAATCATTTTTTTGTTTATCCTGAATACATTGTGAAAAAGAGCATAAGCGAAGTGATGTTATTCCTTCCTCACTTCATCACTCATGCCATGGATAAGGGCACAGAAGAGCTGTATACAGGGTATCCCAGGGCCAGTGGTCAGTATTCAGGATCTGACAGGAAAAAGCTTGCAGCAGAAGAGCTAATTTTCACAGTCTTGGAGACGAAGTGCCCATAGCTCTTAAGGTATGCATTTTAGAGCCCACGTGTACTAGAACTTTTAGCTTCGAATGATCTTGTCATATCTCTGACTATTTACCATTCCTCCTGGGACGCCACGTACATTTTGTGATTCTGTCAGTGGTCAAAACAAAAACTTCACTGCCTTCTCCTTTATTCATTATGTAACTTTCAATCAAATTAGTGGCTTAAAGAAAATAAAAGTTATATTTATTTTGCAAATCAAGAATGTCTAGGAGGATAATTGAAGGTTGCTAGTTATTCTTGCTTTGCTGTTTTGCACCTGTAAAAGATAAATGTCGAGTATAGCAAAATGAAACCAAAAATAAAAACTTTGGAACAAATGGAAGCAAATGTTCGAATATAAAGAGCTCAGATGGTAAACTAAAACTAAGTAAAGGAGAAAAGGCTGTGAGGTGGAAGGAACGGAGGGGCCATACAAACTAACACGAACACAATGCTAGATTCCTGTGAAATGTCTGAACACGCGAGGCCGTACTGATGTCTACAACTTGTCTTAGTATACAGACTGAAGAAAGGCAAACCTGTGTTTATAGCATTCCCAGATTTAAAGAACGCTATTGACAATCTTAACTGAAATACTCTCTTTGAAGCTCTCGAGGTATCAGGGGTAAAACATTGGGACACAAGATATTGTATAACTTGTACATTAACAAGACTTGAAAGGAAGCAGTAGTTGAGAAGACAGAAGTAGAGAAGATATAAAATGCAGACTGACAGTAGCAAAAGAAACGCACAACCTGTCTAATAGAAGGGATTGGTATTGACAAGATCTATTCTGAGGCACCAATAAATTGTCAGTTTAGTAATGCAGGCAAAATTGTAGAGAGAGAGAGAGAGAGAGAGAGAGAGAGAGAGAGAGACCATGGTTTAACAACGGTAAGTGCAGGGTGCAGTGGTTATGTAGAGATGTGGAGGCTAGCACAGGATAGACTACTATGGAGCACAACAAACAAAATAGTGAAACGAATTGCTTTTCGTTGACGCAGTCCAGCAAAAACTAGTCACCTTCGATTAGCTAGGCCAGTGATTTGTTTATTGCCAGAACATTTGTTTAATATAGAATGTAGTGCTTACCACTTGTTCTGTACTTCCATATACATTTCTATTACTCACTGCAAATAGGTTTATATTAGGATAAAGTTACAAGTTATGATTTAGTTTCCTTATAGCGTCAGTCAGAAAATGATACTGTTGAACAACTGTGTTGGACACTTCGCAATATGTGGCATTTTGTGTAAGATATAAATTCCTTCAGGAACTAATAACCGATGAGTGGTTACGTACTGTCCATGATTTAATGCACTGGAAGTGTTCAAACTGTGAAGGAATCATCGATGACAAATATATCGTAATGCAGTTCTGTAACTGTTGCAATACGTATTTGGTGCAGGGCAGACTTTTCCGCTGACTTTAGATGCCATATGGCCATTCTGAAGCCTATTAAGGGATGCACCAGCGTCGTGTGAAACAAATTACTGTTTGCCTCGGGAGAGCAGATTAATCGAAATATAAATACGACGTTTTGACAAACAAATATAGACACGACCGCTGTATCATAAAGGCTTACGTGGTAACTGTTACGCTAGTAGTTGTAACTGGTCCTGTATAACTACTTGCAACACTGGGATCAATGGGAATGCTGTCTAGAATGCTATATTATCCTCCATAATTTGTGGATACTGGAGACGCTGCACAGAGTATAGTGTTTGGTTCACTATGCCAAGGTGTTTCGCAAGGATGAGATCAGGAATGTAAAGACATTGACTTATCAGAGGCTATATACCTTGCCTTTAAAGACCTTTCTACCGATGCTAGAAAGATTAATTGGCAAACTAATGTCACTACATCTAGTTATAAAGTATTATAACTCTTGCAAATAAACGAAATGCCTTACGCAAATACAAGTAAAAAATACTTGTAGATACTTAGCATCTACATCCTTTGTCATCCATCAAATAGGTTTCGATTTAAGCCCTGTAGGTGTGTATGGAGTACTGTAAATGTTAACGTCCTCCGTGTTACTGGGCTTCTCGTTTCAGGCCATCCGGAGTGGCCGAGGGGTTCTAGGCGCTTCAGTCTGGACCCACGCGACCGCTACGGTCGCAGGTTCGAATCCTGCCTCGGGCGTTGATGTGTGTGATGTCCTTAGGTTAG
Source organism: Schistocerca piceifrons (assembly GCF_021461385.2). Lineage (NCBI taxonomy): Eukaryota > Metazoa > Arthropoda > Insecta > Orthoptera > Acrididae > Schistocerca > Schistocerca piceifrons. The sequence goes on along the minus strand of NC_060139.1, from coordinate 1,089,633,628 downwards.
TTAGGTTTAAGTAGTTTAAAGTTCTAGGGGACTGATGACATCAGATGTTAAGTCCCATAGCGCTCAGAGCCATTTTTTTCTCATTTCTCGTGTTGTCAAATCCACTGAAAATGTACGTGTATCCATTGTAGCAAGCTATAGGTACTTCCATACCTTGAGAGATAAAAAAGTTACCCATATTTATCACGCGACAAAATACGTAACTTTTTTACTTTTCGCGAGTTATCATTTGCAAAAAACCGAGTTTCGGTATCTTGAACTATTTACGAAATTTTGTGACTGTTACGACCACGTGACTGCCAACGGACACGGAAGGAATTCGTCGTACCGCTCGCGACCGACCCGCGCACATCCACCGATATGTGGTTCCATATCTCGAGAACTATTGTTCTACTCTCATCGGTAAACACAATTTCGATATCTTTGCTACATGTCATATGCAGTAATGTATCAGCTAAAATAAACCGTAAGCGAAGTATACGAAGTGCGACTTTAGCTCTGCAAAGTCGATGAAACTTCCTGTAAAGGATTACTTAAAAAGAGATATAGCTAGTAAAAATGATGAATAGTGAAAGAAATTCAGTGTTTCATTCAGCAAATATATCAGGCTGTAAAATGCAGACCAATCAAACTTTTTTCACCAAATAATTTCCGTGAAATTGGGTGGTACGTATTTCACACCGTCTGACTGGCTGCGCCATCGCTACGTCGACAGTTCCGTGTGCCCCAGGTTCTATAGCTGAAGACTCGCTCAGTGCGTTCTGTGATTGGATGCACGTGCGGTGCGGTGCGCGGCAGCGGCAACAGTTCGACAGCTACGAACTGCGATGCTAAGCCTGCTATACTGCTTTGCTGAGGATGTTCCCATGGCAACTTGACGTTGCCACAGGGTTTCGACGCGTGGCAGTCCCTAATGGTATCCGGACCTTATATCACTCATAAAGCACTGTCTCACAGATGCTGCATTACGAGAGGGAGCATTGTCACGTTTACACAATCATTGTCTCCACACAGTTCCATTATGCAGTACCCAATAGTGTAAAACGTGTTCGGTTCCTCCCGAATATAGTTTAGTCTTAAGCACAATAAGGGGAGCACACGATAGCCCTGATAAACATGCCCCTACCTTAATACAACCGCCTCCTTACTTCAGTCTTGGCATTGCACCCTCCATGGGTTGCCACCGGTTATAGCTTGGTTCATAACTCCAAATCACTCATTACGTCATTCACTGTCCAGTGGCATCACTCTTTGTAGCATCTCAAGTATCACTTGACACTGAGTACATAAATGTATGTTATGAGCTACCCATCCTTTTTCACTCCTTTTGATTTAAAAGCCTATGCATACTTTTTGTGCTAGCTTGACTCTTTGTAGCACTTTGGAACTCATGTGTATTTCCTCCCGCTGATGTTAAGCGATTTTTTTTTACAACTATACTTCACAATGCTTGATGATCTCCGTCCATCAGTATGTGAGGTTTGCCGTGGTCTTGGTCTCACTGTGACTGAATCTTTGCATTTTCACTTCACAATCATATCACCAACAGTCGACTTGCAGCTTTAGAAAAATCACTGATGTGTTTCTGATTTACGTCACATCCAGTAATTAGTCCATGTTCACCGAGCTGTCCTTACTAACCTACTGCTTCTTTGCTGAAAACACAGTACCTGCCATCTCCTTTTATACTTGTATGTCAGCCTGTCGTCAGATATAGTGGTCAGTTCCGCTCTACCTAGGGGTTTCTGAATACTTTTGTTTGGATGTAGTACGTGCAGCTCTTCACGATACTCAATCATTTGTAAGTATTTTTATGTATGCATAACCACTACAATCTACAGCCCTTTGAATCTACTTACTGTTGTCTGGTCTTGGTTAAGCGGCATTAATTCTTCATCTGTTACAAATATAGGTCTGTATTGTTTATTGCCTATGTTTCTATTTCATGTACTGCTGCGCTACATGCGAATACCTTCAGAAGAGATACCGAAACAATTTCATTTATTTTCGATGATAACGTACTGCTCTTTTCACATAGCTTTTCCCTGTCTTTCACACTACACATGTATAGCATTATGTCTGATAATGTTCCATTATTTTGCTCCCCAAATTGAAAACAAAGTGTATACTATTCTATTCTGTCATTTCCCTACCCAGTCCTCTCCGCGTCGCCCACGTTAATTCGACTACATTCCGCTATCCTTGTTTGACTTTCATTTATGCTCATCATAGAACCTCTTTTAGCTGAGATTTGTCATGGCCGAACAAGCTTATATTGGAATGTCGTGTACTACTATCATTGTTTCCGTATCTCTTGTTCAGTGCTGCGTATTCTACTGGAAACAACGATAGCTGGTAACGTCTCTGTTTAAGAGTTTTATTTGTAGGACGTGTATGCAAGAATTTTGATATCGTTTTCACAATGTCTGTTTTCATAATTTTGGGGTGGACAAGTATATTAGTAGGAAATTACGTTTAGTTCTTTTCTAATGACTTCGTCGTTGACGGGCTGTTATATAATAATTTTCCTTGGGGTTTCTGATACAGTATTTTTCTCAAGCTATTTCAAAGAGCAGGAGGAAAGAGACCGAAAACGAGCATAGGTTCATGACGCACGTCCTCTTTTCAAGGCGTCAACGCAGATGTGAGGTCACGTTCACATTCGTTTCAGGGCACGAAACACTGGGGTTTCTAGTTGGCCCTTTGTGGTGAAAATAAGAGGTTGCCGAATGAAAGGAAACTTTTGTGATGTCTGTCGATGCAGAAAATTGTTCCTGCGACAAACGAGAGTATTCGTCCGTGAAGTGAGGTGGTGCTTTTAATAAATTGTTCCACTGTTTCATTTTCGCAAGTTCAAACACAGCAACAACATTGGGTTTTCACATCGTGAATAATGTAATTGTTATTTGTACTCCTCAAAATATACGGAAAAATTAACTCATACTTCTCACCTTTGTGCTTCTATTTGTTAGGGCCGGTATTTTTACAAGCGAAGAGGTAACAAAAATTATGCATAGTAGGAACCACAATTTGCAAAGCGAAAACACGGTCATTTATTAGAGGTTTCTAAGTTATCCATAGGACACAGATCAGCAGAGCAGATACTTATATATTGAGTTTCAAGTGACTTATATCCAGATAACGTTACCCAGATGTAAGTCGTGACAGAGTTTGAGACTCGATGAATGCAAATACCTGTTAGAAAACAGTTTGAAGCATTGGGTTCAGCATGAAAGTCTGCCTCTTGTTGCAAATTGAAACATAACGGCAACAATGTCAATCTCAAAAGACCATCTGATCTTCGTGCTGTGAATGTTACTGTTGTGGCTGTGCTCTCTTGTAATGTTTCGTGGTTCCTGGCCGTTTGAGGAGAGGGTGGTATGATAGGTGGGTGGCCAGTTTCCTCTCGCTACAACACAAAATGCACACGTGGTTGAAATACACTTTATTACAGGAACCAATTGCGTGCTTAGGTTCAGTGATGTCCAATCTGCAGTTCTGTGGTTCACAGCAATCAAATGACACGTACTAATCCTTGAATCTTGTCCGTCTCCATATCACAACTATATATCGTGACTGACGTTCCCTCACAGCGAGTCAAGGTATGAGGGGCGACTGTGGTAGACTAGAGCACAGTGCGACATACTGAGGTGCAATGCGAACTGAGTCCCGATGCGGTGGACTGAGGTACTAAGAGTCGTAGGCGGTGGCCTATATGCACGCTGCGCAGGGGCAGTTATCGGCGTGCAGCCTGGGGGCGCGTCTTCAAAAAATGGTTCAAATGGCTCTGAGCACTATGGGGCTTAACTTCTGAGGTCATCAGTCACCTAGAACTTAGAACTACTCAAACCTAACCAACCTAAGGACATCACTCACATCCATGCCCGAGGCAGGATTCGAACGTGCGACCGTAGAGGTCGCGCGGTTTCAGACTGAAAGGTCTAGAACCGCTCGGCCACCTCGGCCGGCGGCGTGTCTTCGTCTTCTCTTGTCATAGGCGCGCTTAGTTGAGCGCATGCTATACAATGTTTCCTAATGCCGATCGTTGCGCTGGCGAAGGCGTACGCAGCTCAATTACAATGTCTGTTCAATACATAATGTCCCACAAACTTTTTCTGGGAACTTATTTTTTCAGTTTGACATTGTGACAGTATTAATCACACATTCCATTTACGTGTATTGTTTTTTCTACAGAGTCTACACACGTTCTATGTCGTTACGCTAACATTGTGTAAAAGCATGTATTTGCTGTTGGTAAAAACTGTAAGTGATGCACCCACATTTCACCACGTGTAACGATCCATGGCAGAAAGATTTCTCCTTAGGCCTCAAACTCCTCCAACAGCTAAGATAATATGGTTGTTTTCTTTGAATGTTGTGACCTGTTGTAAGCTATCCTGGAAACCACATTAAGCACACGTTTGAATATCCAATTATCTCCATCAAAGCACATGCATTCTAATGCTCGCCAGTAACTGTAGCTATAATTTTCTAGTTGCGATGCTTCCGTCAGCGCGAATAATGGCATTCGCTCGTTTCACCACGTCTGTAGAAGCGGCTGTGATAGAAGGTCCCGAACGTGACCGATCATGGAGCTCATTTTCTGTGCTTCCTGAGGATTTAACTCTGTTTACTCAGCGTCCAACAATAATGCTATCGAATGCTTCATTACCACACACTGCAAGCAGACGTTTATGTATTTTAGCCACGGTATCTTTTTCCGCGTCCAAGAATTCAGTTAGGGCACGTTGCTTGTGTAGACGCTATTTTGATCACAACGACTCTGCCATCAACGAGAATTGTTCGCAGCTCTCCACACGTGCAGAAAACAGCGGATTTGATGCACCTAAAAGCGTATTTTCTATATAGAAGAGGTGATCAGAAACTTTCCATTCAAAGGCCGTACAGTCCACATTCGGTATGCCAGTCAAGCAAAATCGCCGTGAGCACTGAGCCAGTCATCCCATCGACGCACCATGTAGAAGATAACCGTTTGGTAAAACACAGTGTTGTGCTGGGTGAAGAAGTCCATAACTGACTGCTGCACACCCTCGGCCCACAAGAACGATCGACCCTCCAGGCCTTTTTTCAGTGACCAAAGGCGTGATATTTTCATGGGGAGAGATCAGGACTGTAGGACAGGTGCTCGAGTGTCACCCACTTGACTTGAAGTAACTTCTGCGTAACGACATTTGCGACATGGCGACGTGCGTTACCTTGAAGCTGCAGCACTCCCTGTCGCGCACCTTTCCACTATGGTGGCGCTTGACAGACATGCTGTCCCATACAAGCTCTTTATTCTCGGATGATTGCCTACCGGTGTTTGTAATTTGGCAGCCAAGAAAAGATAAGCATCACGATGGTCCTGTTTGGACGCATTTGGTAACAATGCTTATACACTACTGGCCATTAAAATTGCTACACCAAGAAGAAATGCAGATGATAAACGGGTATTCATTGGATAGATATATTATACTAGAACTGACATGTGATTACATTTTCACGCAGTTTGGGTGCATAGATCCTAAGAAATCAGTACCCAGAACAACCACCTCTGGCCGTAATAACGGCCTTGATACGCCTGGGCATTGAGTCAAACAGAGCTTGGATGGCGTGTACAGGTACAGCTGCCTATGCAGCTTCAACATGACACCACAGTTCATTAAGAGTAGTGACTGGCGTATTGCGACGAGCCAGTTGCTCGGCCACCATTGACCAGACGTTTTCAGTTGGTGAGAAATCTGGAGAAAGTGCTGGCCAGGGCAGCAGTCGAACACTTTCTGTATCCAGAAAGGCCGCTTACAGGACCTGCAACATGCGGTCGTGAATTAACCTGCTGAAATGTAGGGTTTCGCAGGGATCGAATGAAGGGTAGAGCCACGGGTCGTAACAAATCTGAAATGTAACGTCCACTGTTCAAAGTGCCGTCAATGCGAACAAGAGGTGACCGAGATGTGTAACCAATGGCACCCCGTACCATCACGCCGGATGATACGCCCGTATGGCGATGACGAGTACACGCTTCCAATGTGCATTCACCACGATGTCGCCAAACACGGATGTGACCATCATGATGCTGTAAACAGAACCTGGATTCATCCGAAAGAATGACGTTTTGCCATTCGTGCACCCAGGTTCGTCGTTGAGCACACCATCGCAAGCGCTCGTGTCTGTGATGCAGCGTCAAGGGTAACCGCAGCCATGGTGTCCGAGCTGATAGTCCATGCTGCTGCAAACGTCGTCGAACTGTTGGTGGAGATGGTTGTTGTCTTGCAAACGTCCCCATATGTTGACTCGCGGATCGAGACGTGGCTGCACGATCCGTTACAGCCATGCGGATAAGATGCCTGTCATCTCGACTGCTAGTGATACGAGGCCGTTGGGATGCAGCACGGCGTTCCGTATTACTCTCCTGAACCCACCGTTTCCATTTCTGCTAACAGTCATTGGATCTCGACCAACGCGAGCAGCAATGTCGCGATACGATAAACCGCAATCACGATAGGCTACAATCCGACCTTTATCAAAGTCGGAAACGTGATGGTACGCATTTCTCCTCCTTACACGAGACATCACAACAACGTTTCACCAAGCAATGCCGGTCAACCGCTTTTAGTGTGTGAGAAATCGGTTGGCAACCTTCCTCATGTCAGCACGTTGTAGGTATCGCCACCGGCGCCAACTTTGTGTGAATGCTCTGAAAAGCTAATCATTTGCATATCACAGCATCTTCCTCCTGCCGGTTAAATTTCGCGTCTGTAGCACGTCATTTTCGTGGTGTAGCAATTTTAATGGCCAGTAGTGTATGTCGGTGCATAGACGAGAATATCCGCATCAGAGTCGTGCTGCGGCAAAGTTCCCTAACGGATACTTTTTGATCGCCACTTATATATTAAAGGGTGTAAAGGAAATGCGGCATCATTTATCTAATTACCCTTGTAAATGAAGCTGAGCTTTATAATACGTAACTTCTTCACCAACCAATTTGAACATCACATATGTGACTTATAATCCATAGGCAGATGAGTCCTTGATTCCGAACATCATCATCATAGCTTACTACTAGAAGATGCCCTCACATGCAGTGATTTCAATTTTAGTTTTCAACTCTGTCCGCCTGCTTAACTGATTGATAACGTGTTTGCTTCCCATGCAGCGGGCCCGGGTTCGATTCCCGCCCGGGTTGAAGATTTTTCTCCACTCTGGGGCTGGGTGTTGTGTTACCCTCATCACCAGCAACTGAGTCGTCCAATGTGGCGTCGATTGAAATAAGACTTGCTGGCCTAACTTCCCCGCCATACGATACTTTCATTTATTTTTCTAGGCCCTCAGGCCCCAGAAATAGTGGGATGGCATCAATGTGCATTCAGTTTATTCATCGGTATTTACTGATTCGAAGAAAGGAGAGAGAATTAGCTCGAGTTTCTCAATGAAAGAGTGTGAGTGTCATTAATTCTACATTTATTGGCGGCCGGAGTGGCTGTGCGGTTCTGGGCGCTACAGTGTGGAACCGAGCGACCGCTACGGTCGCAGGTTCGAATCCTGCCTCGGGCATGGATGTGTGTGATGTCCTTAGGTTAATTAGGTTTAAGTAGTTCTAAGTTCTAGGGGACTGATGACGTCCCATAGTGCTCAGAGCCATTTTTGAACACGTGCAGGTAGTCACAAGGAGGGAACAGTTAATTACGAAAAAATACTTATCTGACTCACTGACAACGTAAAAGAACTTCATTGACATGGTTAATCTGAAAGATTTGAAACAGTGTGGGTTCATTTAAAGCCAGGAGATACGCAGATCACTGATTAGGATCACGTAGAGAGAATCCACGTAGAAATCTCGGCCAGAACTGTTAAATTCAGGAACGCGAACATCATGAATGTTGCATGAAGGTCACCGTGCGAGCCTGACTGAAACCACAAGCCATCACAAAAACGCACATAATCACATGTGGTAACGCTAAACTCATCTACAGATTAAAATTCACAAAACGAGAAATAAATAACGTAATTCTACAAACATAAAAACCGCAGGACGAGACAAAGAAATCTTGTAGCAAACTCATATTCCAACTCCATGAATACACAGCGGGCCTCAAGGGAGACTGGCGTGGGTTTTTCGTAACCGCTGACGCCGACGCTCTCGCGGCACGTTAAAAATGTCAGCGGTCTCTCTGTCCCATGTGACACCCACCTACCTCTGCTATTCAGCAAAAAACGTTTGACTTCTCTGGCCAACGATCTCTCTGTGTACAGAACCAAAGATCTTCCATTTCGGAAGCCAAGTGCAAAGTGGTGGCAGCTTGATTGCCACATTACTGCCACATCTTACGGACATAAAGCTCTTGGAGTAGCATGCCATCTACTTACATATACCAGTCTTTTCTTTCATTCGCAGAAACTCCCACTTTATCAGAAGCAATTCGCTGATTAATCTTTCACCTAACGAAATGATTTTGCCCAAGCCTTAGCAGGAATGTACCAATACTGCATAAATAGCAGAGACACGCTGGTACTGCGATGGCAGGTGGTTAAGTCACTCATTTCGTTTATTGTATTTTCCCAGCTTCGGATACACACACACAGTACCATAACCAGTGTCGACCTCTAAGAAATTCATGATCAGACAATCTGTTTAAAAAGAAAGACAGAAGGTGATTAACAAAATACTGAACTTTGAACTCAAACCAAATTCTGTCCACAGTTACTTGAGGAAAGATAAATGCCGACGTCAGCCGCATGGTGCCATTAAAATAATTCAGTGGCGACAAGTGAAAAATTGTGCCGGTCCAGGCCTCGAACCCAAATTTTCCACTTGGCATGAGCGGTCGCTTTAACATCTTCCCGTCCAACCAAAATTTCCGACTTGTCGCATATTACTTCGTTGCGCCACGACGCAACCCTCTTCGCCTCCTCGCCCCCCCCCTCCATCCCCCCCCCCCCCTTCTAGCCGGTACATCATCCTCATTGTTAGCGTCATTTAGCGTGTTTCCCGCAAGAGCTCGGACCTACGCTGCATCCATACATCCACACTGAAGATATCATGAAATTCCGTCAGTGCTTATTTATCAATACTATAAGTGCGGTGCCTGTTCTTTTGGACATGTCCAAAGAAACGGACACCATACATAAAGTAGTAATAGCTGAAGTTACTCTGCCTTCATTACGTTGCATTGTTACTCGTCAGAATACAACTGAAAAGGTCCGTAGAAAGGGTCACAATGGAAACAAAACTGCACACTGACTGGCGAAGCCGAAAGCCGCAGTTAACTGCGCAAATGTGCTTCGAGTGCTCATACACTGCGTAAAGAGACAAATGAAAACTGCTCTCGTGGACTAAGCACTGATTTTCAAGGCTCTGTGACACTAGTAATCACGAAATCAGCTATGTTTTTCAATGATTTAGGTGTTGCTTTTAGTTTTCGATCATCAGTCTTCTTACTGGTTTAAAATGAGGCACAAGGAATTCCTCTCCGGCGCCAATCTCTTCATATCAGAGTAACAATTGCACCCAACGCGCGCAATTGCTTATTCCAATCTCTGTTTCCCTATACAGATTTTACTCTCTACAGTTCCTTCATATTACGTTGATGTCTTAAAACATGTCCTATCATCCCAGTACATAATTTTACTCCACATGTTCCTCACCTGGCTGGTCTTGCAGGGTACTGCCTCAATTCTCATCAGTCGAACTATTTTTCAGTATCTTCTTAGCACCACGTGTCAAAATCATCGAGTGTCACCGTTTCCTGTTCTCCCAGATTTCATGGTTCACTTTCACTCAACGCTGCACTACAAAAGTATATTCTCACAGTTGTTTTCACCAATTTAAAGCTGATATTTGACAGCAGTAAGTTCCCCTCATTGACCAGATTTGTAAATGCTAGTCTGCATCTCATAACCGCCTTGATTTCGCTCTGATGTATTAACTTCTTCCAGAGATAACAAGAAAATTTAAAGTTAATTTCATTTCTGTTACTCCTCATTTTCATTTACTTCATTACTGCTATTTTCTCGGCCACTGTTGCACATATTAGAAAATAAAATTGATAATTTTAAATAATGGAACTAACACTTAGAAGTGCCACTTGCATACTCATATGGTTCGATATTACAAACCTTTACACTAATATTCCAATAGAAGAAACGAACCATATTATTAGACAATTTCATTAAGCACAAGAAACGGATTTCAGACAAAATTAAAAAAAATTGTAAAATTGTTGGGAATCGTTCGAATGCGCAATTACTTCCATTTTAGTGGTCAGTTATATCAACAAGATGAAGCCTTGGTGTTGGGAACTGCCTCGCTGGATTTCTAGCTGACAACGTAATTAAAAATTTTAAAATATTTCAAATACATATTTTTCTTTAATTCCTACTCTGCTCTAGCTAATAGCGTTAGTTTCTATCGACCGTACGTTGACTATACTAGCACTGTACGAAAAGGCGATGTAAATGACATCATACCATGTAGTGTGGCCTTGAATGGTTTCCACCCAACATATAAAACGAGTATAATTGACAGGTTCCTTGACTTGAAATTGCATTTAAAAGACGCTAAACGTAATACGCTGTTTCAACTACCAAAACGACGCCTATATTCCTGGACTTCGCCAGATGTCCAACGCCGGAGCCAAATTGATTACATACTTTGTAATCAGAGGTGGAAGAGCGCGGTTCAGTCAGCTACAACAAGACCTGGGGCTGACTGCGGATCAGATCATGAGCTCCTGATTGCAAAATTTCGGCTGAAATTTCAGAATGTAGCAAAAAGTATCCCAACTTGCGGATACGACCTTAACTCTATACCCTCCGACTACGCTGTAGAGGTACAAAACAGATTTAATGTATTACAGCTGGAGGACAAAAGCTCGCAAGAGATGTGGACAGATGTAGCTAATACCGTCAAGGAGGCCGCAGAGAAACACATTCCCAAGAAAAGGAACAGTAAGAAGGCTAGATGGCTATCAGTTGAGGCACTGCAAGTTGCAGAAGAACGAAGGAAAGCAAAAATCAAGGGAGATATATCTGCTATGTTTGAATTAAATAAAGATTTTCAGAAATTAGCTGGAAGAAATAAAAATATATTCTTTAATGAACAGTGCAAGGAAGTTGAAGATAATAACGGAATGGGGAAGACAAGAGCTCTTTATAAGAAAATTAGAGAAATTAAAGGAAAATTCCAGGCAAAAATTGGAATGATAAAAGATAGAAACGGGAAAGTTCTGAGTGAAGCAGAGGATGTTAAGGAAAGATGGGCAGAATATGTAGAAGACCTATATAAGAAAGAACTGCATAATGACAGGGCTCCTACTGCTGATGTTAATGTTAATTTAGAACTAGAGCCAGATATTTTGGAGAGCGAAATCCAGTGGGCCCTTGAAAATATGGCTGATAACAAAACTAGTGGACATGATGAAATACCAGCAGAATCGTTTAAAGTCACCGGAAAGGATGCAGTGAAAGTGCTACACTCAATATGTCAAAAAATATGGAGCACGTATCAGTGGCCAGAAGACTGGAAAAGATCAGTATTCATCCCCATTCCAAAGAAGAGAAGTTCTAAAGAATGCTCAGATTACCGAACAATCGCACTTATTTCACATGCTAGCAAAGTTATGTTGAAAATCTTACAAAATAGACTTCGCCAATATCTAGATCGAGAGGTACCAGAAGAATAAGCTGGATTTAGGAAATGAAGAGAAACTAGAGATCAAATTGCTAACATTCGGTGGCTTATGGAAAAAGCGAGAGAATTCCAGAAAGATGTGTACCTCTGCTTTATTGACTACGCCAAAGCCTTTGACTGCGCCGATCACAACAAATTATGGAACGTACTGAAAGACATTGGTGTACCAGATCACCTCATTCATCTGATACGGAGTTTATACCTTGACCAAGAAGCCACGGTGAGAACTGTGTATGGAACAAGGAAATGGATAAAGATTCAGAAAGGGGTCCGGAAAGGCTGCATACTGTCACCGTACTTATTCAATCTGTATGCAGAACATGTTATGAGGAATGGGAGGCTAAATGAAGGAGAAACAGGAATTAAAATAGCTGGAATAAATGTAAAGAACCTCAGGCACGCGGATGATACGAACCTGTTGGCAGAAAATGAAGGAGAATTGAGAACACTCATACTGAAGGTGAAAGACGAAAGTGAAAAGGCCGGTCTTACGCTGAATGTGAAGAAAACGCCAATTATGGCAACTACACGTACCAATTCGTGGGATATAGCAGGAGAAACCATGGAGGTAGTGACCACATTCAGTTATTTCGGTTCCCAGATCTCTGCTGATGGCGACTGCAGCCATGAAATCCGGAGACGCCTGTTGCTCAGTAGACAGGCGATGTCAAACCTTGACAAGGTTATAAGGTCCAGAGATATAACACTAGCAACAAAGATCCGTATTGTGAGGGCTATTGTGATGTATGGATATGAGACCTGGACGATTAGAAAGGCTGAACGGTGAAGAATTGACTCCTTCGAATTGTGGTGTTGGAGGAAACTTCTTAGAGTTCCACGGACTGCAAAGAGAACCAACAGATCAATACTGGAGCAAATGAAACCAGATTTCTCCCTGGAAGGTCTAATGTTAAAACAAGAAAATTGTTCAAATGGCTCTGAGCACTATGGGACTTAACATCTGTGGTCATCAGTCCCCTAGAATTTAGAACTACTTAAACCTAACTAACCTAAGGACATCACACACATCCATGCCCGAGGCAGGATTCGAACCTGCGACCGTAGCAGTCGCGCGGTTCCGGACTGAGCGCCTAGAACCGCTAGACCACCGCGACCGGCTGTTAAAACAAAAGCTGACCTACTTTGGACACACAATGCGAAGGAATGCCTCGCTGGAAAAAACATTAATGCTGGGGAAGATTGAAGGAACTAGAAGAAGAGGACGTCAGAGGATTAGATGGATCGATGGCATCACAGAAGCAATGTGTTCCAACCTGAAGGTCTACGGGAGAAAGTGCAAGACAGGGAAAAGTGACGTGATTTGGTTCATGGGGTCACGAAGAGTCGGAACCGACTAAACGAATAGAGAGAGAGAGAGAAACGTAACTTTGACATTTACAGCAAACCCACCACAAGATATAACCTCGTTATTTTCCCTCTCACCGCTTTAAGCATAAAACGACGTTGTTTCGTGCTATGATCGATCATATGACTGAGGTCCGCCTAACCGCTTCTGCTATTGCTACTAGGCTAAATAACTTAAATTGTGATGCGGTGGCAGGAGGAATAAGACTTCTGGTCAGGTGAATACAGGGTTATAAATACAAAATCAAATAGGGGTAACGCAAGGAGTACGTTTAACAATGAATAAAAAAATAGGAGTGATGGTAAGCTACTACAAACAGCATAGTGAACGCATTATTGTGGCAAAGATAGACACAAAGCCCATGCCTACTACAGTAGTACAAGTTTAAATGCCAACTAGCTCTGCAGATGATGAAGAAATTGATGAAATATATGATGAGATAAAAGAAATTATTCAGGTAGTGAAGGGAGACGAAAATTTAATAGTCATGGGTGGCTGGAATTCGAGAGTTTGAAAAGGGAGAGAAGGAAACATAGTAGGTGAATATGGATTTGTGATAAGAAATGAAAGAGGAAGCCGTCTGGTAGAATTTTGCACAGAGCATAACTTATTCTTAGATAACACTCGGTTCAAGAATCATGACAGAAGGTTGTACACATTGAAGAATCCTGGAGATGCTAGAAGGTATCAGATAGATTATACAATGGTAAGACAGAGATGTAGGAACCAGGTTTCAAATTGTAGGACATTTCCAGGGGCAGATGTAGACTCCGACCACAATCTATTGGTTATGAACTGCAGATTAAAACTGAAGAAACTGCAAAAAGGTGAGAATTTAAGGAGATGGGACCAGGATAAATTGAAAGAACCAGAGGTTGTAGAGAGTTTCAGGGAGAGCATAAGGGAACAATTGACAGGAATGGCGGAAAGAAATACAATAGAAGAAGAATGGGTAGCTGTGAGGGATGAAGTAGTGAAGGCAGCAGAGGATCAAGTAGGTAAAAAGACGAGGGCTATTAGAAATCCTTGGGTATCAGAGGAAATATTGAATTTAATTGATGAAAGAAGAAAATACAAGAATGCAGTAAATGAAGCAGGCAAAAAGGAATACAAACGTCTCAAAAATGAGATCGACAGGAAGTGCAAACTGGCTAAGCAGGGATGGCTAGAGGACAAATGTAAGGATGTAGAGACTTATCTCACAAGGGTAAGATACACTCCTGGAAATTGAAATAAGAACACCGTGAATTCATTGTCCCAGGAAGGGGAAACTTTATTGACACATTCCTGGGGTCAGATACATCACATGATCACACTGACAGAACCACAGGCACATAGACACAGGCAACAGAGCATGCACAATGTCGGCACTAGTACAGTGTATATCCACCTTTCGCAGCAATGCAGGCTGCTATTCTCCCATGGAGACGATCGTAGAGATGCTGGATGTAGTCCTGTGGAACGGCTTGCCATGCCATTTCCACCTGGCGCCTCAGTTGGACCAGCGTTCGTGCTGGACGTGCAGACCGCGTGAGACGACGCTTCATCCAGTCCCAAACATGCTCAATGGGGGACAGATCCGGAGATCTTGCTGGCCAGGGTAGTTGACTTACACCTTCTAGAGCACGTTGGGTGGCACGGGATACATGCGGACGTGCATTGTCCTGTTGGAACAGTAAGTTCCCTTGCCGCTCTAGGAATGGTAGAACGATGGGTTCGATGACGGTTTGGATGTACCGTGCACTATTCAGTGTCCCCTCGACGATCACCAGTGGTGTACGGCCAGTGTAGGAGATCGCTCCCCACACCATGATGCCGGGTGTTGGCCCTGTGTGCCTCGGTCGTATGCAGTCCTGATTGTGGCGCTCACCTGCACGGCGCCAAACACGCATACGACCATCATTGGCACCAAGGCAGAAGCGACTCTCATCGCTGAAGACGACACGTCTCCATTCGTCCCTCCATTCACGCCTGTTGCGACACCACTGGAGGCGGGCTGCACGATGTTGGGGCGTGAGCGGAAGACGGCCTAACGGTGTGCGGGACCGTAGCCCAGCTTCATGGAGACGGTTGCGAATGGTCCTCGCCGATACCCCAGGAGCAACAGTGTCCCTAATTTGCTGGGAAGTGGCGGTGCGGTCCCCTACGGCACTGCGTAGGATCCTACGGTCTTGGCGTGCATCCGTGCGTCGCTGCGGTCCTGTCCCAGGTCGACGGGCACGTGCACCTTCCGCCGACCACTGGCGACAACATCGATGTACTGTGGAGACCTCACGCCCCACGTGTTGAGCAATTCGGCGGTACGTCCACCCAGCCTCCCGCATGCCCACTATACGCCCTCGCTCAAAGTCCGTCAACTGCACATACGGTTCACTTCCACACTGTCGCGGCATGCTACCAGTGTTAAAGACTGCGATGGAGCTCCGTATGCCACGGCAAACTGGCTGACACTGACGGCGGGGGTGCACAAATGCTGCGCAGCTAGCGCCATTCGACGGCCAACACCGCGGTTCCTGGTGTGTCCGCTGTGCCGTGCGTGTGATCATTGCTTGTACAGCCCTCTCGCAGTGTCCGGAGCAAGTATGGTGGGTCTGACACACCGGTGTCAATGTGTTCTTTTTTCCATTTCCAGGAGTGTAGATACTGCCTACAGGAAAATTAAAGAGACCTTATAAGAAAAGAGAGCCACTTGTATGAATATCAAGAACTCAGATGGAAATTCAGTTCTAAACAAAGAAGGGTAAGCAGAAAGGTGGAAGGAGTATATAGAGGGTCTATACAAGGGCGATATACTTACGGATAATCTTATGGAAATGGAAGAGGATGTAGATGAAGATGAAATGCGAGATACGATACTGCGTGAAGAGTTTGACAGAGCAGTGAAAGACCTGAGTCGAAACAAGGCCCCGGGAGTAGACAACATTCCATTAGAACTACTGACGGCCTCGGGAGAGCCAGTCCTGACAAAACTCTACCATCTGGTGAGCAAGATGTATGAGACAGGCGAAATACCCTCAGACTTCAAGAAGAATATAATAATTCTAATCCCAAAGAAAGCAGGTGTTGACAGATGTGAAAATTTCCGAATTATCAGTTTAATAAGTCACAGCTGCAAAATACTAACACGAATTCTATACAAACGAATGGAAAAACTAGTAGAAGCCGACCTCGGGGAAGATCAGTTTGGATACCGTAGAAATGTTGGAACAGGCGAGGCAATACTGACCCTAAGACTTATCTTGGAAGAAACATCAAGGAAAGGCAAACCTACGTTTCTAGCATTTGTAGACTTAGAGAAAGCTTTTGACAGTGTTGACTGGAATACTCTCTTTCAAATTGTAAAGGTGGCAGGGGTAAAATACAGGGAGCGAAAGGCTGTTTACAATTTTTACAGAAACCAGATGGCAGTTATAAGAGTCGGGGGCACGAAAGGGAAGCAGTGGTTGGGAAGGGAGTGAGACAGGGTTGTAGCCTCTCCCCGATGTTATTCAATCTGTATATTTAGCAAGCAGTAAAGGAAACAAAAGAAAAATTCAGAGTAGGTATTAAAATCCATGGAGAAGATATAAAAACTTTAAGGTTCGCCGATGACATTGTAATTCTGTCAGAGACAGCAAAGGACTTGGAAGAGCAGTTGAACGGAATGGACAGTGTCTTGAAAGGAGGAGATAGGATGAACATCAACAAAAGCAAAACGAGTATAATGGAATGTAGTCGAATTAAGTCGGGTGATGCTGAGGTAATTAGATTTGGATATGAGAGACTTAAAGTAGAAAAGGAGTTTTGCTATTTGGGGAGCAAAATAACTGATGATGGTCGAAGTAGAGAGGATATAAAATGTAGACTGGCAATGGAGAGGAAAGCGTTTCTCAAGAAGAGAAGTTTGTTAACATTGGGTATAGATTTAAATGTCAGGAATTCGTTTCTGAAAGTATTTGTAAGGAGTGTAGCCATGTATGGAAGTGAAACATGGACGATAAATAGTTTGAACAAGAAGAGAATAGAAGCTTTCGAAATGTGGTGCAACGGAAGAATGCTGAAGATTAGATGGGTAGATCACATAACTAATGAAGAGGTATTGAATAGAATTGGGGAGAAGGGGAGTTTGTGGCACAACTTGACAAGAAGAAGGGACCGGTTGGTAGGACATGTTCTGAGGCATCAAGGGGTCACAAATTTAGCATTGGAGGGCAGCGTGGAGGGTACAAATCGTAGAGGGAGACCAAGAGATGAACACACTAAGAAGATTCAGAAGGATGTAGGTTGCAGTAAGTACTTGGAGTTGAAGAAGCTTGCACAGGATAGAGTAGCATGGAGAGCTGCATCAAACCAGTCTCGGAACTGAAAACCACAACAACAACAACAACAACAACAACAACCACTTCAACCCCACGGGAGCTGTGTACCGGACATCCCTAATGTTGGAAGTACATCTCCATTCTGTCATGCAGTTAAACATCTTGTAGTAACATCGGTAGAACATTACGTAGGAAATCAGCATACATGGCACCATTTAGATTGCCATCGATAAAATGGGGGCCATTTATCCTTCCTCCCATAATGCCGCACCATACATTAACCTGCCAAGGTCAGTGATGTTCCACTTGTTGCAGCCATCGGGGATTTTCCGTTTCCCGATAGTGCATATTATGCCCGTTTACGTTACCGCTGTTGGTGAATGACGCTTCGTCGCTAAATAAAACGCGTGCCAAAAATCTGTGATCGTCCCGTAATTTCTCTTGTGCACAGTGGTAGAGCTGACACGACGTTCAAAGTCGTCGCCAGGCAATTCCTGGTGCATATAAATATGGTACGGGTGCTATCGATGTTGATGTAGCATTCTCAACACCGACGTTTTGGAGATTCCCGATTCTCGCGCAATTTGTCTGCCACTGATGTGCGGATTAGCCGCGACTGCAGCTAAAACACCTACTTGGGCATCATCATTTGTTGTAGGTGGTTGTTGATGTTTCACATGTGGCTGAACACTTTCTGTTTCCTTAAATAACGTAACTATCCGGCGAACGGTCCGGATACCGCGTAGCATACATAGCACACGCCCGTTGGGCATTTTGATCACAATCAACACGATTTCGACCTGTTCCGCAATTGGTAAACGGTCCATTTGAACACGGGTAACGTATCACGAAGCAAATACCGTCCGCACTGGCGGAATGTTACGTGATACCATGTACTAATACGTTTGTGTCTATTGCAGTGCCATCTGTCACAAAGCGAAAAATGTGGGCCAACTAAAACATTCATATTTCTTTCCGTGTTACACGAACATGTAATAAAAAATGGTGGTTCCTATTTTAAAAAAACGCAGTTGATACGCGTTTGATCTATGGCAGCGCCATCTAGCGGGTCAACCATGGTGCCATCTGATTTCCCCCTTCAAGCTAGACAAGTTTCGTACTTTGTAGTTTTTTCGTTTGACACTTATTTCGTGAGATATTCGTCCCGGTCACGATCAATGAACCACCCTGTATACTTACCGTCCCAACTAATGTTCGACTAGGATGCCGGGTTCCAAGGACGTAGAGCGTGAGCAGCATACGCAATTGTGATCTGCTTCACTAACATGTGATTCCAACTCTATGGGAGATAGGTGCTCGCGAGGTCAGTTGGTTACTCTGCAACACGTTTGGAGAAAACCTAATCAATGGCAGAGTCTTGCAGTTTGCTTGGCCACCGAGATCGCGAGATTTGAACCCGTGTGATCTCTGGCTGTGGTGTTATCTGAACGACAGGGGCTATGACCTCGAATCTAACATACTTCGGAGGCTGAAGATGAACATGTCGAGGGAGGTAGCCAACTTCCGACCTGAGAAGTTTCGGGCAGCAGCAGGCAATCTTTAGTGCGGTCTGAGGCTGCCGTCAATGTACGTGGTCTATACACTAAGCAACGTTTGCAACCTGGCACGCAATCAACAAATCCGGTTTTTCCACTACCTGTTAGCTTCTAGGAACCTCTGCAGTGTTTCCAATCTGTTCTAGCCAATCTCGTTCCTGTCTCACTGTGTCCTTTCACACAAAATAACTATTGCACACTTTATAAAACTTATGCACAGCATTCGTTTTTAGTGTGATGCGCGATTTGTAATTTTTAACGCTGGTTGTTGATTCAGAAAAAATTGTGTCATATTTTTGCCACGACTTTTCCAATTTTTCAGTATGAATGTATCTCTGAGTACGATTTTCCCTTCGTGGATTGTGAAGCATAGCTGACTGAATGAATCAAGGTCCAATATACATTTGTTGCTTTGTGTGAAATTATTACTATAATGCTGGACTTTTTTGTAAACTGCTTGCATGACAAATCCGTTGTGAAATAGACCGGTATTTTCTGGGACAGTGAATTTTGAAATTCGGTTAGTTTTGCTGATCCCCGGTCAATTTGAAATTTCAATGGCACTTTATTTACTCAGTCGCAGAGAAAATCTTGTCATTAGCTGCCAAGATCACAGTAACTCTATTTTTTGATCATTAAATGTTATTCCTGTTCCCATGTTCGTCCTGGGCATCATTTGTATTTGCAGTAGCCTGTAACTTTTTTTTTTTTGCAAATAACAAATCCAGTAACGATTAATTGATCAGTACCAGATTGTAAAACTAAATTTTGTCATTTTTGTCCTCATGTTAATGAGCTGCATCATGTTCTCTGTGAAGGCATGAGAATTGTAGATCTTCTGTTAATTAGGAAAAATCTAAGGATGCAGGCCAAAATATGTCATCTATGCCCTTATAGTGGGCAGTTAATGGTCACAAACACTTGTTGTCGACTTATGACCGATAGGCAAGAGATATTTCGCTACATAGAGGAACGAGAAATCACAACATGCCCGAAGCCCCATACAGTGATCAAGATGAATATGAAGAACAGAACAAATACGTTTCGAAAACCGTGTTAGAAAAAATAATCAATTATTGTTACAAGTATTACATAATATATCGAAACTAACGCTGTAAATTGATTTTTATCTAAAATATTGAGGCTACTTTAGGACGTTGATGTACAGCATGAGCAAAATAAAACTGGCCGTGAAAATATTTATAAGACTGGCGCGGAATTGACATTCGTTAATGAGCAGCACAACCGTCCATCACAGAAAACGCTGTACAGCGTGAATTCGATGCGTCAGTCGATCGCTTGCCATCACATGTCTGCGCATGCGCATCTCCCAGTTGCCCTGTCCCGATTACTGTGTCGTCATGTTTGACTGAGTGAGCAGATGTGTTTAGAAACTAGTGGAATACAATGGAAAAGGGCGCTCGCGGTAAAATGGCACGTGTTCATTGTCGATTGTCATTCGAAGTACAATTGGTGCAACACATGTACGAAATTGTTTGTGCATGGTTTAAGACTGCAAATGTCTTGCCAAAATACGTAGCAAATTTGCAATACAGACAGGAAAAATGTCACTAAACAAGCTCTGTAGCGAATAGAGACATTTACTATCTGAAAACATTGCTCTAGTGAAGGAAATCCTGGAACAGTTGTCGACGAAATCTCATCGCCGTCCATTTGTGCAGGTGGGAATTAAGAGATCGTCGTGTAGAAAAATTATCAGAAATTGCCTGAAATTGAATGCTAACAGATTAACTGTAGTGTTCGTACGTTAAATCGTCCAGACGAATTTTGCGTATTGAGTTCTGCCGGTGGTTTCTTAGTGACGTGAAATAAGGACGTTTGGATTCTCAGTTTTTCGTTTCTTCGTTTGAGACCTTGTTTAGCCCGTCAGGGTATATGAACTTACAGAGCATGCGCCGTTAGGCCACAGAAAATCCCCGTCATTACTTTGAAGAGCTGTTTCGTAATCTAAAGACGTGTTCGGTGCGCAGTGCCTGGTGACGGTATCGTAACACGATTGTCTTACCAAACTGTTTATGCCGACCGGTGTGTCCGGAAACTTGTTTGAGGCCCCCCTTCCCCCACGGTCTCAGGGGTTGTAACATGTCAGAACGGGCGAAGGTATGGTTTGGGAGAGAGGTGACCCGCTCCCGAAGCGTGACGAAAAGTAACGGCAAGTGAGACGTTGACTGTATTACGTGGAAGGTATACAGCCGGGTGGTCACTTTGCAGGCGCCGCGCAGCTTGCGTGCGTGGGTCAGCGCTAATGCCAATGCCGGACGCTACTGCGTCGGCGTCCGGTCGCCCAGCCTTGCAGAAGTAGCGCTCCTGTCCACGCCACGGTTAAGTGGCCGCCACGTGCGTTGCACGCGCCAATAGCCCGGAACACGGTTGGCTGCTCCCTCAAGTGCGACTCGTGAACTCCATGTAGAGCACCGAGGTCAAAACAGCCGACGGCCGTCGTTGTTGTGAGCCTTAGCAGCTACGACCGTCCACCCGTGGCAGTTCGATCAGTGGCCGCAGACAGCTCTGCAATGGGGAGGCCGCGAGTTCGTGTCCCATCCCCGCCCCTGCAGACGGCAGCTTGCAGTCCACCGGACGATGTCACCGAGAGAGCGGAGGCCGACAGCCCTCTCGTTCCCGCGGCCGGTGCAGCTCCAAGGTGAGCTCCCCGCCATAGCTATGACACGTTCGTGCAGCCGAGATTGGAGGCAGATTCAGAAGGCCGGTTGGCAGCCGATATCCATAACCAGAGGTCGTCGTAGATGGCCTGCAACTTGGACAGTCGTCGTCGTCTCCGGTTCTAAATGCGAAAAGAATATCGAAACGACTACCTCTTTTGACCCTTCGGGCTCGCTTATTTATACGTCTTTTCTCTACGCCTCTGACGTAGCTCATCTGGTGGGGACAAGTGGAAGTGTTTCTTAATAATTACACTTGCATACGCCGGGGCGTGCCTTCCCACCTGCGTGCGGTGTCGTAAACTTGCCTGGCGTTACCGTTTGCTAAATATCAACATCACCATCGCCTGCCATCCGATGTGCCAGTCTGTCCCTTAACTACCACCTTCCTGCCACAGCTGTGCGAAATTAACAAGAGTTTCCCAAATCCACTCAGTACTTATTCGTGTCGCAGCAAACTGTTCAATCTACACTGCTGTTCAAAATTAAAGCAGCAAAGTGCCATTTCCCCGTTCTGTGGCTAATTCACGACATAATCATACGAACGGTCAACAGATGTTACGATCGTGTTCTGCACAGAAATGGCAACCATGCGAGCAATTACGTTAGGGCACCAATCAAGCGGGGCGGTGTTTACAGGGTAGTCCCACATACACAGCCGCTGTGTACACAGTCACAGGCGGTGTTGTATGGCACAGAGAAGAAGCCTACAGACTCTCTGCCGTGGAGAGCCACAGGAAGAACGGAAGCAGAACAGTCGCAAACTGACGTGGCCCGGTGGCTTAATGTGAATCTTTCTATTGTTTCTCGGATGAGGCGACAGTTTATATATGTATCCCGGAAAGCAGGGCAGGGGCCGAGTACGTGTGACATCAGAAAGAATGGACCGTTATTGGCTGTAAGGGCACTTACTGCGCTGCAACTGGCATTTGATCTTACAGCATCCGCTGGACTTGTTGTATGGAGGCAAACGGTGTACAGAAGGCTTCAACAGAGTGGCCTTTAATGTTGGAGACCCGCTGTCTGTTTACCGCTGGCGCACCTTCACAGCAGGTAACATCTAGATTGGAGCCGTCAGCGTTCACCTGGACGCTCGAACAGTGGGCCTGTGTTTCTTTCACAGATGGGTCCTGATTTTATCTGCAGACTGATTCTCGACTGATTCGCATCTGGAGGGCAAGTGGAACACGATTTTTGGAACCCAAACATTGAGCAAAGAGACCGATATCGACGAGGATCCCTAATGGTGTCGGCAGGAATTATTTTGACCACTCGAACACCTCTTCATGAAATGGTACGGGTCAATGAATAAGATTTAATTGCTGTCAGGTACTGTGAGGAGATCTTGGGATATTATGCGTGGTTGTTGTGAGGTGCTGTGGGCCAGACTTCGTAGTGATAGACGATAATGCTCGACCTCATAGAGCACGTTTTTTTTTTTTTCTTTTTTTTTTTGGGGGGGGGGGGGGGGGGGGGGGGTGGACCGTTGGCTGCTCGCTCTCCCTATTTGAATCCTAAGAGCAAGTCTGGGATGCGCTAAGGAGACGGGTTGCATCACGTCAGCATCCATCAACCACTCTCCAAGACTTGTGAGCAGCTCTCCAGGAAGGATGGGCGTTATTGCCTCAACATAATATTGATGACGTCATTTACAGGTTCCCCCTCGTTGTCAGGCCTGTATTGGCGCCGGAGGTGGTCACACCCATACTGAGCACATTAACCAGTTTTCAGAGTGTGTGTGCAAATCCGTTAAGTTGGAAAAAAACGAAGAACAGTTTTGTCTACCGTTATGCATGTTGCAGTTGATTACGTTCTGTATTCTTTACATAGCTTCTATTTTACTGTTTATACTGTTTTCTGGCAAAATAAACGCAACCTTGCAAAAGTACCATTTCTTGCTTTAATTTTGGACAACAGCGTGTAAGTGGATCAATGAAACGAAGATGAACGACTGTATACAACACTTCAGCAAGGCAGAGCGTCCGAAAAAAATGCCGTTATAACCTCACCAAGTGTGCGTGAGGTGTTCGCTGAGGCGAGGACGATCATAATAGTCAGTGCAATCTCCTAGCCACCTCGATCGCCTGATCTCCCTTATTGAGATTTTTACCTGTGGGACAAATTGGTGCGTTAGGTGTACTCAGTTAATCCCAACCAACTGGAAGAACTGCAGGAGAACATTGAAAATGTTTTTGCTGCTCACTCTCTGGTAGAGCTGTTAGACGTATCTCACAGCTTGATGGATTGAGCCCAGAGCTGCATTAATGTCAACGGTGCCCATTTCCAGCATCTACTGTGATGTTTATTAACAAGGGTCAATCGCACGTCAGTCTTATTGTAAACATTTTCCGAACCAATTTGATACTTTCCGCTCTGTACTATTCCCAGCTTTTGAGATCCCCTTTGTTTGTACGTAACGTAGCTGCAGAATGTGCGCACGTGTCGTGGGGTTTCCCCAGCGCTAGGCGGAGCCTGCGCGGGAGTCGGACGCGCGGGGTGGCTGGAGACTGCTTTGCTAATGGCGGCAAATGGGGCAGTTAAGTTGTTAAGGACTCCCGCACTGCATTGCTACTCAGGCCCGTCACTCGGGGAGCACGACAGCCGCAGCCTGCTGACTCATATTATTTTAGCACCAGCCGCCAGAGTCCTCGATCCGGTTTGAACGGACAGTCACCGATACCCGTCGATCAGCCTCGCCTGGCATACATTGCCTAGTAATGGTCTGAAACTGGTTTATTCGTATTTGGTAGTTCCACATCGAGGAGAGGTAACTGGAAAGACACACACTTCGCGCGGGCTCCCATGTCGGTGGTTTCGAGTCCTCCCTCTGGCATGGGTGTGCGTGTTGTCCTTAGTGTACGTTAAAGTTAGATTACGTCGTGTGTAAGCCTAGGGACCGATGACCTCAGCAGTAACTTACCACAAATTTCCAAAAATTTAACTGGAAATAGTACACTGAAGATCTCTGCAAGGAGTGGACTTGTCTGTTGACATGGTTGAGAAAGAAGTGGGATTCGATACGGAAGGTACGGGGCGTCCAGTATTAGAGATTAATACAGCTTTCAAACACTTGCAGTTAAGTAAGGCATAATAAGCACATAACATTCCTTCTGAAGCTTTGAAATTATTGGAGGGGCGGGAGCACTGCGTATTAAGCGATTATTAAGTTTATGTGTAGATTCTATGAGTCTCGAGACATACCTTCACACTTATGGAAAATTGTCATCCACACAATCTCGAAGAAAGGAATGGCACATATAGTACGTTAACACTGCGTTCTTAGAAATATGCTTTTCTACTATGTGACTTCAACGAAGCTAAAGATGATAGTGACGTTTAATAACTTATTAATTCGTACGTAAGTGGGAAGCATCCACTGTGCGCGCTCCAATCTCTGAATTATGCACGAGGCATACACTTAGAAGCACTGAAAACTACAGTTACTCAGATCTCCTATTTTCTAACAGAATTACTGAATGAAGCTTCGCTGCTAACAAGGGAACCTCCCCATCGCACCCCCCCCCCCCCCCCCCCCCCCTCATATTTCGTTATAAGTTGGCACAGTGGATAGGCCTTGAAAAACTGAACACAGATCAATTGCGAAAACAGGAAGAAGTTGTGTGGAACTATGAAAAAATAAACAAAATATACAAACTGAGTAGTTCAAGGGAAGATAGGCAACATTAAGGACGCTGGGAACGCAGGAGCGCCGTGGTCTCTTGGTAACGTGAGCAGCTGCGGAACGAAAGGTCCGTGGTTCAAATCTTCCACCGAGTGAAAAGTTTAATTTTTTATTTTCAGTTTATGTGACAAACTCTTATGTTTTCATCACTTTTTTGGGAGTGATTATCACATCCACAAGAAAACCTAAATCGGGCAAGGTAGAAGAATCTTTTTACCCATTCGCCAAGTGTACAAGTTAGGTGGGTCGACAACATATTCCTGTCATGTGACGCACATGCCGTCACCAGTGTCGTATAGAATATATCGGATGGGAGGAATCGGTTGACCTATGACCTTGCGATCAAATGTTTTCTGTTCCCATTGGAGAGGCACGTCCTTTCGTCTACTAATCGCACGGTTTTGCGATGCGGTCACAAAACACAGACACTAAACTTATTACAGGAAACAGAGATGTCAATGAACGAAAGGACAGATAATAACTATGCAAAAATAAAGAAAGTAAAATTTTCAGTCGAGGGTAGACTTGAACCGAGGACCGCTCAGTCTCCAGCTGCTCACGCTACCACGGGACCACGACGCTCCTAAGCCCACAGTATTCATTATGTTGCTTTTGTGGCCCATGCACTACTAAGTTTGTATATTTTGCTTATTTTTTCACAGTTCCACACAACTTCTTCCTGTTTTCTCACTTGATCAGTGTTCAGTTTATCAAGGCCTATCCACTGTGCCAACTTATAACTAAATCTGAGGGGGGTGCGATGGGGAGGTTCCCTTGTAAGTAGGGTCCCAGACATGTGCGAAACTGCGAACGTAGTTGTTGTTGTTGTTGTTCTGGTCTTCAGTCCTGAGACTGGTTTGATGCAGCTCTCTATGCTACCCATACAGTAAAGCTGCATGCCCTCGGGAAAAATTACGGCTGTAGGTTCCCCTTGCTTTCAGCCGTTCGCAGTACCAGCACAGCAAGGCCGTTTTGGTTAGTGTTACAAGGTCAGATCACTCAATCATCTAGACTGTTGCCCCTACAACTACTGAAAAGGCTGCTGCCTCTCTTCAGAAATCACACAGGAGGATCTTCGTTCTTAGTCCACATCAGAATGTCTTAGACGATGCAGTTAATCGAGTGCTCGAAACAATTCATGATACACAAGAAAAATTCGCAATAGCAACAGGAATACACATAGCCGGTGCCTTGTTCGCGAGGCTACGAGAGATGCAGATGTAAACAGTCCTATACCATTTACTCGATTACTGCAAGGATAGGATGGCTTAATGTCAAGAACGAAAATAGAAGTTACCAAGGAAATAGCTGAAGGATGCCCATAAGGCGAGATATGCAGGCCAATTTTCTGGGATATTGCCACAGATTCACGCCTAAACAATCTGGACGAAGATGATAGGGTTAACGGTACAGTAGCATATGCCGACGACTCACTAGTGGTAGCAACAGCAAACTTGAGAGCGCAACTTGAAAGCAAGGCTGGACAACTCCTTGTAAAAATAATTAACTGGTGCAGCCACAACAAGCCCACAATCGTACCAAACAAGACAGCATATTTACTCATGAAAGGGGCACTGCAGAGAAACCCCACCGTAAGACTGAACAACACTAGCATAGTGAAAGAAAAACAAGATACCTAGGCATATACTTCAAGGAACGATAAACATACAACGCGCACGTAAGACTTACAATTCTTGAAGCTAGAACAACAATGCAGAAACTTGCGTCGCTAAACTCAGTTCACTACAGACTGCCACTGCAGACGCTAAGAATGTACCATACAACGCTCTTTGAGCAAATGCCGGGATACATCGACCTTCAGTCGCGCCCCACAAAATCGCTGTGAGACGTGGACAAAGACGTGTATTGGTCAGGATGTTAGAAGAATTTGGCACCACGTCCGTGGAAACCTAAGCGTTGTATTTGCAGCGCACACCGTTTACATAACCATTAAAAACAGAGCTGCAGCATACTGGCTCAAACAAGGAAGATGGTTCAAATGGCTCTGAGCACCATGGGACTTAACTTCTGAGGTCATCAGTCCCCTAGAACTCAGAACTACTTAAACCTAACTAACTTAAGGACATCACACACATCCATGTCCGAGGCAGGATTCGAACCTGCGACCGTGGCAGTCGCGCGGTTCCAGACTGTAGCGCCGAGAACCGCTCGGCCACCTCGGCCGGCGCAAACAGGGAAGACTGGGCAATCACTGTACATGAGATAACTGAGGAACATATTACAGAGAAACATCAGTTAAATTTTAGGAGGGTTGAGACATAGCAAAGAGAATGGGAAGCATCTCACAAAGCTCGTCGGGTCTTCTCCTTCCTTACGAACATCTGGAATCGCTTAACGCTCAGACATGTTCATCCGAGTCACGGTGTGTTACACGCCCTGACGGGCCATGGCGTTTACCCTACACACCTACATCACTTCAGCCTTACCTAAAGTGATACATGTGAATGTGTAAAACAGCGATCCCTCGAACACGTAACACTAAAAGACGATACACTCCCACAGCTAAGGCCAGTGACAGGAATCGAAGACAAAGGGCAGACATTAAGAGGCCCAGATAAATGGACCATGCCTAACCGGCTCACTGATGGAAAATCAAGAGTGCTGCACTAGACTTATATGCAGCAAATACCATACACAAAACCACGACCACGCACAAACCATACGCCACAGCATGATACATGGGACAACAGAGATTCAAACACTGATGTGGGAACAGATGATGACATGAACGTACTAGTATTACCGTGTACAGGTACATAAACGGCATAGTAGCAGATCACACGAATGCAACTATACTACAGACACCGAATGTAGAGATAAGCTAGTAACAAGAAATAAAAGAACGAATTTTCATTTTTGTACAGAGACAACACATAATTCGTTAGTTTTTTGGATCATTATTTTCAAAGATGTAACTGTGTAATATGTAAACTGTATAAGATAGAAACTTCAAAACATATGAATTTTAAAATATTGTGCAAAAATATACATATGCAGTATCGTAAGACTTAATTACACAAACATGACCTCAAAAGATAGATAATAAATGTCTTTCGGGAAGGCGAATTCACCCTCCCGAGGCTCGTCTCCCGCTTATGGCGCGGGTAAATGGAGTAAGTAATAGCAGTAGCGAATAGTACTGTTAAACCTCACACACAAACCACGGGAGTAAGCATTGTCGGATAGAAAGAATATGCTAATTCAGGTGCGACCGGCTCGAAATTTTTACCGAAGCCCTCCCACTTGAAATAGTCAGGTAAAAGGATCTGTTTTAGTATCTAAATCTTTCCTTTCGTCTATTATTTCTTCTTAAGAATAGGGCAAAATTTTTCGTTCCCCAAAACGTACTTTATGTATGAGATGTTTTATAATTAACTATGTAATTACGTAAAAGACAAACAACAGCACTGAGAGAAGCTGTGTAAAAGACGAAGTCTCTGTCTCTGCGGCGTGTTACTAATTCTTATTAGCAAACGACCCACCACAGTTATCAAGGCGATGTTTCGCCCTGTAATGTTAGTAAATAAAAAATATAGTTGAGTAGATAGGGCGTGAGCAGTGACAGCAAAGAACAGCAGCATGCACTGAAGTGGGGTAGAAGGGGTCATTTGCTGTACGGTTACATTTATGCTTTGGTGCAAAGACTTTGTGGTATCTTGAACTAGTAGGAGTAAGGTGGCCGTTGACACTGCCAACGAGGGCCCCGAGTAAATGAACGACGGAGTGACAGAATTATCACCTGGATGTACGACTTGAGAGTCGAATGACGTACGAGTAGATGTTATGTTGACGTTCATTTATAAAGCTTTTTAAAGAGCTACTTGTTTTGGGATCTGTCTGTACGTGTCAATTACTGGATTGAAAAGTTAAATTCAGAAGAGTTTTAACTGAAGAATCGAATTCATTTAGTGCATGGAATAGTTAATACTTTCCTACTTTCCTACGAAACGAAGTCCACAAGAAGTAGTTCGAACACGGCTATGGGACGGATTAGCCGTACCACAAGAATAATGAAAAAAAGTAACCATATGTTCACAAGATTTATTAAAGGTCACGTAATTGAGGGAGTGACAGATACAACGCGAATATATCACTGATACCTGTGTAACTTGCGTTCCATCGTAATACATTTTTCAACTGTCGCACCATAACCGTAACAGCTAATGCATACAAACTGGTCAGAAGAATGATAAACAGCAGAATGAAAAATTAAAAAATAAAAAACGAGGTCCTGTTACACGGCGATCAGTTAGGCATTCGGAGAGCGAGGCAGTTCTGCCGTTGTGATTGATAAATGAAGAAAGTCAAGACACGTGCTACTAGGGAAAGCTGTAGACGATTTAAAGTGTTTCAAGATGAACGAAAACCTGAGAAAGCCGTAGGAAATGATAGACAATATAAAATTTTTACAGTAACGAAGAGGGATCTTTAAGAATGGAGGAACAAGAACGAAGTGATCATACTAAAAAGGGTGTAAGAAATGGATGTAGTCTTTCACCCCTGTTGTTCAATCTACACTCCTGGAAATGGAAAAAAGAACACATTGACACCGGTGTGTCAGACCCACCATACTTGCTCCGGACACTGCGAGAGGGCTGTACAAGCAATGATCACACGCACGGCACAGCGGACACACCGGGAACCGCGGTGTTGGCCGTCGAATGGCGCTAGCTGCGCAGCATTTGTGCACCGCCGCCGTCAGTGTCAGCCAGTTTGCCGTGGCATACGGAGCTCCATCGCAGTCTTTAACACTGGTAGCATGCCGCGACAGCGTGGACGTGAACCGTATGTGCAGTTGACGGACTTTGAGCGAGGGCGTATAGTGGGCATGCGGGAGGCTGGGTGGACGTACCGCCGAATTGCTCAACACGTGGGGCGTGAGGTCTCCACAGTACATCGATGTTGTCGCCAGTGGTCGGCGGAAGGTGCACGTGCCCGTCGACCTAGGACCGTACCGCAGCGACGCACGGATGCACGCCAAGACCGTAGGATCCTACGCAGTGCCGTAGGGGACCGCACCGCCATTTCCCAGCAAATTAGGGACACTGTTGCTCCTGGGGTATCGGCGAGGACCATTCGCAACCGTCTCCATGCAGCTGGGCTACGGTCCCGCACACCGTTAGGCCGTCTTCCGCTCACGCCCCAACATCGTGCAGCCCGCCTCCAGTGGTGTCGCGACAGGCGTGAATGGAGGGACGAATGGAGACGTGTCGTCTTCAGCGATGAGAGTCGCTTCTGCCTTGGTGCCAATGATGGTCGTATGCGTGTTTGGCGCCGTGCAGGTGAGCGCCACAATCAGGACTGCATACGACCGAGGCACACAGGGCCAACACCCGGCATCATGGTGTGGGGAGCGATCTCCTACACTGGCCGTACACCACTGGTGATCGTCGAGGGGACACTGAATAGTGCACGGTACATCCAAACCGTCATCGAACCCATCGTTCTACCATTCCTAGACCTGCAAGGGAACTTGCTGTTCCAACAGGACAATGCACGTCCGCATGTATCCCGTGCCACCCAACGTGCTCTAGAAGGTGTAAGTCAACTACCCTGGCCAGCAAGATCTCCGGATCTGTCCCCCATTGAGCATGTTTGGGACTGGATGAAGCGTCGTCTCACGCGGTCTGCACGTCCAGCACGAACGCTGGTCCAACTGAGGCGCCAGATGGAAATGGCATGGCAAGCCGTTCCACAGGACTACATCCAGCATCTCTACGATCGTCTCCATGGGGGAATAGCAGCCTGCATTGCTGCGAAAGGTGGATTTACACTGTACTAGTGCCGACATTGTGCATGCTCTGTTGCCTGTGTCTATGTGCCTGTGGTTCTGTCAGTGTGATCATGTGATGTATCTGACCCCAGGAATGTGTCAATAAAGTTTCCCCTTCCTGGGACAATGAATTCACGGTGTTCTTATTTCAATTTCCAGGAGTGTATATATCGAAAATGAAATGACAGAGCTAAATGAGTACTTCAAGACTGGGAATAAAATTGTGTGAAAGGATATCACTGACCAGTTCCTCAGATGACATTGCCGTCCTGAGTGGAAGCGAGTATGAAATACAACTCGAATGGAATGAACAGTTTAAGATGTAGAGAGTGTGGACTGATAGTAAGCCGAAGAAACACGAAAGTAACTAGGAGACGGGGAAACATTGTTAGCAATAAATCAACATGAAAATTAGAGACCACGAGGTAGTACAAGCGAAGGAATTTTGCTACTTAGCGAGCAAATTAATCCAGGAAGGAAATTAATCATCCGAAATTATTTCGCTAAACGCAAATCAGCTGCATTAAGCATACATCTGCCATCCGACTGTAACGTATTGGAATGGGTGCCAGACCAGGACTCGAATACGGACCGATCCAAACTTCCATATGTCATTTTGTCTAGAACCTTATACTATAATCCACTGAATTCATCCCCTAACGTTGGTTTCAAGGAATTCGCATTCAGCGAATTAATTTCGAATTATTTCGCACAGCTGTGGATCGTCAACGTGTTTGTTCTCACAGATATTCAAGTAAGTAAACTAACATATGACGGACGAGACAAGGAAGACCTAAAAGGCGGATTAGCAGAGGCAAATAGTGAATTCGTAGCCAAGATGTGTCTCCTAATAGCAAACATCGTCCTCAATCTGAGGAAGAAATTCCTAAGAACATGGGTGTTGAAAGTGTGGTGACCTGATAAGAAGAGGAATGAGTAGATTCTCCGCAGAATCGGAGAAGGAAGGAAGATACGGAAAACAATGTCAAGAAAAAGTGACTGGATGATAGTACATATGGTAAGATATCAGGGAATAACTTCCACGCCGGCCGCGGTGGTCTTGCGGTTCTAGGCGCGCAGTCCGGAACCGCGCGACTGCTACGGTCACAGGTTCGAATCCTGCCTCGGGCATGGATGTGTGTGGTGTCCTTAGGTTAGTTAGGTTTAAGTAGTTCTAAGTTCTAGGGGACTGATGACCACAGCTGTTAAGTCCCATAGTGCTCAGAGCCATTTGAACATTTTTGAATAACTTCCACGGTACAATGGGGAGCCGTAGCGGGTAAAAGCTGTAGGGGGAGACAGCTGTTTGAATACATCCAACAAAGTGTAGCAAGAGCTCTTGTCTGGTGGAATCCGCTGTCCTACACCACCCGACATTCCCTGTGCTAATTAACAAAAAGAAAAAAATAGCTAGCACAGAAAACGTACATTGCAACAGATACAAATGAGTCTCCTAGGGGAAAATACAGTCTCCACTCATTTGCTGTGAACTCCGACTGCCGCAGAAAATTCCTGTTGGAGAAACCTTTCAACGTACCACTGTGCCGCTGCTTTGCCGCTGCCGTGAACTTTGCCGTATGAAGCAGCACGACGGTTATTTAGTTACCTGTGCGCTGGTACAAGCCGTAATGCTGTGAACAACGCCGCTGCAGTGGTACACAGCAAAGCTACCCAATTACCTCACGACTCGCTAGAGCTTTTGCTCCATCACTGACACTACCAGAGTCACCGAGGCAGGTGGAGGAGTCGTTGGCACGCTGGCCTCACATTCGGGAGGACGACGGTTCAGATCCATGCCCGGTCATACTGGTTATCCGTGATTTCCACATATCTCCTAAGGCAAATGCCGGAATGGGTCCTGTGAAAGGACACTGCCGGTTTCATTCTCCATCTTTCTACAATCCGAGCTTTTTCTCCGACTCTTTGGCAACGAGAAGTGAACCTCTAATCATCCTCCAACTTCTTCACTACCGAGTCCAGAATATTAAAAGCTGTTTACACTTATAATGTCAGTACTAAACAAAACAGGCGTTCAATAAGTAATGCAACACTTTTGTTTGTCTCTGCCAGTTTTGGTTGAAAACATGCGGAAGTTGTTGTAGGACGTCGTGGAATATTCCCGCTTCAGTGCCCAAAGGTCCATAAAGTTTTGATTGGCGGCGGCGCCATACGTAGCCTTCAAAATGCCTTCTGTAATGGAATGTGTTCCACACAGGGAGCTGTCATTGAGTTTCTTTTGACGGGAAATCAGAACATCGCAGATATTCATAGGCGCTTGCAGCACGTCTGTAGAGAACCTTCAACATTGCAGCGCGTCTGCAGTCGTTGGTTAATATATTAAAAAAAGTAGAAACCCGCCTCGACTGCGAAAAATGCACCTAGTGTTTACCTAGGTTTCGGCGTAGATAACTACACCTTCTTCTGAACAATAAAACCCACAAGTGCCTAAAAAGACCCTTGTCAATTATTAAAAGAACACCATGGCTATACATTTATAAACGAAAAAAGGGAAACACAAACAGTACATATGTACAAAGTGTAAACCGTTACTTAACTCAATGGTGCAACCTCCACCTCACACCGGCTTATGTTCGATGGGCCACGACCCGCCATTTCTTCATCTCCATGACAATGCAAGGTCTCATACAAGTCTACGTGCCCGAGAGTAGCCCACAAAACTTCAGTGGACAGTTCTTTCCCATCCTCCCTGCAGCCCGCATCGCCCATCTTCCACCTTACATCTGTCCGACCCAACGAAGACTGCCCTCCACAGGAAGCAGCGCGTCGATGATGGGGCGTTTATTGTTGCAGTGAGACGTTGGCTCAGACGTTGACCAGCACAGTGACACCACGAGGACATACAGGTCCCCACAGTAAGGTGCCGTATGGCAGTCTCATTCTGCGGAGATTGCATTGAAAGATACGTTTCTGTAGCCGAACGAGTGTGGAATAATATGGTGTATGGCAGACCTGAACAACACCAAACTGTCTTAGGAAATGTGCTGCATTATTTATTGTACGCTCCTCGTGCAGAAATATATCCAATTAGTTGTTTGGTCCTTCCTCACCAGAACACCAACGGAAACCAATACATTAGTGGCGCTGTGAACAATTCCTCAATGACCATGGAATCATATGAAACAATCCAGTTACATGACGGAAAAATGGCTGTAGCAACGTTTGGAAGAGGAACCGCAAAAACAACAACAAAACAACTGAAAGAAGCTGCTTAATTGTACGTCTGACAGGGGTAAAATAATGCGACTGTCGATTTTTATAGGAACACTGGTGAATCCGGCAATGCTTCACAATTGGTAAATACGTATGCGAACTGGATGTGCGGAATAATCTGGGGTATCCCTGGGAACTGTCCCACGACACAAATTTTTGGCTTCTCGTTGCGACATCACCAACACTGAATATATTGAAATCAAAATTATAATTTGCACGTATAATATGATTGAAAAAGACTCCATTGTTTCTGTTTTTTATTATTATTATTTTAAAGTCTTTTTTAATTTTTTGTGCACCATACAATTACAGAACTTCAGAATACGCAACATTTTTGTTCTTTCGATAATCAGTGGTAAGAGTACCACCTGGTTTTCTGAATTACTAGTTCGTGAAAGGGCAAGATGCCAGCCAAAATATTTGTCTAATTGTTTAATTATCATGCTATCGCAGTTAAAAAGCTGGCTGCTAGATATAAGACAGACTAGCACTTTTATACCACATACCTCTTCCATTATTTACGCAAAAATTTTTGCTTGAAAATATAGTATGTGTTCTGATACTATAGGGTATAGTTTCTGTTTTAGGGGTACAGTGTGGTAAAATTGAAACTACCCTCCCGAAAACAATGAAAGACTGCTTAGAACAGCGCTACATCATTCGGTTTATCCCTCATGTGAAATACTGCTTCATAAAGGAATCATTTAGTACTAACTGGGGTACCTGGCTTCTCTCAAGGTGTTGATATGAGATTTTCTGATAACTGGGATACAAGGATAAACTTTAAAAGTCTAAGAGGTAAAAAGAATTTTATTGAAAGCATGTTCTAACTATTTACAATACTTGTTTAAAAACAACATTTTTCGATTTGTTGTCCGACGTACATGCAGTTGACCGTGAGAGGAGCAGGAGTATTTGAGGTTGATGCCGCATTATTTTAAAGTTTCTCCTTCAGCTTTGTTAAACATAAAACTGTAGGCTCATTTAACTGGAAATTGCAGTCTTTTAAATTGGAATGGTAGTTCAGTAGCGATCAGTGGTATTCTGGGATGAATAGTGTGTGTCCTTTGTACTTTCTAGCCATAAATTCGGCTTCGATGATGTTATTCGATGGCTGCTTGAAGATCACCCTTGTTCCAGGGCATGGTTTCGGTGAGTTAAGAGTCCTGAGTAGTAAGGTCTGATATCCAGTTTTAAGTTCAAAATGGTTCAAATGGCTCTGAGCACTATGCGACTTAACTTCTGAGGTCACCAGTCGCCTAGAACTTAGAACTAATTAAACCTAACTAACCTAAGGACATCACATACATCCATGCCAGAGGCAGGATTCGAACCTGCGACTGTAGCGGTCGCTCGGCTCCAGACTGTAGCACCTGGAACCGCACGGCCACTCCGGCCGGCTCCAGTTTTAAGTGGCAGACAGCGTAAGCACTCCGGATACTTGCAAAGAGTTTAGAAAATCTGTAGGTAAGTTCGCACTTTTCTTCAACCTTTAGCATCGTGTTGATCATTTGTGTATTATCTCTTCACCGGGAATTTTCTTTTGAAGATTAATGTTGATATCGTCGACAATATTAATTTTAGTTGCCAAAATAAGCGTTTCAGATAGCCTGTCCGCATTGGTATAGTTGTGAAGATTGTTTGGATACATTCGGTCGATGAGTTCGTTTTCAACAGTGACTGTGTTGCAGAAATTGAGTTTAATGAGGCCGGTCGTCTGGTCAGTATGATATGTGACTTCGCCAGTTTGTATAAGTTGTTAACCAAATGTGCTGTTGTTTCGCCTTTCGACAATTCAACTCTCATATTTTTTGTCAGTCGGCGTATTTGTATGTGTGGCCAAGGATTTGAATTTTTTAAGCATGCATTGCATGTTG
This sequence comes from Schistocerca piceifrons, assembly GCF_021461385.2. NCBI lineage: Eukaryota > Metazoa > Arthropoda > Insecta > Orthoptera > Acrididae > Schistocerca > Schistocerca piceifrons. The sequence goes on along the minus strand of NC_060139.1, from coordinate 1,089,597,454 downwards.
TGTGCTGATGTTGACTTTGGCATATCTGGAAGTGTTTGTCGGCCGGCCGGAGTGGCCGTGCGGTCCTAGGCGCTACAATCTGGAGCCGACCGACCGCTACGGTAGCAGGTTCGAATCCTACTTCGGGTATGGATGTGTGTGATGTCCTTAGGTTAGTTAGGTTTGATCAGTTCTAAGTTCTAGGCGACTGATGACCTCAGAAGTTAAGTCGCATAGTGCTCAGAGCCATTTGAACCATTTGAAGTGTTTGTCTAAAATCTCCTGAGAGTATGAATGGAGCACCTCCCGGTACATCATAGTTTTCTCGCAAGTCTTCTAATGTTCTGTCCATGGATTCGAATGTTTCTTTTTATGTGTCATCGTGCATTCATCCCAGAACATAATTTTAGCTCAAGATGCTCTTGAAATTTTACAAACCGGGAATTTTTATTCGGCTGTATTCAGTGGTAGCTGTAGAGACGAATGGGCATTTCCTCCTCCTTCCATCAGTGTGGCTGAAATTCCGGATGATGCCTGTGCACGTGTAATGTGTTGTTTAGCACGTACTCCTGCCAGCAGTAGATTTATTAGAAATGCTTTCCCCGGTGCCACCTGGTGCGTCCAAGTAAATAATCCCACCAGTGTTGTTGTCAATCCGGTCCATGATAACTTTGTAAATTCACTTTTGAGTGCCATTGAGGCGTGGTATCAGGTGAGCAACGTATTGAACTAGTTCGTTGATGTTGTAGCTTTTTTCCTTTGTAATTTCGCAGTTTAGCAGACTGATAGAATCTTTTCGTGGTGCTTGCATCCCATGTTGTGCAAAGGTCTGGTTGTTCATTGCTAAGCATTTTTCTTCTAGGGGAATTAGTTTTTCTTTGAAAATGTTGTTGTTGAATTCGATGGTCAGTTCAGGATGAGATTGTCAGATTTGGTGTAGTATTTCATGGCTCACACTCTCTCTGAAGGAGTCCATAGCTGTTTTGGATTTGATGGATTGAATGTTGTTAGAATTATGGCGAATAAATCTCTCATTTGTTCAGCTGAGGATGTTGTGAGGCTTCTTGTAGTGTTAATTCACTGTGGTTGTCGTTTTCCCGTAGTCTAAGCGTTGACATGCTTCTCTGCACGTCTGTCATACGTAACCGTCACGAGTCTTGATATCTGTGAAACTTGATGGTCTCAGTATTGCATATAGGAATACCCAGAGATAGAAACATTCGGTGTTGTTCGGAGGTATAGTGTAGTCTCGGCCTAGTGCGTCAGTATTCATGATTCCTGGGTGATCTGCTGCTGGAGATCCTTATTTTCATGGCTGAAAGATTTTTCTTGTTACGTTTCACGTACAATAGCTAGGGACGTCGACATACAGTAATGTTTCCGCGAATGGATCCGTTTGACGTAGCTGGTAAAAAGCTGTTAATGTCGTGTTCTGAGGTGGTTTGCTTATAATTTTTCAGGCGGTGTCTTTTGTGGAGTGAACTCTCTGTCCATTCTTCAAATGTACTTTTAAATGTTGCACAGCACAATCGCGTTCGTGCTTGTGAAAACCGAAAATCCGCCACACTGCTTCGTTACTGTCAGTGTATCTTCCCATTTGCTACATGAGGATGTCGTCGTTTCCTTTTTGTTGTTCGCTGTCTTCGGTTATTTGAAATACTTTTTGTTAGGCTTTTTTAAAGACAAGGTGTACAGCAATAACCCCAAAACCACTGTTCAGCCGAAAACACCCAATCAGGAGGTCATTGACAGCATCGATGTTCCGACACTTTAGCAAGTCACGCAGAGTTTTGCTATTCGTCTGCGCCACATCATCGCCAATGATGGCAGGCACATCGGGCACGTTATAAGCTAAATCTGAATATTTGTAGTGGCATTTACATGTTGAACAAAGTGTGTGCACACCGTAGTTTGTAACTAATTTACGTTTCTTTTCGTATTTCAATAATTGTCACCCTGTACTTACAGAATATTTGGTAAATTTGACTGAATTGCGGAATTCTACGTTTATGCAAGCTTGGCACACTTTAGAATGTAGTGTCGTATAAGGTGCTACCCATTGATTATCTCTTTCCAGTTCGTCGCTTCCTCGTATTCGTACTTTTGCTGTGAAGCGACCGCTTTTGAGTGAACTTACTTTGTATCTGGGTTAGAAATCGACTCTGGTTTGTGTGTCGTCCAAGTATGACTTTTTTTTATTTTTATTTTTTTTATACATCTTTCATCACTCATACATGGCGAATCGGGATTTAATGGCTCGCTTGGTCCGTGAATCGTTGTTCGCTACTATGTCGTAAAGTTCCGGATCTTCTTGTGGATTGGGAAGTCGTGCTTGGATGCTTTGTCGATTTCTGTGGGATGAATTCTGTCGTATAGCCATATGAGATTGTGTCAGTGAGGCAGTTCTCGTTCTTGCCGTTCGACCGTGGACATCCAGCACCTAACAGTTGCAAAGATGTGGTATTTTGTGATGACTTCAATAAATCTCATTTGTTTTAATGAGAAAACTCGGGCTACTTTGCCGTTATCGATGCATGGGAGCTTGTCCGTATCTTAGTTGTTCTTTGATTTCTTGCCACGACGAGTTGCATGTGAACATAATGAAGATGTCAAGTCATCCATATTTTCTGATGTACGTCATGTCATCTTGACCGTATTCATGCATGTGTCTCGGGATTCGTATGCATGATGAGGGTAGGATTACCATTGTTCCAGTGTCGTCAATGTTTCCGCAATTCGTGACTGCGTCTCGAAGGCGGATGTGTTCCTCCGTGCGTGGTTTCTTATGATTCATATATATCTACCACAAACTGTTGGAATAAACGGTAAGTGTTTAGAATGTTATTGTATGTTACATTGTCTCTGATCATCAAGCTGCGCATAGAACTCCTTGCAAGTGAGTTATTTGTTTGTTTATACACCTGATTCGGGTTGGATATGTTTCACGTTAAAATGATATCCGTCCTCACTGCGAAGAGATATAAAAAGGTATTAAAGGGAGTCATATGAACTGTGTGGCAGCTTGTATTTTCATTGTCCACAATTACGATGGCGACTTGGTCTATCTGAGGTGCATTAAATTGACTTCCTCCTCTCCAGACGTTCTTTTGTCGACTCGAATTATAACTTTATAGTGATCAGAAATCATTCGGTCTATTGCTGTTTTGAGTACATTTGTGTAAGATCCTTTGTACATCTTGGACTACTTCTCGTCCCTATCCACTGATATTTTTGCATCGTTGATCAGTTTCTGTTTCTTCAAAAATATTGAAATGTGTGTGAATTCCTAAGGGACCAAACTGTTGATGTCATCGGCCCCTAGACTCACATACTACTTAAACTAACTTATGCTAAGAACAACACACACACCCATGCCCGAGGGATGACTCGAACCTCAGGTGGGAGAGGCCACGCAATCCGTGACATGGCGCCTCAAACCACACGGCCACTACGTGCGGCTTTGTTTCTTCATTTCTGATGAAATAAACTTACAGAAATTTATGATGTTCGTCGGTCAGCGGTAGAAATGATCCGATTTGTGATATATTTGACTTTCGACGGAAAAAGCATGATCGATTTCATCTCTGTTAGTGTTGATTGAAGTGACACCGAAAGAACTCATTTGGAAGTAGGCGTTGTACGCTTCAATATTTTGAAGAACGTGTTCTGATTCTGGAGTTTCCCCTGTCATGCAGTGTAAAAATTCCTGCGGATGTGCCTCCAGTGGAGGTAATCGAAATTTTCCATGCATGCAAAAAATCCTGGCGTATCTCTACTGAATTTTTTTTTTTCGCGTTCCAGAATTGACGGATGTTATTCGCTTTTACGATGACCACGTATTTTTGTTTGTGATATTCAGTCGTCGCGTCGTAGTGGTTCAAATGGCTCTGAGCACTATGGGACTTAACATCTGAGTTCATCAGTCCCCTGGAACTTAGAACTACTTAAACCTGACTAACCTAAGGACATCACACACATCTATGCCCGAGGCAGCATTTTAACCTGCGGCCGTAGCAGTCGCGCGGTTACGGACTGATTAGGCTAGAACCGCTCGGCCACCGCGGCTGGCTGCCGGCAGTGCAGACAAGTAAACAGGCAAATGTGTTGATCGATATGGTCCCAAGACCAGGAGATGCGCAGCAGGCGATTCCGCGCTGTTAGCAAAGGCAGTAGCATCGGTCGTCTGCTGCCGTAGCCCATTTACAACATATTTCGCTGCACTGTCCTAAGGGATACATTGCACAGGGATTCATAACCAGTTCCAGGCACCATGAGCTTTCCTGAGAAAATCCCTGCGGGATACCATCGTTGAAGTCGATAACTGGAAATATAAACGTTTTTACAGGTAAAAGGCGTAATAGCAATGAGCTCGAACAACTTTGACAGCGTAAAGGACTAAGCAATGTAAAATAGAAGTGAGAGCTCACTTTTAACAGTATTTCACTTAGCACTACGATTATCAACGTAAATCAGCAGATTATTTCAATGTCAATATGCACATGATGGGAAGGGGTATTTTCAGTCACTCCTGCTGCGTTCGAGATGTCAGTATTTGTGTTACGTATTTCTTATTGGAGGGCCCTTCTCTTTCTGTCTTGCATTCCTGTAGTTTGACAGTTCTGCCTGTAGGCTCACAAAGTGTGTCGGTTTTGTTATTAACAGCGAGTACGACCAGCCTGTGGGTGATTTTTTCCTCAGCCGGTCACATTGGAAGCCCAGCCACACGAACTACTCCTAAGACAAGCAACTGAAAAGCATCCTGTGGAAAACACAGCTTGTAATTTTCCTGGATTTATTACCTTATTCGAGGTCTTTACTTTTCATTTTACTATATTATCGAAAAAGTAAATGAGGAATTTGTGAATTCTGGAATTAAAAAATAAAAACGATTCTAGTAAAGTGTTCTTGCAGAGAAGGGTGGAGGGGGCAGAATATAATCCACTTGCTTCCATCCGTGGGTCTGGCAATTAGTTTTAAGCGTGCAGAAAAATACTTTAACTCTTAGAGTTACAACAATATAAAAAATTAATTTTAAAACGAATAGAATGAGAAAGTGGCAAAAAGTTAACAATCAATTGTTTTAACGAGGCGGTTTCGCTTTCGAGCCACTGGGAAAAACAGTTTTCAAGCATCAATGATTTCATGAGATATATTTAAGCTATTTCGCATGTTTCCTAGACACAAACACACATCTTGAAACTTCCATGATTTCATAACATTTAAACAAATTATAGTCCGAAGTAACAAGGAAAAATGAGCCTAAAATGTAATAAATTTATATCAAGCGTACGTACTGCCCTAGTGGTTTCATGTCAAAATCACTGATAACAGCTGTAGCACAAGCTTAAATTTACGTTACAATATCTCTGAATATACTCACAATCAATAATATCCTCAATACGATTACTATGAAAAAGATCACATGTGACGATCTGCTGCAATCACACAGCACAATCTCAGTGTACAACTTGGCACTGGTACTTAAAGAAAATGTTGGTTACAGGTGGACACCACTCGTACTCAAAGGTTTAAGGGATATGTGTGAGCCGGCCGGAGTGGACGTGCGGTTCTAGGCGCTACAGTCTGGAACCGAACGACCGCTACGGTCGCAGGTTCGACTCCTGCCTCGGGCATGGGTGTGTGTGATGCCCTTAGGTTAGTTAGGTTTAATTAGTTCTAAATCCTAGGCGACTGATGACCTCAGACGTTAGGTCGCATAGCGCTCAGAGCCATTTTTGGATATGTGTGGTTCCCTGACAACGAAGACTATAATCTCTCTCTTTCTCTCTCTTTCTCTCTCTTCTGACCGACACGCACACTAGTGGAAATTGTTCTCGTACGTTTTCCTGAACGGCGAGTATTCATCAGAGACAAGGATAAGGCAAAGAGTGCTCCAGGGAAATTTGACAGGACCACCATTGTTTTCTGTATACGTAAATAAGCTGGCGGTCGGGGTGGGCAGCGGTCTGCTGTTGTTAGCTGATGGTGCTGTACTGTACAGGAAGGTGTCGAAGTTGAGTCACTGTATCGGTGTACAAGATGACTTAAAATTCCTAGTTGGTGTGATGAGTGGCAGATGGCTCTAAATGTAGGAGAATGTAAGTAAATGCGGATGAGTAGGAAAAGCAAGCCCATAAAATTCAGATGGAGCATTTGTAGTGCCCTCTTGGCACAATATAGTCGTTTAAAAATCTGGGCGGAACGTTGCAAAGCATTGTGAAGTGAAGTGAAGCTGATAGTAGTGTGGTAGGGAAGGTGAATGGTCGATTATGGTTTAATGAGAGAATTTTATGAAAGCGTGGTTCATCTGTAAAGGAGACAGCATGAAGGATACCGATGCGCTCTATTCTTGAGTACTGCTCGAATTTATGGGATCCGTACCCGGTTGCATTAGAGGAAGACACCGAAGCCAGTCAGAGGCGGGATTCTGGATTTGTTACCGGTAGGTTTGAACAACATACAGATATTGCTAAGATGCTTCGGAAGCTTAAATAGGAATCCATGACGGTAAAGAGACGTTTTTTTCGAAGCACAAGAAAGGAAATGAGTATAGTGCTATAGAGTATCCTCTGCCACACGCCATACGGCGGATTGCGAAGTATGTATGTAGATGTAGATGTAGAAATAGGACTGCGAAAAGAGTACTGCGTTAAGATACCGTGGGCTAGATACTCTCCAACACACTAAATCCTCCAAATTGAAAGTGTAAGCTGCATAGTATGGATAGCCACAAAAAGAAATGAAAGGAGTTATCATACCCATTTGAAACTTCCTGGCAGATTAAGCCTGGTTGCCGGCCTGGGACTCGAAGTTCGGATCTTTCCCTTTCGCGTGGAAGGGCTCACCGACTGACCTACCCGGTCGCGACTCACAACGCTTCCTCACAGCTTCCCTTCTGCCAGTACGGAAGGTACCTTTCCATTTGGATCGTAGTCATTTGTTTCTAGAAACCTTTCTACAAGCACGATGACACCTTTGACAAAAAAATGGAGTGCCTTGAGTTAGGTGGACGTTGGATTCCTGCCTTACGGAAAACGAGGACCACCGCTAGCAAATGGCAAGGCACAACGATAATGGTCACGGAGAAGCCCGCCTGTCTGAGTGAATAACTACCAGCAGCAATGGAGCATATATAATTCTTGAACGAGCACAAATACCAGTAGCGACGAAACGTCAGATACTATCTGATCAAAGGTACTGGACATGCATATTTTATGGGTAATTGTCCACAAGACGTTATGGAAGGCGGAACCATCTGTGTGAAAAGGGCGGACGGTGCTCTGTTGTCAGTAGAGACGTAGTAACAGCATAGTGTGTCGGCCGGGAGATGGTTTAAGTGGCTCTGACCACTATGGGACTTAACATCTGAGGTCATCAGTCCCTCAGAACTTAGAACTACTTAAACCTAACTAACCTAAGGGCATCACACACATCCATGCTCGAGGCAGGATTCGAACCTAGGACCGTAGCGGTCGCGTCGTTCCAGACTGTAGCGCCTATAACCGCTCGGCTACCACGGCCGGCGCGGCCGGGAGAGCTGAGTAAATTCTCCCATACACTAGTCGTTGGATGTCACTTGAGTAACATATCCAAAACAGCCCGAGTCGCCTGCTGGTGATGTGACTGTGAAGCCGAAACGCGAAACCACGTCTAAACGGAGACCAGGCAGACTTCGTGTACATAAGGATAGCAACAGCCGACCATTGTGGAAAGTGGCTGTAAAAAATAGTATTGAATCAGCGCAAGGAATCACTCGTGAGTTACAAAGTGCTCTCAGCATTCCAGCTAGTTCAATGACTGTGGGTAGGGAGTGGTACAGAAGGTCCAATGGCCGATCAGCTCCTCATAAGCCATAAATTGCTAAATGGCACTTGGCGTTGTGTAGAAACCGACGCCACTTGACAGTGGCTCACTGGGCACTAGAGATTGGATTGGGATTCACAAACCACGCTGTACCCTGTGACAATCATGTGGAGGGTTTGGGTTTGTCGAGTGCCGGGAGAACATTGCCTGCCATCATGTGCGGTGAGGACTGTGAAGTACGGCGGAGGGGTATTACGGTTTGGAGATCTTTTCCGTAGTTAGGGTGTGGACCTCTCAGTGGGTTTAGGAAAACGCTAAGTAGGGAAGGATATGTTCTGTGTACAGTAGAGGAACGGTTTGCAGGTGATGATTCTACCAGCATGACAATGCATCTTGTAAAAAAGCAGCATCTGTGAGAGAATTCTGTGTCGGTAGTAATGTTCCTGAAATGGACTGTCCTGCCTAGAGTGTCAACCTGAACACAGTACAACACCTCTCCGATCTCGGCGACGCTCCAGACGCCTACATCCAACATCACGACCTTCTCAGGTCTCGCCCTGAATCGCAGACATTCAGACACCTGACTGAAAATGTCCCTGGCAGAGTTAAACGTGTCATGATGGCAAAGGGTAGACACACCCCATGTTAAGGTCCATTAATATGTGTCCTGATATTCTTGATCACAAACTGTATGATCAAACAACCGTTGGCCAAAGAACTCAATACAGATGCCTAGAGGCAATATGCGTTCATCCATATTTATTCTTGTCCTTCTTGGAGTAACTAAAAATTTTGAAAGTAATCTAGACCTGTATTAAATTTATATTGTAGAGAAGTTGTAAAGGATTTTAGTTTGTAATCTGTGTATTACAGATGTACTGTTTCATACATAAATAAAATAATCTCTTCTGAATGATAATATTTTCACATTCTGACTGTCTTTTTATTCCCGTTTCTTTATTGCTGCAATTTCGCTCCTCTATCCATTTCCTAGTGATTATGAAGCTATGGTAAATAGTAACATAATATGCAACATCTGACGATGCTACGTGCATATTTCGTCGCTGACCCAAATGTGAAGCCCCAATTGTCATTGGACATGGCATTAACACGATGTCCGCCGTATGATCATATGTTGCATATGTGTTCTTCTCAACTCATATAATGGCCTTTAGTGAAACTGTCGTAGGATAGTACAACATCACCTTAAAATTTCAAGAGAGCCAAAATTGCATTAGTAGCCAAGGGAAATAAACCAACAATCAAACGTCGAAAGTGTTTTCGTTAGGACACTTTTAATTTGACCTTGACTCTTCGAAACAGAAATATTTAATTTTACACTATAAATACGAATGACACCTTTTTGTGCCTAAGAATAGTTTGAGATACTGGGCAGTGCCAAGTAATCAAGTTGCGTTCATGCAAAAACTTCATTGGTTGACTGCCATTTGTAATTTCATGCTAATATTCGTTTCTTTTTGCTCTTTTCACCCGCGTTTTTCCTGACTGATTTTTCTCTGATTTATTGCAGACAGCCAACGATGAAGAACGTACTTAATGGCTTAAAACGGCAGAGAAAGCGTTACAAGTACGCTAGCACAAACGAAACAAACCAGCAGTTGCAATTGAAACTGTTCAAATGAACTGCGGAGCTGCATAAAATAATACCAAGGAGTCATGTACGTCAAGATGGTGCAGACTTTTCGTGACAGAAGGTAGAATAATGCAGCATTCGCTCTTCCTTGTGAGGCTGAGAATAAGACATTCGTCACAATATGTGTCTAATGGAGTGGAGTTCATAGTGCTGTGACAAGAATTGTGGTAACTATCCCATCCGATGGATAGTGCTGCGAGGACTGGGAGAGTCACCAGTTTCTATCTGCTGCCACCTGGTGACTGCAAATGATGGAGAAGGCGGGAGGCGGCTCCTCTGAGACTGTGCTCAACACCAGTCTAGAAACCTGCATCCGCAAGTACCAGGACTTCGTGTCGCCCAATGGTGAGTCCGGCACGGCGCACTGCTCTTAGAGCTGCTCGTGACCCTGCACCCCTCTTGTTTATCTAACTCGGTTTTTCAGTTTCTTAAGTTTATTAACATATTTTTTTACAAAAATACATTTCTACATTTGAATTTTCAGTTATTTGTATTGCGTCCTTTATTGCGAAGACATTCTTCAGTTCGTCTGCCAAACCTCTCCGCAAGCACTGCTGTCTCTTCAGAAGCGATTGAGTTCCATTCCTTATGAACACGTGCAATATGCTGGTCCTTACTACGTGTGCGAGGTTCTATGAAGACTGCATCATGTAGTCCGGCCCACCCAGTCGTCCCAAACAACAGCGAGTGTTCTCTTCAGGAATACCGTTCTCTGCTTGGTTGTGGGCGTGTTGCTCCATCTTGCGTAAGAAGAGCACTGTCTGAATCTGGGAAAACACCATTCAGGAGTGCTGGAGCATAGACAGGAACAGTAGTACCGATAATAATCATCACTGACGTTCTTTTTGCATGCCTGTGGACTGGGGAAATATTTTCTAATTCATTTCAATCGTCCAACACGTTGGTCACGGTGCGACCGATGTCCTTCGTCCTTTTTATGGTGGTATGAAGGAGGTTCACACCTACTCTGTGCGTATCTTGAAAATAACGTGGCGAGTACTTTATACTCTTTCCCCAGTTACTGGAATAACGGGATAATTTTTACGAATGTATGAGAAGAAGAGGGAAACGTTCTATTACATACTCCAGATAATTAATGCTGACAATGAAAAGCAAGATTACAAGCACACTGGACAGTTTCGAATAGCTACAGTAACACACACATTTGTCAGCTGACCGTAAATTACTATCGTCCAGTGAAAAAGACAAACATAAATTTTGGAATAAGACACTCTGAGAACTCAGCCATTAACCAGTGAAAAGACGTACACCACCTGATGTAAGAGAATCACCACACCACCGCCATAAAACACCGGTAAGTTATAATAATAATTCGTGAACAGCTAATTCCCAACTACCAACAACCAAAAAAGATCGACTACGCTAAATTTAAGCCTGAGGTTTGATTAAACCTCCTGTCTAACTTGAACACATAATTTTTTGAGGTTGTAATCTAGGACTAAGATTTTCTACACAGATATTGTGTGTATTGCATACGGCATAGTGCAAGCACGAAAGCACATGCATGAGACTGAAATGGCTACAGAGCCACAGAATGTACACAATGTAATATATAGCAACGTTCAATTAGCTATTATTAATCTTTTAAGTTGTTCAAACATGTTTGCAATAAATTGGCGATTTCAAAAACGGTAGATTGCGAGACGGATCATTGTTGTTAGAAAAACTGATTCCGTGGTGATGCTACAAACTTTCGGGGGTGATGCAGAAGGATAAACGTTGCAATCTGAAGTCCACTGTTACAAGAGTAAATCGCTCTGATATCTCTGACAGTGGATCTCTTCTACTGTATGCACTTTGCTCTCCATATTTTTGGAGGCAGTACCATGCACCAAAACAAGAAAAAAATGTATTGAGTAACTTGGGCTCTGAAGTGCGTACCTTAAGAGCCAGGAGCACTAGTTCATCTTTGCTTGTAATTACTGCCCATGTTGCAGTACGTCGTAGCTGGAAGTATGTAGCCTGTAGAATGAGTTTTGAATAACATAACACGTGCCGAGAAACACTCTCAAGTGTCTTAACAATTCCGCTGTACATGAAAAATCGAGTATTGTTCGTCTGGATAGCTACTCACACTTGTGTGAGCAAAGTAGTCCATTAATCGACAAATATCGAACACACAAACCGTGGACAATGTCGCAAAGTAGTACCGAAAAGAAAAATTGTACGTACCGGATGTGTACTGTTAACTAAACCATCTTTAGGCCAGATTCACAGCACAGTATGGCAATACTGCGAGGCCGTGCTGAAACGTAACGCCTCCGGAATTTTTGTGTGAAAATACTTACATATTTATTAATAAAACAAACTTCATTAACAGAATGAGATTTTCACTCTGCAGCGGAGTGTGCGCTGATATGAAACTTCCTGGCAGATTAAAACTGTGTGCCCGACCGAGACTCGAACTCGGGACCTTGCCTTTCGCGGGCAAGTGCTCTACCATCTTTTTTTTATTATTTTATCTAAAATATTTTTATTGCTTTTAATAATATTTAGCAAATAATGTCACTGCTAAACAGCTTCAAAACATCTTAGAAGTCTATATTCAATTTAAGATAAATAAACTAGTCCATTTTTATAACACTAAGAGAGACTTTGTTTCTTACGTTCTGCCAATTAATGTCCGCTGCAGAGAAAACACTCCCTGTGAACGCTGCAGAGGCAGGAACCTTCACTGTCTGAGCTACCGAAGCACGACTCACGCCCAGTACTCACAGCTTTACTTCTGCCAGTACCTCGTCTCCTACCTTCCAAACTTTACAGAAGCTCTCCTGCACACAGTTTTAATCTGCCAGGAAGTTTCATATCAGCGTACACTCCGCTGCAGAGTGAAAATCTCATTCTGGAAACATCCCCTAGGGTGTAGCTAAGCCATGTCTCCGCTATATCCTTTCTTTCAGGAGTGCTAGTTCTGCAAGGTTCGCAGGAGAGCTTCTGTAAAGTTTGGAAGGTAGGAGACGAGGTACTGGCAGAAGTAAAGCTGTGAGTACCGGCCGTGAGTCGTGCTCCGGTAGCTCAGATGGTAGAGCACTTGCCCGCGAAAGGCAAAGGTCCCGAGTTCGAGTCTCGGTCGGGCACACAGTTTTAATCTGCCAGGAAGTTTCAAACTTTCTTTAACCTTTTACATCTTTATTCTTCCAGGCTGCATACAGTATATGTCCAAAAAACATATTCACCCTGGCGACGAACACATTTCTCCCTATGAGAAATCAGTTTGCTGATACCGTCACTGAGGAATGAATTTGACGGTGCCATAATGTCACTTCTGATAGCATCGCTTCATCACTATGCTAGTGAAATCCTCGAAGGTGTTCTTCAAGTTATGGAAACAGATGAAGTGGGAAAGCCGTCCTAGTCGTATGCACACATATAATATGTTAACCGATAGTGACAATAGAATAAAATTTCGGAGACGTTACTAATCAGCATTCCCTCGTCCAAGCCCATGTATCGATAATGGTTCGTGTATGATTGTACGTTATCATTGCAGGTGACAGCAGGTTTCAGTTATAATCAGATTCAATTCACTTCCATAACGATTCCTCCACACAACTGATATGACCCGTTACGACTTCACCTGCCCAGAGCGCCACTTGTACGCCTCGCCATCAATATAAAACACTGAGTCCTGAAGCTGTCCGTGCCTGCTGAACAACCTCGTCCGACTGGAATCGCCGACACTTCACGGCGTTTTTTTAAGGACCCGAAGGCGTGATAACCGCATGGGGACAGATCAGCACTATAGGGCGGCTGCACGAATGACTCCCACTTGAGTTCGCGGAACTTAACGTCGCTAAAATTTTGGTTAAGTATCAGCATAGGCGGCCGAAGACTTCAAGCATAAGAAGTCAGCCTCATTCAGCCAACGGCCTTGTCAAAGAGGACGGGAGAGAGGGCAGAGGTTCAGGGTATTCTCTTGTCCTTGGGGAGGAAAACTGCCCCGAAAGGCGAAAGAATCGACAATGACTAACGGCATGAGGACGCAGAAGTCAATGGAAACCACAGCATTTGAAGACACATAACGTTTATCCACAGGACGTATGGCCTGTAATTTAAAGTGTCATGACGATCTCTCCGTTAGCAAAAGATTCCGGAATGGTCCCCATTTGGGTCTCCGGGAGAGGATAGCCAAAGGGGAGGTGACCATGACAAAAAGATTGAATAACCAATGAAAGGATAACGTTCCACAAGTCTGAAGCTTGAGCGTGGTAGGGAAGCTAGAAAATCTGAAAAGTGAAATGCAAAGGTTCAAGTTAGATAAGATAGGAGTCACTGACGTGAAATGGAAAGAAGAAAAGGATTTCTGGTCTGGTGAGTATAGCGTAATATCAACAGCAGCAGAAAATGGTATAATGGGAGTAGGATTCGTTATGAATAGGGAGATAGGGCACAGGGTGTGTTACTGTGGACAGTTCAGTGATAGGGTTGTTCTTATCAGAATCGATAGCAAACCAGGAATACAGAAATACAAGTCATTGGCGAATGAAATGAGTGCCGAGAAGCTAGGACGAAATGGCTGCATTAAAAATGTGAAGAAATCGAAAAAGAAATGATTGTCAGAAGGACTGTCTCAGCGTATAGGAATCTCAAAATAACTTTCGGTTAAGCTAAAAGCAGTGGTCCTAACTTTAAGAGAGCAACGGAAATTCCACTCTTAAATGCAGAGGAGGGAGCGGATAGGTGGAAAGAATACACTGCAGCTCTTTTTGAGGGGGAAGATTTGTCTGATGTGATAGAAGAAGAAATAGGGGTCGATTTAGAAGAGATGAGGGATCGAATATTAGAATCAGAATTTAAGAGAGATTTGAAGAAGTCAAGAAGGGTAGTACGTCAAAAGTTTAAAAAAAATTCAGTTTTCAAAAATATGCCTATTTTGCAGCGCACATCTTCCTGAATGCTTTGATGTAAAAAACATATATATTTCAGAGATTATAAGGAACATTATTTGGTCTTAAGTGTACCAAGATACATTGCCACCCCTACAGCATTCTTCTGTCACACGTAAACGAAGAATATCATCACAGAAATTATCTGCCAACATCTGTAATGGAAGCCGTCAAACCTATATTCAGGTACCTTGCAAAAGAATACCTATTGAAGAAATGTCTTCACAGCGATACCCAAAACCCAAACGAAAGTTTTAACCAGTGTGTATCGAAAAGACTTCGAAAAATCATTTTTGTGAGAAGAAGTGCACTCGCTATTGGTTTTTATGACGCCGTTTCATGTTTTAATGATGGTGTGCAAGGCAGGAAATTTGTTTTAGAGGAAATGGGATTTAATCCCAAAGTGAACTGCATCAAAGCCTTGTATGCGACAGACAGAGAGCGTATAGTAAAAGCAGATAAATCATTTTCGGATTTGATAAAATGAAGAAGAGTGCATCATGGGAATGTGAAAAGGAAGAAAACTGATTTATAAAGTGAATAATAACCTGCTTACGGTGCTGGACACTTCTAAAAGAATGCCAAATACAAGCAGAAACAAAAACGGCAATTTTAAGCAAAACACAAATTTCTGTACTTCGGTACATGTAACATCCAAAATAAATATCCTATTACTTTCAAACTTGGTATGCTTATTGAACACGAACTCCTTAATGCAAAACTCTAGAATTTTCCAAATCTATTAAAAACTCTGTTAAAATGGAGATAATTAACTACAAAATTTGAGTTTTTTCTAAACTGAAGTTTAAAATGTAACAGCTCATTCATTGTTTCATAAATTAAATGAATTGAAACCCGTGTAGGTATGGTTTGTATGCTGTGCAAAATTCATCGAAGGATCTCCCTTACTTATGAAGAAAAGTATACCTATAGCACCAAGCCAACGGTATGCGAAAAGATGATGAAATTTCCCATGGAAAAAAATTTATTTTGTTACTTTTTTGAACTTCCACTGCTATGAGTAGGGATCCTGAATCTTTCCTGACCACGCTAACATAGTTTTATGAATTTATTTGTAAAAGTATAGACAGTGGAAATTAAAATGTCCTGTGGTGCACCTCCTGCTCCAAGTTGACCCGATTCACGTCCTGTCCCCTTTACGATCAAATAAGGTAGACGGGGTAGATAACATTCCATCAGAATCTGCGACATCGTTGAAGGAAGTGGCAGCAAACCGACTATTGAAGTTGTTGTGTAGATTGTATGAGACTGGTGACATACCATCTCACTTCCGAAAAAATACCATCCACACAATTCCGGAGACTGCAAGAGCTGACCAGTGCGAGAACTCGTGCCAGACACGGTCTCGAACCCGGGTCTCCCACGTATCGCCAGCGGTCGCCTTATTTGCAGGCTGTCAGGCATATCCGAAGGAACATTGCATCGTACTTCTCAACCACACAGGCAGTGCAATAGCCCCCAGTGTAAGAATATACTTGCGAGTAATGTATCTTCTTAATATACCGTCCTATCCACAACGCTAAGCTTGTTCTGTCATTTTACTTTTACTCAAACACTGTATAGTTGTAAAAGTCTGTTCGATTTATGCCAGTGTTTCCTAAAACCAAATTTAAATAAATAAAAAGTATAAAATAACGTTACACAAGTGTAGAAAACAGTTCAGAAACCACACTGGGGATAACTGATGATCACACTAGTGGTAGTCAATGGTGCGCCTCAGTTGGTTCAGTGTGTCCTTTACAGGCATCTCAGAAGCCATCTTATGAATGATAACGATTCACTGGCCATCAGTACAGTGCCGTTGGCTTAGACGATTTACTGATTATGCAACTCAGTTTAGCAGTGCTTTGGATATATTTTATACTTTAACGTAACATTGCAGATCTCCTAGTTCATGATTTTCACATTTTATGTCGCGAATGACTATTTATAAATGCTAATAATCTTCATTTAGATCTAAATACAAATAAATACGGGGCCACGTAACTCATAAATCACACACGCCTGGCACGCTGGTTAAGAGAAACACAGCTACCGTTCAGTACACGAAAAGTCCCGTGTTGTTTTATTCCACCTTCTGGTCAAATAAATGGTCTCGCATTAGGTTCGATTTCTCAGAAAGCGGTCATCTAACATTATGAAACAACCCACTGTAGTTCGCCCGAGTATAAAAATGGTTCAAATGGCTCTGAGCACAATAGGACTTAACATTCGAGGTCATCATTCCCCTAGAACTTAAAACTACCTAAACCCAACTAACCTGAGGACATCACACACATCCTTGCCCGTGGCAGGATTCGAACCTCTGACCGTAGCGGTCGCGCGATTCCAGACTCAAGCGCCTAGAGCCGCTCGGCCACACCGGCCGGCTCGCCCGAGTATAACTGAAAAATATGTGAAGGGTGTTAAATGTAATAAAAGAATATACTCATAAATCTTCACAAATGATTTTCACAGTTTTAATTAATCATTAAGGTAAACGTCTTTGCCCGTCTTATTAAAAACTGTCTTAAATTAATTATGTGCTTCTATTAATAAAGGCGACAAAATTTTCTCGTCTTATCGGTAGTGGCAATAGCACACCTCAATTACTCGTAAACCAATTACTTTGTATGCACAGACCGTCGGAATGAAAGTTGAATGAATGAAGAAAGCAGAGAGGAACCAATTTGTTTCTGATTAAATTCTGGGTCGAACTAAAACTTTTTTTTCCTGGTATACAAACGGTATATTCAAAACGCTATGAAGGACGGAGTTAAATTTCCCTTTACGGAGTCTTTTTTTTCCACTTCACCAGTTTTGTACGTCCTTCACCTTTGGGTATGGCTGTAGAATTAGCTGCAAAACGTGAACATTTCTTCCTTAAATTGAGATGACCCTGCTGTTTCGTCCGCTCCCCCGAATCAACCAACTAAGCACCTAACTGAGCAGTGTGATTGTTTCTCGGATTTATCTGAGATATCTAGTACATACGGAAAATCGTAACAGTCGAGAAGGAGCACGAAAGAACGAAAAGTGCGCAAGCACTTTATAAATACAGCGTGTTAGCCATGGGTGCATTAATGCCTTTGTAACTGACGAATTGAGTCAGCTCCAATTGTCGACATGATAAAAAGTTGTCCATTTCTTTATTGCTTTTTGCTCTGACGAATGTTTGGAGCCAGTAAGAACTGGTGGAATGTTATAATTTAATATATCACAAATTGTAAGGCTTTCATGGTAGATCACTAAGTTAAAACGACTAGTGAACAAACACCTTCTTCGCCTTAATGAAATAATCATTGGTCTCAAATCTTAATACTGTAGCCTCATGGACAAGTAAATTGTTCCTGTCGTATACGAATTCAGTGTTTTAACCACTGCCCAGTAAGCTACAGTCTTCAGGCTGTCTGGATAAAGCGTGGACAGTCTGCACCTGTTACAACCGTTATATTGTGTGCACAAGTACCTATACAGAAATTCAGTGCGAAAAGGGAACATGCGTCTTCGCTTCCAATCGACAGCAAGCCGATTATGAATCATAAAGAATATTAAACAAAAACTGTTTTCTTACGACTCAGTTGATCGAACATTGATGAGTCGCTGTAGTACATCTTCATTCTTTAATTCTGCAGGAATAAATTATCAAATATTACGTTTTAACTGGAACAATCGTAGGGAAAGGCAAAAATTACAGCCTAGAAATGGCCACACACGTAGCAAAGGCAACTGATTACGCTGTCTTTTTCAACGCAAGTAAAGGGCTGTGTCGATACTGACAGATGCAACCGGCGCCACACGATCAACTTGGACTCTAAACGTCCATTTCGAACAAAAATAAAACCATTTCCTTTTCCCTCAACACAGTCGTGCAAGAAGAATGTGTGCAACACCTGCAAGGGAACCTGGGTCAGTGGCGTCAGGTTCTCTTACCGATGAAGGCACAATTTCTTTGATCCCTGTCGGTATCCATAGAAGATCACGGAGGAGTTTAGGTACCAATAGATGCTTCAGATATACAGCCCTACGGATTCAGTGGGGACATGGCTCAGTCATCTTTTAGGGCGGTACCATGTATGGATGTCGCGGTCTTGTCGTAGCTATCGAGGGCAGTTTGTGGGCTGTGCGTGCGGTGTAGGGAGATGATCAATCGACCTTTGATGCAACCATACAGCCAGCGTTTCGGCCATTGGTTCATCTTTCAAGACGACAATTCGGTGGCGAACCGCGCCCACATCCTGAACATGTTCCACCGGAAGGCAGGAATCAACAGAATTGAATGACTTGCAGTATCAGTTTGTAAACAGGCTACAATATTTAGTAACTGAGCAACGATTATTAGTAGAAACCATTAAGTCCATATGTATTATAGCTATGCAGTTATAATCAAATTGATGATCAGATAAATCAATTTTGTAACGCCATCTGATTTTAATAATGGCGAACGAAATTAAAGAAGTAGCTCACACTTGCATAAATCGCGCAACGTAACGCATGGGCAGGCGTATTACGAACAACTGAACGTCACTGAGTGTAAAAATCACTCGTAAGAGCCCGTCAGGGCCACTAAAGCTCAGTAGTTAAAAATGGCTCTGAGCACTATGGGACTTAACATCTGAGGTCACCAGTCCCCTAGAACGTAGAACTACTTAAACCTAACTAACCTAAGGACATCACACACATCCGTGCCCGAGGCAGGATTCGAACCTGCGGCCGTAGCGGTAAGCGCAGTAGTGACCCACGTACAATTGACTTCTGCTCTGTGGGGAACGAGGCTCCTTTCTGAAGCTACAGTAATCGATTGTGAAAAGTGGATAACTGATGGTAATACTTCTCAAAATAATGTGCATAGTGCTCAGTTCGAAATATTTGAAAATTATTAATATTATAATTAAGTAGTATTCGACACGTCGACCCAAAAATCCCTACATAGGCGAAGGTATTCGAGAACAGAGCTACTTCGTTAGCTCATTCGTGTACGGCACGTTGATAGGCAAAAGGTGGCACCTCGCATCCCGTGAACACGAAACGGCGGTGGACAAAGTACACACACGTAAGTAGGTAAATATTCAATAAATGATTAAGGAAAGTGAAAGTGAAACAATATATGCTGTTAGATCATGTAATTGTTTTCAAAATCAAGTAAGCATAGGACACAAGACATTTGATATCAGAAGAACACGTGTACCTGAATTAAAAGCACAGAGAGACTCAGATATATATATACACAACATCAAGAAACCGTAGAAGAGTTAAACTGAAGGAGACAGTAACTGAACTGAAAGCACAAGTCCAACTCCATAACCAACTTCAAGCTTGCTAGATTCATCACAACTTCAACGCTGGAAGTTAATGAAAAATAGCCGTGGGATGAATGAATGGGAAAACTTGTATATGAACAACTACATGGCAAAATCGCAAATAAGTGAAACGTTCTCACCAATACAGCAGACACGCTGCCACCGCATCCAACACCACGTCCAGCTTTAATAATACGGTCAATTTATGATCATCAGGGCCACTACCGGGAAAGTTGTAGGATAGTTTCGATTTCTTTTATTAATAGACTACCTTGGGATGCTGTATGTCACTCCATGATTTCCCAACAAAATTTCAATTTTTTAATTATAAATCCGAAACTATCATCGCTTCGTAAATAGCTTCCCTATTCAGAATGGCAGAAGATAAAATGTCAAAAAATCTCACTATATAGAATTTTATCTTGGACGAGGCGTTGGGACGAAAGTGCTAGTTCAAAAATGCCGTATTTCCGCTGTCTCCGCGTAAAACCATTTTTCACACTCTAATCTCTAATTTATTATTAAAGGCTGTAATACAGTGAACTCTTCCTAGTTTTAAGTTGCATACAATGGAGAGTTGTTTCATCTGCTACGTCAGCTTCACTACAGAAAAAAAAGGATTTCTAGATTTTGAAAAGGCTTTCCGCACAGTTCCATTCAAGCGGCTTCTAATTAAATTCTTTTTCTATGCAGTATCCTCTCAGTTGTGGAACTGTGTTCATGAAATCCTGTCAGGAAAGTCACAGTTCTTAGTCACTGAAGGTAAGCCATCGAGAAAGGAAGAAGTGATATCTGCCGTTTGAAAGGAAGTGTTGCAGGCCCTCTGCTGTTCCTAACATATATAAACGATTTAGAAGGCAACCCGAACACCGTCTTCAGATTTTTTGTAGATAATGCTCTCATTTGCCTCCTAGTTCAGTCAGCAGAAGATAAAAACAATTGCAAAATGATTTAGAGAAGATATATGTATGGTGATGTAAATGCCAATGACCCTAAACCATGATTGAGGTAATTCACATGAGTACTAAAAGAAATCGGTTAAAATTATGGTTACAGGATAAAGGAGACCAATCTAAGGCTTTCAGTTCAGTTAAATACGTAGGAATTACAATTAAGAAC
The DNA here is from genome assembly GCF_021461385.2 of Schistocerca piceifrons. Taxonomy (NCBI): domain Eukaryota; kingdom Metazoa; phylum Arthropoda; class Insecta; order Orthoptera; family Acrididae; genus Schistocerca; species Schistocerca piceifrons. The sequence goes on along the minus strand of NC_060139.1, from coordinate 1,089,576,692 downwards.
AACTTAAACGGAAACGATCACATAGATAATGTTGTGAGAAAGGCTAAGAAAAGTTTGCATTATATTGGCAGATCACGTAGGAGATGCAACAGGTCTACTAAACAGTTAACTACTATACGCTTTCCCGCCCTCTGTTATTGACGGGGAACACTGCAAAAGTTTAAAGAATTGCAACTCGTTTTGTATTATCGTGAAGTAGGGGAGAGAGTGTCACGCTATGATACGCGATTTGGGGTCGCAATCATTAAAGAAAAGGCAATTTTCGATGCGGCGATATCTTTTCACGAAATTTGAATTTCTACCGTTCTCCACCGAATGTGAAAATATTTTCTTGACACCCACCTACATATGAGAAATGATCATTAAAATAGAATAAATCAGAGCAAGCAAAGAAAGATTTTAGGGTTCTGTTTCCCTGCGCGCTGTTAACCGAACGGCGGAGAAATCGTGTCAAAGTGGTTCTTTTGTGGCGGTGTTCGTAGCGACAAACACTTGGCTGTAGAAATGGCTTACGAAGTCACCGCCACACTTCTAATAGCGGGCCGACTGGTCCGCTGGAACAGTGAACAGAAAGATGAAAGCCCAAACACTCATATTAAATAAAAGTCGGTACTTATCTTTTATTAATGAAGATACAGTAACACAGTAGTGAACTCGGTGTCTACAGAAATCTGTCTAGTTCGAGTCGGAGCGGCTAGGTCAGCGTCGGCTGACGACAAACAACAACTCTGCTGCGATGAACACACGACTGACTACCAAGTACACAATTCGGAGGCGAGTATACAACTGAGCGGCGAATACAGAACTGTTCTAGCGCTCGCGACTCCAGCGCTTAAGACGCCAGAAGCCAGACTTGTGGCGATTTGCTGTCTCGCTGGCGCTGCTTATGCGGCCGGCGTCCGGACTTTGATGCTGCCAACCTTTTTGGCAGCGGGCTCGGGTGGCATTACTGGCTAGGACATAACAAGTTCGATGAACCTCCTGTCAATAACTCACTATCTATGGTCTGAATTGCCGAGTAGTAATGTAAATGTAGACATCAGTTTCCAAATTCACCTTTCATTTTATTTATTCTCTCGATTCACCAGAACCGTTTGAAAACATTTTTCACACAAGAGACGTACCATTTGGCGCCTCCTCCATCGCTCTTTGTCTCTCGTATACTTTCAACTGTGTCAGGTTTCGCTACTAATTGTGAAGCGCAAAATATTCAAATCTTGCATCTGGAGGCCCCTGGCGCCCCTCTCGCCTTGGTGCCCCAAGCGGCACCAGGATGACATTCCGGAAGCAAGGAACGTGTTTCTCACAGCTCTGTATGGGAAAGGACAGGCAGCAGACCCTAGATATCTTCACCGTACAAAAGCAAAACCAATGTTGCCTCACTTCCCCCCGCCAAAGTCGCTGAACAACAGCATTCGCTGAGAGTTTACATTCATATGCAGCAATAGTTACCCTGTCAGACCACAATCGATGACCAGCACAAAGACCCGGAGGAGCGATGGAGGAACACAAAAAGAAGTCGTTTTGTGCGTTTGCCAACTACATCGAACCTTGCACCGGACTCGAAACTCCAGCCATTTCTTCTAGATGTAAAAAAGGCTGCCAAAGCATTTGTGGATTCAGGAAGGCAGGCCATCATTGTTCCACAATCTGCACACCATGCGAAGGGTTGTGTGAAAACGTACAGCCCTCGGAAGAGAGCGTTGACAAGATAAAGAATAGACCGAAAAGAATTAGAACGGATTGAAGAAACACACTTAAGCGACGTGGAAAGTATATCTAATATCCCAAATATACTTAGTAATCATTCACCTCTCCTTGGGCTATGATCACAAGCTGTTTGCTCACCACCTGCTTCGTCTTCCAGATGGACCAGTCCCGACGATGATCATAGAACAACCTGAACCTGTGCCATGACCCGCCGCTCTCCAAAAAACCCCAGGCAGGACCCTCTATATGACAACGACAAATATCATTTTTCCTCACATTACAGCGTAATATATAAACATATCTAACACAATAACATGTAATAATTTTTCTTTGTATTTTCAACTTGTTTGTAGATGAATTTTTTACAGTTTCGAACTTAACTAAATAACTTGAAGACTACGTAATGTTTGAAAAAATGACTTGTACCTTTACATATACAATCTAAATAAGAAAAATGCAGAGAACTGACAGGAATTACTGAGAGCCTTTGTAGTGGAGAAATAAAGTTCTTGTGCAGACAGCCAAGATACGCAAATTTTCAGCTAACAATAGCAGCCCCTTCGGTTCGTGGGAGAAAAGATCTTAATAGGGACATTGAAAATTTGCGAACTTTCGTTTTGAATAGGGAGGTTATTTACAAAAAGTTGATAGTTTCCGAGTTATAAGCAAAAAACCGCCAAAAACGGGATTTTTTTACATTTCTTTGCATTTTTCCAGTGATGCGTCACGAAACTTTGTTGGCAAACCTCAGATTTGATTCAGCACCCCAAAAAACATGTAGAATGGGAGGAATTCAAAGCTACCCCAGAACCAGTGTCCGCGAACGAGTTTGTATCTCAAAGCTACCTGCAAGCAAACTCTCTCAACAGCCAGTACGTTGACCGGCCGATCGCCCGGTATCTCGTGGCGCATAGTTTGCGCTCTACGTCTCACAGCAACAACTAGAAGAGTTAACCTTGCAAATATCGATACTGGTTAGAGACCTCCTTTAGAACTGTCAAATTTTGAAATTTATGGTAAGGTCTTATGAGACCAAACTGCTGAGGTCATCGGTCCCTAATATTACAAACTAGTTAGTGTAACTTGAACTAACTTACGCTAAGGACAATACACACACCCATGCCCGAGGGAGGACTCGAACCTCCGACGGGGGGAGCCGCGTGGACCGTGACAAGGCGCCCTACACCGTTCGGCTATCCCGCGCGGGTGTGAACTGTCAGCAAGATAAGTTTCCGAGATGTTGAAGGAAAGTTAATAAAAAATGAAAAAGTATATTTTAACAGGTTGTCTCCATACTTACATTAAGCGGAGCGAGCGTGCTTGAGGGCAGTTGAAACCTGCATTGTGTAGTCACTGGAAACTGCCTGACACTCTGAATGACCACTGGATAGCTGCGGGCTGAGTCTAGAACAAGCTTGGGAGGCAATGTGACACCTTCTTAGTGAACAGGATGCCAATACATGGGGATGAGCAACACGGAATTGAATGTTTTCCAGCAGCAGATTGCTTCCACAACTGTGACGAGTCATACTACCTTGCGCGAGAGACGTATATGTGGTTCTATCTGATCTATATAAACTGAGATCCGTGAACTCCAAATGTTTAGTAAATCTTTGCTACGTATGTAATTTAACGTAGTTTATAATGATGTACATGTACCACTGAATCCCAGGAGCATGTCCCAGGTAAACCCCAGTATTTATGTCAGTTTTATCGTGTGAACGTATTTCTAAGGACATTACAATGTTTTTAAATGGAACACGCAACACGGACATCAGAATGAGACATAAAAGAAAATTACTGTGGATAATGATTAGTTTGGCACAGATTCTTTAACCGAAGAGGGAGGTGCAAAAATCAGCTTACCAGTTTATTGATATCGAACAACATAGCCGCGAGATGGCTCCAGTGATTGCATAGTCGACCGAACAGAGAAGACAAGATTGCATTCAACTGTGTGTGGCCGTCAAGTCATGAGAAGCCAGCCTGCGTTTAATGGAACATTAATAAACACTTAACTGGATTCCGCCCCAATTAGCCGATACCACCAGATGTTCTCATCAAAATCGACGTCTTGCTCCAGAGTCGTGCTGCTCCAAGAGCAAGTGCTGATGTTTCGTGATTGAGTTCAAACGATGAAGTACTGAGAAGAGCTCAGCACTGCCCTCCGCAGCATCTCATCAGTAGAAGCAGTCTGTTGCTGCTCCGTCTGACGACGGAATGTGTGACTACTGCCCTCAGAGAAGAAATCGGTCTGTCTGTGAGTACTACTACGTCCCTGCCAGAACCGAGCCAACAGTCCCTCGAGAAAACATCGCTTATCAATCAGCAAAGAGTTCACTTAGGGTAGCCAGTCGTACAGTCATTACCAATTAGGGCTCGTAAAAATTGGCAACCAGTTGTTCGTCCTCTTGCTTCCACATCAAGGCCTCGATTCTTTGATATCAACCCCTTGTCTGCTCTCAAAAAATTATGAAAATCGTCATTGTCCTCCACTGCTTACTGTCTTTTTTAGAACACCCTAGTCACGGCTCTCACGACTGTAAGACCGAAAAAAACACCCCAATTCCACATGCCGTCTCCAAATTCGCAGGCTAGCAGACAACGCCTCCTGCAGAAAGAACACAGCCTTCCGTTTCCAGGCTGGCTGCCATTGGACAGGACTTCAAAGCAGCTACCCAGTTTCTATGTAGAGTCTCCCACCTAACTTCGAAACCTCATGCATTTCCGATATGAAACAAAATGTGAAAAATGCAATTGGCCAGGGATGCATATAAGTCAGGGACTATGGGCAGTAATGCACAACGCCTACAAGTAAACGAACAGCACTTTCAACACAAAGTTGCTTTTTTTTTAAGTGGAACGTGTATACTTTTCCTACAGTAACGAAAACTAGAGGTACAGTTATTGATGGCAGTTTTGGTTTTATTGCTGTAAACCTCATACATTCTGGAATACTTAAGAGTTTAAATAATGGAAATGGCTCCACAGTTTCTGCTGTAGCCGGCCGTGGTGCCCGAGCGGTTCTAGGCGCTACAGTCTGGAACCGCGCGACCGCTACGGTCGCAGGTTCAAATGCTGTCTCGGGCATGGATGTGTGTGATGTCCTTAGGTTAGTTAGGTTTAAGTAGTTCAAAGTTCTAGGGGACTGATGACCTCAGAAGTTAAGTCCCATACTGCTCAGAGCCATTTGAACCATTTTCTTCTCTAATGCTGTGATACCGTAAAGCAGGTTGCCTACACTGCCTTGAAGCCTGCTGTAGGCAATCCTAGATCAGCGCATAGCGGCAGAAACTGAGAGAGAAACTGTGACGCCGATGCAATTCTTTGGAGTCTATACATTGCAGAAAGTATGACGTTTAACAGTGAAAACAAGCCAACTGTTACTAATTGCACCACTAGTTTTCATTTACGTAGGAAAACATACATCTACATCTACATCTACGTGATTACTCTGCAATGCACATTTATGTGCTTGGCAGAGGGTTCATTGAACCACAATCGTACGATCTCTCTACCATTCCACTCCTGAACAGCGCGCGGGAAAAACGAACACCTAAACCTTTGTGTTCGAGCTCTGATTTCTATTATTTTATTTTGGTGGTCATTCCTACCTATGTAGGTTGCGCTCAACAAAATATTTTCAAATTCGGAAGAGAAAGTTGGTGACTGAAATTTCGTAAATAGATCTCGCCGCGACGAAAACCGTCTTTGCTTTAATGATTTCCATCTCAACTCGCGTATCATATCTGCCACACTCTCTCCCCTATTACGTGATAATACAAAACGAGCTGCCCTTTTCTGCACCCTTTCGATGTTCTCCGTCAATCCCACCTGTTAAGGATCCCACACCGCGCAGCAATATTCTAACAGAGGACGAACGAGTGTAGTGTAAGCTGTCTCTTTAGTGGACTTGTTGCATCTTCTAAGTGTCTTGCCAATGAAACGCAACCTTTGGCTGACCTTCCCCACAATATTATCTATGTGGTCTTTCCAACTGAAGTTGTTCGTAATAATAGCACCCAGATACTTAGTTAAATTGATAGCCTTGATAACTGTACTGTTTATCGAGTAATCGAATTCCAACGGATTTCTTTTGGAACTCATGTGGATCACATCACACTTTTCGTTATTTAGCGTCAACCGCCACCTGCCACACCATAAAGCAATCCTTTCTAAATTGCTTTGCGACTGATACTGGTCTTCGGATTACCTTACTAGACGGTAAATTACAGCATCATCTGCGAAGAACCTAAGAGAACTGCTCAGGTTGTCACCCAGGTCATTTATATCACTTCAATTTTACTCGATAATTTGCCGTCTATCACTAGGAACTGCGACCTTCCTGACAGGAAATCACGAATCCAGTCGGACAACTGAGACGATACCCCATAGGCCCGCAGCTTGATTAGAAGTCGCTTGTGAGGAACGGTGTCAAAAGCCCTTTAGAAAAATGTAACTTTGTGTTGAAAGTGATATTTGTACTTCCGTACTTCCACTTGCGGCGTGTGTGAGCTCGTATTGGTTTTCATCGCGACTTCACCTGCGCGTGGGCTTCGCACATTGCGCTCATGACAAATAAGTTCAAAAAAACAACATTTCTTTTCCACTTTTCTTCGGAATATGCACGAACGAAAGCCTTAGAGCCAGTCGCTGTGACCGAGCGGTTATAGGGGCTTCAGTCCGGAACCGCGTTGCTGCTACGGTCGCAGGTTCGAATCCTGTTTCGGGAATGGATGTGTGTAATGTCAGGTTAGTTAGGTTTACGTAGTTCTAAGCCTAGGGGAATGATGTTCTCAGATGTTAAGTCCCATAGTGCTCAGAGCCATTATGGCCATTTTGAAAGCCTTAGATGTGGAACGTTTCCTCCACGAAGGGACGAAGATTCTGCCATCGCAAGTTCTAGGAATCCATCTCTCAATTCTCAGTAACACTTTTTACGTTAAAATGATCAGTGGCATGCGTGTTAAATGAGGACAAACGGGGACTTCGTTCCCGTCATGCCTGCGGTAACGTCGGCTTGATCAAAGCCGAACATGCGGTATTAGTCATTTGAACTATTCGCTGGTTCGAACTGCCATTTGAGGCACATCCAGAGGACGTCGTAGCGGCTTTTCGGCCACATGACGCTGTGCATAATGATGAGGTAGCACACTGGGCACACTTCCGGACATACGCTGTTCTTAACGGAGTGCGTCAGATCACATTTGTTCCCCGCAGCTATGCTCCGTCCTATCTGAGCGAGTGTCGTGCCGTAATCGTGTACGACGGGCAGCCGCGTGCTTGTTCTGGGTATGCCCATCTGAGTGTCTGCAGCGACGAATAACCCTACCACCGACTGAAAAAGTGATACTTCCTTCGTCGCCTGCGATGGCGCTTAAGTCGCCACCGACCGCCCGACGGCTCTCGGAACCTGATGGACAGTGCTCCGCTCCCTCCTGAACTTGTGGACGGTGTGACTGACGATGTGGCTTCCGCCATGTCCTCAGTTTCAGTGGTTGCTCCGGCTGCCTCCTTGGCCGACGCTCATGTCGAACGTGACTCCTTGTTCGACTCTCTGGTTGTCCCGCAATGGCCTTTCTGCCTGAGCGGTGTGACTCCCCCCGTCTTCGGACACGGAAGGACGATTGCGTAAGCAATGTTGCACTACGCAAAAGGAGGCGTCGTACGACGTTGGACCGTCCATCCTGTCCAGATGATACGCTACCTGTTGAGATAACTTACGTTTCAGTTGGTCCTCGGTGGAGGACGGAATGAAATGTTCGTGCCTGTAAAGTCCCTACCGAAGAAGGAACGATACCAGCCGATCTGGCGGTATCAGCAAGTGTTGGACATTATATTCATATCACGGCGACGGAGTCACCGCTGGCGTGGAGCGAGGATTCTGAAGAAACAGAAAATCCCGTGCAGGAGTCTCCAGTGTTTGGGGAGGCAACCTGAAGATGTCAACTTCTGCGCTGCGCGATGGGCGTCGGCAGAGCCTTCCGCGGTGTGCCCCAGCGTCTTCACAGCAGAGACCTGTATCTCCCTCCCCCCCCCCCCCCCCCGCCCTGGTGGGGCGTAGCTACACGCATAGCGTATCACGACACAGAATGCAAGCGGCATCCTCGCGCAAGATTCATCTCCTGAAAGAAATGATATGGGCTTCGGAACTAAACACGACACCGTTGCAGGACCTGCATGTAGCAGCGCTACCACGGATAGCAGGCTGCAGCTTCTAAGCCATTCACGATGATCACCCTGGCCATAAAGTAGCGGTGTATGCACGCGCTGCCATCCTGATTGGACGACGTCCAGTACCTCCCATCTGCCACGGGTTTCACGTTTGTTGATGTGGTGCTCGATGCAGAGCGTTAGCCTTTGGTATCCTCTGATCACTGCGAGTGCGTGTGTACCTACCTCCCTCCCAGCCAGGAGGTCTCGAGGAGTCGGGCACCATGGAAACTCAACACTCAGCATTTGCAGGATCCAGATAGTTGCCAACGTACCACTGAGACGTGGAAAACGTGCGTTAGGCGTCTCTAACCATACGCATCAGTGGTGCACTGGCGACTGGAATGCGTCAAACCGATGTTCCGTCACACATTCATCACTTAAAACGGGAAGGTGGCCGCTTGTCACGGGCATACTACATTCTACTTCAGCGCCCTCCATGACCTCCATGGCCAGCTACCTATCCCAGAAGTGCAAACTGAACGCAGCGTGATTGAGGCGAAGCTACTAGCAGTTACTCGCCGGAAACTAGAGGGGGCTGTGGCGCATGTCTGCAAAACTGATGTGGTGTGGGTTCAGAATTTCTCCATGTCTCCAAATTGTGCACGATCACGCCGCTGACAAAACTTAGTCACCGAACTAGTCAATCATCTGCCAACCGGACATAGTTCAAATGGCTCTGAGCACTATGGGGCTTAACATCTGTGGTCATCAGTCCCCTGGAACTTAGAACTACTTAATCCTAACTAACCTAAAGACATCACACACATCCATGCCCGAGGCAGGATTCGAACCTGCGACCGTAGCAGTCGCGCGACGGACATAGCCTATAGCTTTGTCGAACATTATCACCCAGTCTACCGTGCCGATGACGGGGCCGTCCTGGACTTCGACCCTGTCGCCGTGGACGATCCACGGAGAGCGTAGTGGTAGTGGAACCTTTCACCTCCGAGGAGACCACTACAGCTATCTTCGGGGCTGAGCTGTGCAAGTGGCCAGGCATCGACGGACTCCCTACTGAATTTTATGGTAAAAAGCGTAAACCAATGTGACATGTCTGCAGATCCAAGCATCCTGCACTCTCAATGAGCCACCATATCATTTTGTTCACGACAATAGTCATTACTGGGGGTCCGATCCACAGGACGTAAGATGCAGTTAAAATCTTCCCCATCAAATTTTTCTGTGGATTTTGACGAAATAAGTGAACGACATCTTCCTTGTAATAACGCAAGCGGTGATATGTACTACCAGATCCAGATGGAGCATAAAAAAGTTATGGCGACATAATAAAAATGACACCTGTTCCCAGTTTATGGCTAGCGCTTCAAACTCCGTCCCTATATAACACGACCATGCCAATAGAACTTCCCGACACAACATTAAAAAACATAGAATATTCAGGGAGACAAAAGACATCAAATACTACTTCTTGCAAGCACACGACATCAGCTTGGGAATTATATAAACTGTTGTGGACTGGCAAGACAGCCAATCCACAGTGACGGGTAGCCGAAAGGCACGCGTTTAAGCTCGCGCAGGCTGGCGTGAGGTCTGGAACAGTTAAAGGATTTGAGTCTAGCAAATAAAGTACGTAGCTGTTGGAATGCTTAACTTTAATCCATAATTGGTGAACATCGATCTGACGGTACATGCATCACAAGATAAATAGCAAATGCTAATGGCGCCTTGCTAGGTCGTAGCAAATGACGTAGCTGAAGGCTGTGCTAACTATCGTCTCGGCAAATGAGAGCGTAATTTGTCAGTGAACCATCGCTAGCAAAGTCGGCGGTACAACTGGGACGAGTGCTAGGAAGTCTCTCTAGACCTGCCGTGTGGCGGCGCTCGGTCTGCAATCACTGACAGTGGCGACACGCGGGTCCGACGTATACTAACGGACCGCGGCCGATTTAAAGGCTACCACCTAGCAAGTGTGGTGTCTGGCGGTGACACCACATAAATAAACTGTCGTAACGCAGAAAGTTGTAAAGGAGAGCTTGACCTATTAACATTTAGGGCAAGAAACGTGTACGCCTGCGTTACTTAACACTTGAAAGGGATAAAAGGAAAATAAGAAATGAATTTACGCATCAAGTCTCGTTCTTCACAAAACCAGCAGATGGCCGAGAATAAGGTTCAGGATTTGGTGCCTCCCCGCCGGAAGGTGCTGATTCTATACTTTCATTTTTCGGCGCAACGCTGCACACTCAGGTTGAAAACGTTTTTCTATACTCCTCCATGACAACATAACTTCTTCACTCGTAATGGCAGAGGGCTCATAAAGATTCGGTGAAATGGGGGTGAGGGTCGAGGAGGGGAGGGGGGGTGGAAGACGTTCCCATTCCACTCAGAGGAATGCCAGAATCACAACCAGGAGTGAGGAACATCATCATCATCAGCAGCAGATAGAGGAGACCGGATATGAGGCGTCTCAAGCTACCCGAGTCATCAAACTATCCTGAACAAGATCTATAGTAACCTGTTGCTCCACCGTATCAGAATGTGTAAGGGATGGCATTGCACTAGAATGCTTTAAAGGTAGAACAGCTGACGCTGTCGCCATTAAATCTTCTGAACACACCAGAACAGACGTTTCTGCGGATGGAGGAGATAACGCAGATACAACATTCATTTCAACATCAACAGAAAGAGCCTCGTCATCCCTCGCGAAACAAGAACCACTATGAACGTCAGTATTCAAAGTATCACCACTGGAAGAATCACCCTCCACCATCACCTTCCTAGGGAGGCGAGATTGGGGAAGGATGACTTCAAAATCTTGACCGTACTGAGTCTGCCGGCGTCCCTATTGTGCTACCGGTGTAGCAGGGAGCCTTAGCGGCAGCAGGGAGCGCATGTAGAGGTGGAAAGTCGCGCGGAGTGGGAGGTAGTGTCTCCCTAACATCCTCTAAAGATGGGGATCTACTGTCAGCAAATTCCGAAGACACTAATTCACCTAATGTCAACGGACGACGTTTTCAACAGGACAACTTTACAACCGTAACACGACTTGAACGTCTGGATCTGAGATGGCCACCTCCGTTACAAAGGAAGCAGATGGCTCCTTGCTCTGCATAACATGCCCTACGTAACATGAATCCAGTAACCACAAACATTCATGTGTGAAGGAATGTGTATTATTTATTTATTTCACAAGTAAAGAGCTGCTGCCTGTTAATTATTGTACAGCAGGTCGTAGACTGTGTGATTTTACGTGTTCTATTATACAATTTAAGTTTTATTACTACTACATTTTTGTTGAAAATTCTACAAAATGATTAATTAAAAAACAAAAATGTATATATATATATATATACATATATATATATATATATAAATTTTGTTTAAACTTGTTCTTAACTTAGATAATAATAAATAAGACAGATAAAAGGTTGGCGGTTGTATTTTAAATTGAAATTATTAAATGGAAGAAACAAGAGATGGCAACTTGACTTGGATATGATGTGACATTTTTTCCCTGTGTAAGTTTACATCTGTTACATATATTATCTTGACAATGGTAATAATTTAATGTATTGATTATTTAGATTATAATGTGCTTCCGAACTTAAGGTAACAGTGGATATTGAGAGTTGATTTAAAATTCCATTGTCAGGTGCGAGGGCGCGGTAAAACTTAGAGCCTATCACATCTGATGCAGCGAAAGAAGAAGAAATGTCACAACTTCAGGTAGTGTTATATGCTATGAAGTGGTATAACAAGCAGCTACACAGAAAGTTACAGTTTCATATTGACTCGATTTAGTATTGTAGAACCTTCGCTTACTTTTGCTATGTTTGTATGTTTATCTTGTTGTCACTTCCTATGTGTGATATAGCATCTGATTCAGTGTCTGTATCTTTTAGTATGTACTGCAGTTCTGTCGGAAGTGGAGCCTGTCTTATTCTAGAGTATTGTCTCTCCTGGTTGTATGCAGCATATAGTGCTCGCGTTACTTCGTCTGCGATGTTGTTTATAGAGCACCAGTCATCATGTCTGCGTATTAACTGTCCTATGCCTTGGTTTACTAATCTCGGTCTTATGTGTCCAAGAGCATTGCAGATAAGCACTGCGCGTTAATATGTGCCATTCTTTCATCTGTTGTGTCCCATTCTGTCTGTCATATATCAGTTATCCACTTGTTTAATTTTGGTTTGTCGGTTATGTCTTGTCCAGTTATTTCTCTTATTTTACCGTGTATTCCCCACTTCAGCCAGTAAGCTGCTGCTCTGTGGCGAATTTTGATATCCGTAGGGAAAACTTCCAGTGCCATGAACAGTGCCTCGGTCGAGGTCGTGCAGAAAGCCCCCGAGATTCTGAGTAGAACACTCCTCTGGCCGCGCCTCACAATGGATTTATGCGTACAAAAGCATAATCGATGTGCCCAAGAAGTAGCTGCAAAACAAATGATTGACTCAACGAGTGCTGTGTAATATGTACTCATTGTTTGAAGGGGTAATCTGTAACTTACAGTGTCCAGTCTTGCAAGTTTATGCATGAGTTTCGTCGCTTTGTTAATTGTCAGTTTGGCAAGTTCGTTACCAAGGTATCTTGTCATTGCCATCCCTTTTTATAGATGCGTTGTTTAACTTTATAATTCGATTTATTTTCAGTGTGCGTCTTAGAAGCAAGTGAACAGTTTTGCTTGTTGCTTTTGTGAGTCTGTTGTTTGTGCACCATTCAACGATGAACGCGAGGAGCCGCGTGGCTGTATTCTCTAATAGGGACCTGGAGTTTGCAGATACCATGCCCATAAGGTCATTAGCATACGCAACAGTCCTGTTAGCCATGTCATTGTCTTTTAGTGCATTCAGTGGTTCTATGGCTATGTCCCAGAAATGTCCGCCCGCATATGGATCGTTGCGGACAGCCCTTTGTTACCCTCTTTATAATCTTTTGGTGACCAATCTTCCATTCCATTATCCTGTTTTTACAATAATCTCTAAGGCTGTTGTATAGAGCCAGTGGAACATTTAACGGTCAGCGCCGGCCACCAAAGGTTGTCGAAAAAACCAGCTATGTCAATTATGATTGCTACTATGTATTTGTCATGTATTATCCGCGTCACTTGTAAGGCCCTATTTACTGCGTCGTCGATGGATTTACGTGGTCGAAAACCAGACTGATGTGGGGTAAGGCCGAAGACCTGCCGATGCCACTGAAGTCTGTCGCACAGTAATCTCTCCTGTACCTCTGCCAGAATGTTAATGAGGCATATGGGTCTGTACGTCTTAGGGTCAATCGGGTCTTTCGTTTCCGCTTTCTTGATTGTAACTGCATTTTCTGTCTTCCGTATATTCGATATTCATCCTTCTAGAAAAGCATCACTAAGTAAGTCTGTCAGGTGTGGTACGATAAATGGGGCAGCTTGTTGGATGGTGTCGGGGTCGATGTCATCAATGCCCAGAGTCTTTTTGTTTTTCATTTTTATTTTGCAACTTCCTCGCGAGCAAAGGGGATGGTCTTACCTTCGTTTTCATATTTGACATAAAAGTAGTCTGCCAAAGGCGGTGTGTAGTTGGTTGACCTGAGGGGGGTCATCGTCAGGAAGGAATTTGTTCAGGACATACTGTGCTGTGCATCTCCATCGTTTTGTGGTAGTACCATCTGGTTTCTTCAGTGTTAATAATACTATAGGAGTCTATACGTTCAGTTTGCAGTTTAAACGTCACCCCCAGATGTTTATGTTTATGTTTGTCCTAACATGTGTCCCAGTCGCCTTAAGTGATCTTATATACACTCCTGGAAATTGAAATAAGAACACCGTGAATTCATTGTCCCAGGAAGGGGAAACTTTATTGACACATTCCTGGGGTCAGATACATCACATGATCACACTGACAGAACCACAGGCACATAGACACAGGCAACAGAGCATGCACAATGTCGGCACTAGTACAGTGTATATCCACCTTTCGCAGCAATGCAGGCTGCTATTCTCCCATGGAGACGATCGTAGAGATGCTGGATGTAGTCCTGTGGAACGGCTTGCCATGCCATTTCCACCTGGCGCCTCAGTTGGACTAGCGTTCGTGCTGGACGTGCAGACCGCGTGAGACGACGCTTCATCCAGTCCCAAACATGCTCAATGGGGGACAGATCCGGAGATCTTGCTGGCCAGGGTAGTTGACGTACACCTTCTAGAGCACGTTGGGTGGCACGGGATACATGCGGACGTGCATTGTCCTGTTGGAACAGCAAGTTCCCTTGCCGGTCTAGGAATGGTAGAACGATGGGTTCGATGACGGTTTGGATGTACCGTGCACTATTCAGTGTCCCCTCGACGATCACCAGTGGTGTACGGCCAGTGTAGGAGATCGCTCCCCACACCATGATGCCGGGTGTTGGCCCTGTGTGCCTCGGTCGTATGCAGTCCTGATTGTGGCGCTCACCTGCACGGCGCCAAACACGCATACGACCATCATTGGCACCAAGGCAGAAGCGACTCTCATCGCTGAAGACGACACGTCTCCATTCGTCCCTCCCTTCACGCCTGTCGCGACACCACTGGAGGCGGGCTGCACGATGTTGGGGCGTGAGCGGAAGACGGCCTAACGGTGTGCGGGACCGTAGCCCAGCTTCATGGAGACGGTTGCGAATGGTCCTCGCCGATACCCCAGGAGCAACAGTGTCCCTAATTTGCTGGGAAGTGGCGGTGCGGTCCCCTACGGCACTGCGTAGGATCCTACGGTCTTGGCGTGCATCCGTGCGTCGCTGCGGTCCGGTCCCAGGTCGACGGGCACGTGCACCTTCCGCCGACCACTGGCGACAACATCGATGTACTGTGGAGAACTCACGCCCCACGTGTTGAGCAATTCGGCGGTACGTCCACCCGGCCTCCCGCATGCCCACTATACGCCCTCGCTCGAAGTCCGTCAACTGCACATACGGTTCACGTCCACGCTGTCGCGGCATGCTACCAGTGTTAAAGATTGCGATGGAGCTCCGTATGACACGGCAAACTGGCTGACACTGACGGCGGCGGTGCACAAATGCTGCGCAGCTAGCGCCGTTCGACGGCCAACACCGAGGTTCCTGGTGTGTCCGCTGTGCCGTGCGTGTGATCATTGCTTGTACAGCCCTCTCGCAGTGTCCGGAGCAAGTATGGTGGGTCTGACACACCGGTGTCAATGTGTTCTTTTTTCCATTTCCAGGAGTGTAGTTCGCTTTTGTATCGTATTTTAGCGTTACTATAATGTAGAAGTCTAGTTCCTCTTCCCTGTGTCGTCTTTGATTTTTGATAATATCGTCGTTTATGACGAGTGTCTTTTCGTAGTCTTGTTAATAGTGCTGACCATGGTGCCCTTTGTTTGGGTGCGTCGCGTGCTGCAGATATTGCTGTAGTTTGTGCTCTCTGTAAGACGTCTGTGTGAACGTGAGCTCTGTGATCTATGCCTTCTTGGATAACACATAGAGGAAACTCTTCAGTCACTTGTCTTAGTGTTTACCAATTTGCTTTGCGCAGCAGCAACCTTGGGTGTTGTAATGTGTTTGTGTCAGTGTCTGTGTTTGTTTGTTTTAGTGCAGATAATTATTGCGTTTTGATCACCTGCCAGTTCTCTACCTGTTTGTCAAAGAAATGTCTACGTTGCTGCCTACTCTATTATTTCCGTGGTAAGTTGGCGGCTGGCCTTGTTTGCTCAAAACCAAAAGATTATATTTGTTTACAATGTCGACTATTATTTGTCCTCTGGCGTCCGTTCTGTCACAGTGCTAGAGGGTTGACATAGAATTTATGTCCGCTAGGGCAAGTAGTCGTCTGCCATTTGCAAATCGAGCAATACCTTTTATTATTTCAGCAAAAGGCTCTATATCAAATGAGTACTGGGCGTTGATCGAAGAGATGATGTATGTTTCCCGGCCTACAGTTATTTGACTGTAACCGTATGCTGTGTACATTATAGCGTCATTTGTGTTAATGTAATGTTATTGTTTACTACAGTGGTTGCAGTCTTGGCCTTGTTCCTGGCTGTGATTTGCATGTACTGGCTCGGGAGGCCTGGAATTCTTCCATCTCGTGTGTACTGACCTTACAGACACATTATGTTCGCGCATAACTCGTTCGCCAGCCTCCCAAGCTCTGTGGCCACCGTCATGCTACCCATACAGTTTGGCTGCAAGAATTTCGCTATGGAAACAACTTTGTCCCTCTCCGGTTGAAATCAAGGTACACCGTCCATGCGCCCTTATCACGTCCTTGCGGACATTGTCAAGGTTAAAGTTCTTATTTTTTCGTTCATATGGTTTACATAAAAGATTACAGGGCTTATCCAGTAGGTTTTCGGCTCGTACAATCATTCTTTTTGTTTCTTAGTCGTCTTGTTGCTAGGCTTAGTGCAGTTTGAAAAATTCCTTTCTTTTCCATTCGGCTTAGGCGCAAGCTCTCTTCGATGTCATCGTAGCCTATTTTGTATCTTACTTCAAGGTTTTGTAACTATGATGCACTGAGTCGTGTTGTTTGTCGCTTGATGTAGTTTCTGGTTTTGGGTCATGTGACGTCTCGAAGGTCGAAGGCAGTTGTGATTTTTTAGTGCGAGCTATTTGTGTGTTCATGTTGTTTTTAGAATCCATATGGTGTGTGAGGTCTCTTTTTGTTGTTTCAAGGTTTCTCCTTGTGTTTGTTTCTCTTTGATAACTGCCTCTAGCACTTGAGTTGTCTTTTCGTGCGTATTACCACCGTAGATGAAGCGTGTAACTTGCATGTATTGTTTACATTTTGATGTGTCATTTTCATGTTTTTCTGATGTTTCATTATACGGTAACCTATCCTATGGCGAGGGAAGAATTAATTTAGGTTGATGTTGTTTCGGTGTGTCCAGATGTACTGGTGTTGTGCCTGTGTCATTATCCTGTTCTGGATGGGCTTTACAGTGTTTCGAACGTCTGTTGTCATTGTTATCTACATCTACATCTACATCCATACTCCGCAAGCCACCTGACGGTGTGAGGCGGAGGGTACATTGAGTACCTCTAGCGGTTCTCCCTTCTATTCCAATGTTCGTGGAAAGAGGGATTGTCGGTATGCCTCTGTGTGGGCTCTAATCTCTCTGATTTTATCCTCTTGGTCTCTTCGCGAGATATACGTAGGAGGGAGCAATATACTGCTTGACTCCTCGGTGAAGGCATGTTCTGGTAACTTCAATAAAAGCCCGTACCGAGCTACTGAGCGTCTCTCCTGCAGAGTCTTCCACTGGAGTTTATCTATCATCTCCGTAACGCTTTCGCGATTACTAAATGATCCTGTAACGAAGCGCGCTGCTCTCCGTTGGATCTTCTCTATCTCTTCTATCATCTCTATCTGGTACGGATCCCACACCGCTGAGCAGTATTCAAGCAGTGGGCGAACAAGCGTACTGTGACCTACTTCCTTTGTTTTCGGATTGCATTTCCTTAGGATTCTTCCAATTAATCTCAGTCTGGCATCTGCTTTACCGACGATCAACTTTATATGATCATTTCATTTTAAATCACTCCTAATGCGTACTCCCAGATAATTTATGGAATTAACTGCTTCCAGTTGCTGACCTGCTATATTGTAGCTAAATGATTAGGGATCTTTCTTTCTATGTATTCGCAGCGCATTACACTTGTCTACATTGAGATTCAATTGCCATTTCCTGCACCATGCGTCAATTCGCTGCAGATCCTCCTGCATTTCAGTGCAATTTTCCATTGTTACAACCTCTCGATATACCACAGCATCATCCGCAAAAAGCCTCAGTGAACTTCCGATGTCATCCACAAGATCATTTATGTATATTGTGAATAGCAATGGTCCTACGACACTCCCCTCTTACTTCGGAAGACTTCTCTTGTACTTAGGTGTGGTGTGTTATGTCTAACGACTGTGTCATGGTCACGTTCTTGGTGGGCATGCCCGTATCTTGGATGTCTATCGTCATTTTTATGTACTTCTGTTGTGTGTAGTGTGTTGTTTCTAAGGAAACAAGAGGCGTGCGGTACACCAAATATTTGTGCGATGGTGATAGTCAGGCATACAACAATGTGGTGAACTCTAAGCCATATGGAGATGCCATTATTAGGAAAATAGAATGTATAGGCCATGTTCAAAAACATTTGAGAACAAGGCTGAAAAAACTAACTGTTGTTATGAGAGAAAAAAAATTAGAAGATGGAAAGTTGTTGACCGGACAGCGTCGGTTAACTAAAACTGAAATAGAAAATTCGCAATTATACTGTGGGCAGGCAAGTAGAAGAAGTAAAGAAAGTCTGGAGGCAATGAAGAGAGATGTTTCGGCCATATTCTTCCATAAGTCCCCTACTGATGATAAGCAACGTCATGGATTGTTTCCACCAGGAGAAAATTCGTCGTGCAAATAAATAGGCCTCAGGTAACTGGAGAATCTTATTCTCACCAGCATTCTCTTCCGGCTGCTGTTATTACAGCAATTAAACCTATTTTCAGAGATTTGGCTCATCCTGACCTTCTAAGGAAATGTCTGCATGGTCAGGCACAGAACCTAAATGAGTGTTTTAACAGCATAATTTGCAACCGCCTTCCTAAAACTGTATTTGTAGGCATGCATACAATGAAACTAGGAGTTCATGATGCTGCTATTACATTCAGTTGTGGTAATATTGGAAAGTGTTGGGTACTGAAAAGGATGGTAATTAATCCTGGTGAAAATATGATCAATGGGCTGCAACATTGCGATAAAATGAGGATAGCCGATGCAGACACGTCTGGCCAAGAAAGCAAGAAAAAACCATCCAGTAAGGTGAAAAAGAAGCTGGAAGACCTGCTAGAGGTCTCGTAATTTGCACGAAACACGCCACGCGGAGTTTACGTATTACTTGAGATGTTCACAAGCGAAATTTACTAAAATAAATCACTCTCAAACCTCAAACTTTCTCGAAATACTCGAGCTGACATCGCTTTTCATCAACTACGTGAGAACCGATGCATCAAGCGGCTTTCTTCGTATTGGTAGAAATTTGATCATCGCAGTCCATGGGCAGTAGCTGAGCGTTAGTTAAACGGGTGTTAACTAAAAGACGGCTCTCAAGCGACTCTTTCGACTCATAGGTCTGAGGCACAAAGCCCTACTCAAACGTCCGGGAAATGATGAATTCCTATTGGCCAGTATGTTACGCAGCCAATCAGATCATTTCGAGCACGTTTATACTCGCTGTATATCTAATTTCAGCCAGTCAAATCACTTTATACTAGAAATCTCGTAATTTGGAAACTACTTGAAATTTAAAGAAACCAGAATATGAATCCTCTTCACAAAATAAATTACTAATAAATTTAATAACCAATGCCCCTTCTGGCTGCCTTTTACAAAATTAATCTCACTCGCACATACGTCACAAATTCCCCGATTACACAACTTTCTAATGCTTACATTCACCTACTTGTAATGAAATATCACATTTTTCACTCTATGTATGTCCTCTCTCAGTCTCACTAAAACACTCACACAACCAAAAGACAATGCAATAACAATTTTCCATGTGCCGTTAATTACGTCAGGAATCCGTGAAAGTAATGTAAACTCCAGAAAATTAGGTTATATGAACCTGTCCTCTTGGCTGTAGTTTCATTTGACACTGTAGATCGATATATTACAGCCTCTAGCTCGGCTTCACAATTGCAGAACAGTTATTATGTGTGTTTTAGGAAAAAATTTATTTCTTCGAAAATATTGAAGTTATTGATTTGAAATTTTAGCAGTAGGGTTCTGTTATCCATGGAATTTGGTACACCAGGTATGAAAAAGATCGATTAATATTTAACAGTACTTCTTCAGATTCACAGAAAGTATGTGTAACGAACTGCACGCGGTGTTAAGCAAGTACAACGGCTCTCTCCGCGGAGTAGCTGGAGTCAGCCGTGCCATGGTGAGAACCAAAATCTGCTCTCCTCCCGACTCCACGGCAAACTTCGCTTTCAATGCAAGATGACAACTCGTAATAATTTTCTACGTTACATGCTTTTTTCACTATTCTGCAAGCAAACTTTCATATACGTAATTATGATTAGTACCCGTTCCTTAGACAACGGTTGTCCTTTGGCACGTTTCACGGGAGGTAAGATTTATGGTTCCTTGTCCGGCAAGGTTGAAGGACTACATGCTCGACACCAGTTACGGTATCACCTTCACTTGTTAAGCACGTATCGTCATCATTGTACTCCTCATGTACATTTTCGGAACATTAGAGCGTATACGACACCTCACATTCCACTGATGCATCTTGCAGAAAAGCTAATATTTCATCTGCCACTTTTTTTCACTGACAGAAATTCCATCGCTTCGTTTCTGACGGCATGTCAACTTCGGCATTTGTTATTGTAGATATAATGCAGTATTTGCTTTATTGAACATTTCCATCGCTCTGCTTTTTATGTGCAATAGAGGGGGGAATCTAAGCGTGCCTGCCGCTGGGTTTAGGGTTCTGTAGCCCAGTTGGTAAAAACTAAATCCTTATAGGGTAGATCTGACTGTCTGTCCATCTGTTAAGACCTATTTTTTGCAGGAGATATCAAACTATAATTTATATCTGTGGTGCCTTGGCGGTGTACAAAATTTAAGCTTCTAACTGAGTGCAATCAAAAGGTACAATCATCTATCTCACATAATTTGATAACGGTAAACTCAAAACCTGTAGGTTACTTCCCGTTGACCTAAAATCATAAAATTTGGCAAGAAGCATGGTCCTAGGGTACAAGCAAAGGAAAACAACCGAAAATTGTTAATTTGTAATTAAATCAAGTAAAATGACTTTTTGTTTTCTTTTGACGTTAGTTGTTCGTCTGTCTGTCTCTCCTTCTGTTGAGACCCATTTTCTGAAGAACAAGTAAAGATGTCAAGATGAAATTTATGCCATATAGTAAGATCTACAGTTTCTTGGTGTTGTAAAAAATTTAAGGTGCTAACTCAAAAAAATCAAAACACACGTGATCTGTAAAACCCCTTTTTCCGAAAAGGGAAAAGATTTCAAGACGAAACTACTGTTAAATTCTGAGGTCTCGGTCTTGACGACGTAAATAATTCAAGCTTGTAAGAAGTGCAGTCAAAATATATGGCCATTAATGTCACACATTTTGATAGTCGCAATGTCACTCAACACTGTGTGTGTATTAAATAGTGAGGTATACGTCGACATGGTCGTCAAGCGCAAAAGCGCGTGCCTGGAACCCGTGAAGTCGCAGGATCAAACGTCGGCCGGAGCTCCCATTTTTCAGTCTTCGTCTTAACCTGGCCTTCAGCTGTCATCGTTGTGATAGAAAGACTTGGACCAGGTCAAATGAAATTGTTATTTATATTTATACAGTATGTTCGGAAATTCCCGTTACAAACTTCTAACACTTCTGGAGGGGAGAGAAAGCGGCATCATTAGTAAGTTGCGTGCAACATTTGGTGTGGGGTTCCCCAAAATACGCAAAACGATAATTAGAATTTAGTGTAGAACTCGCACATTTATTCGTTTGCGCTGGTTTTCATTAAAAGACACAGCAAGAATATCTGAGACAGCTCGTCAAAAAAACCGGGAGAATCAACGGGTGATCACAATAATCAGTTCAGTACGTAGTCTAATTGTTTTCTAAATGTTTGTGTCTAGGTACGTACATTTTTGAGGAAAACGCGCGTGCCGAGTCATTTGCTTCTGAGCTCCAGCTTCCACCCTGACGTCTCAACATCAGCCAATGGCAGAGCAGAGCGCTACATGCCACCCTTATTAATTACTATCTTTGCTCGTAATTGCACTATATCAAAGACACAAACACACACACACACACACACACACACACACACACACACACACAGGCGTGTATACACTCAACCATACTTGCAATAGAAGAATAAAGTTCAACGAGTTTACAAGAATTTTGTCATGTTCTTTGCATATACCAATGAACTTACAAATCGTATGCATGTAACAAACATTATTTATACTGACATTTTAATTACTTCTACGGTCCCTTGGCGGTGTAAAAAGGCGGCGGCTTGTGTAGCTTGGCCGTAAACTGGCCATGTATCTCAGGCACGAAGAGCAAACGGACGTCTTTCGAACTGCCATATTCCACATTCAAAGCATCAACAGCAAGGCGTACGTGCCAGACCATAAAACTACAGAACCTGCAGTGTTTCTGCACAGTTACCATACTAGGATAGTGTGAAACATTTAGATATTGAACAAAACAAGCTAAGTTCTATAGTTGGTTCAAATGGCTCTAAACACTAAGGGACATAACATCTGAGATCATCAGTCTCCTATACTTAGAACTACGTAAACCTAACTAACATAAGGACATCACACACATCCATTCCCGATGCAGGATTTGAACCTACGACCGTAACAGCCGTGTGGTTCCGGACTGAAGCACCTAGAACCGCTTGGCCACAGCGGCTGGCTAAAATCTTTTGTACTTCAGAAATGTAGGAACAAATACACGTTATCAGCAATCAACAGCATGTAACTGTGTACAAAGCATTACAGCCTTTATCGCAGTTATTGTAGAATTGTAACTTCTAAGTCAGTTTAATCAAAGGTAAGGCTTACAACAACATCAGCCAGATAAAATGCTTTGAGCATTAGATCAAGTGCTGACAGGTTGGTGGCAGGTTACTTAACTATAATTGCCGGCTGTGACGTCAAAAGGACTCGCGTTACCGCCACTTACGGGCATGCGTTTGCTCCGAGCAAGATGCGCCACGCTATAAAATGTACTGCGCTCCTTCCTCCTATGGTCTACAGTGGGCACTTTTCGTCCTACAGAACAGTCTCTGTGCTTGCAGGGTAACTTGTAAATCGAGGTCTTCTGAGGCCTGCCGCATTTTCAACTGGTCTCACTAGTTGCCGCATTTTTCACGGAGACCTAAAGATACACTCCTGGAAATGGAAAAAAGAACACATTGACACCGGTGTGTCAGACCCACCATACTTGCTCCGGACACTGCGAGAGGGCTGTACAAGCAATGATCACACGCACGGCACAGCGGACACACCAGGAACCGCGGTGTTGGCCGTCGAATGGCGCTAGCTGCGCAGCATTTGTGCACCGCCGCCGTCAGTGTCAGCCAGTTTGCCGTGGCATACGGAGCTCCATCGCAGTCTTTAACACTGGTAGCATGCCGCGACAGCGTGGACGTGAACCGTATGCGCAGTTGACGGACTTTGAGCGAGGGCGTATAGTGGGCATGCGGGAGGCCGGGTGGACGTACCGCCGAATTGCTCAACACGTGGGGCGTGAGGTCTCCACAGTACATCGACGTTGTCGCCAGTGGTCGGCGGAAGGTGCACGTGCCCGTCGACCTGGGACCGGACCGCAGCGACGCACGGATGCACGCCAAGACCGTAGGATCCTACGCAGTGCCGTAGGGGACCGCACCGCCACTTCCCAGCAAATTAGGGACACTGTTGCTCCTGGGGTATCGGCGAGGACCATTCGCAACCGTCTCCATGAAGCTGGGCTACGGTCCCGCACACCGTTAGGCCGTCTTCCGCTCACGCCCCAACATCGTGTAGCCCGCCTCCAGTGGTGTCGCGACAGGCGTGAATGGAGGGACGAATGGAGACGTGTCGTCTTCAGCGATGAGAGTCGCTTCTGCCTTGGTGCCAATGATGGTCGTATGCGTGTTTGGCGCCGTGCAGGTGAGCGCCACAATCAGGACTGCATACGACCGAGGCACACAGGGCCAACACCCGGCATCATGGTGTGGGGAGCGATCTCCTACACTGGCCGTACACCACTGGTGATCGTCGAGGGGACACTGAATAGTGCACGGTACATCCAAACCGTCATCGAACCCATCGTTCTACCATTCCTAGACCGGCAAGGGAATTTGCTGTTCCAACAGGACAATGCACGTCCGCATGTATCCCGTGCCACCCAACGTGCTCTAGAAGGTGTAAGTCAACTACCCTGGCCAGCAAGATCTCCGGATCTGTCCCCCATTGAGCATGTTTGGGACTGGATGAAGCGTCGTCTCACGCGGTCTGCACGTCCAGCACGAACGCTGGTCCAACTGAGGCGCCAGGTGGAAATGGCATGGCAAGCCGTTCCACAGGACTACATCCAGCATCTCTACGATCGTCTCCATGGGAGAATAGCAGCCTGCATTGCTGCGAAAGGTGGATATACACTGTACTAGTGCCGACATTGTGCATGCTCTGTTGCCTGTGTCTATGTGCCTGTGGTTCTGTCAGTGTGATCATGTGATGTATCTGACCCCAGGAATGTGTCAATAAAGTTTCCCCTTCCTGGGACAATGAATTCACGGTATTCTTATTTCAATTTCCAGGAGTGTAGATTTGATTTTGTTTCACTTCAGCAGACCGCTTAGTTCACATGAAAGGAAGCTACAGAACGGTAGTCATGCAAACTTCTGCTCCTTCCCCTGTCGTTGGTCTTATTGCGATTCGTTCTTCATTTATTTTGGTGATAGCCGCACAATTTCTCGATAAATTCACGTTAGGCGGTACATCTCATGGGACAGGTCTGATATTAACTTTGCACGTTGTACCAAAGTTTGTTTTATCACAGTGCGCTTCTCCGCAGGGCTATATACATTTCGGAGTGCGCCGATGTTCTGTAGATGTAGTGACCAACGCATCTATTATGTTTGGAGCGGACAAGGACGTCGAGGATCTGTGAAGAAATATCCTCGATTTCCTCCATAACCAGATCCGCGGCTGCCACTGCATACACGCTTACCATGGCAACGCCGCTGAGCAGAAGTACTGGCAGTACTACCAGTGAAGCTTTTTTTTTTTCTTTTTTTGTGTCATCAGTCTCCTCACTAGTTTGATGTGGCCCGCCACGAATTCCTCTCTTGTGCCAACGTCTTCATCTCACAGTACCACTTTCAACTTACGTCCTCAATTATTTCCTGTAAAGGTTTTGCCCTCTGCATCTCCCTCTAGTACAATGGAAGTCATTCCCTGATGTCTTAACAGGTGTCCTATCATACTTTCCCCCCTCCTTGTCAATGCTTCCCAGCTATCTCTTTCCTCTCCGATTGTGTGCACAACTTCCTCATTCCATACCTTATCATTCCACGTGATTTTCAACGTTTGTCTGTAGCGCCACACCTCAAGTAGCACCACATCTCAAATACTTCGATTCTCTTCTGTCCTCGCTTCCCCACAGCCCACGTTCCACTACCATACAGTTCTGTGCTCCAAACATACATTCTCATAAATTTCCTTCTCAGATTAAGGGCGACTTTTGATATTAGCAGACTTCTCTTTGCCAGGAATGCCATTCTTGCCAGTGCTAGTCTGCTGTTGATGTCCTCCTTGCTCCGTACGTCATCCGTTATTTTTCTGCCTAGGTAGTAGATTTCCTTCAACTACTTCGTGACCATCAATCCTGATGTCAAGTATCTCCCTGGTCTCGTTTCTACAAGTTCTCATTATTTTCGTCTTTCTTCGATTTACTCTCAAGCCATATTCTGTACTCGTTAGATTATTCAATCCATTCAGCATATCATGTAATTCTTCTTCACTTTCACTCAGCGTAGCAATGTCATCAGCGAATCGTATCGCTTATATCCTTTCACCTTGAATTGTAATTTCAATCCTGGAGCTTCCTTGTATTTCCATCTTTGCTTCTTCGATGTGCATACTGAACAGTAGGGGGGGGTGGGGGGGGGACACTACATCCCTCTCTTACACCCTTTCTAATCCGAGCACTTCGTTCGTGGTAATCTACTTTATTATTCTTTCTTGGCTCTTGTACATACTGTATGTTACCCGTCTCTCCATTAGCTTACACGTATTTTTCTCAGAATTTCGAACATCTTGCACCATTTTACATTGTCGAACGCTCTTTGCAGGTAGACAAATCATATGAACGTGTCTTGATTTTCTTAGACTTGCTTCCATTATCAACCAAAACGTCAGACTTCTTCTCGGGTGTCTTTACCTTTTCTGAAGCCAAACTGATCGTCATCTGGGAAATCCTCAGTTTCCTTTCCCATTCTTCTGTGTATTATTCTTGTCAGCAACTTGGATGAACAAGCTGTTAAGCTGGTTGTGCGATAATTCTCGCTTTTGTCCGCTCTTGCAGTCTTCGGAATTGTATGAATGATATTTTTACGAAATTCAGATGGTATGTGGCCAGAGTCATACATTTTAGACATCAAAATCAGTAGTCCTTTTGTTGCCACTTCTTTCAACTATTTCAGAAATTCTAATGGAACGTTATCTATTCCTTCTTGCTTATTTGATCTTAAGTCTTACAAAGCTCGCTTAAATTCTGATTCTAATACATCCCCTGTCTTTTCTAAATCGACTCCCGTTTCTTCTTCTACTACATCTGACAAATCTTCCCTCTCACAGAGGTCTTCAATGTAGTTTTTCCACCTATCCTCTCCCTCCTCTGTATTTAACAGTGGAATTCCCGTTGCACCCTTAATGTTGCCACTCTTGCATTTTGTTCCATCGAAAGTTGTTTTCACTTTCTCCTGTATGCTGAGTCAGTCCTTCGACCATCATTTCTTTTTCGATTTCTTCACATTTTTCATGCATCTATTTCGTCTTAGCTTCCTTGCAATTCTTATTAATTTCCTTTCTCAACGACTTGTATTTCTGTATTCTTTTCCAGATGATTTTTGTACTTACTTCTTTCATCGATTAACTGAAGTATTTCTTATGTTACCCATGGTTTCTTCGCAGTTAACTTCTTTGTACCTATGCTTTTCTTTCCAACTTCTGTGACTGCCGTTTTTAGAGATGTCCATTCTTCTTCAGCTGTACTGCCTACTGAGTTATTTCCTACTGCTGTATCTGTAGCCCTACAGAACTACAAGCGTGTCTCGTCATTCCTTAGTACTTCTGTATCCCACTTCTTTTCTTATTGATTCTTGCTGAGTAATCTCGAACTTCAGCTACTCTTCATCACTACCACATCGTGATCTGAGTCTGTATCTGCTCCTGGGTACGTCTTACAATCCCGTATTTCATTTCGGAATATCTGTCCATGATTTAATCTAAATGAAATCTTCCCCTATCATCTGGTCTTTTCCAAGTATACCACGTTCTGTTTTGATTCTTGAACAGAGCATTCGCTGTTACAAGCTGAAATTTCTCTCGCATTCCCAAGCCCATTTTCTCCTTCCCCGACAACTGTACTCCAAGCCCCCATGACTATTAGATTCTCATCTGCCTTTACCTACTGTATTACCCATTCATTGTCCTCATATACTTTCTCTGTCTCTTCATCTTCAGCTCGCGACGTCGGCATGTATACCTGAACTATCGTTGTCGGTGTTGGTTTGCTGTCGATTCTGATGAGAACAAGCCTATCTGTTCACTGTTTCACACTCTCTACCCTACCTTCCTAGTCTTAACGAATCCTGCACCTGTTATACCTTTTTCTGCTGCTGTTTATATTACTCTATATTCGTCTGACCAGAAATCCTTGTCTCCATTTCACATCATTGACCCCTACTATATCTAGAGCGAGCCTTTGCATTCCCCTTTTCCCTACCATATTAGAGCTTCTGACATTCCACGCCCCGACTCGTAGAACGTTATTCTTTCGTTGATTTTTCAAACTTTTTAATGGTCACCTCCCCCTTGGACACTTCGTCAAATACACGTCGCATGTCCTGCGGATACGCGTTATGTGTCTTCAGTGCATTGGTTTCCATTGTCTTCTGCATCCTCATGCCGCTGATCATTGCTGATAGTTCCTCCGTTAGTGGCAGTTTCTCACCCCATGGACAAAAAAGTGCACTGAACCTCTTTCCACTCCTCCGCCCTCCTTGACAAGGCCGTTGACAGAACAAGGGTGACTTACGCCGGAAGCCTTCGCCCGCCATATGCTGATTATTAATCAAAAATTAAGCGGGTATCGAACCCAAGACCGATGTGGTTTAGATTACTAATCAAAGATGGTAACCCTAGAATCTTTGTTGGTATTACAAAATGAGATTAAAAATTTCTTTATATAGAGGGCTATTACAAATGATTGAAGCGATTTCATGATCAACAATTCATGTCATGGCCTCCACGCCCTCCCGACTTAACCCCATGCGATTTCTTTCTGTGGGGTTATGTGAAAGATTCAGTGTTTAAACCTCCTCTACCAAGAAACGTGCCAGAACTGCGAGCTCGCATCAACGATGCTTTCGAGCTCATTGATGGGGACATGCTGCGCCGGGTGTGGGAGGAATTTGATTATCGGCTTGATGTCTGCTGGATTACTAAAGGGGCACATATCGAACATTTGTGAATACCTAAAAAAACTTTTTGAGTTTTTGTATGTGTGTGCAAAGCATTTTGAAAATATCTCAAATAACAAAGTTATTGTAGGGCTGTGAAATCGCTTCAATCATTTGTAATAACCCTGTATAAAAACATTGTCATAAGTAGTAAGCTTTGGAAGGTAATCATACATAAGATATAAAAAACACAATAGAATTACGTTAAAAAGAAATACTTCTCCACTTATGCTTCAAATTTCAATGAATATCTTTCACAAATTAAAGCAAATCCTGGTTTACATATAACATTGAAGTGAAGTTAAATTTCGGTGACAACATCTGCTTTGTCATACCACAAATAATATTTCTGTACTGATTGAAGCTAGTAAACTGAACATTACTCTCCCGTTACATAAATAAAATAAAACACATACCACAATGGACAATCTTATTTCCAATCGCCCCTTGCTGTTCTGTCATCCGGGTATGTCGTCTCGTAAGTACAATGTATCCACCGATGCGCCCTGACCACCATACCTTCGAGGTGACGTCCCATGATGGATATAATTTTGGCCTTTGCTCGTTGTACCGCCTCTTGCTGTTCCGGAGAATACATTTGTTCCGCATTTTCAGGGGACCGCGGCTACGCCACACTTGCTGTCGCCGGAGGGAGACTGTACATACTAATGCTGCATGGCCGGTATATGCTGTAGGCGACAGCTCTGTTTCCAGAACGTACAGCTCTGCTTCCATAACGTCAGCGTTAAGATTGCGTGCGACATTCATTCGGTCGAGAATGAGTTGCTGTATGGGAGTATCCAGGACGGAGGTCATGGACATGCTCCCAGATGTCAACCTGATACACACTCTGCACCAACATTCGTAATTCTTGACACGGATTATATCGAGGAAAATGGTCTTTCCGTGCAAGTACAGAATTAAATTCGCCACCTAGGATTAATCGGTCGTGCAGACCTTGGAAGAGCGGGGCAATTTCGTTTGCGAATAAACGGGAACGCTCTCGCCTCCTGTCTGCGCCGGATGGTGCTTGTATGTTGATGAGTCGTACATCAAGTACTGTCATTGCTAATCCCCGTACCGATTATGGGTACAGTACATCATGTGCCGTGATGTCTTCTTTGAAAAGTATTGCTATGCCGCTGCCAGTTTCGGAGGCGTGTGATATATAAGATACGTACCCGTACATGACAGGAAATTCATCGACGTATACATCTTGTAGGAGGACGATGTCGATGTTCGCCGCTTGGAGCATGTCTTTCAGTAGATATCGACAGAACGAAGTCGATATGCTTTTCTTCGTTCCGTCGCATGTATATCAGTCATGGGAGCTTACGCCGTCTGTTGCTGTGCTGGCGCAGTAAGTGACCCCACACTACCCACCGTCGTTGTTTATAAGTTGAACATAAGAGGGGCGCCGCACCCACCTTGTCGCCTGTTGCTACTATCGTTGAGTCCTCTTCACAATCATCAACTCAGTCTCCTTGGGACAAGTTTTTCGTCGGCCCTGGTTTGCCAGCGCCGCCTCTCTGTGGCTCGTCTTCTAATACTTCGGAGTGGCAATGGACTGCAGCTTGCCGTGCGTTTTCAAATTCTTGAGGTCGCTCTTGACGTATGCTGCTGTCGTCGAGCCAGTGGTGTTCGGATGAGGAGTCTCGGGATCCTGTGTAAGGTGGCCATCTTCCTCGGTCGTTTCTTGATCGTCGTTCTGCATACGTATTAAGGGGTCGTCCCACGGGATTAGACGTCGTTTCTTGCGCCATTTCGGAGACGGTTGAACACGTGTGTGCTTTCCCGTACCCGAATGTGAGAGACTGTCTCTGTCGACCACTGCAGCCGGACACGAAGGCAGCCGTTGGCACTATTCGACTGTCGATGACCTTTTGCTCATCCGGTCTCTGTACCTACTGGTGGTACCGGTCGTTGCTGATCAATAGGGGTCGTCGCCGCCGCCACCATTTTTATGTCGTCATCCGCCGTCGTCGGCTTTTCGACTGGCCTGACCAGCTGCTGCAACCTATCACTGTACGGTTGGGCGTCCGGAACACATTTGCGTATGTGAGAGGGAAAGACGCCGCCACAGGTGGTGCCACAGATTCACTTGTCGGTATCTGTGCAAGTCTTCATTGGAGACACGCTGAGCGAACGTGGCCATCCTGACCACAACCTGAGAAAGTTTTGGGCTGAGCGTCATAAATGACTATCGCTCTGTAGCCTCCAATTGTGAGATAAGGCGGCACATGTTTTGATACCTCGATCCGTATTTGTCGCACACCATTGAGTGCCGGGTGCGTGGTAAAGGTTGTCCCTTTTTCTGCTAGGCGACTAAGTACCCGTCCGTAGGGTTGGAGCTCGTTAACCACGATCTCAGCCGGAACCTCAAATTGCAGCTCAAATGCTCTTGCAGTTCTCAATCCAATTCCTGCATGATTAATTGCTACTGTTCCGACATGGTCGTCTGAATGTTTAAATTTAAGTCCATGTTTATGGTCGTATACGATCTTGTCACACAACGTGTCGTTGATCAGTTTGACGTAGACCATACTGCTTGTGGGCGCCAGTCGTATATTGTGGTTCAATTTTAGTTTCTTCACGTATAAATCGTTCTATTTCAAATGCTTTCGGTCGTGCAAATACATTGTTATAGCTGATCTTGATAGTAGATTTACGGTACGAATGAGTCATTCTAGTTCGAAAGCGCAAGCACTAGTGAAGGCTAACGCGAAGTAAAAAGCCGCGTACGCGCTAAGCACCGCGGCAGGGACGTAAACAGACGTCCGCGCCGCACGACTGGGGAAAGCAGACTGACCCTAACGTCTGCAGTCACGTCTTGTCACTACATTCCTTCTTATTCTAATGCTTTGTACATGTTCCTCTCATTACCAGTTTTACGAAGTACTTTCTCAATTCTTATATTATCAGTTCACATGATTTTCTACATTCTTCTGTAACACCATTTCTCAAACGCTTCAATTTTCGTCTTTTATTGTACTCCCACAGTGAATAATTGACTACCATACAATGCTGTGCTCCAAACAGACATTAAGTTCGATGTCTGTTATAGCAGTAGACGAGACGACAATAAATACCATCAGTCACCTACAAAAAGGCAACATATGAAACTTCCTGGCAGATTAAAACTGTGTGCCCGACCAAGACTCGAACTCGGAACCTTTGCCTTTCGCGGGCAAGTGCTCTACCAACTGGGCTACCGAAGCACGACTCGCGCCCGATGCTCACAGCTTTACTTCTGCCAGTATCTCGTCTCCTACCTTCCAAACTTTACAGGAGCTCTCCTGCGAACCTTGCAGAACTGGCACTCCTGAAAGAAAGGATATAGCGTAGACATGGCTTAGCCACAGCCTGGGGGATGTTTCCAGAATGAGATTTTCACTCTGCAGCGGAGTGTGCGCTGATATCAAACTTCCTGGCGGATTAAAACTGTGTGCCCGACCGAGACTCGAACTCGGGACCTTTGCCTTTCGCGGGCAAGTGCTCTACCATCTGAGCTTGCTCAGTTGGTAGAGCACTTGCCCGCGAAAGGCAAAGGTCCATCTGAGCTAGCTCAGTTGGTAGAGCACTTGCCCGCGAAAGGCAAAAGTCCCGAGTTCGAGTCTGGGTCGGGCACACAGTTTTAATCTGTCAGGAAGTTTAATATCAGCGCACACTCCGCTGCAGAGTGAAAATCTCATTCTGGAAACATCCCCCAGGCTCTGGCTAAGCCATGTCTACGCTATATCCTTTCTTTCAGGAGTGCCAGTTCTGCAAGGTTCGCAGGAGAGCTCCTGTAAAGTTTGGAAGGTAGGAGACGAGATACTGGCAGAAGTAAGGCTTTGAGTACCGGGCGTGAGTCGTGCTTCGGTAGCTCAGTTGGTAGAGCACTTGCCCGCGAAAGGCAAAGGTCCCGAGTTCGAGTCTCGGTCGGGCACACAGTTTTAATATGCCAGGAAGTTTCATATCAGCGCACACTCCGCTGCAGAATGAAAATCTCATTCAGGTAACATATGAATAACTTTATTTACACAATCTACATTTAATAATGGAGTTGAAAATGACTTTGGACGCTGTAGGTTCTTTAGTGGTGCAGAATCATACACAAACGATGGCAGTGATCTAGAGAGAACCGAATAGTCTTGAATGCTGATTCACATGCATAAGTTGCTGAACATTAATACAAACCAGTAGCATAATGCTACGTTGATATATAGTTCCTCTCTGCCATCTTCATAGGCCTGTAGATGCACTTGATCTGAGGCATCTCTGATTTGTGGCTGCTTAAAAGGATGCACCGGCCAATCAGAGTAGCGTGCTGTGAGATCATCTGATTTGAGCGTCCTCTGGCGGCTCTTATGCGTGGCCACCCGACGGAGAACAGCGAGCAATGGAGAAAGCTCGCGCGGCGCCCACGAGAAGTACAGGCCCCCAACGAAATTATACTAATCGCCTTGCCTGCCATACCTCGCAAATGCTCGGCTCCGTGCCGGGCCAACAGGAAATCAATATTGAAATGAAAAGGTACCCACTGCTGATCTTAACTTTGTGATATGTTATCGAGAGCTTGCTTGTATTGAAACACACAGATAAGACTTATTAAACTCGTCTGAAACTGTCACTCACTCCCCGCCGGGGTTGGGTCAAAAGTGCTGTCACTACTGCAGCTGCGAGTGGTGTGGTCTATGGAGATTTCGTCGATACTGCAGTGTCTGATAATAGCAGACTTCATTTCCCAGGAATGTCCTGTTTCCCTGTTCCTTTCTACTTTTTCCATTCTATCTGCTTCGTCTACCTTGTGTCAGTTTGCTTCCAAAGCAGCAGAACTCTTCCACTCCGTGTACCTTGTGATACCAGTTTACTTTCTAATTTTATCGCTAATCATTTCTGTACTTTTCATTACCTTTGTATTCACTGGGTTCACTCTCAATTAATATTGTTATCAGAAACTCCATTCCATTCAAAATGTCATGCATTTCCTATTCAGTTTCACTACTTTACGCAAAGTTTGATCATCTTTGACCCTGAACGTCAATCCCACTCATGTTTTTTTTATTTATTTCACTTTGATGTATATATTGAACATTATTACCGAAAGACTACTTTCCTGTTTTATATGCTTTGTAATGAAAGTACTTTGTTGTTTGTTTTCTATTCTTTTTTTCCATCTTTGTTCTTGTACATACCGTAAGTTATCTTTTTTACCAGTCTTACTGTTTAATCTGTGTGTCACCTT
This sequence comes from Schistocerca piceifrons, assembly GCF_021461385.2. Classification (NCBI taxonomy): domain Eukaryota; kingdom Metazoa; phylum Arthropoda; class Insecta; order Orthoptera; family Acrididae; genus Schistocerca; species Schistocerca piceifrons. Next base: position 1,089,543,344 of record NC_060139.1, on the reverse strand, counting down.
CCAGTGTGTCCAGATCTTTTCCGCGTATACTGCTATCTTTCATAGACCACTTGTTGGCGATGATTAAATTGTGCTACATGCAAAATCATAGCAGTCGCCCTCCGCTTTCATTTCTTTCCCCAATTCACATTCTCCAACCACTTTTTCTTCTCTTTCTTTTTGTGCTATCGAACTGAGCTCCCTGACCATAATTACATTTTTGTCTGTCTTGGTTGTATGAAAAATTTCTTGTTTTCATCACAGGTTACTCGAATATTTTCACCATCTGTGACATCCAGCTAATCAAAATCAGTCACTGGGTAGTATTCATTACCACCTCGTTCCACTCTGTTCACTGTAACGTGATTGGTGTCTTATTCACTCATTTCTAGTATTCGATAATTTTTTATCTTGTCGTATACAATATCCTCTTCCAACAGAACAAGGAAGGCTCTGCTGCCCTTCTTCCCTATCATACCAACAATATACTCTGTCTGTAATGACCTCCTCGTTAATAGACAATTCGCTCCTCCACTCCTAAAAGTAGAAGCTCCCTAGAGCTGTCTACTGTTCACTGAATGCTCCTTTTAACTCACCAGTTCCTTCACATATCCAGAATCAACCTGGCATTATTTCCTCCTTTATTTTGTTTTTAGTGTCTTCTTCTGACAGGTTCTATATGGCCTATCATGACTTCCTCCGCTGTGATAACATATTCATCTCAGTGTGGCTCTTAGACCCGGTCTGCTCTATATTTGCTGGAAATATTCCATTCTTGGTCTCCCCTCACCGTACTCTGTGATCTAACAGAAGATTCTCCTTGATGTCTTAACGTCCTATCTTTCAATTCTGCACCTTCTAGTAGCGTGTTTTTGCCATATACTCATCGACAAATCTGCGGAGGACGTTCACATTTCTTGTTTCACCAATCAGTTCCATTTTCAGTATTCTTCATGGCACCATATCTCAGACGCTCCGATTCTCCTCGTCTCCCCACAGTCTACGATTCACCTCCATACAATGCTGTGCTCCAGACATACTATCAGAAATTTCTTCCTAGAAGACCTAAGAATGCCTTGTTTGCGCGATTCTGCTTCTCACAGCCTTCTTATTTTGTCCATCATGTATTATTTTACATCTTTCTCCTCTATCTACTTCGTTGTCCGTAGTTTTCGTGTTACATGTGTCGCTAACCTCAGTTCTAATGTTCCTTATTTCTTTCGTTATTCATTCTTTAACGATCAGTGCATGTTTTGTGCTCAGTATACCGTTCATTCCACTGATCAGGTCTTGTAATTCTTCCACACTTACAGTCATATTGCGCCTATATTGCGGGTGACAGATATCTGATAGACATTTTGTAAACGAACAAAACATCTAGTCCGCACCTCGTGGTCGTGCGGTAGCGTTCTCGCTTCCCACGCCCGGGTTCCCTGGTTCGATTCCCGGCGGGGTCAGGGATTTTCTCTGCCTCGTGATGACTGGGTGTTGTGTGATGTTCTTGGGTTAGTTAGGTTTAAGTAGTTCTAAGTTCTAGGGGACTGATGACCATAGATGTTAAGTCCCATAGTGCTCAGAGTCATTTGAACCAAAACATCTAACCAACCCATTTACATATCAGTTCTCTGCGAGATATTGTGTGTACGGAAAGCTGTAGACCTGACGTTTTGTTCAGAACAGTGAATAAATTTCGCAAATGTTTATGACACCTTGAATTGTTGTGCCTGTTTAATTTAATTCTCCATGTGGTAAAACGTATCGCTGTGTGTTGTGATTGCAGGCGGCCTGTACTGCAACTGGACGTGGGACCAGGTCCTCTGCTGGCCCCCCACCAGGGCGGGGACCACGGCGAAGCAGCGCTGCCCCAGCTTCAACGGGCTCGACCAGACCAGTGAGTGCGTGCATAGTAACAATAATGAGCGTCTGACGTTGGTGGCCGGGAGACCCCTCGCGGGGCCGTTTGGCCGCCGCTCCACAAGTTCTTTAACACCACTACGGCGACTTGCTAGTGAATAAGCATGAAATGATAATGAAAGACACACAACACCCAGTCATCTCGAGGCAGAGAAAAACCCTGACCTCGTCGGGAATCGAACCAGCGACACCGTGCGCGGGAAGCGAGAACGCTACCGCAAGACCACGAGCCGCGGACTGTGCGTAGTAAACACAGCAGCACAGTACCTCAGCAAGAAATATTACTCCATTGTATCAACATGCAATTGAAAGTAATAGAGCGTCGGTGACAGGGATTGACATTTAGAATATAACGAAATACAGCAAAATTTGAATAAAGTTAAAGCGCAGTACGAATGAGCGTATGCTCACTATAGGAGATTTTCCACTGTCATTTCTTGACATTTTGTAACATACGAGCTTTGGCCTAAAAGTAACTGGATTACGGATATACCTCACAGTTTGACACAAAGGAAGGCAAGGGCTCGACTAAGGTGTTGGTAGTGAAAGGATAATGGGAATAGAGAGGAAAGATGGTAGGTACTCAGCAGTTTGGCATTTGACCTTAAGGCCTACGCTGCCAGTCTGTTAAAAAAGTCATTCCAGATATTTTCTTGCCAAACCTCATTTACTTCAGTGAAGTACAGTGAAGTGAAACTATACCACCAGAAAAAATTCTTTGGCAGTGTGCTCACACGAAGAAATCTAGTCATGAAGAGGAAACGGTTTGCATGAAGAGGAAACGGTTTGTTGATTAGAAGGGAGAGATCAGACCCTGCATCCCACCGATTTAGACGTGTTTCGGCCTAATAACAGTCTGAGATCTCTCGTAATCAACTCTTGCGAAAGGGTGCGGGTCAATCCGCTTCCATTTACGAAAATAACTCACGTTCAACGCTCACGACGAAACATCCGTTTCGGTTGAGATGAAATCGTCACAGCGCTCGAAAATAAATGCATTTAATCGTATGCATAAGGCTCTATAGTTTCCTACACATTGATGGATTAGAGGCTTAGATCTGTTGATATATTTGACGAAGAAAGTGACTGTTAACCGGAGTGTTGCCAAGTTGTGAATTTCCTCCGTTCACATTACAAGGAATTCATGTGTGCTTACGTCCGATCCGCTATTTTTCATTACTTTTACGTAAAGAATCAAAATTTCGAACATAATAGGGCAGCAGCCCATTATTTCATACTTTTACCGTACATATAATATGGGTCTAAATTTGCTGCCTATAGGTGCATAGAAACAACGTTTATCGTACAACACAAACTGGGCGATATATATTATTGTGCAGGAAAATGACTTTTATGCTAAGGGCACTGTTACGAAGTAACTAAATGAGTCTTAGAGAAACTGAAGGAGACGGATATTCCAACAACAATTTCGCATGAGTTTTGGATAACTTTTCATCTTCACATTCCCTAAAAACATAAAATATTTTGTGAGAAAAAATATACAATGTACCACGCCTTTAAAGTTCGTAGCCATATATCCTGATGACTTTTTCGTGGTCCACCGTTAGGTTCGTTATATATGAAACAATTTTGAATTTTGCAATGGCTTCTATTTTCGTGGCACAGTATTTCTAAATGTGTCAGGCACATTCTCTTTGGTGTTTCAGTAGATATTTGAAATTTCGGTATTGCAATATGTGGCAGGAATCCGCCCAAACAAGTAGTCCTCATCACGTCTTCCATGCGGCAACCAATGTCGACGGAAAGACTCGGTTTGTTTCCCGCTACCAACAAAATTTGTTTTAAATTTTAGGAGCTCATTCGACAGAAAGGTTCGAGACTATTTTTTTCCGGTATTCTTTTTATCGACATGTTTTAAGAGGGACAGTAAAACAGTACTCCAGCAGTGGCAGCAGTGCCCTCGCCGCCGCGCTAACTGCTACAGCCGAGCACGAAGCGCTGCTGAGCCGCTGCCGGATAGCTGTTCATTGTTCTACACTACTGGCGACTAAAATTGCTACACCGCGAAGATGACGTGCCACAGACGCGAAATTTAACCGACAGGAAGAAGATGCTGTGATACGCAAATGATAGGCTTTTCAGAGCATTCACACAAGGTTGGCGCCTGTGGCGACGCCTACAACGTGCTGACATGAAGAAAGTTTCCAACCGATTTCTCATACAAAAACAGCAGTTGACCCGCGTTGCCTGCTGGAACGATGTTGTGATGCCTCGTGTACGGAGGAGAAATGCGTACCATCACGTTCCCGACTTTGATAAAGGTCGGATTGTAGCCTATCGCCATTGCGGTTTATCGTATCGCGACATTGCTGCTCGCGTTGGTCGAGATCCAATGACTGTTAGCAGGATACGGAATCGGTTGGTTCAGGAGGGTAATACGGAACGCCGTGCTGGATCCCAACGGCGTCGTATCACTAGCAGTCGAGAAGACAGCCATCTTATCCGCATGGCTGTAACGGATCGTGCAGCCACGTCTCGATCCCTGAATCAACAGATGGGGACGTTTGCAAGACAGCAACCATCTGCACGAACAGTTCGACGACGTTTGCAGCAGCATGGACTATCAGCTCGGAGACCATTGCTGCGGTTACACTTGACGGTGCATCACAGACAGGAGCGCCTGCGATGGTGTACTCAACGACGAACCTGGGTGCGCGATTGGCAAAACGTCATTTTTTCGGATGAATCCAGGTTCTGTTTACAGCATCATGATGGTCGTATCCGTGTTTGGCGACATCGCGGTGAACGCATTGGAAGCATGTATTCGTCATCGCCATACTGGCGTATCACCCAGCGTGATAATATAGGGTGCCATTAGTTACACGTCTCGGTCACCTCTTGTTCGCATTTACGGCACTTTGAAGAGTGGACGTTACATTTCAGATGTGTTACGACCCGTGGATCCACCCTTCATTCGATCCCTGCGAAACCCTACATTTCAGCAGGAAAATGCACGACCTCATATTGCAGGTCCTGTAAGCGGCCTTTCTGGATACAGAAAATGTTCGACTGCTGCCCTGAGCACACCTGACGCAGCTGGATGCCCTAAGTAATTTATATCGCTGCAAGACCGTGCAGTCATACATTATGTACGTATATGGGAAGGAAACGTGGTGCAACATTAAACGCCTGGGGAAGGTGCGTGTTGAGGAGGCTAACCTATTTAGCTCTCTAGCCTTCCTGCTACGCTGCCGAGATGAGAACACGATTCCGCGATTTGCCATGGTGAGCCATCACATTAACACTTCGGAAGCCAGAAGTATCCATCGTCGTGCCAGCTATGCCTCACTGCTGGTAAGGCTACATTTAATAGGCTGTCCACCTGCAGTTGACAGAGGTACTCTTGTGACTAGACTGGGAGTGGGCGGGATGGCCGAGCGGTTCTAGGCGCTACAGTCTGGAACCGCGACGCCACTACGGTCGCAGGTTAGAATCCTGCCTCGGGCATGGATGTGTCTGATGTCCTTAGGTTAGTTAGGTCTAAGTAGTTTTAAGTTCTAGGTTAGATGGGTCCAGACCGCTGAACGACTGGGTGACCGACCCACCACCTGAGTAGGAGTGGGACCTTGGCCGACAGGTGGAAGCTCGGGCTAGTAAGCGGCGAAGGGCGAGAGGTGCATCCGCCTCTCCGGAGTGCGGGGTGCAGTTGCCGGGGAGCGTCGCGTGAAATCGACGATGACAGAGCCACAGAAGGGGACCAGTGCGCTGGCAACGGCGCGCTGAACCCCGCAGTTCGAAGAGTGCCGTTGGCCTTGGGGCGAGGCCGGTGGGCGAGCTGCAACAGTCCCCCCCCCCCCCCCCCCCCCCCCCATGCCAGAGGAGCCGGTCCGGGGCAAGAGACGGGTTCCCAATCCTTTTTTCGCTTGTCAACAATATGTCTGAGACAGAGACAAGCGATTCATGCGCGCCTTCGAGGGCTTCTTTGCTTACTGTTCCCTTCCCATAAGGGGGCACGGGGCAGATCGAGGAAAGCATCAGTGAGAGGCATGCCAGGATTACACAATACCTGGAAGCCAATGTAAAGAATGGAAAGATAAGCCAGGCTGCGATCTTGACCCTAAAAAATGAACTCGCCTCCTGGGCTATCGCCCATGCGAAGCTCGAGGGGCGAGTTGAAGAACTGCAGAAGGAAAATGAAAGGCTGCGCAAGCAGCCAACAAAATCATGGGCAAATGTAGTCGCTCAAACGGCACCTAAGAGCCAGACTACAAGAGATACCATTGTAAAAGTATCACAAAGACCGGACACTGCTGTCTTTTTGAGACCACTGCCCGGTCAAGACACTAAGAAAATACAGGAAATTTTTACAACAACGATCAATCCTGCAAAAGACAAAATCAAAATAAAGTAAAAGCTACAAAGAATGTAGTAATAGTCGATGTGGCAACGGAGGATGACCGGAATAAAATACTTAACAACCAGAAACTGTGTAAAGCAGTAAAATGTGAACCACCAAGAAAGAGAAATCCTATTGTTGTTATGTATGACATACCAGTCACATTTGATAATAATGAACTCCAGGAAACAATTCGAATTCATAATTTTGATGATATAAGTACTGATGACTTTAAAAATGAATTCAAACTTGAATTTAAAACGGGGCCAAGAGACAAAGACGTTGTACATCATGTAGCGGAAGTCTCTGGCCAGATGTGGAAGAGATTAACCTCAATGGGTAGGATCTACATTGGCTTTCACGCCATCAACGTGCGGGACTTTTTGGTGGTACCTCGCTGCCATAATTGCGGCGATCTTGACCATGTGCATAAATATTGTGAAAGGAAGTCGGCTTGCTCCAGGTGTGGAGAAGAAAATCACATTAGAAAAAACTGCACAAAATCTGCAAAATGCATCCCATGCATGAGAACAGGCAAAAAGACTTGTAATGCCTCTGGTCGCAACTGCCCAACGTACAAGATGCTGGAGCAGAGGTTAATATCAAGAACCGACTATGGCTGAGTTAACTACGGCACCCAGGATGCCTAAAAGAAAATCCCCATGCAAGAGGAGAAGGGAGGCGGCAAGAGCAGCCCAGTTCAAACAGTTCCTTGCAACACTCGCAGAAGGAAGAGATGGCAGGAAGAGAATGAAGGATACATGTGTCCAAACGGATCCACAAGAACAAGCGGCAGCTCCCTCTCCCTACTGCTGGGGATCACGAACGCCAGGAAATCAGGCAACTCGAGACAGGCGTCCTGTAGCGGAGGGCCGACCAGCATTCGTTCAAGGGAGTCCTGTACTGGAAATGCCGGTGCAGGTCAACACAATTACAAGTTCAAATACACATACAACAAATAACACTAACGCTAGTACTGACTCGAGACAACCAACAGCTGTGAGAACAGTGGTTGATCCGATCAGAATATACCCTAATCTTGAACATTCTTTACAATTATCCCGCCTGGAGGAGCCGGCTGTCCTGACCACTGCACTGCGACATCTAGTGCGAGTAGGACATAGGTACGGGCGTAAGGTCACCTTCTCGGTCATGGAGGCTGTTGACAGGGTACAACTAAAGACTATGAATCTCCCCACCGACTTTGGCGCCCTGCGTGACCTAGTAAAGAAGGTGTTTGAGAGAAGGAACGAAACCTTCAACTTAGATGAAATATACAATCAGTCTGTCCTATCCAATGGGAGAATAGCCTACGACTGGACGAAAACCTTCCCAGCATCATATGTACACACATATTTCCCATAATTACAGAAATACAGATAGGGCAGCTAAATGTACATAATAGTAGGCTGGTCATGCAGGAGCTTCGAAGAGTGGTGGAGGAGAGGAGCCTTGATGTGCTCTGTTTGCAGGAGCCATACTCTCTTGCGGGGAATGTAGCCTTTGCTGCCATGAGCTGGCAAGTGGTAAGCTTCGGAGATGACCCGAAAGCCACCATCATAATAACCAACAAGGCACTGCGGGTAACGGTGCTCTCACATCTTTCGGACGATCACTGCAATGTCATCGAACTTCAGTCACCAATTGGCGTGATATACTTAATAAACATGTATTTTCAATACGGTACAGACATTGACGTTTACCTTGACCAACTCACGCAGGTGGCAACGGTGCTGAGGGGCAGAAAGGCAGTTGTGGTGGCGGACGTGAACGCCAAATCCCCCCTGTGGCACAGTGGCACCCGAGATGAAAGAGGAGGCAAGCTGGAAGAGACTATCATGTCTCTACAACTCCTCATTGCCAATAGACCAGGAAACCCCCCCACCTACACAGGAGGGGGAGGAGATGGAACTAATATCGACATCACGTTGATGACCACCAACATCGCTGCCAATATACAAAACTGGATTGTTACTGATGGAGAAACAACCAGCGATCACAACTTTATCACATTTACAATTTCAGATCGGGAGTGCCACTGGGACATAGGGTGGGAAGTACAACTAAACTATAACAAGACCAATTGGGAGCGCCTTGCAAGAGAGTTTGACACTCCGACATGGCCAGATGATGACGAAGATATCGACAAACACGCCGAAGATCTGGTGGGCGCTCTTACCAGGGCAGTCAAGGCTGCTGTACCAACCAGGAGGAGAGCCGTTGCGGCTTCTCCATCACCATGGTCAGCGGAACTGGGGCAGATGCGTCAGTCTGTCAGGAGGGCGAGGAGGTATTACCAGCGAAGCGTCGTCTGGGAAGAAAAACATACATGGCTACGAACATACAGGGAAGCCAAAGAGCAGTTCCAGAAGGAACTGCAAACAGTCAGGCTGGAAAGCTGGAAGAAATATGTGCACACCCAATTGGCTATGGATCCCTGGGGCACTCCTTACAAAATAGTAAGAGAGAAAATCAGGTCGCCAATGGTGCTCTCCACTATCAGGGACGGGACCCGGATGACTGGATCTTGGCAGGAAACTGCTGAGGTCCTCCTCCACTCCCTCCTCCCTGATGATAAAGAGGAAGAGGACACAGAAGAACAATGCCTAATTAGGCAGGCTATGCAGGCAGATTACGAGAATAACACCATGGTGTACCCTTTCTCAGAAGAGGAAGTGGCAGCCCACATAAAATTACTAAAGAAAGGAAAGGCCCCAGGACCAGACGGCATCATCGCGGAGGTGGTGCAATACCTCGCTCCTCAACTGGTGACACCTTTAGCAAGAATTTACAACGAGGCCCTGCGCCTGAGAACATTCCCCAAAATCTGGAAACAGGCCAATGTTGTAATTATCAAAAAAGGGCGGGACTAAGACCCTAAAGAAGCAAAATCTTACAGACCTATCTGTCTGTTGGACCTGTTAGGCAAATTGCTGGAGAGGTTACTAGCTGATAGACTGACAGCACACCGGATGTTTTGCGGGATGAGCGACAGACAATTCGGTTTTCGGCAGGGGCGATCTGCGTATGACGCAATTGCCCTCGCATCCGAGGTCTGTGGGTTGTCTCCGCTCAAGTACATAGTTGGCATCATGGTGGACATCAGTGGCGCCTTTGATAACCTGTGGTGGCCTTCGCTCTTCTCCTGCTTGCGGGAGAAGGAGTGTCCAGGGCCGCTATACGGCTGTCTTAGGAGCTATTGTATGGAAAGAGAGGTCTGGCTATCGTCCCCTAGCGAGCGAATTGGCAAGAAAATCACGAAGGGGTGTCCACAGGGCTCTGTCCTGGGGCCACTCTTTTGGGATAGAAATATGGAGCCTCTCCTGGAGAGCTTGGAAAATAGTGTGGATGTGCTAGAGGCGATAGCTTACGCTGACGACCTCCTTCTGCTGGTTGACGGCCGAAGTCGCGAAGACCTCGAACCTAAAATTAATAGGACACTAGCAATTCTTACACAGTGGTGCCAAAACACGAAAATGACTATTGCGCCTAGCAAGTCAACATACTTGTTACTGAAAGGCCAATTGGCCAGGAATCCAACGGTAAGAATCGAGGGCTCACCGGTGATTCGGCGTCGAGAGGCCCGGTACCTTGGAGTAACAATTGATGAAAGGTGGAACTTCGCCAAACACATCGAAACAGTCACACAAAGATCACTAGAAGCTCTAAACAATTTGATCATGATAGGACACAATAGGTTTCATCTTCCACCAGAACTCATAAAATTGTACCGCAACACCATTCTCGTTTCCATCGTGGGTTACGGATTCGGAGTGTGGGCACACAGGCTCACGAGGGTCGTGCCCGCTATGTCTGTGAGGAGGGTGCAACGTAACATGCTTCTGCGCTCCATCGGAGCGTACAGAACATCTCCAGGAGGGGCACTACTAACACTCATGGGGGTGTGTCCCCTGGACATCAAAATCCGGGAACAGGCAGCCTGGTACTGGGTGAAAAGGGGAGATGTAGAAAAGACCGAGAGCATCTTGGGAGTGCGGGTGGGGGACAAGTTTGCAATTAAGAGGAGAGGAGAAGAGCTATGGCAAGAACTCTGGGACGCAGAAACAACAGGCCGAAGGACTTACCAGCTGCTCCCAAACATCAAAGAACGCCTCCAACTCTCGCATTTTCAACCAAGCAAGGGACTGGTGCACTTCCTCACAGGGCATGGACCGTATCCGGCATATATTTGCCAATTCGGGAAAAGGGCTATCCCCTCGTGTGATTGTGGAGCTGAATGGGGCACTCCGGATCACGTGATCTATGAGTGCCCGGTCTTTGATGACGTAGCCGGTGACTTAAGAAACCAGCTGCCTCACAACAACACGTACCAGTTAATTAGAGACCCTACTACATTCACCATATTAAACCGCCTTGCCAGCGAGGTATCAGCAAAAGTCCTGCAAGAATACCTCAGGGAAAATATATGAGCCACCAGACATGACATAATTGAAGGCGACCCATCCCATTCCGCTAGGGCGTGGACTGGCCAATCGCCGTGACGGTAGGAATCCGCCACGCCCTGGAACAAGGGGGAGGGAGCGCCAATACCCGAAATTGACAACTGCGCACCGACTGTGACTTAGAACTAATTTAACCACTTAGTAGATAGGAGATAGAAGACCACTAACAGAACCTGCAGCGACTTTCTTTAAGGCCAGCCCAGTGCCAGGGGCATGCTCACTGGGCTTAGCTCAGTGGGCACGGCCACACAGTAGGTTTATATTTAACAACTGGCACGCCTGTAACGCTGCAGGAAGTAGCCCTTAGATTAGTTAGCTAAGAGTAGAACTAGATCTTACCCAATAAGAAACTAACTCCTCATTTCCTGTAGCAAGTAAGTTCACTAACACTAGTAATAGAGGTTAACAATGCTGCTAATATCAATTAAATGTAATGTAGATCTAAGACCCCTAATGATTAGGTGGTGGGTTACAATGTATGAAATAATTTGAATAAAGAAATTAAAAAAAAAAAAAGTTCTAGGGGACTGATGACCTCAGAAGTTAAGTTTCATAGTGCTCAGAGCTATTTGAACTGTGAGTGGGTGGACGCTGCCACTAAGCACAAGAGGACTCATCGCAAAAGAAGACCACAGAGAAAGAGAAAGAGAAACAACAACACGATTCAGAATGAAAATTACAGAACTAACTGTCATGAATACGACGGAGAGACATATCAACTCAGGTGCTATTTCGGCACTTAGGAAAGCTTTTAACTTCACTTCAGCGCCTCGGAGTATTCCTGTCTGTTGTATTGTTGGGTCTTGCCCACTCGTCTCGTGTAGGGTGCCTAAGGGGCTATACAACAATCCAAGGAAATAACATTATTAGTTTTGTTTCAATAACTCAGATTGGCAGTTCTGAACTTGAATGTACAAAATGCTGCCGCAAGTGAGGGCGACACGCAGTATAATTCAGAGACCTTTACCATATGCAGTTTTCCTGAAAGTTGACACACGTCACTAATACTGCTCTGCGCATCCTGTCTACTAATGTCCGGTGGAGGCTGCCTGGAGCGGCACTTATATTCACTTCGGCCAGACAGCACTCCTGCCGTGGTGCGGTCCTATTCAGCGCACCATTGGCCGACGTCGTTTCGCCGCCTTCTCTGGTCTTGCGTTCTTCATCTTCGTTCCGGCGCTTGTGGTTACGCCAGAACAGATTTTATCAGTATCGTTGAACAAGCATTCCGCAGGATGCCTAGTGAGAGCGTAGACAAAATTCGTCGCGAATCGTGCCGGATTATTTCAAAATCTTGATTAGGAACGAACGCAACTGACTTCACACAGTCTCCATCGACCCCTCATCGTGGTTCTGCCAGCTGACAAGAGCAATGCCTCCGTCGTACTGAATGAAGCTGACTACGACGCTAAATTCAGTTACTTAAGGAGGAGGATACCTACTGGAAACTGGCACGGGACCCAACGTCGAGATTAACGAGGAAGACATCAGAGCTCCTAAAACAGTCATTACTGGAAGTGGCCGTTATTAGGAGTCTGCTCCCACAGGGGCCGAGACTGCCTACGCTTTGCTACTAAAGACCCACAAAACGGTTTCTCCTCTTCATCCCAGTGTCAGCACCATCGACTTGCCAGCTTACAGACTACCGAAACACCTGGCCAGCCTCCGTTCACCACATTTAGATCACTGTGTGCATTACGTTAATAAGACCAACGATTTTGTCAAACGAATTAATCGTCTGCGTCTTGGACAAGGCGATATACTGGTCAGTCTTCCTATTTACACACGTTCCTGTCAAACAATATATCCAACTCCTCTCGCAGGTATTCCATACTTCATTTACGGGTCTGTTTAAGCACACGTGATCGTATTTCCTAAATGACGGCCAGTATTTCGACCTCTTGGGTGGCGTGGCGATGTTAAATGTGTTACCTCTATCCTTAGCCAGTCTTTTTATGGCGAAATTGAAGTAGCTTTCGACACGGCTCCAGCAGAGCGAACTTGCTTTTATCGTTACATCGATGGCACTATTTTCGTCGGGAGACATGGACGTGATAAATTGGATAATGCTTAAAACACTGGAAAGGCATTCACGACTACATTAGGTTTACGACGGAAGTAGAGATAGACGGTGCATTGACCTCCTTTGACGGCGAACACCTCAGTCACAGTGTTTACAGAAAACCTGCATACACGGATCAGCATCTGCACGCTCTCAGCCAGCACCATCCGGCGCAAAAAAGGGGCGTTCGGAACACCCTTGTCCACTGTGCTGAACTCGCTTCAGACGTCGAACATCTGTTCTGGGACTTACCCACCATCGAAAACTTTCGAAAAGTCTTGAGGGAAAATGGATACAATCAACCCCATTTATCACAGGGTATTCTCTGGTGAGACGCACAGGCGAAACACCACCGAATAAAGATCAATGAACTTGCATTTTTTTTTTTTTTTTTTTTTTTTAGGAACAGTGTCGGGAAAGATTAGGGTACTCTTGAAGAGATAAAGCATTTCATCATTCTTCAGGCCCTCAACAAAAAGTACGACAGCTCATCAGGCATGTGAAGGACGATCAAAGGCTTAGTGAACAGAACACGATGACAGTATGGCTGACACTACGGGGGCCAGACTGTACCCACTGTGGAGCAACGCCAGTGGTGAGGGGTGGGGGAGGGGGTGGGGCGCGGATCACGAGAGGTACTTACGCCTACAGTATCAGGAAAAATAACCGTCGGAACGCGCTTTAGAAAACAGGCACCGAATACTATTCGAAGAAACTTCTGTCATTATTAGGACGAAGGGATTTTGGGATTGCGTTGTAAAAGAAGCCACAGAAAAAAATCTGAGAACAGAATCAGTAAGGAGGTGGATTTGCTGTTCTGCACGGCCTGGGAACCGGCCATCGGTAGGAGGAAACGGCCGCGACGGATGCTGGAGGAAAACATTACCACATTAGGCGAAGAAGAAGCATCAGTGACGTCACAGCCAGCAGCGCGTGGCCACTGCGACACAGCAGTCATTTACGTCGCGATAGTGGCCAACGGAGAACTCGGTCGATAGCTCTTGAGATATTAACCACCTGTAGTCATCATTAAGGAACATGTGATCAAGTATGACTGGAAACAATATAAATGATAAAGTACATTTTCTTGTCATGCTGCCGGTTGGAACAGCGTCCAATATGCAATAGAAATAATATATTTTTTTCCACAATCGCAGTTTGTTATTTTGCCCACTGGCCTTCAGGCCATACCCTGGCACGGAGTCACACTAATCTTTCAAACAGGTCCACATTTGAGACACCTTTGGTAAACGAGTGCGACGGCTGCGTGCAAGGATACTGCTGGATGATGGCACTGCGTACCAAAACCGAAAGATAATGGGCAAAATTAAAAACGCGACTACAGACTAAAACTTATATTACTTCTAAAGTACATTGTTTCATTAGATGGACTGTTTTCAGAAGATCTTTCTTATCCACAGTTGTAACAACTATATTTACAAGTATATGGCAGGAAGTATGGACCACTCACAAAATAAATGTAATTGACAATAAGCTTTCTTGGTGTTATTGATCTCGCAATATCAGTAACAGCTACTTTATGCTACCCGTTATCTTCTGAATATAGTCATATAAATGAAATTGTAATATGAGCCATGCACCAAAGTAACAGTACTGAAAGAAATGAAAGTAACACCATCAGAACTCCCTCTTGGCAATTTCTGCACTATCTTACGAAGAAAACTTTCCAAACTGAACGCGTTACTGGTAGGAAAGTTTAGACTATCACATTACGAGGCAGGTTGTGGAAAGCAATCAAACTGCATCAATATTAGAGAGAGGAAGATGTCTGCATCACAGTTCTCACCAAGGATGTATAACATACAGTAACGTGTAACATACAGTACGAGAAGAGATAAGTGCTAATGAAGCCACTATTTTGAGAAGCCTATTCTGTCACATATGGACGGCATGAAATTTTTATAGCTAAGATCGCATTCAGAACTAGTTTCTATAAAATGGACCTCGTGGACCTTGGCACTGTGGTACTGCTCAGATGCTTGTCAGTTGTTAAAATTCACAATATATAGAAAAGTGCATATTTATGCCAATGGTTACATTTACATGGCGCGTGAAGCACATTTTGGAACCTTCTTACTAGAACAAGCAGTGCAGCTGTGCAGAGCAGTACAGAGCAGTTGCACTCTTCCGTTATTGTGAAAAGTGGTCGTAGAGCTGTCGGGCTTCTTTCACGTTCCACAGTTTCGTCTACAGGCCTTACTCGCCTTTGCTTTGGCGTCGATTGTGTACAGTTACGCATTCCGTATTCTGAGACAGTATCAACTAAGGTATCAAAGTCCTCCTTTACTCTAATTATGCAGTAAACAGTTTCACCTTGTAAAGTCTATCCCGCAGACCTTTAACTAGGGGACATTTCCACAGAACATGATCTATTGTACTGATTTCACCACAGTTACAGCTGTTCGTTTTCTCTTAGCAATTGTATCCTGATATGTGGGATATGGCGCACGTCCGGAACTAGTGGAGTTGGCTCAAAATGTGCTATCTGAAGGCCTTCGTTTACATCGGGAAGGAATTGAAACTTTCTTCTTCCTACATATGAGGGATTTCATTTCTGCAGGCAATGTTCAAATATTCGGACACCAGCCGCCCGTATCCGTGTCACCGCTGCCACAAAACAGCAGAGTGCGCGAAAAGAGATACTTGGTCCTGTGTACTGTAGAAGAAGCGACTCCCCCGGGAAGATTCACGGAGCAGCACTGTACGTACCCGGGGCCGGGAACATCATCCTACATGGTAATGATGGCACTAAACTTAATCCAAAGTTCGTTTTCAAGCGCAAAACAATGACAAAACCTTCTGAAATACTGCCAAGTGTCGTCGTTCACATATATGACAAGGGTTGGATGGACGAACTGTTATGAAGGTTCTGTAAGTAAATTACATTGTTCGGCAGCTTCGGAGACATCTGGACGAAATCACCAGATTGATACATTGTTTTGCAAGTAAAAGTAAATTCCAACGAAAACAAGCAACTGTGCTAAATAGCAGGCTCCAGTACGCACGCCACCAACTTACGATTGGCTGCAAGGATTTGACAAAACATAGTACGCTGGTCTCACAATAGGCGAGATTGACTTCGTTCATAACTAGCGCTGTCAGAAAGGTTGCTGTCTATCAGCTGTACCCACTCTCTAGGAGTGACAGACTCCCAGATGACGCAAAATCAACCATCTGATGTGCTATCATACTTCCAGCCATCCCATATGGTTTAGAGATGTGTAAACAACGGCCGCCGACGGTCACTTAAAACGTCTCTAAAAATAAAGTATTCCAGCTCTAGCCAGTGTTCTCCGATATTCTCTTAACGCACACATTAGGCAACAGTTAGGCCAACTATCTACGGTATCATCCAGAAATAATTTTTTTTAAAAATCATTCTCAACATAGTGTCAACTTGATTCACGAAAACCAAAGATGATACTCACATGAGACTTTAGGAACTGACACACATTTACAGGTGACGCAGTAACTCTACCACACAGACCATAAAGAATCACTTTTTTAGTCTCCTAGAGCCCTGTCACAAGTTAGGTTTAATGCTCAAAACAACTTAAACTATGTAAAGACAAGAAGTGAGACAGTAATGCATGCCTTCGTCTGCGTCTAGCATATAGCTTCAATCTTGGACGATGTTTCGCTCTACCAGTTGTTGTTGTTGTTATAGACTTCTCTGAATATTTGTTGCAACCTACAGCCCTCTACAATTTTACATCCACGCCCCCACCTCCCCCCCTCCCCCATCCTCACCATACATACAAACACTCCACTCTAATACCAAACTTACAATATATTGATAATTCCGAGTGTGCGCTGCCAACCCAGGCATTCTTTCAGTCAAGTAGTGCCATTCATTTGTTTTATCCCCAATTCGCCTAACTGCTGTCTCACTCAATCCACAACATTCCCATAGCATCACATTTCAAACACTTTACGGTCTTCGTGCCTGATATGCGTGATGTCCTCGTTTCACTTCCGTTCAAAGCTTCACTCATGACAAATACCTTCAAAAAAGACGTCCTAACGCTTAAATTTATTTTAGATGTGAAGAAATTCCTCTTTTCCAGAAACGCTTTTCTTGCTCTTGTCAGTCTGCGGTTTATATCCTCCCCACTTTTTCCACCATCAGTTATTTTGCTGTCCAAATAGTAAGACTCAACTGGTGCTTTTGGTGTTCCATTTCCTATCCTGATTCCCTCAGCACCGTCTGATTAATTCGACTAGGTTCCATTATTGTTGTTTTAGTTTTGTTGAAGTTCATCTTGTATACTCTTTTCAAGACATGTGCCATTCAACTGCTCTTCTATCTCCTTTGCTGTCTCAGATAGAATTACAAGTTCATCAGCAAACTTAAAAGTTTTTATTCCTTATCCTTGAAATTTAATTCCTTCGCAATATTTATCCGCTTGCTCAGCATACAGACTGCATAACATCGGAGGTACGCTACAAATATATTTGAGCCCCTTCTCAAAAATTGCTTCCTCTTCATATTACACGACTCATATAACTGCAGTCTGGTTTCTGTAAAATTTATATATAGCTTGTCGCTACCTTCAGAATTTCAAAGCGAATGTTCCAGTAAACATCGTTAAACCATTTCTCTATGTGTAAAAATGCTATAAACGTTGATTCTTAACCTAGTTTCGAAGATAAGTTGTATGGTCATTAGTGCTTCGCATGTTTCTCCACTTCCATAGAACCCAAAATGATGTTCCTTGACGTTGTCTTCCACCAGCTTTTCCACTCGTCTGTAAATATCGACTCAGAATCCCACAACCACTGCAAGTCCCTTCTGCATGTCGTCTACAGGTTCTAACACTAAATTTGGACTGAAGTGTATTTATGTACTCGGTATGTCGCTAAAAAATGGATGTATGCTGACTGTCCGTGTGGGAGATGTAGATATTCGAGTACATTACTTTCACTGGAATATGGTATTAAAGTCATTCCACTCTCAAATAGCAAACGGGACAAAATGGACAATGCTGTGAGTAAGCCCTAAATCTTTCTATACTCGTAGAGTAGCTATGCTGTTTGTGTGGTTGGCTGTGGCTGAGCTGTAAAGCAGCCACACCAAAGCAAATGTTACAATGGATAGAGTTGGAAGTTCTATGACACTCTCAGGATCATGTTATATAGGTATACCCCATTTGAGAAAAGACTTTGTATCTCTCGCAAAATTACATTGGATAAATTTAAAGAACCCGTAGTCAACTAAGACTCTGATAGCATCATACGTCTGACAAAGCGATCATAAGAATACGATAAACCAGATTAGGAAGTGTTCTGAGGCATACAGACAATTTGCGACATCCGTACATTGTAGCAGTTCAGGAAAGAAAAGCGATAATACTCCCACACCGCACCTTCTTCCATGGACTGTAGTGTGGCTTGCAGGGTATTGGTTAGACGTAGATGAAGGATGACGCATTTGTCTATAAACAGGTAATAGCGAATTGAAGGAAGGCCTGTAGTGGATTGATGATTGCTGGTGTAGTTGACCTGAACACTTGGTGAATGTCTGGGCTGTTGTGGAGGTATGTCTGTGCAGTGTGACAGTTGCAAAGCGAGAAGTGCTGATGACGATAAGCAAATTACACTTCAAATTCAAGAAGATAGACATAGTGATGTAGATGCTTTATATGAAAGACTGTAGTTTTATTGGAACATATGTTAAAAGCGAGAATGTGACGAGAAACAGTATTGCACCTAAATAAGTCTAAAATTCCTGTACCCTGTCGCCAGAAACATTAACTACTGTACAATATCTACAAGTAAGCATCTGAAGCTATCTATATTAGGATTCATGAAGCAAAAAAAGCCGATAGCGGACCAAGATTCACCTGCAGTAGAATTAAGAGAATGTAATCCATCCATGAAACACTACTACTACTACTACTACTGGTTGACCTGCTAAGCATTGCATCAATAAATGCACACAGCAAAGCACACTATCTTTAGGGTACCAACATAAGAAGGTTTGAAAGTGATTCACTCTCTAACGTAGCGATGTTTGGGCTGCTGTAGAGGTTCATCTGTGCAATGTAACTGTTACAGAAAGGAAGAAATTCTGATGACAATAAGCAAACTGCATTTCAAATTCAAGACGATGGGTGTAGCAGATGCAGAGGCAAGAATGTGGGGAGAAGCAGCATAAATGGCTTATTTAAACATGTTTGCACAAAATATACGATTCCACACATATCTTTCAAAACGATCGCTTTGAAAATTTAGAGAACTTTACCGACAGACATTCTTTCCATGCATCTTTAACAAGTTGCATACGTATTGACCATACTAACAGCAGACGTAACTATGCCTATCTACGATAGTAAAACTTAATGAAGTCAGACTCATCTGCCGTAAAAGTAACGTCAGTTCCTGGTTAATACATGCATTGACGATTATTCTGTTATCTATGAGTCCTGTCTGGCAATGATCCTGTACCACGCAGCAATAGATGAGAGATGGGGTGAACACAAGTGGTGTATTGCAAACTCTTTTTTGTGTGTATTTGCTGCATCTTAGAAGTGTGTGGGAATGAAACCAGGCTTTGCCTCACCCTTCCAGATCACGAAAATGCTGGTGTAATCACATTATTTCGTCTCCACCTCTGTGTGTTTAGAAGACAAAACATGGTAGCCCATGTCGAACTGTTATTGTTGATGCCTCAAAAAAAAAACAAAAAAAGCACATGCATGGATCTGAAATTTGTATGTCACCACTTTTCTTTTTAAATATGGGCGTGTCATTTGCCCAGTATGTCGTGTTAACGTCCGCTAGTGGGTATCTGGCAATTTCTGATCAGATTGGACATTGCTAAAGTGGGAAAAAATTAGCATATCTTTTCGACACTTCTGATCCATACAACAGCCGGTACATTGCCAAGAGTGCCAATTCTCAGCTGGTCACATACTGAGCCTATGTATGCATGCCCACTGCAGCCAAGTATGTGCAGAGAGTTGGGCTTCAGTCATTGTCTGAAAAGGTGTCTCATAAAAGCCCTTAAAAACATGGCGGCAGTCATCATGATACCGGCACAAGCACACTGGAGAGATGTGGTGCATATGGTGAAGACTAGTAAAACAGCAGGTTCTGGTTTGTGATGCGAATCTACTGGACAAAGTACAGAAGCCCTATTTGGCTTTGTTTTAAATAACGAGGTTAGCTCTCCTATTCTTACCCCAGTAGTAGTAGGACCAGTGTGGGATATTAGACATGCATATACTTTCAGTAGAAACCTTCACATTGTCATTTACAAGTTCATAGTATTGCCATGGCATCGGTAGCAGGCCTGTTAGCGACATGTTTTTTAACACGATAATATTACTTGAGTAAGTTTCTTTAAGTGGAATGTAGACTTGACACATAGCAGGAGTGTATTCTTGCTAAATAATGATTGCTGAAATTGTTTGGCTACATTTTTACACTGTGGAAATTGTTTATCATCTACAGTCCCATATTTGGGTGTGGTATTTTGGAAAAAAGGGTATTTGTGGAATACTGGGAAAAATCGGTAAGATTGTAATGAACTGCCTTAAAACTCTAAATAGCAATATTGTATGTTGGTTTCGTTGGAGAAATGTCATTGAGCATTGAAGTCTACCCTTCTCTTTCTTGTTGTTGCTACTGTCCACTTTGGTGAAGTCTTTTCAGTAGATTCGAAAGGATTAACACTGCTGCAACGAAATTTCGGTATGCTGATGACATAGGTTTAGCTGCCCAGTAAAAAACTGTGAAATCACCCACACAATTTTTTTGCTTATCTAGTCTCACACTGTTGTAACCAGTTCTTCATGTCTATGGGTCTGATTCTTGAATCTGAAGTTCTCACATTTAAATTCTCATGGTTCAATTAATGGAAATAATTTTAGAGATTGTCTTTGGAGAATTTTTTTCGTGATAATTTATTGTCTCACTATTTACTGTATTACTCTGTCTTCTAAAATTTCACATTAACAAATCCGAAATTACATTGTTCGATGAAAATACAAAAACACGTCCGATCACATCAGCGGCATGCTTACTACTACTTCTCTCTGCGGTAATAACAATATTCCAAAGAGCTAAAATTTTTTCTTGAGAAATGAATTTCTATTATGTGAGATTATTATATTATAAATGAATCCATAAATAAACATAATGAACAATACTATATTGCATAATTAATAATAGAAATTTTGAGTGTGCCAAATATTTTGTAATTTCAAATGTTTCTAAAAAAAATTAACTGTACGTTTAGAGCTAGTACATATCGATTGTAACAATGAAAACAGAGTAATTCCTTTTCAAAAATTTTAGCTTGAAATATAGCACATTATGTATAAAATTATATGAAATTTTTGAGAAAAACAGTTGAGGTAGTTACTGACCTGTGCAAAATTCAAAAATATTTCTGGTATCGACTACTGTGGTTGAGGGAAAGTAATGCTAGATGAAGCTGTCCCTTTACAGCATGATACTATGCTGAAAATTGCGAAAGCAAATTTTTGAATGGCATTTGAATATGCTGCTGGCGCTTCATGGTATTCAGCATAGGTGCAAAACACGAATGCTAAGTCCATCTCACAGCTACCCTGCCCAGAAGAGTGATGGTGGCGGTGGTGATGGTGGTGATAGTGGGGACTGCTGGTGGTGTGAGGGAATCCTACAAATGGTTATGCCAAACGGGAGTGGGGGAGGTTTGGCGACCATTTTTGATCATACTAGCATAATTAGACCACAAGACAACCATCTTGAATCGTAAATTACGGCAATTAAAGTTACAGTCATTGGCCACTTATTAAATCATAAATAAACGAAACTGAGGGTGCAAGTCAGTGATTTGCTTACATAAGGGGCGCTATGGCAAGTAATTCGCTTTGTACAGTCATTCTACTCAGATTTAGGACATTTGATAGATTTTGCATGCCTTGGTTATTGCCAAAAGACTTAGCATCAAACCACAGTAAACGACGTCTGTTTAGAGAACTTATTGATCTAATTCCTCTTTGTTGTCATTTGAAAAATCCTGTATCTATTTGCAAAGTAACCAACGGTAGTGGAAGGGCGATTTATCTTTTCATCGTCAATTCAGTCTTGGGAAATTTCCTGACAGTGTATTGCTAAACTTCGATAAATGATTTTATAATTAGCTGAAATATTACGTTCCTCAGTGGTTCAAGCATAACGTGTGCGTACACTTCTCCTTAGTTTGTCTTGTTTCATGACTTCTGACTGTCTTCACATATAACAAGTAAATAAACTACTAAAATAACGTGCCAGGGTGACTGTCACATGTGACAGCTATCACTGAAATTTTTTCTGACAAACAACCATAAATAGAAATTTTAAAGGAAAAACCGAGGAGGAAAAACGGACGTCGAAGCTAACTTCAGTGTTGATACAGAACAACAGTCTACAACTGTTAGGAAAAGATAGAAAACAGTCGGGATGTAGACTTCACTGAATACAGATTGAATAATGGGAGTTAATCACGTCAATAAATGAAAACACAAAAACGAAAATGAAATGCAGCGAATTGTCTCCAGGATCGAGGAACTGCGTTTTACGTACTGAGAATATTGTAATTGTTGCGTGTCTTGTGTTTACAACGCTAGGAAGCAACAGCAACGAAGTACTGGGGCTTGTCACAAACAACCCATGTGACAACGTGCCCAGGTCTCCTCTATTGCGAAAGCATCTTGACTCGGTGCACACTAACAACAACAAGCTGCTCGTCCGCTACCGCAAAGCAGCTGCAACGGAATTACAATGCGACTGCAACGTAACTTTGTGGCTGCAGTTGGGTGAGAGTGGCTTTGCACGTTCTCCGTCTACATATGAATATTTTGCGACTGGCGGTCGACTCAGAAGCGTTGGTTTTTGTCAGCTGGCTTCACAGTGGCAAGGCACACAGTCCATAACATTCTCGTTTTGTACCGTATGCATGCGACAGCAGGCGTACCTAATACGTATCTTCCAAACACCGTGCATAAAAAACTGGATTTCCCATTTCTCATAAAAAAGTAGGGTAACATGTCTTCGATAGCCCATGGGCTAGGGACCATTTGTCTGCACAACAGAAGTATCGTCCTAGCGTCACTATCCTACAATACCAGGTCAAAGGACGGAATATTACACACTTCCACCTGCTTAAGCAAATGGAGTAAGTCGGTTGCTTCTTCTTGCATTTGATATGGTCTAAGGTGGGCTTGATAGGACTTACGGGGGGCAACGTTAGTTCATGTGCTCTTCTTCGGAAAACTTCAAAAAAGGCTTTTTTTACTATACTTTTGCCGTCACTAGCGGACTAAAACCCAAACGAGGATCCCAATACTGCTATGCACAGTAAATGGCTCGAACAACCTTGAAACTTTTCTTTATAACTTTATCCGTTTCCTAGATACAGAAGTTCAATATTACCTTATTTCTACGCATAAAATTCGATGTCAGGTAAAAATCAAACAATAAATAACCGCAGAATGTTGCTCAAATTTTAACCATATATTCTCTAAGCATATTTCTGGAAGTGCTATCTCCCAGTTATCAAAAATCTTTATCCGTTATCGGTAAACACCCCAAAAATCTTTTAAGGTACCAATCCCAGCCGCGGATTCCAAGAGCACAGTAAAATACAGAGGACCAAAGTTACCTTACTTTCACACGTAAAATATGCACATGCAGTCACATGTGAGGCAAAAACAAAGCTTATAAGGTGACATGGAACGGAAACGTATACCGGAAAGTGTCTCTGTTATGATCTGGGAACCCCATGTTGTAGTACTGAAGCAAAATTTTTTTGGACACATAATCCAGTTTGAGGTGTAAAATTAGTTTTGCATACTTTCAATTCTCTGTTTTATTCCAATTTTATATAAATACACTATCCAGATTTTACTGAGCAGTACACTTGTTTTCGTATGAGTTACATGCCCTATTGCCTCGGGGACGGAGGAATAAAGAGAAAGTGAAAGAGAAAGTGAGAGTTGTTGCGAGCTAGTAATAATCAGAGAGAGAGAATATATGAGAATGACAACGAGGAAGGGAGAGATAGAGACAGCGAGACGAGACAGCAGCAACAGGAAGGAAATAATGAGATATTAGCAGCAAGGGAGGGCAAGACGGAATCAGTGACAGCGGGAATGGGCTGCCGTAGTATGAGAAAACGATGGGGTCATCCTGGGTATTAATAAATCTCTTCAGTTGCATTTATTCCTATATTACTAGGTCTAATAGTAAAGGACTAAAAACAGCTGAAGCGGTTTATTAATACCCAAGATGGGAACTCATAGCTGTGGTTGCCCTGCCAATATGGTTGTCTGCAGAACGAGGGGGTATTTTGGCTGTGACGCAGGACACAATCACAGAGAGACAAAGAGGTAATGGCAATGAGTAGGACTGACTGAATGAGTGAGAAAGGGCAACTGGGAGTGAATGGGTATGAGTGATTTACAGGGATGGACTAGTCGGGGTGATTGAGTTACAGTTAGGGGAGCTTTTGGGCTTGACATGAGTTGCATGTAAGAAAAGAAAGAAATGAAAACCGTGAATATGTTCACATGTCATAATTTTCGGGAACATTTTTAAAGGTGCTGAGGAAGGTAGAATGAGGCATCTGGTACCCCACATTAAAGTCAGAGTCTTTTAAATGAACAGGAAGATATTCGCATGTTTTGTGTTCCGACAGAGACATTTTTCCGTTGGTTTCTACTTGAGAAAGGTTTAAAGAATGCGGAAATTTTTCATTAATCGTTTCATTCACGATAATCCGAGACGTTCAGATTTCCTATTAGCACGAAGTAAAGTTGTAAGTAGTTTTTAGGATGTCGAAGAGAGTGTTCGAGAAGCTGGTTCACAATTTTCATCGAATCATTACAATAAAGGACAGATAAACTGGAGGAACAGCATCTTAGTCGAAAAAAAAGTAGCACCAACTTCTACTTACTACGAGGTAAGTTGCTTTTTATTAGTCTTAATAATGTGTAACAGAAATAGTGGAATATACATTAACCATAGCTATTTATTATTAACCAAATCCATATACAATGAAAATTAAATTCATTACGGTATAATACCACTCTATGTTAACAATTTCTTATATATGAAGGAATGTACGAGTAAAATAGCGATTTGAGTTCTCAGACCTAAATATTTGCGCTGTCAGCATCACAATGCGACCAATTAACCGATGGATGCTGGTAATCCTGGTTAGCGGAATGTGCCATTTGTAACTCAGATTACACGTATGTACGTATTATACCGAAAAGGTGTTGCGTATACAGTCATCTTCTCGTGTCCGTCAGCCGTCGTAATTTAATTTATTATTTACTACACAAATTGATTGGTAATGGTGATTGTTGCCGACTTCCGTGGTGAGCCTTAATCAAAATATTTCATTCAATTTTGATTTACAGTTAAATGCTTTTGTGAAGTTCTCTTTTTTAACAATATTAATCTTCAGTGGAAATTATTTGTTACGTTAATGAACGTTAGACTCGCTGAATCTTAAAACATGAGCATATAAGTTTAACAACTGAATAAACTTTTCATATTAATTTCCTCGGCTAGTCAGTTCACTTTAAAGCAAAAAATCTTTAGTTATTAATTACAATTGCGGCCCACACACGCGTGAGAGTATTTTTTCTTACCTCCGTTAACCATTGCATTGTAGTCGGAGTCCTGGCTCTGGCTCTCGCCTGTTGTACTGAAAATAAGAATCTTAAAAATACGTATTTTCTGCAACGTCGGACGGCTGTGGAAATTAACAGCGGGCGAGTTTTTCGTTTCCGCCAATTTTTATAACTCAATATCGCTACGTAATGGCGTCATTGGCTGCATCGGCAGCTGCGATTGTTGCACTGTAAATTACTCGACTGCAGGTTAATTCAAGGAAGGCGGATATGAAATCGGGATCACCTCTTAAAAATTAAAAGTGAACAATAATATTAAATGAATAAATTATCTGCTTTGTTAGTTCAAATATGCTTACATTTGCCAGCACTTGCAAGATGTCCGTCTCCACGCAACCAAGACAAGAGAAGAAGTAGAAGACGACTAAAAAATTAAGAAAAGAGCATATCTTGCCGTGTCGTTAGATCATTTTGTTATACTTCCTTGCCCTCGAAACTGACACAGAGAAATTATTATAATGCGGATACATGAGAAAAATGTATGTTCGCCTGAGCGGCTGGTGTCCACTTATTATTCAATTTTGAAATGTTTCTTCTTTATGAATACCGTTTTTACGTCTTTTCTTAGTGTTTCACTGGGGACGGTATAATAGACAGGAATCGTGATGATCTCCGTGATGAGTCTGAGAGGTCTGGAAGACTGCCAGCCAATTCTAGCACAAAGCTTCTGAAGCTGTTTTCTTCACAGAGTCTTTGGCCTCAGTTCAGAAAGAACAAGGGGAAGCTGGAACTTTCTGGGTCGTGGTGGTTAGGTTGCAGAACGTGCCCTTAGCGCTAGGATTTCACCCGGAACAAGTCCCGCCCGTTCATCCCCCTCCACGCCTATCCAAAGTAGAAGGCCCTCCCCTAAACAGCCGCCAGTTCAGCAAACTGGAAGTTCCATCAAAGTTGTTATCGTCACAGTCCAACACATTTTACACTGTGATGAAATTTAG
Organism: Schistocerca piceifrons; assembly: GCF_021461385.2. Lineage (NCBI taxonomy): Eukaryota > Metazoa > Arthropoda > Insecta > Orthoptera > Acrididae > Schistocerca > Schistocerca piceifrons. Next base: position 1,089,516,942 of record NC_060139.1, on the reverse strand, counting down.
TAATGATAAGAAATTTAAGTCTTTCTGGATAGTAATATAATACGAATGTGTATTATTAAAGAAATAAAAATATTTATAGAGGATTGAAAGCATCGCCAGCAGTAGAAAACAAAAAATAACGTGATGTTATTGAAAGGCAATACGGACAAACTTTCATTAACTAATTCACTTATTATAGTACGTTTATTTGAGAGAAACAGCAGAGCAAACATACAATGCGAAAACTATGTCGGTAGTAAAGCCGCGGATGCAGTCGACTAACTCTGTTGTCTAAAATCAACGTTATACAGAAATAAGTGAAAGTCGTTTTGTTTATGTAGCTCACGAAAATTAAAGAATATAAGAATGCCATGAGGTAGAACTGCCTAATGAAAGCAGTAAGATATTTGCTTATATGACATATTTCGTTAGTATTTGCAGGGCTAATGGGTTCATTTTAACTTTTAAATTCTTCCAATGCCATACTTGCGCATTATAAACGAGGTTATAAAGAATTGTGGCGGTTCTGTGTAATTAGTGTCCTATATGCTGTTGCAAACGTCTCAGGACAATAATCTGTCGTTATTCTTCGTTCTGTCTATTTTTAACCAAAAGATAAACTAATTTCATGTCATTCAAACCATTTTTAAAAATAATAATGATGATGTGTATGTTTGTCACAGAGCAGTTAAGAAGGAAATAAATGCTGCAGTGTTACACGGCTGTAAAACGTCCTTCATGCTGTGCCAGCGCTTCTTCCATCCCTAAAACTTTTCAGCAAAACTATTCAGTGAATAACACGCAAAAACAGCCTGGATTGATCTAGCAAGAACAAAGTAATTTTGATGCCCTCTGGAATTATAGTGAACACTGATGCTTGTTTGGCATATACTGTCTGAGTTCTAAAAACCGTGGTTCCTCTTTCTCCAAGCAAATTATTCTTTGAGGGTAGGTTTTTCCTGTTTTAGGTTTGGGTGCTTTTTCTCACATAGAACTATGTTTCTTCATGGGCTATTCATCTGAATACTGAGTTCTCGTATTTAAAGAATTCAGTGCTAAATTGTTTTCTCTTATGTTTGCTGTGGAAGTACCTGACTCAGCTGAGGCCAATTGTGCACGTTTTTTGTAACGTGTCTCTTAAGTATGTGGCAAAATTTAGGACCTAGCAAGATATTAATTTAACATTCACTCCAAGTGCAGCCAAACGCGGTAAACCACGTGGGTCAACTGAAACGAAGCCCAGGCGCCGAACAAAGACCGGGAAAACCGGGGGTGAGTGGGCGGGACTTGTTCCGGGTAAAATCCTGGCGCTAACGACTCCTGGTTGCAGCTGTGTTGATTGATGATGTATGTTCATTCAAACTTCTAGTCAACTTCTCCATCAGTGTGGGTAGTCGCACCAGAGTCACTCTAGAGTCTCGACGCAGTAGCCACGGTAGCTGCATGGGAGCTGGTTGCTTTGCATGTTCGTTGCAGCTACGCGAATGGACGAGTTACAATACCGGGTCATACTCTCAGGTGTCTGGTGCCGGACGCTCGCGCGTCATTGCGTCTCAGCTGGATGGCGCCACTGGACGGACGGCAGTGGTCGTGCGTATGTTTGATTCTGGCGTGTAGTTGACGCGGCCGGTGTCGACGCTGGCGGCTCGCGGTGACCCCGCCCGGTGGCACGTGGCAGGCCTGACCAGCCGCTCCTCTGCCCTGGTGTGGCGGGCCTCACGCCTCCCGCATTCCCGCCGGCAGCCGAGTCCTCGAGAGGGCGGCCGCCTCCTCGCAGCAGGGCCCTCGAGGCTCTCTCTATTCTCTACCGCAAGGCGCGCCGCCGCGGTGCCCTATCTACATCGGCCTGGCCTGCCGGCGGTCAGTGCCGGCGGCCGGGGACACTCCGTGTAAAGCTGACGTGCTTCACTCCCACAAGATTCCGCCTCTGCTAATTTGAGTTGAACAGGTAGCACTCCAGCCCGCGGTGTACGCTTCTTCCTCAGACACCACAAGAGGAGAGAACGGTTTTGCTCACATCACACTGCCATCATTGCGCAGTGATTTCGATAGAACTTCACAGTGGACTGAATATTTGAGGTTAATTAGTAGCATGCCGCAGACATTTTCTTGGTAAAAAGGAGCAACAATATGAAAAGAAAAAGCTGGAAAATGGTCTACCGCAGGATTTTTTCTGGCTCCCACTTCACTCAATCTTCTGCCTAACACTGCTGCAAGGAAATTTCGGTATGCTGATGACATTGGTTTAGCAGTCCAGTAAAAAAACTGTGAAATCACCCACACAATTTTAACACTAGATTTGTCCACTCTGAATGAGTACTTGAAGGAATGGAGCTTTATCCCAAATCTTAACACCGAAGGTAGTTACTTTCACCTAAGTAAATTGTCTAACGCAAACCTCTATTAATAACTCAGTGCTTAAACTTCAAAAACTACCTAAATGTTTAGGAGTGACTAGACAGAAGCAACATATTGTTAGTACTACACCCAAGATACAAAAACCTAGAAACAGAAACTTAATGGCACCACCTGTGGAGCTCTAGCAAACACATTACGAACCGCAGCACTCAGCCTCTTAGTGTATACCGCTCTCATCAAGTAGTGCTCACTCCAAAGCAATACACTTTCAGCTACACTCCTGGAAATTGAAATAAGAACACCGTGAATTCATTGTCCCAGGAAGGGGAAACTTTATTGACACATTCCTGGGGTCAGATACATCACATGATCACACTGACAGAACCACAGGCACATAGACACAGGCAACAGAGCATGCACAATGTCGGCACTAGTACAGTGTATATCCACCTTTCGCAGCAATGCAGGCTGCTATTCTCCCATGGAGACGATCGTAGAGATGTTGGATGTAGTCCTGTGGAACGGCTTGCCATGCCATTTCCACCTGGCGCCTCAGTTGGACCAGCGTTCGTGCTGGACGTGCAGACCGCGTGAGACGACGCTTCATCCAGTCCCAAACATGCTCAATGGGGGACAGATCCGGAGATCTTGCTGGCCAGGGTAGTTGACTTACACCTTCTAGAGCACGTTGGGTGGCACGGGATACATGCGGACGTACATTGTCCTGTTGGAACAGCAAGTTCCCTTGCCGGTCTAGGAATGGTAGAACGATGGGTTCGATGACGGTTTGGATGTACCGTGCACTATTCAGTGTCCCCTCGACGATCACCAGTGGTGTACGGCCAGTGTAGGAGATCGCTCCCCACACCATGATGCCGGGTGTTGGCCCTGTGTGCCTCGGTCGTATGCAGTCCTGATTGTGGCGCTCACCTGCACGGCGCCAAACACGCATACGACCATCATTGGCACCAAGGCAGAAGCGACTCTCATCGCTGAAGACGACACGTCTCCATTCGTCCCTCCATTCACGCCTGTCGCGACACCACTGGAGGCGGGCTGCACGATGTTGGGGCGTGAGCGGAAGACGGCCTAACGGTGTGCGGGACCGTAGCCCAGCTTCATGGAGACGGTTGCGAATGGTCCTCGCCGATACCCCAGGAGCAACAGTGTCCCTAATTTGCTGGGAAGTGGCGGTGCGGTCCCCTACGGCACTGCGTAGGATCCTACGGTCTTGGCGTGCATCCGTGCGTCGCTGCGGTCCGGTCCCAGGTCGACGGGCACGTGCACCTTCCGCCGACCACTGGCGACAACATCGATGTACTGTGGAGACCTCACGCCCCACGTGTTGAGCAATTCGGCGGTACGTCCACCCGGCCTCCCGCATGTCCACTATACGCCCTCGCTCAAAGTCCGTCAACTGCACATACGGCTCACGTCCACGCTGTCGCGGCATGCTACCAGTGTTAAAGATTGCGATGGAGCTCCGTATGCCACGGCAAACTGGCTGACACTGACGGCGGCGGTGCACAAATGCTGCGCAGCTAGCGCCATTCGACGGCCAACACCGCGGTTCCTGGTGTGTCCGCTGTGCCGTGCGTGTGATCATTGCTTGTACAGCCCTCTCGCAGTGTCCGGAGCAAGTATGGTGGGTCTGACACACCGGTGTCAATGTGTTCTTTTTTCCATTTCCAGGAGTGTATTTATGGCAGTCAGCTTGGTTACTGGCTCCAAGTCGATTCCACTACATTGGCTCCCACTACTACAGGGCTGGAAGGTGTGTGTGTGTGGGGGGGGGGGGGTGGTTGGGCTCATGGATTAGAAGACTGACTGGTGAGCACTTACTTAAAGGTTCGAGACTAATTTTGAAATATATGCATACACACACATACGCTCACATGTCGCTTCTACGAGTTGTCAGGCGCCATTTTTCTGGTGTTTCGGCCGTTATTTGCAGTTTCATTCTCTCACCATGTGACTGGAGCTAGCCCAAACAGAAACTACTCATCACGTCTTCCGTGTGGCGCCCAACATCAATAGAAAGCGTTCGTTTGATGCCAGTTAAAAATAAACGATTTTCTAAATGGAATCTCTGCAGCAGAAGTCTTCAGTGATGATTCCCGCCTAGAACTGACCCCAGTGACCAGAGAAGACTTGTCTCGAGACACCTAGGACTACAGTGGCCCCAGTGGGATATCAGCCTGTAGTCCGCCATGCAGACCGACAACCCTTACTGATGGTCTGGGTTGCCACTTAATTTCACGGCACTCCTCAGTCAGTCATCCGCGGCGCCCTCATAGATCAGCGGTACGTCGACGATATTCTGTAATCCCGTTTTGTTGTCCTACATTGCAAGCCATCCTGGGATTACGTACCAGCTGGCTTGGCCAGCAAGGTCGCCAGGACCTCTCACCACCTGAAAACAAACATTCTCTAAACAATCAGAGGCACAACCCGCCAAACACCTCGAGATTTTTGCGACCTAATGCTCCAGTAGGACAGGTTTGGCACGCGGTGAATCAATACCAATCCAAATAACTGCGTAAGGACAGGTAGTGAACCAATGCGTTATTGACTTGCTCAATGTGTGAAGCTTTTTTTCTCCCTTGAATATATCATCCAATATTCCTGAAATTGTAATTATAAATTGTAATCATTTACTTCTCGTGACATGTACATCACATCTAATGTTTTCCGTTCCATCCCGAAAATTACTCCGTGGTGCGTCGATTTTTTTTTTTTTTGTCTTATTGTGTATCAGAAATTAGTTTTATTGGACATTATCAAATATTTTTAGTGCAGTCATTATTGCATATAATGTGATGAAAATTTCATCTTGTGTTTCGTACAGAAGATATCCCAGCGTTCATCGTTCATGCAATATCTTGATGGATATGCATGAGTCTTCATTTAAACTGCCTTCGTCATACTGCTGCGGAGATACATGTCCAGACGGGAAGAGGTTGAACGTCTCTCCGCAGTGCTGGTTGTTAAAGGAAACGGACAACAACAACTGAAACAACATACTAATATTTGGCAGCACTTTCGTTCTTTTATAGGCCTCTACCTGAGACTTTGCACCTTGTCGCCCATTTGCTGCCAGATTTGTAGACCTCACTTCAAAGCTACAAACCGAGGGATATCGTCTGTGTATGCTTAAGCAGTTAGCAGGACATGCTCTATATATTTTTCACTAAAATTCCTAGACAGAAATTTTCGTAGATGTCCAAATCATAGTAGCTGAGTTGTTGGGAATCTTAATGACATCGAGAGAAGGTATGAACATTGACAGACGGTAGTACTCTTTTACAGACTGTATCTGAAAACTGAAACTGTTGGTTTGATGGTTTGCTAGTTTGCGGATTGTGATACCCGTGCCAATGTCATCTGCATTTTAAATGAATCGGTGCTAATTACGTGCTGCTTTCGGAGGCATTTTGTGGTTGCGTTGACAAGCTTCGTTGCCGGAAGTACATCAATTTCCAAAAGCCTAAAACGATAAAGGAATACTAATTCCGAAAACGTCATCGAAGATAACAAACCTCGCAATGAATTCTGGCGAGATTATAGCCTGGAGCAGTGAAAATGCAAGTGTAACACGTTTTTCTCCTTCACCAGCCGCTTGTGTAATTTACAGGCAGACACGGAAAGAAGTATAAAGATGTTAAAATCGCCTCATGTATTTCCACCTAAGTTATCTCACTCATTTTTTTTTTTTTAGAATTCTTCTTTGAACAGTTGACTCACGTAGAAAGGTTGCCACAAATGAAATGCCTCCCACAGCTAGGTACGTACAGTGTAGGCAGTGCAGATGGGTAAGTTAAGTTGGTGGCTTGCACAATAAGTGTAAAATGCTAAAGGTAAAATACTGGACATGCAGAACTGAATACCTTTTGTTTTACCACTCATATGACGACTCCATCGCATGCGTGCGACCGGTACGGTGAAATGTCAAGGTTCAGGTGTTACAGTTGTATTGTATAGCAAGGTATGTTTTCGCCAGTAAGATCCACAGTCCTGATACACTTAACACATTATAAAAAATCTTCTTTGATTTCATTCGTATCCACATCGATATAGCGAATACAAATGGAGAGATGCTCACTGACAGAAGCATCTGTAATCTCATCAGCTGTAGTAGAAAAACATTTACACTGATCAACCAGAATATTAGGACCACCGACCTACTATCGATATAAGCCCGTCCAGCCAATAGCAGCCTCACCTGGTGAGGAATGACTGCTATTCAGACACATGCACGGTGCATGTACTGTCAGTGAGCCTTCTGTCCGTATGTACGATGCCAAAGCTAAAGCAACATCGGCGACTACGACGGAAATGAGCACTTGGCCATCGGCACTGGACGTTACGCAGTGCCAGAGCGTTGCATGGTCCGATGTAGCGTCACACCATCTTCATTATGTCGATGGGACGGAGCGAATCCGTCGTCTTACAGGGAGCAGCTCCTCGGCACATGTACTGTGGGATGAGAAAAGCTGACGGCGCCTGCATTATCCTGTGGGGAACATTCAGTCCGGCATCCATGGGTCCCGTGTAGATCGTGCAAGGCACCAAGACGGACAAGGAGTATTGTCCACTGGTTGGAGATCAAGTACGCCCCCTCATGTTTCCTGATGACAGTGGCATTTTTCAGAAGATAGAGTGCCGTGTCGCAAGACCAGGAATGGGATGGAGTGGTTCGAGGAACACAGTGAAAAGGTCCAATTGATTTACTGTCCTCCGCAACTCGTCTGCTCTGAACCCGATTGAACGCATCTGGGGTATGTTTGAATTTGACATCAGAGCTCATCGCCCTCCTGCCCGGAATTTAAGGGAATTTGATGATTTATGTTTTCAGATGTGGTGACTAATCACTCCAGCGACCGACCGAGGCCTAATTGCTTCATGCTACGAAGCGTCGCCGCTGTTATCCGTGTCAGAAGTGGACATAGCGGCGGTTAGTTTGGTCATGATGTTCTCGATGATCAGTGTACTACTTTTTTTATGCATTGACACAGCTCTCAATTAATTTGTTTTGCCTCGGTCTGCTGATGTTTTCACGTGGTCGATTAGTATTTCACCTCCAACATCTATTCGGAAATGAAACAAAGCTCTGAAGTTGACTTATCCAGGATATCTTTCCGATTCTAAATCGACGTCACCTTTGCATTGTCGTAATGGAATGTTCTGCATTCCACAAAATTTAATCGTTTCATTACGGGTTAAGTTTTTTTACAACGCTTTTGTATAACCTTGTTCTGCAGGGGTCTCATTTGGGCAAAAATATTCATTGACTTCCCCTCCGTTATCATCAGGAAATTGTGAGAGGCTTGAGGTATCTTGGGTTGTCTTTTTTTCTGCCCCAGAGTATCTGTGGGACACGTGCCCTCGCGATTCCGACCCCCTCCCCCATGAATCCCCCCTTCGCCTTGCATCTCCATCCGTTCTGCTCTCTTAAAGAAGTACTAGAAAATTATTAATAACCCTGAACTACCCATCCATGAGGACACCAGGCGGTCAAGAAATTGGCTACGACCTCGATACCCCACACAGGTTTCTGACCCAACAGTTCAATTTCAGTCTCAATGTCATTTAGCCAGAACTATGGAATCAAAACTCACTCTGCTACCTACATGAGGTAATAATTCCATTGGAAATGACCAAAGGTTTCGAACTCCTCACCATTTGTGTAGAAGTTGAAAAATAATTCTGACGTGACACGGCATTGGTGCAAGAAATCCATACATGTTGGGAAAGCTTCCAACAAGAAGCTGTGACTGTGAGGCTCCAGGACAATTCATCCACCACCTTGTCGAAGTATGTGAGCTCAGAGCATAAATTGTGATCTAGTGGGCTTTCGAACACCCATTTACCTTGAGTTGATAGGTAAAATAAACATATAAAATATATACTTTTTGTGATTTCTCTCTTTAAATATCTTATAATACTATTGCACCAGAGTCTAAATATAGAAATCACAAGTGGACTGAAAGATCACTCCTTCTGATCCATGCGTGCGTTCTCTTAATGGCAAAATTTCCAATTACACTTCTACAAAAATTAAGCTCTTCTGAGTTTTCAATTGTTTTCTCTGACCATAATGCCGAGTTTCATATGGTCAGGCTGTTGGTCTAGTGACCATACACCTGTTTTTGTAATCACATGAAATACGGGATACTATAATTGATTTCTTCGTTTTCAGAGGTCTATATTTTCCAAGGCAGGATTGATACTAGAGTAGAAGCATGAGCTCATCAAGTCTGCGTTTTAAACTCCACAAAATATGTCCTATGTGTGCCTCTCTGGTTACGCGACGCACGTCCAACCGGTAGTCAAGTTAGTTTCATATTTTATGTAGCAACATACTATAAATGCCATCACAGCGGCATAGATGGATTGCCTGAGCTCTTCCATTGTTCTTAGCAGTAGGTGTATGTAAACGCGGCCCAGAAAAAAAAAAAAAAGATCAGAAGACGTTAGATCTGGAGAATGACCACCTATCGCACAGCGGACAGCTGCGAGACGTGCAGGAAGAGAGTGAGTCCTGTTCTTGAATCTACCGACAGGATTTTGGAGCAACACCGACTCCAAAGTCGTGGCCAGCTGCGCTAGTTTTCTCGGTTGAGGGTCCATGGTGCGAACTGCCCGATCAAGGTGGTCACACGGAATCCTGATTGGGCTAAGATAAGGGAAGTCAGAGGAGTTCGGTAAACTCATCCAGATGCTCTTCGAAACTGCGAGCTGTTTGACACGTTGCATTGTCCAGCTGATATATGGCACCGTGCCGAGGAAAAACAAAAAACGTATAACGGTGGACGTGGTCCCCAAGGATACATTCATACTTACGTTGAACAACTGTGCCTTCAAGGATTACGAGATCACACAGGGTATTCCACGAAAACATTCCCCTGACCATAACGCTTCCTTCTCCCGCCTGGAGCCTTCCGGCGATTGTTGCAGGGTGTCCACTTTCAGACGTTTCACGCCGTACACGACAACGGCCAGTTGTGCGATGGAGCATAAAACGTGATTCATCTGAAAAGGCCACCTGTCACCACTCAGTGGACGTCCAGTTTCCTTCGTCTCCGATGAACAGCAGTTGGCATGCGTGCGTGAAACAAGCGCCTGCTGCGGCGGACAGCACCGTATGCAGCAACGTTCGATGGACGTGCGTTGAGGACACACTGGAACATCACTGGCCGGAGTACAATTTGCTTCAGTGTTGAGTCCCGCTTCGAAGTAAGACCGACGACCAACGAAGACGCGTCTGTAGATACCCAAGCAACTGTCGGATACCACTGTCCTCCAGCTTACCGCCCAACAGCCAGGAGCGCGGGGGGTGACATTCCATTTCATAGCACGACTCTTATGGTGGTCACCCTGGTATCCTTACAGGACAGCAGTACGTCGACGACGTTCTGTTCCCTGTTTTGTTGCCATTCATGACGAACTTACATTTCAGCAAGATAATACCGTCCCACACAGGGCGAGATTTTTACTACATAACTTCGTACTTGCAAAACCCGCCTTTTCCAGCAAGGTCGACGGATCTCACCATAGTAGAGAAAGTTTGGAGCACTATCTATGGACGTTGGTGATACAACGCGCCAGTTGGACAGAATATGGAGGGCATCCAATAAACCTATTAATCATTGCTTACCCGAATAGCCGGCCGGGGTGGCTGAGCGGTTCTAGGCGCTACAGTCTGGAACCACGCGACCGCTATGATCACAAGTTCTAATCGTGCCTCGGTCATGGATGTGTGTGATGGCCTTAGGTTAGTTAGGTTTAAGTAGTTCTAAGTTCTAGGGAACTGATGACCTCACAAGGGAACCTCCCCATCGCACCCCCCCTCAGATTTAGTTATAAGTTGGCACAGTGGATAGGCCTTGAAAAACTGAACACAGATCAATTGAGAAAACAGGAAGAAGTTGTGTGGAAATGTGAAAAAATAAGCAAAATATACAAACTGAGTAGTTCATGGAAAGATATGCAACATCAAGGACACTGACGACGCAGGAGCGTTGTGGTCTCGTGGTAACGTGAGCAGCTGCGGAACGAGAGCTCCTTGGTTCAATTCTTCCACCGAGTGAAAAGTTTAATTTCTTATTTTAAGTTTATGTGACAAACTCTTATGTTTTCATCACTTTTTTGGGAGTGATTATCACATCCACAAGAAAACCTAAATCGGGCAAGGTAGAAGAATCTTTTTACCCATTCGCCAAGTGTACAAGTTAGGTGGGTCGACAACATATTCCTGTCATGTGACGCACATGCCGTCACCGGTGTCGTATAGAATATATCGTATGTGTTTTCCTGTGGAGGAATCTGTTGACCTATGACCTTGCGATCAAATGTTTTCTGTTCCCATTGGAGAGGCACGTCCTTTAGTGTACTAATCGCACGGTTTTGCGACGCGGTCGCAAAACACACACACTAAACTTATTACAGTGAACGGAGAGGTCAATGAACGAACGGACAGATAATAACTCTGCAAAAATAAAGAAAGTAAAATTTTCATTCCAGGGAAGATTTGAACCACGGACCTCTCGCTCCGCAGCTGCTCACGCTACCACGGGACGACGACGCTCCTGAGCTCAAATTGTCATGATGTTGCGTATGTGGCCCATGGAGTACTCAGTTTGTATATTTTGCTTATTTTTTCATAGTTCCACACAACTTCTTCCTGTTTTCTCAATTGATGTGTGTTCAGTTTATCAAGGCCTATCCACTGTGCCAACTTATAACTAAATCTGAGAGGGGTGCGATGGGGAGGTTCCCTTGTCAGATGTTAAGTCCCATAGTGCTCAGACCATTTGAGCCTTACCCGAATAACTGCTTCCATAAGGGCCAGAGGTGTACCAACGAGTTATTCACCTGCTCAATTTGTGAATCTTTTTATCCTGAATAAGTGAGCCAGTTTTTATAAAATAGTAACCTTATCTCTGTCTGTACATGTACATCACATTTACTAGTTTCCATTCCATTCGCCTAATTCCTTCTTGCTCGTTCTTTTTATTTTATTTTTTCTTAGAGTGTACTAAGAGAAATAAATATTATTTGTATAAGTGCACACAAAAGAGAAATATCATCTATGTTACCCTCCAATAGTACACGGAAACGTAACATTAAAAGCTGCCGTGCGCAAAATGCAGAAGTCGCTCAAACTGGAAGATCGGGTGGTTTGTAACGCAATTGTTCCTATTGTTAGTACAAGCTCTGCAGTGACAGAAGTTGTGGCATACTCCCCACTATCGTGTCGGACCTCCTTTCTCGCTGTAGTGCAGCAACTTGGTGTGTCATTGACTCAACAAGTCGCTGGAGCTCCCCTGCACAAATAATGAGCCACGACGCCTGTTTAGCCGTCGATAACTGTGAAAGTGTTGCCGGTGCAGGATTATGTGCCCGAACTGACCTCTCGATTATGTCCCATAAACGTTCTATGTGACTGCCGTTCGGCGACCTGGGAAGCCAAATAATTCGCCCGAATTATCCAGAACGTTCTGCAACAGCAATCGTGGACATTTGTAGCCCGGCGACATGGCGCATTGTCATGCATTACAAATTCCATCGTTATTTTGGAACATAAAGGGCACGGATGGCTGGAAATGGCTTCTGGGTTGTCGAACATGGCCATTTCCAGTCAATGATCGGTTCGGTTGGAGAAACAGCCCACACTATTTTGGAGGCACGAGCATCTAGCGCATCTAGCAGAGTGCATTGTTTACAACTTGGATCCATGGCTTTGTGGCTCTGCGCCAGACACGAGCCCTACCATCACGTCGGACCATCTGAAATCAGCACTCATCTGGCCAGAATACTATTTTTCAGTCGCCTAGGGTGCAACCGAGATGGTGGCGAGCCTAGGAGAGGCGCTGCCGGCCATGTGGCGCTGTTAGCAAAGGCACTCGCGTCGGTCGTCTGCTGCCATAGTACATTAACGCCGAATTCCTATCCTGATCGATACGTTCGTTTTACGCCCCACATTGATTTCTACTGCTATTTGACACAGTGCTGCTTGTCTGTTCGCACTGACAACTCTACGCAAATGTCACTGCTCTCGGTCACTATGTGAAGGCGCTGCCTGAAGTATGACACACTCTTGACACGGTGGACCTTGGTGTGATTATTTCTCTAACGATTTTCGAAATGTAATGTCCCATACATCTTCCTCTAATTGTCATTTCGCGTAAAAGTCTGTTAATTGCCGACGTGAGGCCATAATGACGTCGGAATGGTTCAAAAATGGTTCAAATGGCTCTGAGCACTATGGGACTCAACTTCTGAGGTCATTAGTCCCCTAGAACTTACAACTAGTTAAACCTAACTAACCTAAGGACATCACAAACATCCATGCCCGAGGCAGGATTCGAACCTGCGACCATAGCAGTCTTGCGGTTCCAGACTGCAGCGCCTTTAACCGCACGGCCACTTCGGCCATAATGACGTCGTAATCATCTGAGTACAAACGACAGGTCTGCCAACACACAGCCCTTTTATAAGTTCTGTACGAGATCATATCGCCATCTCTATATGTGCGTATTGCTATCCAATGAGGTGTTACATCAATGTATTTGTGGATGCTTGTAAGAAAAAGATTTCAATAAATCATATCGGACCATCTAAACTACAATGGAGTTCAAATGGTTCAAATGGCTCTGAGCACTATGGGACTTAACAGCTGTGGTCATCAGTCCCCTAGAACTTAGAACTACTTAAACCTAACTAACCTAAGGACATCACACACATTCATGCCCGAGGCAGGATTCGAACCTGCGACCGTAGCAGTCGCGCGGTTCCGGACTGCGCGCCTAGAACCGCGAAACCACCGCGGCCGGCTACAATGGAGTATGTATGTGTATGTGTTACGTGTCAGAATAGTGTAAATGAATATACTTTTGTGGCGGTGTTCGTAGCGACAAACAATTCACGGTAGAAACGGCTTACGAAGTCACCGCCACACTTTTAATATCGGGCCGACCGGTCCGCTGGAACAGTGAACAGAAAGATGAAAACCCACACACTCTGATTAAATAAAAGTCGGTACTTATCTTTATTGTCGAAGATACAGAAACACAATAGTGAACTCCGTGTCTACAGAGATCTGTCTAGTACGAGTCGGAGCGGCTAGGTCAGCGTCGGCTGACGACAAACAACAACTCTGCTGCGATGAACACACAACTGACTAGCAAGTACACAATTCGGTGGCGAGTATACAACTGAGCGGCGAATACAGAACTCTCCTAGCGCTCGCGACTCCAGCGCTTAAGAAGCCAGAAGCCAGCGGTGGCGCGCGCAGACTTGCGATGATTTCCTGTATCGCTGGCGCTGCTTATGCGGACGGCGTCCGGACTTTGATGCTGCCAACCTTTTGGCAGCGGGCTCGGTTGGCATTACTGGCTAGGATATAACATATACGATTACTGACTGAAACCAAAATAATAAAACAGCAAGAACACTGAGGAGGAAACAAAATACCGAGCGGTCTATGGCGCTGCAGTGATGGACTGTGCGGCTGGTCCCTGCAGAGGTTTGAGTCCCTTCTCGGGCATGGGTGTGTGTGTATGTTCTTAGGATAATTTAGGTTAAGTAGTGTGTAAGCTTAGGGACTGATGACCTTAGCAGTTAAGTCCCATAAGATTTCACTCACATTCGAACATTCGGAAACAAAATAACTTGAAAGAAACATTTCATAACAAAAGGACAACTTAGAGGCTTTGTCATGAAGACAGAGACGTAAGATCAAAACTCATTTTATAGCATATTATGCCTTGCACATCATTTTTGAGAACACATTCAGTATTTGCATTGACTCTGGAGATACGTTTTCTGGTGTGTCGCTATGGTGAACCTGCTTCTCATCTGACTGTGACATCGTCGTGTGAAACAATGTCAATTGCTATGTGCCATGTGTTGTCTGCTGTAAGCCGAACTCAGACTCACAGACGCCACCGAGCCCTGCTGTCCTGTGGTAAGGCAGGAAGGGTGGTCTGCGATGTGCCAGACTTGTAGCAGCCGCTGCCGCCGCAGCGCCCTACTCCCGTCCCGCCCCTTCAGCTCTTTTGTTGCGCCAGTGAGTGGGCCAGGGCCACCGCTGTGGCCGCTGGCCCAGTTCTCGCAGCGGTCCCGGCCTGAAACGCCGATAGTGGACTCTGCTGATCCTACAAGCTTCTGTACTACAGCTGAGACGGGTAAACAGTCGTTTGGTCGGACATCAGATGTCGGTTTTCCGGTCATCTTACAGGGTGCCCCATGAGAAGCGGTCAACTTCCAGGCATGTGGCAGGGACGCTAATTTTCAGTAGAAAACTCCATTTGGGCTTGTGCCCTATTCCAAATACTTTACGATGTAGGACACACTAAATGTGTACATTTTGCTTCTGGGCTAGCCGCACCCAAGTATGTGTCTTGGTCACCAAACCTCTTTGACTTTTTTATCGTGCGAGGCTACCTCGTTGCTTTCAACCTCTTCGCTCGGAATGTCTTTCTAACGTAAGAATAGCAGTGGACTCAAAACTGAACCATGTGGATTCTGTTTGTGATTTCTCCATAGTTGCCGGCCGGTGTGGCCGAGCGGTTCTACGCGCTTCAGTCTGGGACCTCGCGACTGCTGCGGTCGCAGGTCCGAATCCTGCCTCGGGCATGGATGTGTGTGATGTCCTTAGGTTAGTTAGGTTTAAGTAGTTCTAGGTTCTAGGGGACTGATGACCTCAGAATTTAAGTCCCATAGTGCTTAGAGCCATTTGAACCATTTTTTTTTCCCTCCATAGCCAATAAAATTTTCTGTCTTTCCACCATCGTTTGAATGATTCACGACAACTTTTTGCGTTCAATTTGTTAAGGACGACTCAAACACACTTGTGTGTAAGCCGACAGTTTCATAAACAACGATGTACATTAAATTCTTTCTATCTCGGAAGCTATTGCGTATAGGGTGAGTATCAGTATGAAGTATTTCTTTCAAATGAGCGTTCCTGTCATACGAGTATGCCTGAATGTTGACTATTCCCTTTTGGACGATCTACATAAGCCTGATATCCGGGAGCCGGATAGTCGTCCGAACGTTGCCACGGAGAATAGGTCTGAACGAGACCGCGGAGGTCAGGCGCGAATGTTAGGGGCGGATTCGGGTAAATTCGGGAATCGTCGTTCAGAAGTGAAGCGATCGAATGACATATAGATTCACTCTAGGGCGGACTGAGATCGAGAGAAAAAGAAATACAGAGAGAGAAAAGAGAGAAAATTGAGAGAAAAAGATAAAACTGGTCTGCATAATTTTTACTTAGGGGCAGCATGTAATTGAGAGTTTAAAATGCAGTAAGCCTGGAATTAACGAAACGTAAGTGTAAATTTATGTGTTATGACTTCTTGTTTCTTCCTTTGACAGAATTTACGATAAAATTACAATAAAACATTAAGTCGTTTATCGTTTCGCGAGTGAGTAAGATATAAATGAGGTATTGTGTTGGTTTTTACACATTATGCATGTATAGTTAAACATTTCGCTTGGTGAAAAATTTGTAAATTTCTACGACTGCTTTGAAGTTCACAAATTCAAAGATTTTCGGTAAATATTTTATCGCTGTGGATTCGTTTCCTACTTAGTAGGAAACATTACTGCCACATTTGATTTTCCGTAATCGTCAGGCTTCCTACAGTCAGTACATTTGTTGTTCTAGGCATTTACGCAAAGTGCTGTTGTTGGCAAATGGCACCTTGAGTCCTTTTTGGCGTTCTCATCAGAGGCAGGTACCGAGCCTGCGAGACCCGCCCGGGACCGTAGCCTCGACTGCCACCGAGCGAGGTGGCGCGGTGGTTAGCACACTGGACCCATATTTGGGAGAACGATGGTTGAGAGTAGCGTCCGGCCATCCCCATTTAGGTTTTCCGCGATTTCCCCAAATCGCTTCAGGCAGATGCCGGGACTGTTCCTTCGAAAGGGCGGGGCCGACTTCCTTCCCCATCCTTCACTGAACCGATGGGACCCATGACCTCGCTGTCTGGTCCCCTTCCCCAAATCAGCCATCCAGCCTCGACTGCCGGTCAGCGCCGACTCGTACCGCCCGGTCAGCCGGTTGAGCCGCACCGGAGCCCGCTGGGCAGAGCGCTGCCCCGGCCGGGCGGCTCAGCTGCTCGTCCAGCCGTGGCGCAGCGCTATCGCGGGCGCGAGACGTAATCTCTGAGGCCCGTTTGCAGGAAGTTCTTTACTTCGCACGGTATTTACCGACACTGTACATCACCTCCGGTCTTATACGAGGGTCATTCAGTAATTAAAGAGACAGATTGGTCTGGAGGGCAAAAGCGCTTATTTTTACAAAACAACACTTTTCCAACTTTTCAACATAATCCCCTTGACCATTTATGCACTTGTTCCAACGGGCTACAAGCCTTTTTGTTGGGACTGCAAAGCACTCTTTATCTTGATGTTTCAACCAATTTCCCACAAACTTATTCACGTACTCGTTGTCCTAGAGCCTCTTCCATCGTAATGCCTCCTTCAGTGCACCAAACAAATGGAAATCTGTAAGTACTAAATCAGGACTGAAAGGGGGTTGAGGCAGTAGTTCTCAGCCCTTTTTGCCGGCCGGTGTGGTCGTGCGGTTCTAGGTGCTTCAGTCCGGAACCACGCGACCGTTACGGTCGCAGGTTCGAATCCTGCATCGGGCATGGATGTGTGTGATGTCCTTAGGTTAGTTAGGTTTAAGTAGTTCTAGGGGACTGATGACCACAGATGTTAAGTCCCATAGTGCTCAGAGCCATTTGAACCATTTGAACCATCAGCCCTTTTTGTCGATGGTTTCACGGGTTACTTGAGCAATATGACGACGTGCGTTGTCTTGCTTTAGAATAACACCTCTCCTCTGAGATCTACGACGTCTCTCTCTCATGACTGGCTTCACACAGTTTAAAAACAAATCCGAGTAGTACTGGCTATCCATTGTACACTGCTCTTGGAGATAATCACAAAAACCTGGACGTTCTGCATCCTAAAACTCTGTCAACATGACATGCTGGTGCTGGTTTTGAATTTTTTCTTTAGAGCTCAGTTGGTGTGCTTCCACTCTATCCTTTGTCTTTTTTATTCTGGCTCATAATAGTGAACCCAAGTTTCATCACAAGTTAAAATTTTGTTGAGGAACTGCTCATCTTCTATTTCATAACGTTCCTTTAGCTCTGTGCATATTCTCAAACTTGTTTCCTTGAGTAACCGTATGAGCTCCTTTGGGACCCATCTTGCACATGTTTTGCGGTACTTCAGCTTGTAATAGACAATGTTACGAACTGTACCAGTACTAACTTGAAACTTATCAACTATCATTTCCACAGACACACGGCGGTCGGCAAGAATAATGTCATCAGTTCGACTTTCAAGTGAAGGAGTTGAAACTGCAACTGGTCGGCCAGAACGGTGTTCATCGGTCACTGAGTCGCGACTATTTTTGAACTTCTCTATCCACTTGTAAAACTTTGCACGATTCTTAAAGCCTTCACCGTAAACTATAGACATTCTAAAGTATATATTCACTGGTTTCTCGGCTGCAGCAAGTAAAAAACGAATAACAGAACGTTGTTCAGCTAATGTGGACGTTTCAGGCAGATTAGCTATCTTGAAACGTATTTTTGAGGTTATAAACAAAACAATGTTCATACATTAAATGATTAGGGCTAGTCCCAGTAACGCCAACTTTTAAAGCCATAGAAGTACCAAACTTCCCTACTAACATTTTTCCCCAGGCCAGTTTGTCTCTTTAACTATCGAATAAACCTCGTATTAAAATAACTGATGGTTTAATATCAGCAAGAAGATGTTTACGTAAATATGCACCGTTACTTGTAACTGTTAAATGCATTTATTATTACGTGCTGGTGAGAAACCTCTGTACCTTACGATGTAGTCAAAATGGGTGATTTTATTAATCGTTGTCCCACTGATTAACGAATTTTTGTAACAGTAACCTAAGTATTTAAAAGTTTCATTGACTCACAACGACGTAAGATCGTTATATCAAGGCAGATCTGTTCTCGTATTGTATGACGTTTATCTTCTTCCCACCAGGTACACCTTTCCTTAGCCATAGTCTGGCTTAGTTGACAGAAATTTGTTGAAAATAAACAGTTTATATTTATTACCTCAGGGACCAAACACACAATCCTGTGTAATGTGCAAGATTCTATCGAATCGTTCATTAAAATCCTTGTAGTTTCGGAAAATCTGTCAAAATTCCAATCTAAATGAGTGCTTCGATACTCTTCAGGATTTCCTAGTGAAAATGTCTAGAATAAAATTATGCAACATCTGAAGCGATTTGGAAAAGTTTTAAAGAGTATTTCCCCCCTCTATCTAACAATAATGACTGGATTCGCAATCGATTGTAAAAGAAAATGTTTCAAATGGCTCTGAGCACTATGGGACTTAACAGCTGAGGCCATCAGTCCGCTAGAACCTAGAAGTACTGAAACCTAACTAACCTAAGGACATCACACACATCCATGCACGCGGCAGGATCCGAATTTGCGACCGTAGCGGTCACGCGGTTCTAGACTGAAGCGCCAGAACCGCTCGGCCACACCAGCCGGCGATTGGAAAAGACAATAATATTGAATCCGTATGAAGTGCAAAGTCAGATCTTCCTTAATTAATTCAGAAGAAGGGTTGAGCCACTTAATTCCGTAATGAAAGCTTGCAGATTAACAGAAAAGCGTAAAACACGTTAATATTGTCTACTAGAACTACCCACTGCGCAAAAGCTTAACCAGCGGTTTTGATGTAGTTACCGGAGAAATGTAAAGCATTATAAAAGCATTAGTACTATTAAACCAGTTTAAATAAGTTCAGTTACTTCCACGCTACAGTGCATACTTTTCTGTGTTACATCCACTTTTTTCACATTACGTGTTATTTTTTCTTTGTAAAGGATCAAGGACGCCCTGTTCCTAGCCCTCTTCAGCAATTGAGTGGCCAGTCATTCCCGTCTTCCCAACGGTGTCTGTTTCCCAGTTACATCGAGCCCTGTTGAGCTCTTCGCTCAGTCGGGTACCCGAACGCGCACCGCCGCTCCCGCACTCCGCCCCTGGCGTACGACCGAGCGGTCGGGCGCAGACGGGTTCGCGCGGCTAAACGTGACGCGATGCACGGCTCTGGTTTCCGTCAGGAACCAGCGTATTTCAGTCGCGACGTAGCAATTCATTTCTTGCTGAAAGTCACCTTGTGTGAAACATAACATAGCAACATTATAACCGTGAAAGTAACCCTGCCATCTTGTCGCGGCAAGACCATTGAAACGAATTTGATGAAGTTTGGTATGGAGATAGCTTCAATACTACATGAACACAAACTGCTTACAAAAATTAAATCGGTAGCCAGAGGTGACAATAGTCCATAATAGTTAATCAAGACAGCAAAATCTTTGTCGGCAATGTACCCTTGTGTGAAATACATTGCGCGGGCGATAAGTGTTGTGTCTAGACAAGACAGCCTAGACACAATGAGAGGAAGCCGAAAGGCACGCGCTAAGCTCAAGCAGATGGGCGTGAGATAGGTCGGAAACAGGATACGTAATGAATGCTATAAAGAAAAGTACGTAGCTTCTGGAATACTTAACTTTAATCCATCCTTGGTACATCGCTATTGACGATACAAGTGAGACTCTATAGTTTCAGACAATATACTGCTAATGGCGCCTTGCTAGGTCGTAGCCATTGACTTGGCTGAAGGCTATTCTAACTATCTGCTCTGCAAATGAGCGAGGCTTCGTCAGTGTGCATCGCTAGCTACGTCGTCCGTACAACTGGGGCGAGTGCTAGTAAGTCTCTCGAGACCTGCCGTGTGGTGGCGCTCGGTCTGCGATCACTGACAGTGGTGACTCGCGGGTCCGACATGTACTAATGGACCGCGGCCGATTTAAAGCTACCACCTAGCAAGTGTGGTGTCTGGCGGTGACACCACAATAAGAGCTTTGTCAGATTCTTAAGTACGAAATTATAAGTTCACGAGAGCATATGCTCAGTCTTTACATTTCACCCATAATAATTTTTGTGTTCTGATGGCACCGGGCGCAGGGAATCAGAAAGGCATAAAAAATTATTTTGGGTGAATCATAAAAGTTAATCTACAGTATGTTCTCATGGAATTTTTTTTTGTAGAGATTTGCCATATGTATGTTGAAATATGGCACCAAATTATGTACCACGTATTGATCAGGCATCATGTGCTGCCGGCAAACATAGGGCAGACTGATGGAAACTTCAAAACTAGATATAAAGAGCACACAAGAGAAAGTGAAAACAACTCATCCACATTTTTTGAACATTTACAAGCAGGGAAACACCTCGTAAAACCCATAATAAAAGCACTAGAAATTCTCCATATTACGCAGAAAGGAACATTCATTACGATCCTTGAGGAAATAGAGAGATATTCAAATGCATACAGAAACCCAACAAATTTTGCAGCAAACAATGTCAAGTTCCACATAATAATGTCAAGAGTCATTTTGGTTCGATGTGACTACCTTTTGTGATGCGACAAACATCCTACCGCTAGTAAATTTCTTCCCACACTCATTGCAGAAAACTGGGCGTAACTTCTGTATTCTGTAGCGGCAGTGTAGATTCGATTGTTCGATAAGGGAGAAACATGCACGTGGTCTCTAATGAAACCCCAGATAAAGAAATCCAGTGGCGACAAGTCTGGATGCGAGGTGGCCATGCGACTGGCTCTTCGCGAGCAATCCACAGACGTGAGAAGAGAGTATCTAGAAAACCGCAAACTTCCGTGAGGAAATGACGTGGTCCACCGCCTTGCTGGGAGTAAACCATTCCATCTCGGTCATCTTCATCGATCGGTGGAATTAGAAAGTTTTCAAGCTTAACCATGTACAGCGAGCATGCTCCGCACCAGTAAAATGAGCCGTTTTAACTGTGCGCGAAGTTGGCGTTTCTGGTGGCGGACGCTTCAGACAAATGCCGGGATGCTTTCTTTGGAAGGCCAAGGTCCTTCCCCTCCCTTCCCTAATCCGAGCTTGTACTCCGTCTGTACCCCCCCCCCCTACCATCCCCTTGCAAGTGGGCTGGGATACTGATGGACTACGTGAGTAAAACTTGAAGGTGTTTGCTACAAAATGACACATATACCGATTGTGTAAGTTACCTCGATAAATTGCTATATCAGTTCAAAGTTGTAAAAGTCCTTCTTGACTCACTCTGTATGTATGAGAGCTACGGATGGCACATGCTGTCTGTTCTTTCGGACAATTACGTCATACCTCCGTGGGAATCTCAAAGTGGCGAGCATGCATTGCATGGATGGGGACTACGCATGGGTGATGCTCGGCGGGTGTTTGGATGGCCAAGGAGGCGTGTCGAGATAGTGGGTGCAGTTACGGCCGACACTGGTAAGCAGAAGATCTCGGGTTCGAATCCCAGTCTCGTCTGCATTTTCATTCATCTCTGCTGATTTCGCATATATTACATATGTAGCTGACACGGTGTCAGCTAAAAGAAGAAGACGATACGAAAACGAATCAAATGTGTTTCACAAACCCCACGGCAAGATTTGGATTGCTTTAACAAGATGACAAAATAATTACAGTCAATATGACGGACTATAACCGAGGCTGACTACTATCCGCAGACAGTGAGAATCGATTATAAGCGCGACTCTTAAATTCGGTGCAGATTTAATGCGGAGCAGTACCCGAATCTGACGGAATTTATATTGCAGCACCTTCCTTCAGTGTGTATAGAGAGTTTTCTCTGTAACTGGTCCTGTTTACCAAGACAACCGGAATCGATTGGTACTTCTTAATGCAGAGAAGCTGATGTCCATTCACCATAATTGACCTTTTTCAGTACAACTACTAATTTACTCTTTCGTTAAAACTGATAATGAACGGTGTTTGGATATGATGATATTTCTGTTTTGCAAGTGTTTAGAGTGTCTTACATGGCACTAAATAAACTCGATTTAATGAAATTTTCATAATTTACAGAAGATTCGGTATCTGTCAGATATTTATGTACTGATAGTATCTGACCGGATAATAAAATTTGGCCGGATGCTGGATAATTGCCGGAAATGTCTTTCATCTGTAGTGTCTACCGACGTGAACTTACACGCTCGCGACGCGTTCGATAGAAGAAAAATAAATTTCTACTCCCTTTGTTAATGTACCGTACATAGTTATATATGTTGCCCTTATCTCATAATTGATGGTTTCAGTGTCTATTCTTGTCCTCCTCATGGTACTCTCTCATATCCTCAGTCTCGACTCGAGGAATTCTATTCTTCATCTCACCGGCGTACTACTCGATACGTCTTTGTTATTTTTTGGAAACACCACTGCGACGACAGCGGTTTTTCCCTTTTGTCTTACTCAGCCCGTAGCATTTCATTATTCTGTTTTTTGTGCTCCTTCCATCGGTTGAGCTGACCTAGTAGTTTGGTGACACATTCGATCTTGCAGTTTTCTTATTACGTATTAAGTTACAAATCTTCTTCTGCCGCCTTCTTGATATTTTCTAAGTGTTCGTTAACATAGCTTTTGTTCGTTTTGATGCATACTACTTCTGCGGTGTTTGAATGCTCCGTTCTTTCCATTTCGTATTACTTCTTCGTATTCTATGTGGAGCTGCTTCGTTGTTTGAAATGGTTCACATGGTTCTGAGCACTATAAATGCGATGACGACAAGTGAGAATTTGTGCCAGACCAGGAATCGATACTGTACTTCGCGCTATACGCGAACGGTCACCGTAACCTTTTCGTCTATCGAATCCCCAGGTTATCAACTTGTCACTCGCTGCACATGTGGCATCCACTGTCCATTATCCTCGTTCCTCGCAGCTTTACCTGATTACCACAGGAGTTCGAACGTTGTGTTTATCCTTACTGAAGGTATCATTATTCGCCATCATGCACATTTATTATTATATGTGTGATGGAAGTTTAAATCTTAGGAACTTTTTGCTGAAAGTATTTGTCTGGAATACAGCCTAGCATGAAAATCATATGTAGACTACTTGTATGTGAGAGAACAGAACAGAAGCTTCAAAAATGTGGTGCTATAGAAAAATTCTGGGCTGGAGCGAATACTGTTTAGGCGCTACTAAATCAAATTAGGGAGGAAAAAAATGTGTGGAAAAATTTAACTAAAAGGAGGAAATAGTTAATTGGGCACATCCTAAAGCATCAAGAAGTACCCAATTTGGTAATGGACGGCTTGTGGAGTCTAAAGTTTCTGGAGGGGCACGTAGGCAGGAATCAAATATGCACCTTGAAACTGGTGCCGGGTGCGGCATTTATGCAGAGGTGAAGATGGCTGCACGGGATAACGTACCCTGCAGAGCTGCAGCAAACCACAAAAATCACACATGACATAGGGGAGACCGAGGATGTGAAACAAGCTGGGCAACGTGCTATACCTTTTCACACATACATTAAATACTACGACGTTTACCGGTGTGGAAAGGCTCGTGACACTTTGCTGCTCGATTAGTGCTGCATTCACGATTTCCACACACGTCACAACACTGTGATGGATATGACGTGACGAAAGTCACGGGATACAGATACGCATATATACAGATAGCGGCAGTATCGCGTACACGAGGTATACAACGGCAGTACATTGGCGTTATCGGTACTGAGGTCGTTCGTGTGAAAAGGTTTTCTACGCGATTTTGATCGGACGACGGGAATTAACAGAAACGGAATTGAAACTGGAGCAAGACGCATGGGATATACCATTTCGGAAATCGTTAGGGAATTCAATATTGCGAGATCCACAGCGACAAGAATGTGCCGAGAACTCCAAATTTCAGCATTCCCTCTCACCATGGACAACGCAGTTGCCGACAGCCTTCACTTAACGGCCGAGAGCAGCGGCATTTGTGTAGAGTTGTCAGTGCTGACAGACAAGTGACACTGCTTGAAATATCCGCAGAAATTAATGTGGGACATACGACGAGCGTGTCTGTTAGGACGGTGCGGCAAAATCTGGCTGTGGCGGCTGCCGGCTGGCGCCAGTGCCTTTGCTAACAGCATGACATCGCCTGCTGCACGTGGCCTCAAGACCGTATTGGTTGGACTCTAGACACGGACAGATCAGATGAGTCCCGTTTTCAGTTTTCAAGAGCTAATGGCAGGGTTCCTGTGTGGTGCAGACCTCACGAAGCCATGGACTCACATTGTCAACAAGGCACTGTACGTGCAGTTGGTGACTCCATAATGGTATGGGCTGTGCTTATATGAAATGGAATGGGTCCTCTGGTCCTACTGAACCTGTCGTTGACTAGAAACAAATATGTTCGTCTACTTGGAGACCATTTGCAGCCATTCATGGACTTGACATTCCAGAATTATGATGAAGGTTTTATGAATGACAGTGTGCCACGTAACTGGGCCACAAATATTAGCGCTCGACTTGAAGAACATTCCAGATTACCCGACACGAGTTCCACCGAACATTTGTAGGTCATAATCGAGAGGTCAGTTCGTGCACAAAATGCTGAACAGGCAATCCTTTCGCAATAGTGGACGGCTTTAGAGGCAGCATGGCAGAGTATTTCTACAGGGGGACTTCCAGTGAAGTTTTGAATCCATGCCACGTCCAGTTGCTGCACTACGTTGAAAAAAAGGACTTCCGACACGATATTAGGAGCTATGCCATGTGTTTTGCCTCCTCAATGTATTGCTTGCAGCGCGACACCTATGTTCACGTGCGGCGCTCCTATAATCCTCTTCGAAACTTTGCGCATTTATGACCTTGCGCCACATTACTCTCTCATATTTCAAGACCCGGTCTCGTTAATACTCGCCTACATTTGTGCAGTCTCAAGTAACAAGTTCTTGGGTAGCTGGTCAGAATAGTGTACACTTCCAGTAATGTTTGAACATGACAGGCATCCGTTACAGTTTTGGCATTCGCATGTCGATAATCACAACAATACCTCAAGTTTCTTTATCCATCTGCTGATAATAACGGCATGATGGTAATTTTCCCGTCCCATGGGCTGTTACTTTCTTCGGCAATCCTGTCCTTCAGCTGCTAATTGATTAATTCCTCCAGAAGTGGCCGTAAGTAAGTCAGTTTTCCATATAGTTTGCCGTACACAGGTGATTCGCTCCCCGTTGAAATCCAGTCTTGCGTTATATGCGTCGCTGGCAATAGCCCCCTTGCAAGAAACAGATGTTTCAATTTCAGCGATAACTCTTCCATCTGCTTCTTATCATTCCCCTTCAGATGATTCACCTTTCCTTGTAATCCAATTCAATAATGTATGTCGATTGCCTATGGCTGACACCCCTTGCTCCCAATTCTTCCTCATCCAGGATATTCATGCTAACTCTTAAAGAGGCTTTCGTTGACCTTAAATCCTCGCCGGTAAAATTATCTATGATTAGAGTTACCACTTCTCCCCTCTGACCCCTCTTAGGTGCACAATACTTCATTTTACAAAGCGGCCTGCTGGATCCACTTTTTACTTCTACCGGTTCCAAAACAGCGAACGTCAATGTCCCTGTAGGTAAGCTAGTATGAACATTAATCCGAAGCGATTTTCCGCTACCCTTAGGTACACAGTAATGTGAATCGTGTTTTAGCGCTGCTGTTCGCTGTTTAATTGATTTCACACTCGTGATAGACTCCTCTCGCGACATTCCTACACCAGCAGCAGCTTCACCTAACTGAAACATCCTTCCATCGAGCTCCACTGTGTCATAGTGAAGGTCGATTTGCACAATGCCGATGCAAGAAATCTAAACCCAGACTCATATCATTGCTCTCATGTGTGGAACAATTTCGACACATTGACGGAAATGTAAGTCCACTGACCCCAGTGGCCTGGTATCCCTGTTCCCGTTCCCGGATAACCTATACCGTGGTGGATTCCACTGTTTCAGATTTATCAGATCCCTAGTGGCAACCGACACATGCAACCCTGTTTCCAGTAACATCCTGTAATTCTTCTCTCATACCACTCCTTTCATCGCACACTCTACCTCGGCACATGCCTTTGTAGCATCTAATTTTACTGCGGACGCCCCTAGGTGGACCTGGGGTCCCCTATGAAGTTCAACACCTGTTTATTCCCCCAATCCACTAGCCTTGAAACTACTGCTACCATTATATTTAACTCTGCCCTAACCTACATTGTTCCGTGGCCGGAGAAATTGCCTCCACACATATGACTTCTGCCTAACACCTTTTATCAGCTGAAAATACTCCACGTCCGGCTTGTAATCTGGCCGACATAACAGTCTTCGTTCAACCTACTGGCAGTCTAGCAGATGCGTGCAAATGAACCGTAACTGCTTTTCGCACGCTTCTTGAAATTTATATAGCCCCCTTAAAATGCGACAAACGCCCCTGCCTAAGCCTCTCATTATATTACTTAGTTCACTACTGCCTCTTGTCCCAACTCATATGTACACCCACTGATCAATCTAAGCTTGTTTACAGATTTATCCTTCAACTCTCCATGCCTCTTTACTACTATACGTAACTACCCTCAGAAATGTCCGGCACTTTTCTGTTTTCTATACCTTTGTACCAACTCCCTCTGAAATTTCGGAAATGCCTCTGCCCCTTAACACCTGCTATATACCACTTTTAAGCCTTTGATTCTCTTGTTAATGTTAACTTTCTCACTTCACGCTTGTCCGGCCTTCCAATTCTGCCAAATTCTTAAAATCCCCAAAAAATGCTTGCACATCCTCAGTCGATTTGGCTGATAAAGGAGCAACTAGACACGTGGCCAAAAAACCTACACCTCGCTGTGGCTCCTGCACTTCTAATTGGCAAAGAATCTTCGTCTAATCTGCTGTTAATTGAGCTACCTTATCCAGCAATATACACACTGCCTCTGGCTTTGACAGGCCAGGCGTCCCCGACTCTGCCATGTCATTGCCTTTACCTTTACTCATTTTCGAACATCAATAAATTATAAATACAACAGAACAAGTCACACCAACTTCATTCTTTTGTCTAACCATTAACCACTTCAATTCCTGGTAGTGTCTAGCCATGTGCCCAAAAGTCTTGCTTGTGAAACGTACCACTACTACTGAGTTCGCACACGCTGCTGAATGCACGGTAGCATGGTATTATATAACAAACAAGTTCTTCGCAATAAACCATCAAATCTCTTCACTTACCGCAACGTAGGCTGTAAGTTTGGACGTCGTCCTCAAAAGATGAAAGCAACATTTACGGCACTTGTAGGTATCAGGAGCTCGGTATGTTGGATGGACGCCAGGCAGCACGAGGGAAACAGTCTGCAAATATTTAATGCTTTTAAGTAATGCATCTTGCCGCAGACCAGTACAGGACGGTGGCGACTTGCTGGGGTCTTGTTGATGTCCTGGATTGCTGATGGAGTTCAGCATCGGCTAGGTGAGGCCTCCATGATGCAACCCTCTTCCCAGCGGCGTTGCTTCGTGCTCAGCAGCCCCTGCTGGCCGCGCGATCATCGCCTCGCCTCTACAAAGTGTTCGACGGCGGCTGACCGCCCCCGTGCTGGTTGTGGCGTCTGCGACCCCAGACCGGCGTTGGCTCCTGGTGGCAGCGCTCGCAGCGTTGATGTGAACTGAACTGCGATTCTCGACCAGCGTCCCGCAAGATGCCCAGGTGACAAAGGTCCAGTGGTGGCAGATCTGAGGTAGTGACACAAGTGTGGGACTATGCTGCGCCTCTTCCTGTGTACTTTAAACGCTTCGCCGGCCGCCAGTGTGGAAAGGATTGTGACACTTTGCTGTTTGAGTACGTACAGCTGCGTTAACTATTTCCAAGTAGTAGCAGGCTGGTCCTCATAGCCTCATTGTTATGGCTATGTTTTGTTTCAAAGCGCAACACCTAAGCTAGCTTGCGGCTGGTGCCGCTGCAGTCCTCTTTCTAACTTTGCGCATTGGGACCAAATAAGGTTGGTGTGGTACAGTATTCATCTTATAAACTCTTTCCAATACACTATCCATTCCGTTCAATTGCTCATCCAGGTATTTTGCATCCCTGACAGAATTACAATGTCGTCGGCAAAGCTCAAACTTATTACATCTCTTCGCGGAAATTTATTCCCCTTTCCAAATTTTTTCTTTGCGTATTTTCTGCTTGCTCATTACATCCTCTATACTACTGGCTTCCATTATATGTCTTTCTGGCTTCTGTACAAGTTGTAAATCATCTTTCGGTCCCTTTCTTTATCTCTGCTACCATTAAAATTTTTAAGACTGTACTCAAGCTGACACTGTCAAGCACATTCTGTACATGTACAGCTGCTATAAGCACAAGTAGCCTTTCTTCAGCCTATCTTCTAAGATAAGACGTACGGTTAATATTCTCTCGAGTGCTCCTAAATTTCACTGTAGTCCCAACCAATCTTCTATAAGTTTCTACACTTTGCTGTAAGTATCTGTGGTTATACTTTGCGAAATCAACGTATTAACTGATGATCCGGTGGTATTCAGAACTTTCGCCATCGCCCTGCCTTCCGACTGGATTTATTACACTCCTTTTGACGCCTGAGGGTATTGCCCGATGTGCTTAACAATGTACAAACAGGTTATTGTCTACCTTTTCTTTTAAGAGAGTAAACCCATAGTAAACAGTGAGGAATTTATGTCTACGTAAACCACTCTCTTACCTGATAATAAGTTACGTGCGTTAAGACATACAATAAACTGCAGTTACTTAAATATCAGCATTAGCAGGATGGAATAGTACCCGAAGACCTAGAAATGTGCCAATGTAATTTCCGCTTGGATAGGGGATTGTATAATACTCGACTCAATTTGTCGTCTGTAACTGTATTGAGGATAATTAACGCAATTTGTTAAATTAAAAAAGGCTACGACGTGCAGCTCAATAAGAATGACTTATACATTTTTCATGTACTTATTATTACGCGACTTCATTGGCCTAAATAAATTGCACATTTTTACGCTGCGTGTTTTGTTTATTATTTCTCAGCTGGAAGGAATGAAAGACATGATATTGCTGCTTTTCTGTAGCTGACCTTCGAGAACTCATATATATCGAATGTAAAATGACGGCACAGTGTCAAAAAATGCAACAAAAATTTCAGTAGACCAAAGAAGAGAGGGTAGTAACTTCGTAAGCACTGTAGGCGTACTTACACCAGGCGTGGCTTTGCAGTGCTGTTTGCCGAAGGCAGCCGAGGAAATGTGCCACACTTACCCTTACGTATCCACCGTAACCCGTCAACATAAGCCAGATGCTCCCGCATGCAGGCTCATGTTCCGACACCCACATGTGGTCATGTGTTCCGGACACAGGCGGACTCTGAAGGTTATTTCTATCAATAAAAACTTTGATGTTAACTATTGACCACATCGTTGGTCAAAGAATTGTCGTCTGCTAACTATTTCTGTTTTCTACAGGTTACGTTTTTGTAAGCATCGAAAAGTGACTTTGTGTGGGAGGCGGTCTAGGCGCGCATGAAGTTCCCTCGTTACTAGCGACCTTCTCAGGTGCTCGGGGGGGGGGGGGGGGGGGGCAGCCAGTAACTCGCGGTTCGAGCGCGGGAGCCCGTGAGCGGAAGGGAAATGGGCGAACTGTGATATCGAATGACCCGCAGTGAAAACTACACACGTTTAATTAGTACGTTGCTTCATCACAATATTTCAATTTTTGCTCTTTCTGCAGCTCCTGATCACAAACATCGTCGTGCAGCATAAAAGAGCCACACATTTCGTTCGTTGAGGTGTTGCGTGGAATCAAAATTTCTGTCTGTCGCAATCATACTCTGTTTATGAAGTCATTTCCTGACTGTTCAGTGGCAGAAATTATGTTCTGTGAGATGTGACATACGTGTAACACTTCGCGCCTCTCTGTTTGGCACTGGACAACTACAAGTATTGCTTTCATACCAGATCCGAAACTAAAAATAGTATTGATAAAAATGTGATCTGTCGAACGCAGATCCCTTTTCACTTTAAAATAATGAAATTTTTTCCCAAATTAGAGGGCATGAAAGGAGCAATAACGGCCCCAGCTGAAACTTGGTGGACATCTTCTTCGGTAAATAAGGAATATTATTCAATTTTTTTGATGAAATCAAAGAAAAGATGTTTTTATGTCTGTTGCCAAAATTTCTTTTACATTCAAGCTTTCCTTTTAACTTTCTTTAACGCGACGTCTAGCGTCGTTTCTTGAAAGTTTGTTCGAAAATGAGTTTTTTAGCTTTTTGTGAAACCGAGATTAGTTAACTGAAATAAGACGATGAGCGACGGAAATACCCCGTGACTGTCAAGAAAGAATAAGAGGTATGAAATTAACTTTCGGTCCCTCATTTCAAATGATTGTTAGAGCATTCTTTCTGGAAAATTCAGTAACATAGGGTTAGCTATTTCGTTCATCTCCTCCTTATGGCGGCCTGGGCCTCTGGTCCTGGAAGGGCCCCAAATTTCCAGGTCCTCGATATTTACCGACGTCCTAGGATCAGACCATTAAAAAATTCCCAGACATGACCAACACATGTACAAAAAATAAGAGACAGTTTGGAGGGCCCTTACAATTTCAAAATATAAACATGGGTACTTACTTACCTACTAACAAGTCATGACAGTTTACACTGAGTGTGTTAAGAATGTGTGGGGCTTTTGTAAAACTTTGCTTGAAACTTTGAACTTCAGAATATTTATCTGTTGTCTGGAGAACGCATTTGCTTTTTCTTGGCTCCAGTCTTCTCACCGGTTTGATGCGACCCGCCACAAATTCCTTTCCTGTGCCACCTTTACCTTCCAATGTCCTCAAGTATTTGCTCGATGTTTTCCGATCGCTCTCTTCCTCTACAGTTTTTTATCCTCTACAGCCCCGTCTAGTACCATTGAAGTTATTACCTCATCTCACAACAGAACCCCTATCAACCACTCCCTTCTTGTCAGTGTTTTGCATACTTTCATTTCCTTCTCCGATTCTGCGGAGAACCTTCTTATTCCTTACATTATCAGTCCACCTAATTTTCAAGATACTCTGTAACACCAGAAGTCAAATGCTTCTATTCTCTTGTCTTTTTTTTTCCCCGTTGTCCATGTTCCATTACCATACGAAGCTGTGCCCCAAACGTACATTTTCATGATTTTTTTCCTCAAATTAAGGCCGATGAAAAATGCCCTCTTTACCAGAGCCAGTCTGCTTTTTATATCCTCCTGGCTCCATCCGGCATGGTTTATTTTGCTGTCTAGGTAGCAGTATTCCTTAACTTCTTCATTCTGATGTTAAGTATCTCACTGTTCTCACTTCTACTACTACTCATTACTTTTGTCTTCGATGCACTCTCACTCCGTATTATCTACCCAGAATACTGTTCATTCGATACAGCAAATCCGGAAACTCTTCTTCACTTTCACTGAGGATAGCTGTGCCATCAGCGAATATTGTCACTGATATCCTTTCACCTTGAATTCTAATCCCACTCTTGAACTTCTCTCAGTTCCGTCATTGCTTCTTCCACTTATAGACCGACCAGTAGCGGAGAGATATTACATCTTCCTTTTACACAATTTTCAATTAGAGTACCACCTTCTTGGTCTTCCAGTCTTACTGTTCCCTTTTGATTCTTGTACTTACTGTACATTAGCCGTCTCCCCGTACAGCTTACTCCTACTTTTCTCAAAATTTCGAACATCTTATATTATTTTACATTGTCTAACACCTTTCCCAGGTCGTCAAATCCTATGAGCATGTCTTGATTTTTCTTTAGTCTTGCTTTCATCATAAACCGCAACGTGAGAATTGCGCCTCTGGTGCTTTTAGCTTTCCTAAGGCCAAATGCATTGTCATCGAATAGATTCTCAATTTTATCTTACATTCTTCTGTATATTATTCCTGTCAGCAAGTTGAATGCATGAGCTATTACGTTGTCCAATAATTCTCGCACTTGTTGGCTTAATTTACCTCCGGAATTTTGAAATAATGTTTTTTTCCGAATGTTGGATGGCATATCGCTTGTATCACGCATCCTACACACCTACGAGAATAGCCATTTTGTTGCCACTTCCACCCATGATTTTAGAAATTCCCATGGAATGTTATCCGTCCCCTCTGCCGTATTTGATACTAGGTCATCCCAAGTTCTTTTGAATTCTAACTCTCACATTCGGTCCCTATCTCTTCCCTGTCGACTCCTGTTTATTCTTCTATCACATCGTCCTCGTCGTCAGAAGTCTTTCCCCTCATAGAGACTTTCAGTGTATTGTTTCCACCTATCCGCTCTGTCTTCTTCATTTAAAAGTAGAATTCACATTGTACTCTTAATGTTATCGCTCTTGTTTTTAATTTCAGTGAAGGTTGTTTAGGCTTTTCTATATGCTAAGTCATTACTGCTAACAATCTTTTTTTTAGATTTCTTCATATTTTCCATGTAGCTTACCTGCACTTCCTATTTATTTTGTTCCTAGGTAACTTGTGTTTCTGTATTCCTGAGTTCCGCTGAACATTTTTGTACTTATTTCTTCCATCGATTAACTAACGTATTTCTTACGTTATCTATGGTTTCTTCGTAGTTGCCTGCCTAGAATATATGTTTTCCTTCCAACTTCTGTGCCAGCGCATTTTAGAGATGTCCATTTCTCTTCAACTTAATTGCCTTGTGAGGAAGTCATTATCGCGGTATCTGTAGCCTCATAGAATTTCAAGCGTATCTCTTCATTCGTTAGTAGTTCAGTGCTTCTCTTCTTTGTGCATTGATTCTTCCTGACTAGTCTCTTGAACTTCGGTCGACTCTTCATCATTACTAAACTATGATATGAGTCTGTATCTGCTCCTGGGCACGCCTTACAATCCAATATTTAATTTGGGACTCTGTGCCTGATCGCGATATGGTCTCAGTTAGACCATGTCTCTCGGCCTTCTCCAAGTATACTTCCTCCTCTTGTTATTCTTAAACAAAGCATTCTTTATCACTAAATTATATTAATTGCTGAACTCAATTAATCTTTCTT
Source organism: Schistocerca piceifrons (assembly GCF_021461385.2). Classification (NCBI taxonomy): domain Eukaryota; kingdom Metazoa; phylum Arthropoda; class Insecta; order Orthoptera; family Acrididae; genus Schistocerca; species Schistocerca piceifrons. Next base: position 1,089,483,653 of record NC_060139.1, on the reverse strand, counting down.
CCCTCTCATTGCTACTACCAAGCCCATATTCACCAGTAACCTTTTCTTCTAGACCGTTCCTTACAACAGCTTCCCGATCTCCCATTACTATTAGATTTCCATCTCCTTTTTACATACTGAATTATCCTCAGATTCTTTCTCTATCTCTTCATGTTCTGCTTCAGACGTCGGCGTGCATACCGGAATTATGGTCGTCGGTGTTGCTTTGCTGCTGATTCTGATGGGAACATCTGTATCACTGAATTTTTTACAGTAACTCTCTCCCTACTTTCGAATTCATAATGAATCCTACTCCGGTTATTCCATTTATTGCCTCTGATGATATTACCCCTGTAAACGTTCAACCAGTTTTCTTTCCAGTTAATTTCACTGACAGCACTATATGTAGATTAAGCCTTAGCATTTCCGTTTTCCGATTTTCTAACTTCTCTACCGCACTCGAACTTCTGATATTCCACGCTCCTATTCGTGAAACGTTATTCTGTCGATACTACGTCAATCTTTTTATCATGTTCACTTCCCCCTTATCAGTCCGTTCCCGAAGGTCTTAATTGGGGACTACTTCGGAATGTTTTGCCAATGGAGAATTCATCATGACACACTTTCAATTACGGACTATATATCCTGAGGATACGCATTATATGTGAATAATGCAGTGGTTTCCATTGCCTTCTGCATCCTCGCGCCGTTGATTATTGCAGATTCTTCCGACTTTTAGGAGCAGTCTTCCACACCAGGGGCAGGGGAGTGCCCTGAATGTTTGTCCGCTCCTCAGCCCTCTTTGACAAGGCCGTTGGGAGAACGTTGGTGACTTCTTATGCTAGAAGTCTTCAGCCGCCATTGTCGATTGGTTTTTATTCAAAATTTCAGTAGTGACGAAGTTCGAACCCGTTGGCTCAGGACTTTGTGGTTACTAGTTAAAGACCCAAGATAAGCAAAGTTTTACATAAGTTCGAAATATGGCGCGTACTTCAATGCGAGATGCTTTTAATAATTTCCACAACGAAATTCTGTCTCGAAATCTGGCTGAAAACCCAAAGAGTTTCCGGTCATACATAAAGCACACCAGTGGCAAGACGCAATTAATACCTTCACTGTGCGATAACAACGGTGAATTCACTGATGACAGTGCCACCAAAGCAGAGTTATTAAACACGGTTTTCCGAAACTCCTTAACCAAAGAAGACGAAGTAAATGTTCTTGAATCCCAATCAAGAACAACTGACAAGATGAGAAACATAGAAGTAGATATCCTCGGAGTAACGAAGCAGCTTAAATCACTTAATAAAGGCAAGATCTCCGGTCCAGATTGTATACCAGTCGGGTTCCTCTCAGAGTGTGCTGATAAAATAGCTCCATATTTATCAATTAAATTCAACCACTCTCTCACAGAAAGAACCGTACCTAAAGACTGGAAAATTGCTCAAGTCACACCAATATCCGAAAAGGGAAGTAGGAGTAATCCTCTGAATTACAGGCCTATATCACTAACGTCGATTTGCAGTAGGCTTTTGGAACACATACTGTATTCGAACATTATGAAGTACCTCGAAGAAAATAATTTATTGACACATAGTCAGCACTGATTCAGAAAATGTCGTTCTTGTGAAACACAACTAGCTCTTTATACTCATGAAGTAAAAATGCTATCGAAAGGGGATGTCAAATTTATTCCATATTTTTAGATTTCCAGAAGGCCTTTGACACCTTTCCTCACAAGCGTCTTCTAACGAAACTGAGTGCCTACGGAATATCGCGTCAGTTGTGCGACTGGATTCGTGATTTCCTGTCAGAAGGGTCACAGTTCGTAGTAAAAGATGGGAAGTCATCGAGTAAAACAGAAGTAATATCTGGCGTTCCCCAAGGAAGTGTTATAGGCCCTCTATTGTTTCTGATCTATATTAACTACATAGGAGACAATCTGAATAGCCGTCTTAGATTGTTTGCAGATGATGCTGTCATTTACCGTCTTGTAAAGTCATCAGATAATCAAAACGACTTGCAAAATGATTTGGATAAGATATCTGTATGGTGTGAAAAGTGGTAATTGAGCCTGAATAAGGAAAAGTGTGAAGTTATTCACATGAGTTGCAAAAGAAATCAGCTAAATTTCGATTACGCGATAAGTAACGCAAATCTGAAGGCTGTAAATTCAACTAAATACTTAGGGACTACGATCACAAATAACCTAAATTGGAACGATCACATAGATAATATTGTGGGTAGAGCAAATCAAAGACTGCGATTCATTGGCAGAACACTTAGAAAGTGCAACACGTCTACTAAAAACACTGCTTACACCACGCTTGTCTGCCCTATTGTGAAGTATTGCTGTGCGGTGTGGGATCCGCGTCAGGTGGGACTGACGTATGACATCGAAAAAGTACAAAGAAGGGCAGCTCGTTTTGCATTATCGCGAAATAGGGGAGATAGTGCCACAGACATGATACCTGAATTGGAGTGGCAATCATTAAAACAAAATCGTTTTTCGTTGCGACGGGATATTCTCATCAAATTTCAATCACCAGTTTTCTCCTCCGAGTATGAAAACATTGTGTTGGCACCCACCTACATAGAGAGAAATGATCATCACGATACAATAATAGAAATCAGAGCACGCACAGAAAAATTTAAGTGCTTGTTTTTCCGGCGTGCCGTTCGAGAGTGGAACGGTAGAGAGACCGCTTGAAGGAGGTTCATTGAACCCTCTGCCAGGCACTTTATTGTGAATAGCAGAGTAATCACGTAGATGTATATGTAGACCCTACCACACATTTTTAATTACATGATTGTGATTAGTAAATGTGTGCAAATTGAAGTCTTATAAAGCATAATGTTACGAAAATATGTTACTCAGAGGATAAACAAAGATAAATTTTGTGTATTTCGTATACTACTTCAGCTAAAAGAATCTTTCGTCAACAGATGGTGCAGCTGGATTTTTCTTGTAATCTACCATTGACATTTTCTGTCTCCAAGAGTGCCGTATAAATATATTCAGTTTTGCTAATGCGTCAATCTTTCCACGAATCAACCAATCTCTTTCCTTCTTCACGTCCTACAGCTCACGTCATTCTGTCATCAGGGTGTCGCTGCATGTATCGTCAAACTGAGCCTCAGGCTCCTCAAAAGGTGGACGGGGGGGGGGGGGGGGGTAACGAAAACACTGCGTAAATAATTTACGAAGAACGTACGGTACCTCGGTGTGCGTTCGAGGGCTTTGTGATCGTCTTGCCATTGCCACCAGTAATGAAGCTTTCTCCCTTCCACCGAAGACATAGGCGATGGCCACTCCCTGGAATCATGTGATAGCATGCTGTTTTGCAGGGTATGTGTGTGTGTGGGGGGGGGGGGGGGGGAGGCGAAGTAATCGTAACTATTCACTTATTCACTATTCATTTATTTATTTATAGTAAATTTTAAAGATCAGTTCTCTGATATTTTATAACACGTCGTACATATTACAGTCTTCGTTTGTCAGCTTTATTGTAGGTTTTTTGTTTTGTATTTATCTGCAACATTTCACAAAGATTAGTATTGTTTTAAAATAACATTAATACGAGGTTAAAATGTAAATAACGTTTTGTTGTTTTAAGAAGAATGTAAAAATATGGCAGGACGGAGGAGCGATTTGTCAGTGCCACCACCGACTGTGACTGGTGTTGAATACGTCGAAATGGTTTCTTCGCCAGTCACAACAAAATAGTTTATAGTCAGTAGCAGAGAACTTGTATTGTTAATCTTATGCATTAACACAAGGCACTCATCCGTGTACAACCCTGGGTGCTTTCCTGGATAGATTGCCAGTTCCTTACACTACGTTTACTCTAGTATTCGTTCTCCTGAAATATTATTTAACTCATATGTCCTATTTGTCAGTGTATTTTGGCATGTTATGTCCGATTCGGTTTCGGTGTCACAACGGGTCTCGCTGTCCATCCTCTGGGGATTGTTGTTACGTTGCATATAGGCACGCCTCTTATGTCCTGTCCGCTGGTACGCTTCAGGAGTTGCTTTTAATCCTCGACGAAAAACGAGGTGCGTTGTAAGTTTAACGTGTGTATCTGTGTGTCTGTGGCATCGTAGCTCCCAAACGAAAGGACCGATTTCTATGCCGTTTTTTTATTTTTTTATTTTATTACTTGGAAGCTGGTTTAATGAGAATGGTTCTTAGCTATGTTACGTGAAAGTCTGTTCAGCCTTTTAAGTGTCTTCAGTGAAACTAAGTAAAAATGCTGTACTGATATAAGCCACGTAATATATAGAAACTACATCGAGTTACGCAGTACCAGATTGTAGAGCTCAGAAAGATCTAAATAAAAGCCCGTGAGAACATATGTTTTTGAAACTTCCTGGCAGATTAAAACTGTGTGCCGGACCGATACTCGAACTCGGCACCTTTTCCTTTCGCGGACGAGTGCTCTACCATCTGAGCTACCCGAGCACGACTCACAGCTTTACTTCTGCCAGTATCTCGTCTCACACCTTCCAAATTTTACAGAAGCTCTCCTGCGAATCTCATTCTGGACATATGTTTTTCTTTTACGGTTGACAAAGAAATGAAGTTTTTTTTTTCTTTTGAAGACGCCCGTGTACAATTCAGTATTAAATCAATGGATTTTTCCCTATTAATTTAGGCAGGCTACTGCAGGACATGGAAGAATCCTGGAGATACTAAAAGGTATCAGATAGATTACATAATGGTAAGACAGAGATTTAGGAACCAGGTTTTAAAATTGTAAAACATTTCCAGTGGCAGATGTGGACTCTGTCCACACTCTATTGGTTATGAACTGTAGATTAAAACTGAAGGAATTGCAAAAAGGTGTGAATTTAAGGAGATGGGACCTGGATAAGCTGACTAAACCAGAGGTTGTACAGAGTTTCACGGAGAGCATAAGGGAACAATTGACAGGAATTGGGGAAAGAAACACGGTGGAAGAAGAATGGGTAGCTCTGAATGACGAAGTAGTGAAGGCAGCAGAGGATGAAGTAGGTAAAAAGACGAGGGCTAGTAGAAATCCTTGGGTAACAGAAGACATATTGAATTTAATTGATGAAAGGAGAAAATGTAAAAATGCAGTAAATGAAGCAGGCAAAAAGGAATACAAACGTCTCAAAAATGAGATTGACAGGAAGTGCAAAGTGGCTACGCAGGCATGGCTAGAGGACAAATGTAAGGATGTAGAGGCTTATCTCACTAGGTGTAAGATAGATACTGCCTACAGGAAAATTAAAGAGACCTTTCGAGAAAAGCCAACCACTTGTATGAATATCAAGAACTCAGATGGAAACCCAGTTCTAAGCAAAGAAGGAAAAGCAGAAAGGTGGAAGAAGCATATAGAGGGTCTATACAAGGGCGACGAAGTTGATGACAATATTATGGAAATGGAAGGGGATGTAGATGAAGATGAAATGGGAAATACGATACTGCAAAACACTAACGCGAATTCTTTACAGACGAATGGAAAAACTGGTAGAAGCCGACCTCGGGGAAGATCAGTTTGGATTCCATAGAAATAGAACACGGGAGGCAATACTGACCTTACGACTTATCTTAGAAGAAAGATTAAGGAAAGGCAAACCTACGTTTCTAGCATTTGGAGACTTAGAGAAAGCTTTTGACAATGTTGACTGGAATACTCTCTTTCAAGTTCTGAAGGTGGCAGAGGTAAAATACAGGGAGCGAAAGGCTATTTACAATTTGTTCAGAAACCAGATGGCAGTTATAAGAGTCGAGGGGTATGAAAGGGAAGCAGTGGTTGGAAAGGGAGTGAGACTGGGTTGTAGCCTATCCCCGATGTTATTCAATCTGTATATTGAGCAAGCATTAAAGGAAACAAAAGTAAAATTTGGAGTGGTATTAAAATCCAGGGAGAAGAAATATAAACTCTGAGGTTCGCCGATGACATTGCAATTCTGTCAGAGACAGCGAAGGACTTGGAAGAGCAGTTGAACGGAATGGACAGTGTCTAGAAAGGAGAGTATAAGATGAACATCAACAAAAGCAAAACGAGTATAATGGAATGTAGTCGAATTAAATCGGGTGATGCTCAGGGAATTAAATTAGGAAATGAGACACTTTAAAATAGTAAAGGAGTTTTGCTATTTGGGGAGCAAAATAACTGATAATGGTCGAAGCAGCGAGGATGTAAAATGTAGACTGGCAATGGCGAGGAAAGCGTTTCTGATGAAGAGAGATTTGTTAACATCGAGTATAGATTTAAGTGACAGGAAGTCGTTTCTGAAAGTATTTGTATGGAGTGTAGCCATGTATGGAAGTGAAACATGGACGATAAATAGTTTGGACAAGAAGAGAATAGAAGCTTTCGAAATGTGGCGCTACAGAAGAATGCTGAAGATTAGATGGTTAGATCACATAACTAATGAGGAGGTTTTGAATAGAATTGGGAAGAAGAGGAGTTTGTGGCACAGCTTGACAAGAAGAAGGGACCGGTTGGTAGGACATGTTCTGAGGCATCAAGGGATCACAAATTTAGCATTGGAGGGTTGCGTGGAAGGTAAAAATCGTAGAGGGAGACTGAGAGATGAATACACTAAGCAGATTCAGAAGGATGTAGGTTGTAGTAGGTACTGGGAGACGAAGGAGCTTGCACAGGATAGAGTAGTATGGAGAGCTGCATCGAACCAGTTTCAGGACTGATGACCACAACAACAACAACTGCAAGAGAGCAAAATAACGTGTGTATCTGTCTGTAGTATCTTAGTTCTCAAAAGAAAGGTCCGATTTTGATAGAGCTTTTCTTGTTTTTGTGTATTTATTCGTTTATTTGAAAGTTGGTTTAATCGGGAATGTTCTCGGCTATGTTCCATGAATGTTTACCTGTTCAAATTTCATCTGCTAAATTACGTAATTTTTTTTTTTTTGCGCTAGCATTCTCCCTTGATATCACTACGTAATACATATGAGCTACATCATGTTACGTAGCAACATAGTTTAAAAATATCTAAATAAAAGTGCTTGAGAACATATGTTAATCTGTTACTGTTGACCAACAATGATAGTTTTAGGATTTAGAAGTCACCCGTATCAGCACCTGTATAGCAGAAAGAGGGTGATCGTAACGTGGCTGTAAAAGATATATATATATATGTTCTCGCAGACTTCTTTATATTTCTCTTTGAGGTCTACAACTAAGCGCTAATAAAATGATTTTGCCGTAATAGTTTAGGCAGCTTAGTGCAAGGCAGCCTAATGGCAGCCCACTTTCTTCCGAGTTCATTTTGAATTATAGCCACTGCATGTTGTTTATGTTACCTACAATAGCAAAACATGCGAAAAAGTAGTCAATGAATATATGTGTGAATTAAAAGTAGAAATACGTAAATCGCATAAGTGAACATAATATCAAACAAAACAGAACAGTTGAAATAATAATTTCAGGTCAGGAACTCAAAACCGCCCGTGCGATAGTGCATTGCCAAAATCTTGCAACTGTAATAATATTTATGAAAGTACAATTGTCGGAATAAGCAGATCTCAGCGAGATCTCGCGGCAGAAATTCATTTTTCGTCAAGGAAAATATTTCAGTAAACGGGAGTGTACCGTGTTTACTAATGAAATATAAAGTTTAAAAAGAATCTAATAAAACAAAATTTAAAATTTAAAAAAGAGACGCAAAAAGAATCTCTGGAAAGTAGAGAGGTAATATGTACTGCCCCATTAATATAAGCAGCAATATTTTGATGGAAGAGTCGTCGCGTCGGGACACGCCTAATTAATTAAAATAAAACCATAAGACATCTATAAATGATAAAGTAAGAAATTTTAATTCAGTGAAGGTACCTAAGCAACGTAAGTAAATGCCAAAACAACTATATAAAATGGTTAAGTAATTAATTTACACCGAAATAATCGCAACGTGGACACAAGCATCAATGACGCCTGTCCTTCACGTGACTGCCCATCCGGGTCACCGCTCCTGGTCACGTCGTTAAGTGCCATAAAGTTTTGTAACTTTTTGCAGCGTGTGAAAGAGATTTTGCCCAGATTGAAAAACTTAAGAGGCTAGAAGGATGTCAGAGTCTCGAAAACGTTATGACCTTGCAAGACTTGCGGAGAATGTGGCACATTACAATCAATTTGTTGTTACTGTGCTCAAGCATGACATTTTTTTTTATTTTAAGAAACCAGCCGATATGCGCATTAATACAACGAAAATAAATATTTCCAAATGTACTTTGATTCAAATGAAAAAAAAGACTGCACTTGGTGTCGCCATGATGAGAACAACGTTTAACGAACTTGAAGACTGGAACACCTACAAGATTTTCAAGAAAAGGATTACCACTACCATAATAAAGAAATTTATTTTACCGTCAGAACGATGAAAAACACCTTGAAAAGAAACCGAATCTGCAACTGATGCCGCCGTATTTGAAAGTAGCTAATATAGTATACGAATGTTTAATAAATTAAAATTGGTTTGTGATTTATAAAATTTAAAGAAGGATCAAAAATATTTTAAACACAGGATAATGTATTTGTAAAATATATCTGCAAAATGTTTATTATTCTCAAAACTGGTAAATGCTTTCATTGGCTCTTACCTCGTTTTCGCCGATACCTCTATGGCATTTAGCATGTTTTGTTTTTTTCGGAATAAAATATTTATTTTCTTTAATCAAAGTAAATGAGCTTAAGAAAATTGCATCAGCTCTTGACTCTTGCTGTAGACAGTAAATAAAAATATGTTGAGGTGTTTTATTAAAACATTTTTGTCAAAACCAAAAAAACTAATTAACTTGGAATCAGTCTTCTGGCACTTAGTCTGTTATTGACTGGTTCAAATGGCTCTGAGCACTATGGGACTTAACTTCTAAGGTCATCAGTCCCCTAGAACTAGGACTAGTTAAACCTAACTAACCTAAGCACATCACACACATCCTTGCCCGTGACAGGATTCGAACCTGCGACCGTAGCGGTCGCGCGGTTCCATACTGTAGCGACTAGAACCGCTCGGCCACCTAGGCCGGCTAGTCTGTTACTGATTTCCACTCTACATATGCAGGACAAAGTGCCTTATTTACTCCTCGTTGACTGAAATATCAGTAGTCAGCGGTGTTGCAAGGACTTGCCTCACCTTTATATATATATATATATATATATATATATATATATATATATATAAATAGCGAGGATTACTGACGTCTTATTAAATATTTATCACCACCGTTCGAACGTAGTGGTTCTTATATTTCTTCCTTAGATATTTATTTGTGACGAGAAGCGACTGAGTGCATTTATACACTGGCGGAATAAAAATCGCAACACCAAGAAATAATTAATGTGGAGAAATGAAATTTCGGTAATATATATCACAGGCTAACGTAAGTCCGAGGTAAGCCATTGAAAATGTGAAACGTTGGTGCATTAATAACCGTGTAATTGCCAGAATGTTGCATGCAAGTACGCAGACGCGCGTACATTATGCTTTACACGTTCCTGGTGTCAGTTCGTGGACTGGAGTTTCATGCTTGTTGCTCTTGGGCGGTCAATACAGGGACGGTTAACACTGTTGATGACGCTGGAGATGCCCCATATGTGCTCGACTGGAGGCAGATCTCGTGGTAGAGCAGGTCAAGGCAATATGTCGACACTGTGTTGAGCGTCTTGGGTTACACCATCCATATGCGGGCGAGCGTTGTCCTGCTGGAAAACACACCCAGGAATGCTGTTCAAGAATGGCAATATAATAGGTCGAATCACCGGATCGACGTACAAATTTGCAGTCAGGGTGCATGGGATAACCATGAGAGTGCTCCTGTCATACGAAATCGCACCCAAGATCATAACTCCAGGTGTAAGTCCAGTGTGTCTAGCATGCAGACAGGTTGGCTGCACGCGCACATCCGACCTAGTTTTAATCAACATACACCCAACGTTGGCACCGAGGCAGAACCAGATTTCATCAGAAAACGCAACGCACTACCATCCTGCCCTTCAATTAGCTCTCGTTTAACACCATTGAAGTCGCCAGTAACGGTGGTTTGTGGTCAGTGGAATGCATGCTACAGGGTGACTGGCTCGAGCTGTCTTTGAAATAACCCATTTGTAATAGTTCGTTATGTCACTGTGGTGGCAAGTGGTATTAAAACGGCTGCTGAAGATACAGTACGATGCGCCAGAGCCATACGCGAACACAATGGTCTTCCGTCTCGGTAGTGCCACGTGGCCATTCGGAGCCCGCTTTCTTGCGACGTTACATTCTCGCGACCACTGATGCCAACAATCACGTACAGTGGCTACATTCCTGTCAAGTCTTTCTGCAGTATGGTAGAAGGAACGTCCATCTTCTCATAGCCCTATTACACGACCACGTTCGATCTCAACGACGTGTTGGTAACGGCGTCTTTGTTGCCTTAAAGGCATTCTTAACCAACATCAACTCACGGCGTCCTATATAGTTATCTAACGCTCATGATTGTTACCGCGTGTATTTAACCCTGCTGTTCTGCTTGGGTCTGTATGACCCCAAATAGTTATAAATTTCGTTTCCTATTACTAACGTATCAAAATAACTATATGAAATTTGGTGGCTTCGTCTGAAAATTCAAGGGCAGTACGTGGTTAAAACAGTTTTAAAATATTTTAAGTCATCTGGACATAAACCTTAACAGTTACATAAGTAATGTTAAGATCAATGTGACCCGATATTAATACGATTACTCTAAAGCCAAATACTTTCTGGCTGTCTCATATTTTACAGTAATAACGACTTTCATCGTTCATGCTTACTCTCAATGTGGTGTCACCGCCAGACACCACATTTGCTAGGTGGTAGCCTTTAAATCGGCCGCGGTCCGTTAGTATACGTCGGACCCGCGTGTCGCCACTATCAGTAATTGCAGACCGAGCGCCGCCACACGGCAGGTCTAGTCTAGAGAGACTCCCTAGCACTCGCCCCCGTTGTACTGCCGACTTTGCTAGCGATGGTTCACTGCCTACATACTCTCTTATTTGCAGAGACGACAGTTTAGCATAGCCTTCAGCTACGTCGTTTGCTACGACCTAGCAAGTCGCCATATTCAGTTACCAGAATGTGTTCTGAACAGACAATATTGTGAATCATGTACCGTCAAGAGCGACGTTCATCATTAATGGATTAAAGCTAAGTATCAAACTAATTACGTCCGCTTTCTGAATTCTAATTCCTTGTCATGTTCCAGACCGCACGTCAGTATAGTTCTTCCCTCCTCACGCCAGCCTGCGTGAGCTAAACGCTTGCATTTCGGCCTCCATTAGTAACACGCTGTTGGCTCTTCAGCCAACACAACACTCAACATTCAACAAATCAACAAAGGCGCTGCGTGTACGACAATGGACTTGTCATTACGACTTGTCAGTTTTTCGAATTGTCCATTGTTTCTGCTCAGTTTTTGTTCTCTATCATTTGTGATTAGTCTGAGTTGTGACATCATGGCGATTACATCACTGACTAACTCAGCAGGCCAAGGATAACTTTCTGAGTTCGAAGATGATGTCAGTAATGCATTTGAAAGCCAGTGTTCTGATGACATTGACAACTGTTCACAGTCTGTTCAAAGTAGCGTACAGACTTCTATCTCTAAAAACGGGAACACAGAACGGCAGCAACAGCCACTAGCACAACACGCCCGCCTACCTGCTTCGAACGTCGTCAGGTGTACGCTTAGAGTGACCAGAGAAGCGAGCAGCAGAATAACTGATGTAGAAAGTTCTTCTGAAGTTTTATTTTCAACAGCACTTCAGAATAAAATAATAGAGATGTCAAATGATGAGGTGACAACGAGTTTACGGAAGGGGAAAGACGTCGTACTGATAAACTGACGCTGGCCGCTGCGGTCGAACGGTTCTAGGCGCTTCAGTCCGGAACCGCGCTGCTGCTACGGTCGCAGGTTCGAATCATGCCTCGGGAATGGATGTGGGTGATGTCCTTCTAAATCTATGGGACTGATGACCTCAGATGTTAAGTCCCATAGCGCTCAGAGCCATTTTAACGGTTTTTGATAAACTTGCCGCAATTCGCAGTACCTGGGGGAAGTGGATAGAAGTCCATGCTAAACTGTATAATCCACGGTAAAATATCACCATCGACGAGCAGCTGGTGGCATTTAGAGGTCGCTGTCCATTCAAGCAGTACATCCCAAGCAAACCGGCAAAATATGGTATCAAGACAATGTGACAGCAAATTTTCAGATGTACTGGAAGTCCAAATTGAAACAGGAAAGGAGAGTGGAGCGGTACCAGAAAAAATCATGGAATGAGAGTAATTGCTGATCTTACCTCTGCTTTGCGAGGTCAGAATGTAACATGTGACGATTTTTTTACGTCATCCAATTTGGGACAGCTGCTCCTGAAAAGGAAACTTACAATGTTACGAATGATAAGCAAAAATAAGCCAGAACGTCCGCAAAATATGATCGTCAAGGAGATTCATAGCTCTTCATTTTAATTCAGATGTGACACTAAGGTGGTCAATTATATTACTAAGAGCAATAAGAATGTAGTATTGAGCACTCTCCACCATGATGTGGAAATAAGTGACAGGGCTGATAAGAAGCCAAAAATGGTTGTATATTATAATTCAGCCAAAGGTTCTGTAGGCACTCTCTATCAGGTAACAGGTACATGTACACGCAAACGAAAAACCAATAGACGGCCAATGATAGTTTTCGACAAGATTCTTCATGCTGCTGTTTATAACGCATACGTCTTGTGGACTTCGAATGACCCTAAGTATAGTGCAGGAAAATTGACTGGAAGGAGAATATTTTTTGGAGGAGCTTAGAAAGTCTTTGGTTGCAGAGCACCTTGCATCAAGCGAGCATTTTCCAAGGACAGAAGATTCTTTGAGAATGGTGACGGGCATCGAAGATCTTGAAGGAGTGGCAGGTGTGGCCAAATCAGTAACACGGAATTTTACTAAACGAGCACACTGTAAGTTCTGTCCTTCAAGCAATGACAATAAAGCAAACATGTTGTGTGGAAGGTTAATCAACAATTATGCAAAACACGGGTGACCTACTTGTGCCCAAACTGCAGTGAGTAAGAAGGAAAGAAAGTGACATGAGCGGACGGACAGATGGTTGTCGAGAATGACGTATTATTATTAATACTAATATTATTATTATTATTGTTATTATTATTACTATTATTATTATCGCTATGATCATTAAAAACATACTGTAATATAACAACAAAGTCGATGGCTTACATACGAAAAATACGTAAGTCTATGTGTAGAATTTTTTTTCAGTGTTTTAATATGTTGGGTCTTATTGACCCGAGTGGTACACTTGCATAGGGAAAGTGAAGGGAACTGTAGGGTTAAAGTGAACGTGTTTTACGTCCTCATAGAACAGAGATTATCTTCCAGATGCAGAAGCACGCCTACCAACTTTCGATTATGTCTGACAACTCCTACTTCTTTTCACAGTCTGGGCTCTACATCGAAAAATAGCTTTAAGATTATTAGAAAAATAGCTTTAAGATTATTATTGTGTCTAATGTTAGTCCATGACAAGATGCATATTTTGTACTTCAACTTCACAAACCGCGCTGAGCATTGCAAGCAGTCAAATAGGCCAACTGTGTTTTCACTGCCTTGATTTCGTAGCTTTCACATTATTATGTTCCGATGCAATAGTTTACAACGAGAATGACTATGTTCGATTCGTCCATTACGTTCACTACGCCCACCGTTACTCCACTCTCTTTATATCGTAACTTTCAAATTACTTTGTGAGCTGATAGTTCACGAGAGGGAGCAGTCTAATATATTTATATTTTAAGTTTACAGTCCGTAATATGAATAGAAAACAATCCGCTTTATACAGAAAAATCATAATTTAAAGCTGCTACTATGAACACGTCACACCCTCGCTCATGTACGACAATAATGTTACTGCACTCTCCCAAGACTTCTTTGTTACAGATTTACATAACGACCTCTTGATACATTTCAAAGATCGTCTCTCTCAAAGAACATTAAATAGATTACACTCTATTAAACATTTAGCAAAATCATCATGTCATGCACGTGGAAATATTTTAAGCACAGAGAAGCATCAAATGAAAAACAGCAAAACGCAAAACCTACACTATTGCAGATCTGTTCGATGTGAAAAAAAAGATAAAGCAAAAACAGATGAGGAAACTTCCACTTGTAGTCGCTTGACAGCCTGGAGGCGGAGACGACTGGCTCTGCGTTGTATATTGAGATATTTATTTACAATATCTTTCAGAGCTTTCCTTTGTGGGTACATATGCAAACGGCCAGTTAAAGGCGACAGCTCATATAAATTAGCAGTGGCTTCAGATATCAAATTGAATGTGATGTGTCTCGATGATGAACTAGTTGTGCCAAATTCTGCAATTCATAGGGCGCGCAATTTCCCTGACACGTCAGAGCAGCCACCTGAGAAATAGCGTGCAAGAGTTCTTACATCAACACATTCACAGAGGACGGCTATGAATAAAGCTCTAACTAATTGGAAGACCTTTATCCCAGCACAGCAGAGAACTGTCTTCCTACGGAGAGCTATTTCGACGCCTGGGATGTGACCTTCCCGGCAGGGCGCTTACAAAACGCTACCCAATCAGCGTCCAAATTATCTCAGGCTACGTTGGTAAGCCTTACGTACAGAAACGCAGTTAATGCAGATGTTATTCATAAAGCTAATAGAAGCATCTGTCTCACTAAATGCATTTCTTTTTACGAAAATTACAGGTACTGTCGGTATTTCAATCTGTAAGTGTTTATAGAACAGTTCGTTTCTCATGGTGCGCGATTCCTTTATTTACGGCGTCTTTTCTCTTCTGTTTAATGTTACAAAAGGGTGTAATGTATGCCTAGATATCCACAGAAAATTCCTATTTGACACTGGTTTGCGTGTTCTTTTTATATATTTACAGCGGAAACAGCAGAATTTTCCAAGTGACACAAATATACACGTGACGTTCACACTGATGCTTTCTTTTCCTCTTGTCTAATCTGGATTTACAAATATTTAATACTCTCAGGTAACTTTCGTGCATGTTTTGTTCCTTAAATATGTGTTTGCGTACATCACTGTATTGTTTGTCTGTGTGTGAAGATGAAATAGCTAAGACACCATCTAGTCTGCAAGGGTTTGGAGTGGTGAGTGGGGAGTGGGGGAGATTAGAAGAATAGATAGGCGGAAGGCACAGAATCCATAGTGCAAGTATGAACAGAAAAAAACAGCAAGGAATTTCTATACGGTAGTATACAGTATGAAGAAAAATTTGCACGTCCGGACTTCGCATCGCGATTCCCCACAAACTGGCAATACAAACACGTCTGTCACAAAATTTCGTCCAGCGCATATTTCGGGCAGTACATGGAAGTTAAAGATTGCCAATCTGGCAACACTGTAGTTACGTGTAGGCGAACTACTTCTGTCAGCAGACGCATCAGCGTTTTGTAGTTGGTGCATTGGATAGTGTTCTGGGTTGGCATACAGGAGGTCGAGGGTTCAATTGTGTGTTGAGGGTGTTTGTTTTCATTTGCTAAAAGTAGTCTGCGTGGTGCGGTCGTGATACAGCGATAGCAGTGGGTCTTCTACAAAACATTTGCAATGAAGTATTACGAACTCAGGAATGCAAGTACAATCGTTTTCATTTGTCAGCTTTTAAAGAAGCCTTTTGAACGTCTTGTACGTGAACTGTTTCGCGTCACTGCATCTACTGGATTACAAACCTGTTTTCTGTGTAGTCTTCCCCGATGGTCCTATTGAAACAATTTGCAAAGCACGTTGGTAGCCCTACTGGTAACATAAGACCCTAAAAAATGGAATGGGCCTGAACGTGACAAGAATAATAGTTAGAATTAACTGATGGGACCATTGGGAGAGGATACACAGGAAACATATTTAGAATCTAGTAGACGCAGTGGTGCCAAAGAATTCGTGTGCATGACATGCTTGAAAGCTGACCAATGAAACGATTGTATTTCCATTTCTGTGTTCGTATTACGTAACTGCAAATCTTTTGTAGAAGACCGACTGTACTCGCTGTATGACGATTAAGACCCCAAATACCATACCTGGCAGACTACTTTTAGCAAATAAAAACAAATGATTCACATTGCAGAATCGAACCTTGACCTCTTGCATGCTAACCCAAAACGCCATTTATAGCACGAATTGCACACCACTACTGCCGTATCCTGACAGGGGCAGTTCGCCCACGCGTGATTACACTTCTGCCAGATTGGCGATCTTTAACGTCCATTTACAGCCAGAAATATACGCAGGACGAAATTTTGTAACAGACATTTTTGTTTTGACAGTGTGTGAGGAATCGCGCTGCGAAGTTGGAGTGCGCGAATTTTTCTCCACCATGTATACACAGGGTGTTCATCTTTACTGAGCCGCCCCCCTGCGGGTTCGGGGGTTAGAATAGGCCTGCGGTATTCCTGCCTGTCGTAAGAGGCGACTAAAAGGAGTCTCAAACGTTTCGGCCTTAATGTTATGGTCCCCATTATGGTTTCACCTCCATTTTTCCAAATTCCACAGAAGTACGAGCCTTTTGGGGAAGGACACCTTACGTGGTGCACCATCAGTCCTCTGTGCCCTAAGGCCTTGGCACTCTTGATGGTCTGGGCGTCGTAACTGCACTCTCCATCCCTCATTTTGGGCATACACACCTGATGGATTGTGTAAGTAACGCCCTTAGTGCGTCACCATCTGCACCCACGATCACTATGGACTACCCATGGCACCCAAAATCCAGCACGGTAGCCAGCCCGTTGTGGTGGGGTCGTCATGTACCCTCTAGGTTGTAGCCCCCTGACAACACAGGGATCGTACTGCCGATGCCTGAGCTGACACCTCCCCACGTAAGCCAAGGAGTAGCTGCCCGTCTCTCTGGGGCATCGGGACTCCCGGCAACGGCCATCTTGCCAGGTGGCCTATGCTGTGGCTGGGTGGCGCCCGTGGGGAGAGCCCCTGGTCGGAGTGGGTGGCATCGGGGCGGATGCCCCGCAATGAAGCGGGTGAAATCTCAATCTGGTGGTCGCCCGACCGCCAATGTCTCTAAGCGTGGTAAGGTGGAATTTAACGCTGTGACATATAACCCGAAATCGTTCCCTTCCTTAGCCACGCCATGGGAGGAGCGTAGGGCTGCAGACAGACAGGAGCCGTATTCGCCACAATACCTTGTATGCAGCAGAACTGATGGAGATTCGTTTTTGGGGACTAAGCCTCTTTTCTTTGTGCACAATCTCGAAGATAAGTTTGGGGAAGTGGTGTCTCTTTCCAACCTGAGGAGCGGGGCCATTCTGATACAAGCAGATTCATCTGCACAGTCCCAGGCATTACTCGCCTGTGAGAAGCTCGGTGACATCCCCGTTACCGTCACTCCCCATAAGTCCTTAAATTTGGTACAGGGGATTATTTTTCATAAAGATCTTCTGCTACAGTCTGATGACGAGCTACGTGAGAACCTGGCACGACGAGGTGTACACTTTGTCCGTCGTGTCTTTAGGGGGCCGAAGGATAATAGGGCCGCTACCGGTGCTTTCATCCTGGCCTTTGAGGGTGACTGCTTGCCTGAGAAAGTCAAGGTCATGATCTACCGGTGCGATGTCAAGCCCTATGTCCCGCCCCCTATGCGATGCTTCCAGTGCTGGATATTCGGACACATGTCCTCCAGGTGCACTGCCAGCCCCACGTGTCGTGATTGTGGACGACCTCCGCATCCTAATGCTCCATGTGCTCCGCCTCCCACCTGCGTTAACTGTGGGGAGCATCATTCTCCCTGCTCACCAGACTGTGCAGTCTATCAACGAGAGCGGAAGATACAAGAAATTAAGACCTTGGACCGTTTAAGTTACCAAGAGGCAAAGAAGAAGCTAGAACGACTCCACCCCACACCTATGTTGAGGAGTTATGCTACCGTCACACTGCCGCCACCAGCTCCTGCACAGACTCCCTTCTCCGTTGGCCCACAGAGAAATCAAGTAACGTCTGCCCCACCGCTGGGACAGGCCACTCTCTCTTCCACTGCTCCGAAAACACCCAGTTTGGGAGCAGTGCGCCCCAAGCAACCGGGGACGTCAGTCCCCACCTCTCAGCCGGAGCGGCGACAGCCCTCTCCGGCTCCTCAGCCGGGGAAGCGACAGCTCTCTCTGGCTGCTCAGCCAGAGACGCAACAGCCTCCTCTGGCCTCACTTGTTCGGAAGGGATCCCTTGGGGGAGTCCCTTCCAAGGACTTCCCCAGTGTCTCACAAGACACTAGCCAGTGGCTGAAGGAGCCACCAGCTGCTGGTCGAAGGGCTTCACGCTCTTCCTCTGTTCCTGATAATGCGTCAGGAAAGCCCTCCCAGCATGCCAACCCTCCTCCCAAAGACAAGAGAGAGAAGAGGAAGCTCTCCAAGAAGAATAAGGACCCAGTGGTTCCCGCACCAATGCTTCCTGTCAGCTCAGCCTCTGAGGATGAGGTCGAGCTCTTTGCGTCCCCTGATGACCTGGATCTCGCCGTCTCCTCAGAAACGATGGCCGTAGCGACGTCCGTCACTCAGTCGGTGGCAGCATGTGACCCTGCGAAATAATTTGCCTTTTCCATGCCTGAATGCCCCTACAGGACACGCTTTGTACAATCCTCCAGTGGGATTGTGGCGGTTATTTTAGCCATCTACCTGAGCTACGTCAGGTTCTAAGCATGACACCTGCTTTATGCATTGCCCTCCAGGAAACCTGGTTCCCGGCAATGCGGACCCCTGTCCTCTGTGGATACAGGGGTTATTACTGCAACCGTAGCACATACAATAGTGTGTCAGGTGGAGCCTGCGTGTATGTCCTTACCTCTGTATATAGTGCTCCTGTGCCCCTTCAAACATCATTGGAAGCTGTGGCTGTCCGCATAATGGCTACCCAGGACATAACCGTCTGCAGTGTCTATCTCCCTCCAGGTGGTACAGTCTCCCTGACCGAATTGGCTGCACTTGTCGCTCAACTTCCTACGCCTTTTCTTCTCCTTGGGGATTTTAACGCCCACAATCCCCTGTGGGGTGGATCGAAGATTACTGGCCGAGGCAGAGATGTCGAGAATCTCAACTCGACCTCTGCCTCTTAAACACTGGCGCCTCCACACGTTTCAGTGTGGCGCATGGCACGTTCTCGGCCATAGATCTGTCGTTGTGCAGCCCAGGGCTTGTACCATCAGTCCACTGGAGAGTCCATGACGACTTGTGTGGTAGTCACCATTTTCCCATTTTCCTTTCACTACCCCAGCGTCGATCACATGAACGCCTGCCTAGATGGGCATTTAGCAAGGCAAACTGGGAAACGTTTTCCTCTGCTGCCACTGTTGCATCTCTCCCCCACGGTACCATCGATGTGGCGGTTGAGACACTGACTGCAGCGACTGTTTCCGCTGCGGAACGTACCATTCCTCGTTCGTTAGGGTGCCCCCGGCGAAAGTCAGTGCCTTGGTGGTGTTTGCCTCTTCCATCTGCTTTCCAGGTCCGCCCACATACACCACCTTGGTGTATTCGTCGGCCGCAGCTTTGGCTGGAACTTTCCCGATGGCCAAAGGATTCAGTTCCTCCTGCAGTCTTACGCAGCCAATTCGTTGCTCTCCTAAGCGCATACCATGCCTCGGAGGTTATATATACCGATGGCTCGATGGTTGATGGCCGTGTGGGGTACGCTTATGCTCATGCGGACTATGTCGACCAGCGCTCCTTGCCGGACGGCTGCAGTGTTTACACAGCAGAACTGACAGCCATTTTTCGTGCCCTTGAGCATATTCGTACCAGCACTGGAGAGTCCTTCATCATTTGCAGTGACTCGCTCAGTAGTCTGCAGGCTCTTGACCAGTGCTACCCACGCCATCCCATTGTTGGTGCCATTCAGGGGTCCATTCACGCTCTTGAACAGCGTGGTCGTTCGGTGGTGTTCATATGGACCCCGGGACACGTTGGGATAGCGGGAAACGAACTCGCCGACAAGTTAGCCAAAGAAGCTACCCGCAAACTGCCGTTGGAGATCGGCCTCCCGACAACTGGTCTCCGAACGGTTTTGCACCGTCGGGTCTTTGGGATGTGGGGAGACGAATGGCGCACTCTTTCTGCACCCAACAAGCTGCGGCAGGTAAAGGAGACAACGACTGTGTGGGGTTCCTCCATGCGGGCCTCTCGCAGGGATTCTGTGGTTCTCTGTAGGCTCCGCATTGGTCACTCTTGGCTGACGCATGGTCATCTGCTGCGTCGAGAGGACCCCCCTCCTTATTGTCGCTGTGGTGCGAACATGACGGTGGCCCATATTTTGTTGGAATGTCCTCTTTTAACCGCTCTCAGGCGGGTGATTTATCCTCTCTTTTAGGTGACAATGTCTCTATGGGAGATCGGGTTTTAAGTTTTATTCGCGCAAGCGGCTTTTATAGGTCCATTTAAATTTTTTTAACATCACCCTCTTTTGAGCTGTATCTTTTAATTAGATTTGTGTTGTAATTCAACTCCACCCTAAACTTTTAGGCTGGAGGTTTTAACGTGTTGCAGAGTGGCTGGCTCATCCTATTATTTTCGTGATCAGCCAGCCACAGTCCTCTGCTGTGCAGTTTTAATTCCTTCTGCTTTTGTTCTCTATGTTGTTTTTGTTGTTGTGCTCTGTTTTCCGTGTTGTCTTACAATGGACCATGGGGCTTTTCTTCCCCCAGAATTTTTCTTTTAGTGCTACGCCTGACTGGTGGATAGTTTCACTGTGCTCTGTGTTTTTATGAAACAAGGGACCGGTGACCTTTGTAGTTTGGTCCCTTTAATCTTTAACCCAACCAACCTATACTGAGCCGCGCGGGATAGCCGCGAGGTCTAGGGCACCTTGCACGGTCCGCGCGGTTCCTTCCGCCGGAGGTTCGAGTCCTCACTCGGGCATGGGTGTGTGGTGTCCTTCGGGTAAGTTCGTTTAAGTTGGATTAAGTAGTGTGTAAGGAACCGATGACCTTAGCAGTTTGGTCCCATAAGATCTTACCACAAATTTATAATTTTTTTCTTAACTGAAGACACTGAAATATCTCGAGAATTACACGTCGGATCACAAAAAGTTGTAATTCCAATTTGTTTTTCTCGGAGGGGGCGTCGAACGATACCACACTCCAGCCTCCAGTCGACGGCTTGTGTTAGTGGCGGCGGTAACTTTGAAATTTCAATGGGAACCACATTTTTTTTTTTATTGCAGATTACGATTGTACTGCAGAATCTACATACGTTTCGTCTGAAGCATTTTCTGCGTTTAGCCACGGATGGCGCTGTAGTAAGAGGAATAGAAGTGGCCATACAATCGTAATTTAACAGACGCTGCTCAATGGTCCTTGAATTCCCAGTGACACGTGGGACCTTACCTCGTTCCTACGAGGATATAACAGGCCAGTATTTCATAACTTCTAATTGGAAACCCCATTCGCAACGTTATGTTTCTCCGGCATATCGAACAGGAGGTACTAGAAGCGCGCACCGCGCCCGTGTCTAGAGGCGACCGCTACTGTACTTTTCCAATAAGAGTAGGCGTCCAAACGTAGCACAGCCAATTTCCATAAACTTTGTGCTCCGCTGTTCAAATGACCGTACCCAGGATGGAAGTGTATGTGCTGCAATGTCAGCACAGGCGTTTCTGGTTGTGGTGGACCATGACTTCACGTCCTGTTAGCACTTGCTGGTACACATTATCTTTTAAATATCTCCGAAGCAAGAAGTCAGTCGACGTTAATCCCGGCGACCTAGTGCACCACATCTGCCGGTGCACCAACCAGTGTAAACACAGAACACAGTCCAATACCTCCAGTGTTTCGATTGCGAAATGCGCTGAGCGATCGTCGTGCGAAATCACATACGTTGACTAACGTGCAGGGCCACGTCCTGCAACACTACCGGACCGTTCCTGTTCCGAAAACGTTTGATATTTGCGTCCATTCAACATACCGTCCATAAAATACGGACCAGTGAGGTTTTTCCCCCTATGAGATCACACCATACGTTAACAGCGAACCTTGTGTACAACAATCTCCAAAGGTTATTGATCAACGCACTTAAAAATTTTAGTTGATACTCTAATTGACATTTGGAGGGGCACAGGTAGTATATGTTTGTAAACTATTACGTACAAATTTCCTGTCCAACTTACGTAACCAGTTGGGATTGTCTACACTCCAGTAATTCATGGTATGCTCGTTAACGCTTCCATGGTTTGCTTATGCACATAGGTTCTTCGAAAATAGCACCGCGGCAAACAAAGTGGGAGTCGTTTGCATTTTCTAACGTGTCCAATCACAAAACACTGGCCAGCGACGGAAACCTTCGCTAAGAATTTCTTGTTGCTGTGGATGATACCTATGACAATGCAGTATTGTGACATCCGGAATCGCGGTATAACTGCTGGGTGCTTATCCGTTGATAGTGGTGCACCGCCGCTAGTACAGTTATTTGATTAGTTTCCACTGTACCACGTTGTATGCCTTCTCTCTTGACTGCCTGTAAGCTGATATCACAGATAAAGGCGTTCACAACCTTGTATAGGAACGAACGAGAGCGAGCTTTCTACAGAAAAAGCTCGGCGTACAAGGCAACAGCAGACACAACGTTTCTCCTACATTCTCTGTTAATTAGGATGATTTCAGTTTTTTCTTCCGTAGGTGGCTGCTTCAAATGGCTCTGAGCACTATGGGACTTAACACCCATGGTCATCAGTCCCCTAGAACGTAGAACTACTTAAACCTAACTAACCTAAGGACAGCACACAATACCCAGTCATCACGAGGCCTTCCGTAGGTGCAACTTTCATCTTCCACGTGCACATCTGTTGTGCAAATGAAAGGTAGGTGTGCAAACAATAAACTCTGCACAAGTATTGTAATGTTTAGAGCCGCTACCTGTTCTACGTCTGCACGATACGTGAGCTCCGGTCACAATGTACTGCCTGTCATGATACGTCATAGTTCCCTGTACCGCCACGGAGACGCGTTGAGTAGTCCCCTGTTCGATATGTCTGAGGAATACAACGTTGCGAATGCCGTTTTCAATTACAAGTTATGAAATACTGGTCTTTCCTACCTTCTCAGCGTGGAGGTGATGTCCCACGTGGCATAGGGTATTCAAGAACCAATGGTTCTGTGAAGATAATCACAAGATATTGATTCCTGCTATAATTGTATATCTATCCATAAAACAAAATACCACCCTCTTGTATGTTTCTTCAACTGTATGTACTGCGGCTTCTGGTGAAGAGGCTCAACTGTTTTATTTTTCTTTCTTAAGTCATCGGTATTAACCTGACCAGTTTGACGCGAGCCGCCACCATTTCATCTCCTGCGCGAATCTTTTCGTCTCAGTTCTGTCTTCCTGTACAGCTTTTACCTTTTACAGCTCCCTGTAGTACCATGGAAGTTACTCCTTGATGCCTTAACAGACGTCCTATCATTCACTTTCTTCTTCTTGTCTCGCCAAATCTGCGGAGAATCTACTCATGCCTTACATTCTCAGTCCACCTAATTTTCAACGTTCTTCTGTAGCACCACATCTGAAAGGCTTCGATTCTCTTCTGTTCTGGTGTTCCCTTAGTCCATGTCTCCCTACCATACAACGCTCTGCTTCCAAACGTAAATTCTCAGAAATTTCTTTTTCGTGTTAAGACCTATGTTTGATACTATCAGATTTCTCTCGGCCAGGAATGCCTTTTTCGTTAATGCTAGTGTGTGTTTTATGTCCTCCTTGCTCCATCTACCATAACTTGTTCTACTGCCTAGGCGGCAGACTTTCTTACCATCATCTACTTGCTGACCATCAATCCTGATGTTACGTTTATAGCCGTTTTCATTTCTGTTTATTCTCATTACTTACGTCTCTCTTCGATTTACTATCAGTCCCTATTCTGTACTCATTAGTATCCTTTCACCTTGAATTTTAATTAAAGTCTTGAACTTTCTTTTATTTCCATCATTGCTTCTTCGATGTATTGACTGAACTAGGAGCGTAAGACTACACCTCTGTGTTACACCTTTCTTGATCCGAGCACTTAGTTCTTAGTCTTCCACTCTTATTATTCCCTGTTGGCTCTTGTACCTGTTCTATATCACCCATCTCTCCCTATAGCTTATCCCGCAGTTTATTCCTTAGAATATCAAACATCTTGTTCCATTTGACGTTGTCAAACGCTTTTTCCAGATCGACAAATCCGATGCATTTGTCTTAATTTGTCTTTAGTCTGGCTTCCATTATCGACCGCAACGTCATAATTGAGTCTCTGGTATCTTTACGTCTCCCAAAAAGAAGACCGTAGTCTAACATGCCAACAATTTTCTTTTCCAGTCTTCCCTATATTATTCTTGGCATTAACTTGGATGCATCTGCTGTTAACATGTTTCTACTATAGTTCTCGCACTTGTGAGCTCTTGCAGGCTTCGGAGTTGTGCGAATGATATTTTTCCGAAGGTCTGATGTTATATTATCAGTATCATACATTCTGCTGACCCACGTGAACAGTCGTTTTGTTCCCACTTCCCAAAAGATTTTAGAAATTCTGATGGAATTTTCTCTGTTCCTACTGCTTTATTTGATCTTAAGTCTTTCAAAGCTCTTTTAAATTCTGATTCTGATATATATGGTCCTCTATCTGTTCCCTGTCAACTCCTGGCTCTGCTTCTATCACGTCATCAGACAAAACTTGCCTTGAATGCTCTCTTTCCGCCGGCCGCGGTGGTCTTGCGGTTCTAGGCGCTGCAGTCCGGAACCGCGGGACTGCTACGGTCGCAAGTTCGAATCCTGCCTCAGGCATGGATGTGTGTGATGTCCTTAGGTTAGTTAGGTTTAAGTAGTTCTAAGTTCTAGGGGACTGATGACGTAAGATGTTAAGTCCCATAGTGCTCAGAGCCATTTTGCTCTCTTTCCATCTATCCGCCCCATCATTTGCATATAACAGTGGAAGTTACAATGAACTCCTAACGTTACCGCCCCCCCCCCCCCCTCCATGCTTTTAATTTCACCGAAAGTTGTTTTGATTTCTCTATATGCAGAAGCTGTTGTTCCCACGATCATTTCTTTTCCGATTTCTTCTCGTTTCTCATGGAGCCATTTTGCCTTAGCTCCCCTGCACTTCCTTTTTATTCCGTTCCTAATTGACTTCTATTTCTGTCTTCCTGAATTTCCCTGAACATCTACCTGCTTCCTTCTTTCGTCGATCAAAAATGTTCAAATGTGTGTGAATTTCTAAGGATCAAACTGCTGAGTTCATCGATCCCCAGTTTTACACACTAGTTAAACTAACTTACGCTAAGAACAACACACACACCCATGCCCGAGGGAGGACTCGAACCTTATGGGGGATGAGCCGCGCAGTCCGTGGCATGGCGCCTCAAACCGTGCGGCTACTCCGCGCGGCTTTCCTCGATCAGCTGAAGTACTTTATCTGTTATACATGGATGCTTCTCATCTGCCTTTCATGTACTTACGGTTTTCTTTCCAACTTCCGTGATTTCCCTCTTTAAAGACGTTCATTCGTCTTCAAATGCACTGCATACTGAGCTGTCCGTTACCGCAGTGTCTACAGCCTCAGTGAACTTCAAGTGTATATCTTCATTCTTTAGTACTTCCGTATCCGGCTTCTTTATTTACTGATTCTTCCTTGAACTTCAGCCTACTCTTCATCATTACTATATTGCGACCTGAGAGTATATCTACTCCTGGGTACGCCTTACAATCCAATATCTGATTTCGGAATCTCTGCCTGAAATCTTGCCGTGTGTTGCAGCCGTTTCTAAGTATATCACCTTCTCTTGTTATTCTTGGATAGAGTATTCGCTATTACTAGCTAAAATTTATTGCATAACCCAATTAGCCTTTCTCGTCCCTCGTCTCTATTACCAAGCCCATATTCTACTGTTAACCTTTCTTCTGCTCGTTCCCCTCCAACCATGTTCCAATTCCCCATGACTATTAGATTTTCATCTCCAATACCCTCATGTACTTTCTCTATCTCTTCATCCCATTCTTGCGACGTCGGTATGCAGAACCCAAATATTGTTGTCGATATTGGTCTGCTGTCGATTCTAATGAGAACAACCCTATCACTGGAATGTTCATAGTATCCCACTCTCTGTCGTACTCCCGTATTCTACTCCCGTTATACCATTTTCTGTAGCTGTTGATATCATCCTATACTCTTTTGATTGGTTGGTTGGTTGATTTTGGGGAGGGGACCAAACAGCAAGGTCATCGGTCCCATCGGATTAGAAAAGGACGGGGAAGGAAGACGACCGTGCCCTTTCAAAGGAACCATCCCGGCATTTGCTTGAAGCGGTTTAGGGAAATAACAGAAAACCTTAATCAGGATGGCCGGAGGCGGGTTTACCCAGTCGTTCTCCCGAACAAGAGTCCAGTATACTAACCACTCCGCTACATCACTCGGTCGTTTGACCAGAATCCGAGATCCGAGTGGAGGACTAGACCAGAATCTGTTGCCATTGGAGAGATCATCATGACACTTTCTCAGTTACAGGCCACATGTCCTGTGGATACACGTAATTTGCCTTCAATGCAGTGGTTTCCGTGGTCTTCTGCGTCCTCATGCCGTTGATCATTGCTGATTCTTCCACCTTTAGGGGCAGTTTCCCATCCTAAGGACAAGAGGGTACACTGAACCTCTATTCGCACCTCCACCGTCTTTGACAGGGTCGTTGGCTGAATGAGGGCGATTTCTTATGCCTGAAGTTTTCGGCCTCCATTGTTGATGGTTTTTATTCAGAATTTAAGCGGTGGTGGGGCTCTAACCGGGAACGAGGACATTTAGATCAGTAATGAAAGACGGTACCCTAGACCACGGGTTCATGCTGACTTGCAGTTGTCAGATTATCTTTCAGACGAAACTGATGATTCTAAAATACCTCTAGATGAGGAAAACTTGATTTCGAGTGGAATTCATTTTTTGGATTGTTATACTATCTGAATTTTCATTATGTTACGTACTCTTTTTCTTCTTATTGACAGCAATAATTTATTCAATTGAGTAACAATATGTCCAATAAGGAAATCAGCAATTTTGTAGTGTGTAGCATGTAATGCTTCACTGCTTGTTTCATTTGGAATGCTAGAGGACTTGGGTTAGTTTTCCTGGCGCCCATCAGCGTCTGAATCTGTGCTACTTTCTTGATCAGAAAGGGCTTCGTCTTCAAGCCATTCAGCTGCTTCCAAATGTCGGTTACTTTCGGTGACACCTGATGAAGTTCTTTTGTTCGTTATCTGTAGCTTGGTATCTTACGTACTTATTCTATTTATGAAACAAAACATGTTAACATGATATCATTCTGGCATTGAGAAATACCTAACCTTTAACTGAGTGCTATAACTTCCAACTTTCATAGTACTTCTGACTCCTCAAGAGAGTGTGTGTTGCCTGTAACCTAGTTTCTTTAAAACGCCGGTGAAGTAAAGGTTAAATAAACTGCTGTAAAGATTGCTGATTCGCTAAAGATTCTAAACGACCCCTGTTATGTGTTACACCTGTGGGATTACAAAATAGATAATATGAAATAATTTGACTAGCTACAAATAAAGTTTTTTTCCGAAGAAAGTCAATTGTATTCCCAAGGATTACAAAGCATATGATCTGAAACAAACAAATTTCCACACGATTTAGTGAGAAAACGAAAGATTGCCGGGTCTAGAAGACCCTTTCTATGCATCTCTGGGTTAACAGCAGCCGTTAAGTTTTTGATGTGTCAAGTCTGGTTGCTGTACTGCATCTTGAGGTCACCGTGACGTTGTTTTCCAGCAAGTAAATGGAAGACAGTAAGCCGATCGTACTGTCCTGACGTACCCCGATACAGAGGATCTTCGACTGCTACACCGGCTATCATGTCCTTCAGATATATCGTTCACTGGAAACATCTGGAAACTGGGACTCCGCAACTCGCCAGCCAACACAGAGAAGTAGCAGCATGGAGTGACGTGCCCGTACCTGTCATCCTAGCTCAGAAACCAGCGCGACTCGACGCCCAGGTGACTTGGGGCCGCTGCTGCTGTCACAGGTGACACATCTGTGTACTAAATGCCGAACCCTCTACAACAGGCACGGGCAGCTTTCGGGGACCCGTGGGCCTGATTGACTTTCTGTTGTGACTTGGCAAGACAGCCAAGCCACTATGAGATAGCCGAAAGGCACGCGTTTAAGCTCACGCAGGCTGGCGTGAGGTCTGGAACAGTTAAAGGAGTCTAGTAAAAAAAGTACGTAGCTTATGGAATACTTAACTTTAATCCATAATTGGTGAACATCGGTCTGACGGTACATGCATCACAAGATAAATAGCAAATGATAATGGCGCCTTGCTAGGTCGTAGCAAATGGCGTAGCTGAAGGTTATGCTAACTATCGTCTCGGCAAATGAGAGCGTAATTTGTCAGTGAACCATCGCTAGTAAAGTCGGCTGTATAACTGGGACGAGTGCTAGGAAGTCTCTCTAGATCTGCCGTGTGGCGGCGCTCGGTCTGCAATCACTGATAGTGGCGACACGCGGGTCCGACGTATACTAACGGACCGCGGCCGACTTAAAGGCTACCACCTAGCAAGTGTGGTGTCTGGCGGTGACGCCACACTTGCGGGTGGTTAGTCACGTGAAGCGACCGCGGCGCCCGTAGTGCATCAAGTCAGAACCACAGTGCCCATGACGTTACTGTATGTGGTATAACGCATCGATGCGATTGCCACTTCCTTTTTCCGAAGCGCCACGCCAATAAATTATATCTCAAATCTCGCGTTTTTCAGTTTACTTTCATTGTATGTTCACCCCATCTGCAGATGTTACCAGTGATTCTTTACATAATTGCAAAATTATGCAACGTTGTCAGTAAAGATAAAATGGTGACGACCCGTAAATAAAGGTAAACATCTGAAGGCAAGTTGCTAAGCATCTTGAAATGTCATCATGGAAAAATAAGCGTCTATAAAAGTAACTGGTTGCAACTGATTTATTTCATAATCCCTATAATTTAAAAAGCTGCAATGTTCTAATACGTATATAATGGGGAAGAATTATTTATTAATGTTAATAGGAGAAAGAACAAGAAAAAAATCAGCAATGAGACAGACAACCCCTAGTCAACAAGCAGTTCGAAGTAGCTTGAAATTTTTAGCCAGTGCCAGCTCATTACAGCGATGGAAATTTAGTGGTTTAATTTCCACAAACACGATTAGCAAGCATTGTTTTGAAATATTCGTCCAAAAGTGCTTTTAATGAGTGGTCGCATAGCCATGGGTTGTTTCTGTAACACAAAATAATCATCATTTCTTTGTTTATTTTAAAAAGTTTAAACGTCTAAAACGCTTGAACTTAACGTATATAGGCTGTCTTATTCAGAAGATAAACTGAAGAAGTATACACAGTAGAACGGCGAGTATCCGAAGATGCGTCACAGGGGCAGTACTACGTGGGTACCACGCTCTCCCACGAGCTTCTTCCTGTGGTCGGACTCAAATGAATTGCACCGCCGGTTGTCTACAGGTGCTCTACACCTTGCACCGCCTACAAACTGAATCACGTATCCTTCATGCAACCAGTAACCCCCACCCTCTACTCTTTAAGCAATCGGACGGCTTCAAACTTCTGATTTCTTTGCAGATAAGTTACTTTTTAAGACCGTAAAACCTTTAAGGTAGAAGACGTGAAACCATAATTATATTCGTTTTGTTAGATTCAGAGAATTCACCCATAGAGTAACGAAAAAGTCAAAACCAGAAATGGTAAACCAAGAAAGTGATAATCTCTTTTCTAAATACTCGCTATTGCTCTCATTATCAAACATGAGATGAGTAAAGTCTGGGTAATTTGCGTTCCATTTTAAGAAAAGCTAGACTTTCACACATCACAATAATTATGACATCGTATTTCGTTAAATATCTGTCACAGGAATATACTGTTTTAAAGATCATTCAGTGGTATGTGTTGATACTGTGTGCTAAACATACGGCGAATGGGGCTAGTAGTCAATAAGTAATAGATGCAGAACATCATGCGTGATGAACTTCTCCAGCATGAAGAGCAAAAGTTAGTAAGCCGTAAACTTCCATCATTTCATTATTTTATGCGAATACAGCAGGCAAATCTTTCGGAAAATATTTGAAACAATGTCTAGAACTTGTTAGAAGTCTCTTAGTGTACACGTTCTCAAATACTTGATGAATGTAGTCTGGGAATTTCCACGCAGTGATTTGCGCTGTCATAAGAGACATACACAGTATCAACTTTAAGAATGGACTTAATGTGTTAAACCTTTAACGGAAGACTATATCACTTTTGAGTAGATTAAGATTAGATTTAAAATTTTTAAATTCGCTATTAATTGTATGAAATACACTCCTGGAAATGGAAAAAAGAACACATTGACACCGGTGTGTCAGACCCACCATACTTGTTCCGGACACTGCGAGAGGGCTGTACAAGCAATGATCACACGCACGGCACAGCGAACACACCAGGAACCGCGGTGTTGGCCGTCGAATGGCGCTAGCTGCGCAGCATTTGTGCACCGCCGTCGTCAGTGTCAGCCAGTTTGCCGTGGCATACAGAGCTCCATCGCAGTCTTTAACACTGGTAGCATGCCGCGACAGCGTGGACGTGAACCGTATGTGCAGTTGACGGACTTTGAGCGAGGGCGTATAGTAGGCATGCGGGAGGCCGGGTGGATGTACCGCCGAATTGCTCAACACGTGGGGCGTGAGGTCTCCACAGTACATCAATGTTGTCGCCAGTGGTCGGCGGAAGTTGCACGTGCCCGTCGACCTGGGACCGGACCGCAGCGACGCACGGATGCACGCCAAGACCGTAGGATCCTACGCAGTGCCGTAGGGACCGCACCGCCACTTCCCAGCAAATTAGGGACACTGTTGCCCCTGGGGTATCGGCGAGGACCATTCGCAACCGTCTCCATGAAGCTGGGCTACGGTCCCGCACACCGTTAGGCCGTCTTCCGCCCCAACATCGTGCAGCCCGCCTCCAGTGGTGTCGCGACAGGCGTGAATGGAGGGACGAATGGAGACGTGTCGTCTTCAGCGATGAGAGTCGCTTCTGCCTTGGTGCCAATGATGGTCGTATGCGTGTTTGGCGCCGTGCATATGAGCGCCACAATCAGGACTGCATACGACCGAGGCACACAGGGCCAGCACCCGGCATCATGGTGTGGGGAGCAATCTCCTACACTGGCCGTACACCACTGGTGATCGTCGAGGGGACACTGAATAGTGCACGGTACATTCAAACCGTCATCGAACCCGTCGTTCTACCATTCCTAGACCGGCAAGGGAACTTGCTGTTCCAACAGGACAATGCACGTCCGCATGTATCCCGTGCCACCCAACGTGCTCTAGAAGGTGTAAGTCAACTACCCTGGTCAGCAAGATCTCCGGATCTGTCCCCCATTGAGCATGTTTGGGACTGGATGAAGCGTCGTCTCACGCGGTCTGCACGTCCAGCACGAACGCTGGTCCAACTGAGGCGCCAGGTGGAAATGGCATGGCAAGCCGTTCCACAGGACTACATCCAGCACCTCTACGATCGTCTCCATGGGAGAATAGCAGCCTGCATTGCTGCGAAAGGTGGATATACACTGTACTAGTGCCGACATTGTGCATGCTCTGTTGCCTGTGTCTATGTGCCTGTGGTTCTGTCAGTGTGATCATGTGATGTATCTGACCCCAGGAATGTGTCAATAAAGTTTCCCCTTCCTGGGACAATGAATTCACGGTGTTCTTATTTCAATTTCCAGGAGTGTATGTGCAATTATTTCGGTCGTTTAGTAATACACAGCATTTCCCGGGAAGAATGCTTAGTATTCAGGGATATCTCAGGAATGATCTTCAAACCAAAAAAGTCTAGTAAATATGGGCTTTAAAATACATACCGTAAGAGCTATGGACACTTCTTTATCTACGATGCTGTGAAACGATTGTCATCTATAGCAAGCTCTTTGGTTTCCTTTTTTAAGACGCGGTAATACAACCGAAAATAAAAAAAAATTATTGTCTGGTAAACTAACTTGCGTGGTTTACTTTAGCAGACATTCCCACTCATCAGTAATTACCTGTCCTCAGATTCCACAAACTTCCATGACGCCAAACTTCACTGTCCTTCCACGCCGCCAGTCTTCTTCCGCCATACCTTTCCCTTCCGTGACTTTGACTACAGTTCCCTCCAAATTGTCTTCGGCCTCCAATAGCTTCTTCTCCTTGGCGGAAACCAATTGAGCGACCAACGCTATCATTGTTTGTCCCTCCATCCGTCCTTGTCCATAACATCCTCAGTGCTCGAGCGTCAGTCCTCTACGTAATTGGTTTCACCGCATCCATTCATTCCTCAGTTGATCCAAGGAGGTCGCTCTCGTGCTACGCCGTAACCCATCCACTTGGGTAGCTTCAATTCCCCCCTTTGTCTCTCGTTCAGTGTCTAAAAATCTAACCCACATTGAGAGACACCCACATGCCTTGCTCATACTGTGGCATCAAGCAGTCAGGCCTGCAAGATGAGTGGTCTGCCAAGCGAGTGGATTCATTCTTAATTTATCGAGTAACATGAACTCTCGTACTCACAATTTAGTTACAAATTATCCTCCTGTATGAATAATACGCAACGGAATTACGCATCTGACTATCAGTAATTTACAGAACTCTGACTGTACACTACGCACTGGCAATACCACATTTTCTTTTTGTCTTTTATTTAACGGCTTTTGTCAACACGTGGCCACCGCACTGAATATGAATGGCGCACACATTATAAATTCGGGACATTATGACAACATACAATTCGAAGGAAAAGTCCACCAATCTTTTTCTTTTCACTATCTTATATATTCCGATAAATTCTCTAACCTAAACACACAAATTCTATAACCTACAACAATAACACATGAGAAATTCCGCCCAGTAGGCATGGCTTTACATTGGTGAATCTCTATATTATGCTCTCGTAATTATTTAACGCGACAGTGCACTTTCTGGATAGGATGGTGGATCTTTTATTATATCTCACACTTCGACTCTCACAATCATCATCACGAAACTTTCCTCCAGATCGAGCGATACAGAAGGAACAAGCATAACCCACTAATCATTTGAAACTACCTTGCTACTCTCCCTTGCAAACCACACATACCCAAATTACATGACATACATCATACTGCAATAAGAAATATAAAACTAAATAGTCACAACACTATCACTTTCAGCTTTCCCACTTCAATTAATATTTATCCCAGTTTCACACGACACTGCCCCACTTCGTAATTCTACTTTCCTACTATGAACTCTGGAGATATATGCACGTCTTCCTGTGCAATGGAAGCCAAGTGGCGTTGCTGGATAGACGGCCGACTCACCTTGCTTCTCTCTCAGAGTTTGAATCTAGCGTCACACGGAATCATATCACGCAAAGTAATATTAAGAACGTATTCATCACACACGCGAGTCCTCAACTGATACCATGGACGAGTACTTCTCTTTATCTTTTGTCTCATACACAGTTTGAGACTCACACAGTACTCACCACGTGGAAGTACTCGTCTCTAATTTCAAGTCCTGCGCACGCCATTTCTTAAATATTTCAACTTATGGTACACACGCTATTTCTTAAATATTTCAACTTATTGTACACACGCTAGTAATTCAGCTTAACTTAAGCACACGGAAGTATTTCAACTTATTGCTACACGTGGTTTCATTGTGACCGTTGGTCACTTCCAAGGATTACTACGATCCCATTAATATTACCTGCCTGACATCTAATTCTCCCCACAAAAGTTCCTGAAATAGAGAAATTAATATTTCAAACTACTCTTAAATATTCCACATGCATACCATGTCTCCACTCTTTCGTCATTACGGAGCACAACTAAAACAGGTCTTAACAGCACAAGATCCAGCGGCAGAGTGCTGAAACATGGCCGTTCTTTAGGTTCTCTCACACCTCTGTCGAAGTGGGGGAGCAACCTGCTACCGTATTGGACAGCCACATTTCAGGCGCTCAAAGCTCAGGTAAATTTCATCTCTTTGGTCCCACCAAAGGTGGCCAAAGGATCGTCTCAAAGGTGATCATATATTCACATTCACTATCTGTGGTTAGCAGATGACCATACATTCATTCATTTCACAGATCTCACCAAACTGGATGTAGGGATTTACTTTGTGGGAGTGCACATGTGATCAATTAAATAAATAAATTGTCATTCTTTCCCACACTGGTATCCGGCTTCGCTGTATTAATTGAAATTGAGTTATTTTACAAAAAAGATGTGTTGTTCTGACAAAAATAATGAAGTATGTTGTACCTATTTTCAATGTCGGGCGGTACTGTACCCTTTCAATATGTTAGAATGCTTTCAATCGCAGCATATAACACTATTATCTTTGTTCGACTGGCTATGTGCAAAATCCAAAAGACTCCATTTAATTATCTAAGACCTACCATCGATTGACTTATCCTTTGGGAGACGTCTACTTCGCATTGACCAGTGAACACACATAATTCAACACTTCCACATTTCTTACCTGGCGAAACTCGAAAGTGAAATATCATACTTTACGAACTCCAGCAGCAAGATATTCTGTTCTACCTATTTGTCTGTGAGCTGTGAGCACTTGTTTGGTACAAGAGAAGTGTTTCACTGCAATGAAGATGAACAAGAACTCATCGCCCTTAAGGCATGAGCTTTACAGCCCGTGTTTACTGTATATTTTTTTCTTCTTTTGGCGCGTACTAGCAACTGTTACAGTATGGAAAGCAAAGAGCATGTCATAGAAGAGAAGTGCTTCACAGCATCGAAGATAAACAAGTGGTCATAACTGCTAACGTATGCATTTTAGAGCTCAACGTTTCTGTCGTATCCCTGAATATTGGCCAATCCTCTTGGGACACCCTACGTGGGTACTGCTCAGTTGGTAAAATTTCGTTATTTACTATCCTTTCTGGTGTAATTTTAATGGCCGGCAGTGTAGTCAGCGCTTGCCACAAGTGAATCAAATGTGTATTTTATACGAAGGAATTACTTGGCACAAGTTAAAGATCAATAAATAAAATAAAAAAAGTGTAATAGTCGTAGCAAGTCATACAGGAAGGGAACTTTTATTAGTACTGATGGGTAATGTTGCAGACGCTTCGTTAACGACCCTAGTGCCCCTCGCTAATTAATGTCTCTTGTGACCTTTCCATTCCCAGCGTAATGTTTTCGTTGCAGAGTTCGCCGTGCGGCGGTGCTCGCTGGAAGGGCGGTGGGAGGGCCGCGACCCTTCGTCCCCTCAGGGCTGGACAAACTACACGCCCTGCTACCTGCCGGAGACCCTGCAGCTCATGCGGAGGCTCTACGCCGGCTCTGAGGCCGCCGCCAAGGTAAGCCAACTGATGATTCCGAAAAAGGAGTCACAGAGACATATACAGGCTCATATGGGACTACGCACCCACTGAATTACCACAAGTTTGCACACTCAATCAAACACGCACAAAGAGCGTTCAGTAAAACACCACTTTGCAACAATGTCGGTATCAATACGAGATCACTGCGGAAGACTTCCATTATAGCCAACGCATTTCAAGTTATTTTTCCTTCCGGAATGTCAAATATAGAAGTGCAACAAAGCAGGCTGTACCAAAGAGGCTTATCCTTTTTCACAATATTCGATGCTAATGAACGGAATGTCAACTGTAGAAATACACCAAAGCAGGGTGTACCAAAGAGGCTTATCCCTTTTGACAATACTCGATACTGATGAACGGAAAGTCAAATGTGGAAATATAGCAAAGCAGGGTGTACCAAAATGGCTTATCGTTTTTCGCAATACTCGATACTGATGAATGGAATGTTAAATGTGGTAATACAGCAAAGCAGGGTCTACCAAACAGGCGTATCTTTTTCGCAGTACTCGATGCTGATGAGCCAAACCTTTGAGACTCTCTCCTTCATAGTGTGCTAGTTCATTTTTGGAAGACAGTGTAGTAGCTATTCTGCGAGACTTGAATTCGAAACGTTCTGTAATAAAAAACTGTGGAAAGATCAACCACCGAACTTGAACAAGATGTCTTGCGACGCCCGCAATGACCAAACACAACGATCAAAATCAAACAAAACGCAAAAAAATAAAAAAATAAATAAATAAATAAAATTAAAAAAACGGTTGGTAGAGCGTTTGACAGCGAAAGGCAGAGGTCTCGAGTTCGAGTCTCGGTCCGGCACACAGTTTTAATCTGCCAGGTAGTTTCATATCAGCTCACACTCCGCTGCAGATTGAAAATCTCATTATAGTCATTTCCTTCTCTCTTCCACTCGCAAATTGAGCGAGGTAACCACTGCCGTTGTATCGCTCTATACAAGCCCTAATTTCTCGTGTTTTATCTTAGCGGTCGCTAAGCGAAATGTACGTTAGCG
This sequence comes from Schistocerca piceifrons, assembly GCF_021461385.2. Classification (NCBI taxonomy): domain Eukaryota; kingdom Metazoa; phylum Arthropoda; class Insecta; order Orthoptera; family Acrididae; genus Schistocerca; species Schistocerca piceifrons. The sequence goes on along the minus strand of NC_060139.1, from coordinate 1,089,447,240 downwards.
ACAGTAGAATCGTTTTGCACTCAACTTCTCAGGTTCTCTAAACTTTTTCGAACGAACGAAAGTGTTCCACGAAAAGGAAGTTGTTTTCCATCCAGAGATTCCCACTTAAGTTGCTGAAGCATCTCCGTAGCAACTGCTTGTTGGTCATGCCTACTATATCAAATCTAGCAGCCCGTCTCTGAATTGGCTCCATGTCTTTCTTTAATACGACCGGGTGGGGATCCAAAAGACTCGAACAGTACTCGACAGTGGGGCGCCCTAGTATGATGTACGCGGTCTCCTTTACCAGTGAACCATATGTTCCTAAATTACTCCCAACAAATTGAAGTCGATCTTTTGTCTTCGCTACTACAGTGCTTACGCTTAATGACGTTACTGTTGCAAAAAGCGCACTACTGATGCTGTATTCGGTCATATTCGGTCAGTAAGGGGTCGTTTTCGCTATTCATCTGCATTAAGTTACATTTAGAGCTAGCTGACATTCATTACACCAATTAGAAATTTTGTCTAAATCATCTTGTGTCCTCCTACACTCATTCAACTATAACACCGTCCCGTACAACACAGCATCATCAGCAAACAGCGACAGATTGCTGCTTACCCTGTCCGTCAGATCATTTTTCGTTCAGAAAATAAGAGCTGTACCATGACAATTCCGTGGGTCATTTCTGACGATGCTCTAATCTCTCACAAACTCCCGCCGTCGGACACAGCATACTGGGTTGTGTTACTAAAGTAGTCGTCGAGCCTCTCATATATCTGTCATCCTACTCCGTATTCTTGCACCTTCGTTAATAGTTTGAAGTGGGGCACGCTATCAAACGCTTTTCGGAAATCTAGGAATATGTACCTGTTGCCCTTCATCCAAGATTCGCAGCATATCACGTCAGAATAGGGCAAGTCATGTTTCGCACGAGGGATGCTTTCGAAATCAGCGCTGATTTGTGGTCGGAAGGTTTTCCGTCTGAAGAAATTTATGTCCGAAGTGAGAATACGTTCAAGAATTCTGCAGCAAACCGCTGTTACGAATATTGATCTGCAATTCTTCGTGTACCTTCCTTTACCCTTCTTAAGTAAACGAGTCACCCTGATGGGTTTACATAGTTATTTGGCAACAAATGTCTACGCACTGGTCATCCAGTTCCCACGGTGTTATGTAGTGATGATTCGATGGTACGGAGCTGGCTCTTGATATCCTCTAGGATGCGGGCTCATAACAGATGAATACGGTGTCCAACGCACCAACTTGTAGTACTGTGGTACTATTCTGGCCTTAAGACATGGAGTATTATCCTGCTGGATGATGTCAGCGCCGTCGCGGAAGACATCAAGCATGAAGGGATGCATATGGTCCGCATCAATGTACACGTTGCCCACAGTTGTCGTGTTGCCTTCAATTACTACCACAGCTCGCTTGGAGGCATAGGTGAAAGTCCCTTATTTATAAAGTTGCTCCTATGGGCCTGCGTGCGTAGTGCAGCGCGTATTTGGAATAGCCGTTCGGGTAGATGACGGCGTATCTGGCCACGACTATCGATCCGGTGTAACAGGAGGCGTGATTCATCCGACCAGATAACGCGTTACGATGTCGACCATCTTGTGCCAACTGCAGTGGTAACTGACGATGTCATTGGGGTCGTCTACTTGAGTGACCCGATGTTCAACAAAGTGTGGTGAACGTTGTGCTCCAGCACTGGAGCCCGTCGTCAGATCTGCTGGAAATGGCTGCCTGTCCTGTTTTACAGAGCAGACCAGCCTCAGATCACCGTGTTCTGTGAGGAAGCGCGGACGTCCATCACCTTGTCGGCTAGTGGAGGTTTCAGCTTTCATCAACCATTTTTCATAGACTTTGACGGCAGTGGTACCCCAGCAGGAACCAGCTTCGCCGTCTCCGAAATGCTAGTTCCCAGGCGGCGAAGCGTAACAGCCAGTCGTATCAGATTCCTTCACCTCAGCGGATTGCCACATTTTCGGTCCATATTGTCGCTAGAATGACCCCTCATTCGCCTCTACTTCGCTTATATAATTCCCATACCACGTCAAGGGGCTCTGCACCATTAGATAGCTTTCAACCTCTCGGCAGGCGGCGGTCATAATGTTTCGGCATATCAATGTATTTTGTAAATGAACGAAGAAGCATCGCAGTAATTTTTTCTTACACAAAGTACTACAAAATTGTTATAATCACGACTATCCTCCGATTTTGCAAGGGTATGTTTTTTACATGCATTCACATACAATATTAGAGTACACTGACGCTTAGCCCCAAAGGTTCCATGTACCAATGTTCAATGCTCTCTCCACCGGACGGACGGCAAACAGGCACACAACAGTCAAATTCATCCTGTATTTTTGCGAGTTTGTCTGGATTTATAACATTCAGTGCTAATGGTGTGCGTCGTCGCTTTCCGCCGGAAGTTGTTGGAATCGGAAGCACGTACAGAGAGTCTTTCCCGGTCCGTAACTAAACAAAACAAAACAAAAAAAAAAAAAAAGAAAAAGAAATAAAATCTGATACCGTAACATCAGGTGACTTTGGAGGTCAACAATTCAATTCGACAACAGCACGGGCCTACCGTTATAGGAGAGTCAGATCGAATATCTCTCCACACGGCTGTAACTGGCTTGCACCTATTGGAACAAAGAATCAGAAATGCCTTGTTGTCACCTCGATTCGACGGTCATCAGGTAATGAGCGAGTTGAGCCAGGTAGAGCCCTGACAGCAACCACCTATTCCGGAAGCGGAGTACTCTCGATGTTTTGGCTCCAATTTATCCTAAGTTCTTATCTTCATTCGTGTTAAACATACAGTCCGGTGAAACGGAATCAGTTTTTCTGAAACACATTCTCGTTTCATTTCAAGATACTTTTGACTCGATTACAATTTTGCAGATGCAGCTGTCTCCACGATAGTCACGAAGCAAAGCAATGTGCAGTGAGTATCGATCGAATCCTGTCCGCCTTTTTCAATTGCCTCTACTTAGACTGACTCCTCCGATAAATGTCCTCTGTTGTTACTCTTGACAACGGAGTTTCCAGCTTCCAGGAAATCGAACAGCAGAGGAAGATCAAACGACTGCATCTGAACAGCGCTGTGCTTTTTTCCCTGAAACAAACATAGTGCAAAACACACACTTAATAGTCTCGGACGTGTAGCTAAAGATTTCACGTAATATAAACTACTTCTTGAGAACTGTTACGTAACACTGGTAATTATTCATCAGCTACGTTCTTTTTATTACTTACTCAAAGAGTTTCGACGGTTAAACCACCGTCACGTGGAAGTCATCTCTTACATAATTCTACTTAGGCAGTATCTGTGCATTTTAATGAAGTAGATGAATTTTATGTTCCAATCCTTGTTAAGTAAGTAAAGTTCACTGTCATTCATTTAAATATCGCTCTCTTCTTGAGAAAAAGAAAAGGCAAGTCCTACATCTGCCACAACAACACAGCAAATGCGTATTGTCACCTTATTCATCCTTTGTTGGCTGTAAATAAATGATGTACGTAGTTAGTTTTAAATCTTTGAAGGAAATGTAATTTAATTGCATCGCGGTCACAACATTACGTTATTGTGGGACAGTGGAAGAAAAAATTGATTTACCGCGTCACAGCGCAGCACACTTCGCGTTCTTCTTGTAACATAGGAACTTTTTGTAATTTCAAATTACTTGGCACGAAAAAATGGTATTCGCTCTAGGTGATTTAACTAGCGCAAAATGGTAAGCTAATCGCACAGATATCTCGAATTCTGCTGGAGGAAATCACCAGTTCATACCAACAAAAACAAAAAATGGTTCAGATGGCTCTGAGCACTATGGAACTTAACCTCTGAGGTCATTAGTCCCCTATAACTTAGAAATACTTAAACCTAACTAACCTAAGGACAGCACACACATCCATGCCAGAGGCACTATTCGAACCTGCGGCCATAGCAGTCACGCGGTTCCCGACTGAAGCACCTAGAACCCCTCGGCCACCGCGGTTGGCAAAAAAAAATCAGTCTGTAAGAGATTTCTTCCCCCTTATGATGTTGGATTCACTGTCGAAATGCGCAGGGGATGAAATTAAAACCTGTCACTGACGCAGAATTACACTTTCTTCATTTTTGTCGAAGTATATAAAGTTTTACACACGTCACCAAAGGTGAGATTTGCATGCCATATTAGCACTGTCACTCGTCATCGCATGTCTGGTGATAAGTGATACAGACAGAACGATATGAACGGCGAAAATGATGGTTACCGTCTCACTCTAGTGCTAATTGATGGGTCTGTATTTCATTCCTCTGTAATGATGTTTATTTTCATTTAGAAAACATAGATATTTATCACAAGCGTCAGACTAACCATCAGTTTCATCCATGGAGGGTTATACTCATGAGTCAATGTGCGCGGCAGAAATGGGTAAAACATCTTCCACTCTCCTGAGTCCTTTCTGTACGACGGAATAAACACTTTTTTTAAAATTTATTCATTTCAGTCTCCCCACATAAAGGGGTAAGGGGGGGGGGGGTAGGTAAGAGGCTGTCGCACTATTCTTGGGGTGCTCTTCAGCTAAAAGATGTTAAAATGTGTAAATGAATTTTTTCATGGTAAAATGATTAAAATATAATGAAAAGTATATCTTTAGTTGATTATTATGAAACGCAGACAGCGTTGGTGTAGCTGGTAGCGAGAAGATGATGATGATTGTGGTGATGATAACCATGTTGCATCAGTGCAGTCTGTCCGAAGGTGCACCCTTCTGTGTGCACTGGGTACTTGCGGCCGTTGAAGAAGGTGTAAGGGGACGGATAGATCAGTGTAAAGACACTTATACCGTGCGCAGGAATCACCTATCCCAGTCGGAAAGAAATGTGCGACTCACATGCGCTTATCCGCTGTTATTTCCTTGTGCTGCTTTGCTTACTACGTCTTACTGTTTAAAGTTTCAGTTTTTCCCACTCATTCAAGTTTGTCGTTGCGTTACCAATACGGCGAGTGTTCTAACGAAAAAGACATAAATGTAAAGAATATATAACACAGGCAGCAGAGATGATAGTCCTAAAATCAGAAGCCTCTTGCAAATACAGGTATCGGAAAAAGAATAGTGAAAATAACAATGAGCTGGATGTCAAAAGCACATTTCAGATAACAGAGGAGTACAGAAAGGAATGGCATGAATACTTTCAAAGGATATCAGATGATCGATTACCTAAATTAATACACTATTACACATGAAGGGAAAGAAATATTGAGCGTCATCAGAAGACATGGAAAGATCAGTTGCAGTACGGTTGAAATTAGAGCAGGCAAGCATACCAACCAAAACTGGATATGATGCCACTTATGGCACAATTTCTAGTGGCTGGCTAATCCTGCGGACTCTAAAGACATAGCATAACGAAATAATTGTAAAAAGTCCATCACAAATACTCACAAGCCGTAAGCATCAAAGGTAAACCAGAGCAAAATAAAATGTCCTCAGTCAAACTTCCGACTAATACTAGTTGACAATGAGAAGCAACACCGGGACCGTTGGCGTACCGAAACGATGGAAAATAAAACAGCCCTGAAATCATGCTTATAGATCAAATAAGTTTGACACACAGGCTGACAAAGTCCCTCAGCCAGATGCAATCGCTTCTCCTGCTTCAGAGGAAATCTCTCAGGCTGCAAGATCCGGGCAGTCACAGAGAGTGGGGTTGTTGGTAGGTGAGAGCTCCAATGTTAGGGGAGTCATGGGGCCCCATAGGGGCAAGGCTGGCAGGGAGGGAAGGAAAGCCAATGTGCACCCTGTGTGCGTACCGGCTGGAGTCATCCCAGACATGGAACAGATCCTACCGGTTGCCATGAAGAGTACAGGGTGCCGCCAGCTGCAAGTGGTGGCTCACACCAATACCAATGATGTGAGTCGCTTCGGATTGCCAGAGATTCTCTCTTGTTTCGGGCAGCTGTCAGAAGTGGTAAAGGGTGCCAGTCTTGCTTGCGAGATAAATGCAGAGCTGACGATTTGCAGCATAGTCGACAGGACCGATTGACATCTTCTGGCACAGAGCTGAATGGAGGGTCTGAATCAGAGGATCAAGCGGTTCTGCGATCCTGTAGGCTGCAGAGTCCTCGACTTACGCAATAGGATGGTGGGGTTTCGGGTTCGGCTAAATAGGTCAGAAGGCCATTACACGCAAGAGGCGGCTATACGGGTAACAGGGGCTGTGTGGCATTGATTGGGCCGTTTCTTAGGTTAGAGGGTCTTGGAGAAATAGGAGAGGTCTTCAGTCTCAAAGGGCACAGGTCGAACACGGGAAGAACGTAGATCTAGGAACCACCGGTATAATACGGTATAATAGCCGTAGCTGTGTTAGGAAATTACCAGAGCTCCAAGCGCTAATAGAAAGCACTGATGCTCAAATCGTTATAGGTATTGAAAACTGACTAAAATAGAAGATATGCAAGCCGAAATTTTCGCGAAGGACCTAACGATGTTCAGAAAGAACAGGTGTCGTTTTTGTTGTTGCTTTTAGAAGTAGCGAAATTGAAGTAGATTGTTCCTGTGAGCTAGTATGGGTAGAGATCATTCTGGGCAAGCGGAATAAAATAATAATTGGACCCTTTTACCGATCTTCCCAATAAGGTGATACAGTTACTGAAGTGTTCAAAGAAAACTTTCATTTCAAACTCTTGCCAGACTCATACAATTATAGTTGGTGGTGACTTCAATTTATCGTCGATATATTGGCAAAAATACATGTTTAAACTCGGGGTTAGGCACAAAACATCATCCGAATTTGTTCTAAGCGCATTATGTGAATACTGTGTCGAACAGTGAGTTCATTAGGTCTCTAGAATAGTAAACGGTTGTGAAAACGCACTTGACCTCTTGGCAACAAATAATCCTTAGGTAATAACAAGCATCAAAAAGAATACAGGGTTTAGTGCAAATATGGTTGTCGTGGCGAGACTAAACACCATAACTCCCAAATCCGTGAAAAATAACGAAACATATATTTATTCAAAAAAGGAGACAAAAATTCGCTAGAAGCTTTCCAGAGAGAGGATCTCCACTTCTTCCAAATGAACAATGTAAGTGTAGACCAGATGTGGCCTGCATTCAAGAAAATAGTATCGACAGCAATTGAGAGATTTATACCAATTAGATAAACAAACAACGGAGCCGATCCCCAATGGTACACAAAACGGTTCAGAACACTGCTTCAGAAACAACGAAAAAGACATGCCAAATTTAAAAGAGCACAAAACCCCCAAGATAAGCGATCTTTTCCACAAGCTCAAAATTTTGCGCGGACTTCAATGCAAGATGATTTTGACACAGCAAAGCTCTGTCTTTGAACCTGACAGAAAATACAAAGACAATCTGGTCGCATGTAAAATATGTTAGCGGCAAGACGCAATCAATGTCTTCTCTGCGAAATAGCATTGGTAATACTGTCGATGACAGAAATTCCACCAAAGGAAACTAAGTAAATATTGCAGAATACGAATCAAAAGCAGCTGGCAACACGAGTAACTTAGAAGTACGTATTCTCGGAGTTGTGAAGCAACTTAAATCACTAAATAAAGGCAAGTCTTCTGGTCCAGACTTTATCCCAATTAGGTTCCTTTCAGAGTACGCTGATGCAATAGCTCCATACTTAAGAATCATATACAAACCCTGGCTCGACGAAAAATCCGTACCCGTAGACCATACAGTTGCTCACTTCACACCAATATTCAAGAAAGCCAAAGAGGGGTAATCCACTAAATTACAGACCTTTTAACTAACGTCACTATGCAGCCGAATTTTGGAACATTATTGTGTTCGAACATTATGAATTACGTAGAAGAGAACGGTCTATTGACACGTAGTAAATGTGGATTTAGGAAACACCAGTCTTGTGAAATACAACTAAATCTTTACCACACGAAGTGTTGAGTGCTTTCGACATATGATTTCAGATTGTTTCCGTATTACTGGATTTCCATAAAGGTTTCGACTGGCTAGTAGTAAAATTGCGTGCTTATGGAATATCGTCTCAGCTGTGCAACTGGATTTGTAGTTTTCTGTCAGAGAGGTCACAGTTCGCAGTAATTGACGAAAGTCTTCGAGTGAAACGGAATTGATTTCTAGCGTTCCTCAAGATTGTGTTATAGGTCCGCTATTTATTATCTACGTACACGACTTAGAAGATTTAACAGTTCTACTAATGAGACTACCTACACTACGCTTGTCCATCCGCTTTTTGAGTACTGCTACGAGATGTGGGATCCGTACCAGATAGGATTATCGGAGTACGTCAAGAAAGTCCAAAGAAGGATAACATGGTTTGTATTATCGAAGAATATGGGAGAACGTGCCACATACAGGACACAGGATTTGAAGTGGTCATAATTAAATGAAAGGCGTTTCTCGTTGAGGCGGGATCTTGTCACAAAATTTCGATCATCAACTTCCGCTCCAAATGCGAAAATATTTTGTTGGCACAGACCGACATAAGGAGAAACTATAATTATAACAAAATGAGGGAAATCAGAGGTCGCACGGAAACACCTAAGTGTTCGTTTTTTCAGAGCGCTGGTCGACAGTGGAATAACAGAGAATTATGTTGAAGGTGGTTCGATGAATCCTCTGCCAAGCACTTAAAACTGATTTGCTGAATAGCCGTGTAGATGTAGATGAACTGCTTCCAGTTCTGTGTAGACACTATAGCACCAGATATTTGCCGTCCAAAGTCAGCAAATAGTGTGGGAAAATAAATCTCATTACGAAATTTCTCGCGGTATCCACCTACTCTTCCCCAGAGTTTGGAGGCTGAAAGCGAAGACTTCCAGTATCTCTCTAGAGTGTTACGTGTCGGGACATAAACATATATTCTTGATTATTTGTATTAAGCATCAGCCTGCTATTTTGTTTTCCAGAAAAGGAAACCTTTAACAGACATCACGTTTCTTGATGTAGTTTTCCAGGAATTTCACCAAAGTCTGGAAATGTTTGTGGATCGTCATTGGTACCGATGCACCTCTCACTGAAACCTGTGTCACAAGAATTCTAAGTGTCAGTGCTAATCTTGTCGCCAGTGGCGTCTGTATGTTCGATATTATCCTTCGGTGTTAGTGACCCAACATGATGTACTGCTACTTCGAAATCATGTGTGAAGTTTTTAAAACGCATTAAGAGAAAGATAATCATTATCGAAGTACTCGTTCTTCTCTCAACGATTCGGTCTTTGTTTCATCATAATAACGGCTGTGGCGGCAACAGATGCTGGCGTAGCGAACATCATGTAGATCTACCTGTCTTACTCACTGCTATAGCGCGCGTCCTGCTGCAAGATGTTTGCCTATTAAGGCCACAACCGGAGGCGTGAGTAGAGGACAACGAAACAAGCGAACTATCATAGGAAACAGAGGCTGGGAAACCAGTGGGTACCCGATATGACGTAGGGATGGCGATTGCGACTGAAAGAAACGGTTTTGGTTATGTCGGTTTTTTTCCTCTCCAGTTTAACCTGACTGTTAAAATCGCAGAAATAACCAGTCCCTGAAATAACCGACTCTCGGCTTTTTATTTCAATTATTTCCTCTAATAAAATTATAAATCGAACAAGGATTGTAAAATTTTGTGTTTCTCTGTTTCAAGATACAAAGAGTCAAGACATTTTATTAAATAGACAAATAAAAGAAAACGTAGTCTTTTCTCCAAAAGTGGTGAGTGATTGAAAACTACAAAAAGGCATCAGCATTCATCTATTGTGTCTAATAATACGAACAGTCGATGGTAAAGGGTGAAAAATGGGTTTGAACAACTGTGTTTTTAAGAAGATGACTCTTCAGCAAGTTGCACATGAAAATTTTTATTTTTATTTGTGCACCCAGACGCGATTCGCCTTTCTTACAAGGCATCCTCAGCGGGTGTCCTGAAATATTACATGATTTGTCAATTTTTACAGAAAAGTTATGGTTTCACATCTAGGTTGTAGATTTAAAAACAGTTCCTTAACGATTTTTTTATGAAATGGAAGGCTACTTACAGGTAACTTCTAATTCATTGCATGAAAGGAAACTGCTTTTCTCATCTGGCAACCAGGTGGACATCTTATAGTTCACTTTGAGTTCACTGTTTTCGTTACACATCACTGTAACTGCCATTTCTTTAATTCAGAGTTTCATTTGTTTTTCTCAGTTTTCTGCATTCAACTGTTTTGTGAATGTGTGTGTGTGTGTGTGTGTGTGTGTGTGTGTGTGTGTTTGTGTGAATTAGAGAGGGAGAGATTTTCTTAATAAAATAAAAATGATTTATTTTAGTTTTAGTACTATTTTTATTCATTTATTTATTCTTAAAAATAATAATAATAATTATTATTATTATCATTATAGTATTTTCCTGTACATACTTATGAGAGGAATCAGATGTGTAATCATTTGTCGGGATTTCTGTCTATTATATGATCAGTCAGTGTAAACAGCGAGTTGTTAGTCACATTTACTTGGTAGTTGTTTCTTTTTAGCCTTCGTTTTGTGTATATGATAATTTTCCTGTATTGTTAGGAGATGTCTTTCATTATTTATTCGAATTATTTTCATATCATTTCTTCTTGTAGTAGGTTTGTGGTTATTTTCTCTCAAATGTTCAGCAAAAGTTGAGTGGCTTGTTCCATATTTCCATGCTCTGATGTGTTCTTTGCACTGGGTGTCAAATATTCTTCTGGCTTGCCCTATATATCTTCCATCACATGTGTTGCACTGTAGTTGGTATATTCCTGCTTTTTGGTAGATATCTGTGTTTTTTATTATTTTTGGAATGAATTGTCTGTTTTGAATGCTATGTTTATCCCTTGTCTTTTGAAAATGTTTGTTATTTTATGTGTGAGTTTGTGCTTGTATGTCATTGTGTAACATCTTGAATCTTCTGTCTGGTTTTCCTGTATTCTTTTTGTTGTTATTGTCTGTCGGTGTTTGTGCCTATTTGTGTAGTGTTTTGTTGTATTGTTATTTGTGGGTGTTTATGTGTGGTGTTCACTAACTGTATTGGTTTTTAAATTTTTTTGTATAATTTCGTGACTAGACCCCTGTTGTACCCATTGTTTGTTGCTATTTGTGTGATGATGTCTAGTTCTTTCTGGTAATTTCCTGTGCTGAGCGGTACTGTGTTGAGTCTACAGAGCATGTCTCTGAGTGCTGATTGTTTCTGTGAGTGTGGATGATTAGAAGTGGGATGTACGATAGTATCAGTTGTTGTAGGTTTATGGTAGATTTCAAAGCTATGCTGATTGTTTTCTTCTTTAATGGTTATATCTAAAAAGTTTATTTGATTGCTCTGTTATTTTTCCATTGTGAATCTTGTCTTTCTGTGAGTTGTGTTTATATCTGTATTCAACTGGTCAATTTTTACCTGAGGTTCACCTATTAAACAAAGGATGGCATCTATGTATCTGACCTAATAAAGTATGTTGTAATTCGTTTTGATAACATTTTTGAAAATTAAATTTTCTACATGTTTTATGAAAATGTTTGTTATGGCACCAGATACTGGGGATCCCATTGGTAACCAATCCTCCTGTAAATAGTATTCATTACTTGAAATGAAAGTAGTCCTGTTCAGTTATCAGTTCCAGCGACTTGTATATTTCTTTCATGTGTTCATCTGGTAGCTGGCTGTTGTCCTTCACGTTTTGTTCTATGATATTTATTGTTTGTGCTATTGGAATGTTTGAGTAAATGTTTTCTATGTCAAAAGAGAGTAGAGTAGCTGTGTCTGGGATTTTATATCTTTTATAAGTTGTATTAACTGTGAGGTGTTCCTTATAGTTCTGTCATCTTCTGTTTCATAAATTTCTGTTAGTAATTTCAACATGTTTCCTGCAAGTTTGTACGTTTGATCTTTTTTGAAGTTGGCAGTGGATCTTACTGGGATATTTGATTTACGGATTTTGATTGGCATCGGAGGGTGGGTGCTGTAGCATTGTTCAATATTAATTTACCGTTTTCTCTGTTTCCCTGAGTGTAGTCTATATTTTTAACATATTCTTTATCTTGGTTTGAAATCTGTTTGTTAGGCCTGATTTCTATTTTTTAATGTTATATTGTGAAATGAACTATTGTGTTTTGTCAGTATATTGCTGTTTGGGCATAAGAAATATCTTATTTCCTTTGTCTGCTTTAGTAATAATGATGTTTCCATTTTGTAATCTCTTTCACAGAATCTGAAACACTCGGAAAACTCAGAAAGGAACTCCAAAATAAAAACATCATTATTACTAATGCACAATGTGCACTGCAGCACAAATAAGAACCTCAGGGAAGCATGTGGAAGTGTGTTCTCTGCCACTTGGCCCTGTGCATGACTGCAGAAAGGGCCTGCGTTTCACCTTGCCACCGAAACTAACGAATGTCGCATGCAGTGGCTGCGATTGAAAACACACGATATTTGTTCTATTGATGTATGTAACACTTGTTTTTCACGTTGTTCTGTCTCAATGTGTGTCTAATAATCTAATAAAAACTAGAGAATTTTAGAAAAATATATTTTAAGATTTATAGTCTCAAAGGGTTTTAGTCTGCACCCAGTAAACGCTCTGAGGTAGGTACGATGGAACGCTGGAGGGATGAGTTGCAATAGGACAAACCCGGTACAACAGACGCTAAGCCTCCGATCTGGTATTATGTTGGGCTGGGAGATGGAATGTGTAAATACTGTGGTGTCACCGCCAGACACCACACTTGCTAGGTGGTAGCCTTTAAATCGGCCGCGGTCCGTTAGTATACGTCGGACCCGCGTGTCGCCACTATCAGTGATTGCAGACCGAGCGCTGCCACACGGCAGTTCTAGAGAGACTTCCTAGCACTCGCCCCAGTTGTACAACCGACTTTGCTAGCGATGGTTCACCGACAAATTACGCTCTTATTTGCCGAGGCGATAGTTAGCATAGCTTTCAGCTACGCCATTTGCTACGACCTAGCATGGCGCCATTACTAGTTACTATTGATACTGTAAAACATGTACCGTCAAGAGCGATGTTCACCAATTATGGATTAAAGTTAAGTATTCCAGCAGCTACGTACTTTATTTGCTAGTCTCAATTACTTTACCTGATCCAGACCTCACGCCAGCCTACGTGAGCTTAAACGCGTGCCTTTCGGCTTCCTCCTAGTGGATTGGCTGTCTTGCCAGTCCACAACAAATACTGCACATGAAAATCCTGAAATGGTATCAGTCTCACAGATAGTAACTGAGTTCTGTCGCACCTAATCACAGATGTGCGTATCACAACAGTTTCCTGCCAGCGCCGAAAACCCTTAAAACAGACACACACACACACACACACGCACACACACACTGGTTGTAGTGTGTTCCTCCACTGGAGCGGCAGAAGTAGTCGCTCATCCTGTGTGTCTGCACGTGTCCGCAGGTGAAGCTGGAAATCGCGGAGCGCACGCGCGTCCTCGAGATTGTCGGCTTCAGCGTCTCGCTGGCGGCCCTCCTAGTGGCTCTCGCCATCTTCTGCAGGTTCAGGTGGGTCACCGTACGTTCTCATCACATCTGACACCTTACTAACATACCACGGGTAAGCCATAAAGATCTACAACTACCGAGAAACGGCGCTGCAAGTCATGGAATATGAAGTATTTGCCAACATATCATCTGAACATCTCGTACCAACTGCTGTAAGACAAATTTTCGAAAACACAACTCACACTTTTCTCATTAAACAGCAGAATGGTTGTATACTGGGAAGATCATGTATGTGTTCAATTTTGACTAAAATCAGTTGTAGAAAGTCATGGAGAATATACACTCCTGGAAATGGAAAAAAGAACACATTGACACCGGTGTGTCAGACCCACCATACTTGCTCCGGACACTGCGAGAGGGCTGTACAAGCAATGATCACACGCACGGCACAGCGGACACACCAGGAACCGCGGTGTTGGCCGTCGAATGGCGCTAGCTGCGCAGCATTTGTACACCGCCGCCGTCAGTAGTGTCAGCCAGTTTCCCGTGGCATACGGAGCTCCATCGCAGTCTTTAACACTGGTAGCATGCCGCGACAGCGTGGACGTGAACCGTATGTGCAGTTGACGGACTTTGAGCGAGGGCGTATAGCGGGCATGCGGGAGGCCGGGTGGACGTACCGCCGAATTGCTCAACACGTGGGGCGTGAGGTCTCCACAGTACATCGATGTTGTCGCCAGTGGTCGGCGGAAGGTGCACCTGCCCGTCGACCTGGGACCGGACCGCAGCGACGCACGGATGCACGCCAAGACCGTAGGATCCTACGCAGTGCCGTAGGGGACCGCACAGCCACTTCCCAGCAAATTAGGGACACTGTTGCTCCTGGGGTATCGGCGAGGACCATTCGCAACCGTCTCCATGAAGCTGGGCTACGGTCCCGCACACCGTTAGGCCGTCTTCCGCTCACGCCCCAACATCGTGCAGCCCGCCTCCAGTGGTGTCGCGACAGGCGTGAATGGAGGGACGAATGGAGACGTGTCGTCTTCAGCGATGAGAGTCGCTTCTGCCTTGGTGCCAATGATGGTCGTATGCGTGTTTGGCGCCGTGCAGGTGAGCGCCACAATCAGGACTGCATACGACCGAGGCACACAGGGCCAACACCCGGCATCATGGTGTGGGGAGCGATCTCCTACACTGGCCGTACACCACTGGTTATCGTCGAGGGGACACTGAATAGTGCACGGTACATCCAAACCGTCATCGAACCCATCGTTCTACCATTCCTAGACCGGCAAGGGAACTTGCTGTTCCAACAGGACAATGCACGTCCGCATGTATCCCGTGCCACCCAACGTGCTCTAGAAGGTGTAAGTCAACTACCCTGGCCAGGAAGATCTCCGGATCTGTCCCCTATTGAGCATGTTTGGGACTGGATGAAGCGTCGTCTCACGCGGTCTGCACGTCCAGCACGAACGCTGGTCCAACTGAGGCGCCAGGTGGAAATGGCATGGCAAGCCGTTCCACAGGACTACATCCAGCATCTCTACGATCGTCTCCATGGGAGAATAGCAGCCTGCATTGCTGCGAAAGGTGGATATACACTGTACTAGTGCCGACATTGTGCATGCTCTGTTGCCTGTGTCTATGTGCCTGTGGTTCTGTCAGTGTGATCATGTGATGTATCTGACCCCAGGAATGTGTCAGTAAAGTTTCCCCTTCCTGGGACAATGAATTCGCGGTGTTCTTATTTCAATTTCCAGGAGTGTAATATCTTCTGTGGATTGTCAAACGCCCTTCGACTGGATCTTCAGATCAAAGTTATGGAAAATTTTAGGAAAGTATGGGATTCGTCAGCATTTAATAACATCAGTTCACAGTCCGTATGCCGATAACAATATCGAGATACGCGTCATCTCAAGCAGTAGTTCAAACATCACCCAAGAAGGTAGGCAGTCAGGGATGTCCTTTATCGCCCACAATATTTAATAAATATGTAAATATAGACCACTTGTGTGTTTCCAGTATATGTAACATCAATAAATGGCAAAAGAAAATGGAAGATTCCTACACACTGAGACGGACAGTTTTTAACGCACTCGTTTTTTGCAGAGGAGCAGGTTCTCTTAGTGGATACGGTAAACAACATACGAATGGTTGTAATTAAAGGTTAGCTACTCACAGAGGTCCACTATGGGCTGTAATTGTTGACTGGGAGCGAAACTTCGTAGACATGCTAATCCGTTAATGCGAAACCGATTTACGCTGTAAAAATTAGTTCCAATTTTGGTGCAACTCTGGCGCTGTGAATGCAAGAAAGAGTATAGAATTGTTTTCACGTGTAATGAATTAGGGACGGGGCTTTGGCAGAAAACGTCAAACCAATCCAGAAGGCCTAATGCTGATTTTATTGCTGACAGCTGCTTTCAGCATTTGATCTATGTGGACATTGCAGACATCGACCAGTTGCTGCACAGCTCCACATTTGCACGTAGTGGCCAAAATTGGAACTAACTTTTTTCCAGTGTAAAACAGTTACTCTTTATCTTCTCAACATATCTATCATGTTTCACTCCCATGCGATAATTACAGACCACCCTGGACAACCATGGTTGTAACTGCCCAGTACAGCAAGCTGCATGGCCGTTATATACAGTGTGTTACAAAAAGGTACGGCCAAACTTTCAGGAAACATTCCTCACACACAAAGAAAGAAAATATGTTATGTGGACATGTGTCCGGAAACGCTAACTTTCGATGTTAGAACTCATTTTATTACTTATATTCAAATCACATTAATCATGGAATGGAAACACACAGCAACAGAACGTACCAGCGTGACTTCAAACACTTTGTTACAGTAAATGTTCAAAATGTCCTCCGTTAGCGAGGATACATGCATTCACCCTCCGTCGCATGGAATCCCTGATGCGCTGATGCATCCCTGGAGAATGGCATATTGTATCACAGTCGTCCACAATACGAGCACGAAGAGTCTCTACATTTGGTACCGAGATTGCGTAGACAAGAGCTTTCAAATGCCCCCATAAATGAAAGTCATGAGGCTTGAGGTCAGGAGAGCGTGGAGGCCATGGAATTGGTCCGCCTCTACCAATCCATCGGTCACCGAATCTGTTGTTGAGAAGCGTACGAACACTTCGACTGAAATGTGCAGGAGCTCCATCGTGCATGAACCACATGTTGTGTCGTACTTGTAAAGGCACATGTTCTAGTAGCACGAGTAGAGTATCCCGTATGAAATCGTGATAACATGCTCCATTGAGCGTAGGTGGAAGAACATAGGGCCCAATCAAGACATCACCAACAATGCCTGCCCAAACGTTCACAGAAAATCTGTGTTGATAACGTGATTGCACAATTGCGTGCGGATTCTCGTCAGCCCACACATGTTGATTGTGAAAATTTACAATTTGATCACGTTGGAATGAAGCCTCATCCGTAAAGAGAACATTTGCACTGAAATGAGGATTGAAACATTGTTGGATGAACCATTCGCAGAAGTGTACCCGTGGAGGCCAATCAGCTGCTGATAGTGCCTGCATACGCTGTACATGGTACGGAAACAACTGGTTCTCCCGTAGCACTCTCCATACAGTGACGTGGTCAACGTTACCTCGTACAGCAGAAACTTCTCTGACGCTGACATTAGGGTTATCGTCAACTGCACGAAGAATTGCCTCGTCCATTGCAGGTGTCCTAGTCCTTCTAGGTCTTCCTCAGTCGTGAGTCATAAGCTAGAATGTTCCGTGATCCCTAAGACGCCGATCAATTGCTTCGAACGTCTTCCTGTCGGGACACCTTCGTTCTGGAAATCTGTCTCCATACAAACGTACCGCGCCACGGCTATTGCCCCGTGATAATCCAACTCCGCATTTGTAAACATTGCATTGATTGCAAAACCACGTTCGTGATGAATACTAACCTGTTGATGCTACGTACTGATGTGCTTGATGCTAGTACTGTAGAGCAATGAGTAGCATGTCAACACAAGCACCGAAGTCAACACTACCTTCCTTCAATTGGGCCAACTGGCGGTCGATCGAGGAAGTACAGTACATAATAACGAAACTAAAATGAGCTCTAACATGGAAATTAAGCGTTTCCGGACACATGTCCAAATAACATCTTTCCTTTATTTGAGTGTGAGGAATGTTTCCTGGAAGTCTGGCCGTACCTTTTTGTAACACCCTGTATACTGGCACAACAGTATAATTTAATCATATCCACAAAGCAAACACGACCTTTTTATGGAAAAGAATATCTCATAGCGAAGACTGTAAGCGAGAATAACATACCGGAACAAGTTCATATATCTAATTTCCTGGGTTGTGATATCTCCAGTATTTATGATAATGACCCCGAAAAGAAACTACAAAGGTACACATGTTAGGTACGATTAAGCAAACGGTCCGGGGCAAAAGCAGGAAAGAGACTGTGCTTAAATACTAGGTAAAATGTAATACTATGACTGTATGGACCCGAAGTATGGACTTCAACGAACAAACAATTACAGTGAACTGAAGAAGCAAAAGTCAGACTTCGAAGATCTCCAACGTGAACAAAGATTTATAAAATGAACCGCGAGATAAGAGAAGAATTTCATGTTTTAGGAATAGTACAAACGGTGCAGCAGTGTAGAAAGAAATGGCATGACCATGAACCACATATGGATCAAAGACGTGTACCACGGAAAACGTATTACCACAGACTCGAGGATCGGAGAAAGATACGATGACCACAAAGGAGACAATGGTATCAGCTTCAATGTGCTTGGGTTTGGAACACGTGAAAATCTCTAACCCCAAAATGTATACGGTGGTGATGATAACTGAAACGTATGAACTCTTCATTGAGTACAAATCAGCAAGAGACAGCATTGCCTTGATTGAACGAGGAACTCATGGAAATTTGTTAAGGCTTGTAAGAATGACAATGAATGAGATACAGAGTAGTGCAAGAGCGGAAGGAATGGTGTTCAATCCACTAGCTATTGAAGATAGTGTAATGTAAGGAGATGCGTGTCTCCATTTTAATTTCGCCTTGGAGGAGGTTATGAAGGATGCATATCTGCTGAGCAGTATAACGACCTTTTATGCATCAGTGCAGATAAACGTTTATGCCTATGGTGTGGATATGGTAAGCACCTGAAGATGGCGTCCCCTTGAGACATTGTGCAACTTTCACAACGTTATTTGATCCGACGCCAGTGAACCATTGAAGTGGCATAGATGTAGCTGCAAAAACTCGGAAAGTAGGGGAGGATACATTCATCCCAATTCAACAGGCCAGTAACGGTGTGGGGTTGACAACCATCAGAAAACAAGTTACATGGATGCTGCAATAAATGCGCCAGGAAAAACAAGCAAACTTTAATAGCTTTGGGTGGTTGTACTTTCGAGAGAGTTGATTTAAACATCCTAGATCGGAAGTCACCCACTCAAGTTAACCCTCTTGTATTACGGAACAGGAGTATTAGCAGCCAGCAGAGCCTATTTTACATTAATTTTTTTTTCCTCGAGGTTCTTGTCTCGCTTCGGCAGATAAACCACTTATCAGACACTTATGAAACATTAAACAGCCATGCTTTGAGCAACATTTTGCTGTTGACGTGAAATACTGGCAGACGCGGTCCTGGCAGAGTGCAAGAAACGTTTCGACGAATTCTGCAACAGTATTCAAATGGTGAAGACTTGCAGACTTGCCACCCCAGATCAAGAATAATGCAATATTACCCCGTGAAACAAGCGGACATACGAGAAGTTTCGACTGTGACGCATAGGCAGCGCTAACTAAATATCCTGAAATTTGCAGACGCTTTGTCCACCTGTTTATGGCTAAGGAATTCGGTAATTCAATAATCGATAATCTTACTTTACAATAAAAAGGGTTTGATCCGGTAAATAGCTGAATTTTATTTACCAATTTCAAACAGAAAGAAAACTCGATAATGCCATTTGAAGCAGAAAGATTACACGGACATTACTGTCGTGTCGTCGTGTGGTAACTAAGACGTGAATGGTTAAAGTGCGGGCGGCAACAGTATAAACAAAGTTTTCTTGGTTTAGGGAGAAAGATCCGGGCGTCGTTACAACTGTTACAGTAGTGTATCAGAACACTACCTGAAGTTACCGTCAGCTGTTAAGTCTTCCTAGTTGTTCCCAAGCGCATGCCCTGAAAGGACGAAAATGCACTGCTAGTGTCACCCTACCTTCTCAGCAGTGATCCAAGCCGAACCCAGTGCCGCCGACTGCTGAGCCAGAAAGGTGGTTAACTGCAGACGCTGTTGGCTGGAGATCGCTGGCTCCATGAGCTCCTCCTCGCTTGCTTCACGAGAAAACCGGCACGGATGAAAAGTCACTGTCGCGTCAGAAATAAATCCACGACTGTCTGTGACTATGCATTTGGGCAAGGTTTTTCTCCCGATATACCGAAATCAAAATGGTAATATCAAGTGCCGATATTTTTATTTTATATTATATTTTTTTCACAGTTTCGGTAGAAGTTTTAGGTTTTTATTTTGAAATTGTAGTCGAACATCATTTGGGAAGGAGTCTTACTACTTTTTGAGCTTTCACCATGTCCAATCTTTCACTCTGATTGTGTGAAGCAAGTGACAAAAGAAGAAGAAGTCCGATTGCACGGGGGGAGAAGGGGTGGCTGTGTCAATGGAATAACAAGATTTCCGATGTGAAGAAAAAGCGCACCAGTGGCGTTAGAAAACACTTTTTAACGGAACTAGTGTGTTGTTTCTTGACGTCAGCATTCTTCAAAAACAGCTGCTGAAAAAGATGACAAAAAATATAAATGACAGGATTGGTCTTTGCGGTGGTCGGAGACTGTGATGGAAATGCTGACGTAATTAGCGTTCGCCGCTACCAACAGAAACAGTAAGGCTTAGCTTCACACGCAATTTTGACACTAATGCTAATGGTTCAAATGGCGCTAAACGCATCTGAGGTCATCAGTCCCCTAGACTTAGAACTACGTAAACCTAACTAACCTAAGGACATCACACACATCCATGCCCGAGGCAGGGTTCGAACCTGCGACCGTAGCACACGCCTGGTTCCGGACTGAAGCGGCTAGAACCCCTCGGCCACAGCGGACGGCCTACAACTGCTAGGACACTGGCATTGGCAGAAATGAAACAAATCCACCACTGACTGTGACTATGCATTTGAGCAATGTTTTTCTCCCGATATATCGATATCAAAATGGTGATATCGTGGTGTGAAGCAAGTGACAAAAGAAGTGTTCCGGACAAATTCGCTATGTGACGAGACCGAACGACGGACCCATCTTACAACTTTTATTTGGCCACATACATACAGTTACCATTGTCAGCAAAGTGGTTAACGCCAGGCGTGAACGTGCATCGCTTCACTTTCAGTTCTTGCCCTAAGGGGAATTGGCAGGATGCTATCTTGTTGATAAACAGAATATCTAATAATAAATCAATACTTAAATAAACAGCTCTAAAACTGGCAGTATATTTACAACGTGCAGATGATATCTCTATAGGAGGTTCAAAATAGCTCTGAGCACAATAGAACTTAACAGAGGAGGTCATCAGTTCCCTAGAACTTACAACTACTTAAACGTAACTAACCTAAGGTCGTCACACACATCCATGTCCGAGGCAGGATTCGAACCTGCGACCGTAGCGGTCGCGCGGTTCTAGACTGAAGCGCCTAGAACCGCTCGGCCACTCCGGCCGGCTCTATAGGAGGTGTGTTGATGTTTTTAGCGTCGATCTGCCCATATATCAAGGAACAATAATGATATTTTCTTTAATATCGATGTAGCAGATTCCCGATACTTTTAAAAATATCAAGTCCTGCTATGCATATGGCCATGTCTGTAATCTAACGTCGATTACGAGTGAAAGTAGTCCCGAGACGCCTGGAAAAATTCCTACACATTTTCGCTACACCCCAGAGTAGCACATCTCCTACAGGCAACAATCAGTGAAGAAAAGGGCTTAAATGATTTACCAGTCGCATGGATGGAAATCTGTGACCGCTAACGAAGGCTGTTAAAAACGCCCAATTCAGACCCACACCCCGTACACTCGGCTCGGTTCCAAAGAGAGAAAATAAAATTTCCGAGGAATACTCATAATTGTTTCTCACATTGTCTTCAGGCACTGTGGTTGGGAGAGCTCCAGGACCCATAAGCAGAAAAATACCCACAGTAGCAAGACAGCACTCGAGACGGACAAAGTGGACCTGCAGGTGGAAACAGCCGCAGTCGGTCGCCTGTGAGATGTTATCGCGTCCCAGGCGCGCCCTGACAGTCTCTGTGACACCATTTGGTGTACAAAGTGGCAGAGGAGGACGGGCTGTCGGCCATGGTCTATTGTGTAGTGTCAGTCCTTTCTCAGGAGGGCAAAGATAAACTGTTTCTGCACTGTGTAGCTTCGCTCCGACAGGAATTTTTCCGTTTACGCTAACCTTCCACCAGCAATACATAAGATCATTTACCATACGCTTGATAACGTGCTGATTGATTCTCCCGTACATTGCACCTACGTCCCAATCATTCACATCTTTGATTCGAAATTCAAGTAAGAGAATGAGATACAGATTGTTGACTACATATACAAGGAAGAAGTCCGCAAAGTTTGAATTAGTTGATAAAATACTAAAAAAAAGGAATATATGTGAGGACGGGCCTGAAACAGGCTGCAGCCTCACAGTAGTAACGATGATCTGGTCAACATGACACTTAGCTGCAGATTCCTTAATAAGTCTGATTCGAAGTTAGTAAAGAAGGTGCTGTGTCCGGCAGTCGCTCAGGTACTGTAAGCGTGAGACGTTGAGCTGCACCTAGAAGGGTACGTTGCCTACCCCTCTTCACCGGTCCCGTTCAGATTCACGGTATGTGCAGGGCCTGGCCAGAAACAAAGGTGACAGAAGTGGCAGCTCCACGTGGCTAACGGTTTCGGAGAAAAAATTGTCAGTTACTGACGCAGCGGAGTGAATGTAGAACTGTAATAAGAGCGTTGTCGGGTCGGGATCCAATGCTGAAACTTTGATTTTCTTCATATAGAATTTTTACATTACTTACATCGCAAACAAACTGAAAAAAACACTCAGTACATTTTCATAAAAGCCATGAAAATTAAAAGTAAAGGAACATTGTGAACTGCAAATAAATATTTAGTAGGGGATTCTAAATCAAATGCAAGAACTTCGTATCTGAAACTACTTTTCCTATTTCTGAAGATATAGAAGGATTGCCATCGTCCAGTACTGAGCTGGTTCCGTGTTGCACGCTGCTAGCGCAACCGTGAGACGTCTGTTTTTTATCGTCTCTTCAGTCTTCTGACTGGTTTGATGCGGCGCGCCACAAATTTCTCCCCTACGCCAACCTCTTAATACCGGAGTAGCGCTTGAAACCTACTTTCTCAGTTATTTGCTGGATGATTTCCAATATCTCTGCCTTCCTCTACAGTTTTTGCCATCTACTGTTCCATCTAGTATCATGTAAGCCTTTCTCTCATATCTTAACAGATGTCCTATCATCCAGTCCCTTCTCCTTATCAGTGTTTTCCACATACTCCTATTCTCTCCGATTCTACGCAGAACCTCCTTATCCCTTACCTTATCAGACCACCTAATTTTCAACAATCGTCTATAGCACCACATCTCAAATTCTTTGATTATTTTCTGTTCTGGTGTTCCCACAGTCCATGTTCCAGTACGGTACCATGCAATGCTGTACTCCATACGTACATTTTCAGAAATTTTTTCCTGAAATTAAGGAGTATGTCTGATACTAGTAGACTTCTCTTGACCAGGAATGCGCTTTTTGCCATTTCTAGTCTGCTTTTGATGCCTTTCTTACTTCGTCCGTCATTGGTTATTTTACGGAAGAGGTAGCACAATTCCTTAGCTTCATCCACTTCGTGACCATCAATCCTCATGTTAAGTTTCTCGCGGTTCCCATTTCTGCTACTTCTCATTACTTTCGTCTTTCTTCGGCTTACTCTCAGTCCATTTTCTGTACTCATTAGATTGTTCGTTCCATTCAGCATATCATGTAATTCTTCTTCACTTTCAGTCAGGGTAGCAACGTCATAAGCGAATCGTATCATTGATATCCTTTCACCTTGAATTTTAATTCCATCCTGAACCTTTATTTTATTTCCATCATTGCTTCCTCGATGTACAGACTGAACAGTATGGGCGTAAGACTACATCCCTATCTTACACCCTCTCTAATTCGAACTTTCCCTCTTGGATCTTGTATGTATTGTATAATACCGTCTGTACCTACTGCTTCCCCCTATTTTTCTCACAATTTCGAACATCTTTCATCATTTTACGTCGTCGTCGAACGCTTTTTCCAGGTCGACATATCCTATCAACATGTTTTGACTTTTCTTTAGCCTTGCTTACATTATCAACCCCTCTCCTGCCTTTACTTTTTCTAAAGCCAAACTGGTCGTCATCTAGCACACCCACAATTTTCTTTTCCATTCTTCTGTATATTATTCTTGTCTGCAACTTGAACACATGAGCTGCTAAGTTTATTGTGCGGTAATTCTCGCACTTGTCAGCTCTTTCCGTCTTCGGAATTGTGTTGATGATATCTTTCCGAACGTCAGATGGTATGTCGCCAGACTCATAAATTCCACACACCAACGTGAACAGACGTTTTGTTGCCACTTCCCCAAATGGTTTTAGAAAATCTGACAGAATGTTTTCCATCCCTTTTGCCTCATTTGATTTTAAATCCTCCAAAGCTCTTCTAATTTCTGATTCTAGTACTGCATCCCGTGTCTTTTCTAAATCAACTCCAGTATCTGGATCTCTTCTCTTCTGTAGTGGTCAATGCAGGGATTGGTTTGCAGCAGCTATAATGCCAGCTTGTCTACTTTCTGTGCGTGTTTCAGCTTCACATCAGAAATATCTTTCCCCTCATAGAGGCTTTCGATTTATTCCTTCCAATTATCCGCTCTCGCCTTTCCATTTAACAGTAGTATACCCTTAATGTTACTACCTTTGCTATTCAGGCTTTTTTTTTTTACTTTCCTATATGCTGAATCCGTCGTTACGGCAATAGTCTCTTTTTAGATTTCTTCAGATTTCCATGTAGCCATTTCGTCTTAGCTTCCCTGCAGTTGCTATTTATTTCATTCCTCAGCGACTTGTATTTCTGTATTCCTGATTCCCGAAATGTTTTGATACTTTCTTCTTTCATCGATCAACTGAAATATTTCTTCTGTTACCCATGGTTTCTTTATTTTTACCTATCTTTTTCTTTCCAAATTCTGTGACGACCCTTTTTAGAGGTATCCATTCGTCTTCAGCTATTCTACCTACTGAGCTACTCTTTACTTCAAGGGTATCTCGTCATTCCTTAGAGCTTCCGTATCCCACATCTTTGCGTACTGATTCTTCCTGACTAATGTCTTAAACTTCAGCCCACTCTTCATGACTACTATATTGTGATCTGAATCTGTATCTACTTCTGGGTACGCCTTACATTGAAGTATCTGATTTCGGGATCTTTGTCTGACCATGATGGAATCTCGCTGAAATCTTCCCGTATCGCCGGCAGCGGTGGCCAAGCGATTCTAGGCGCTTCAGTCCGGAACCGCGCGACCGCTACGCTCGCAGGTTCGAATCCTGCCTCGGGCATGGATGTGTGTGATGTCCTTAGGTTAGTTAGTTTTACAGTAGTTCTAAGCCCTAGGGACTGATGACCTCAGAGCCATTTGAACCATTTTCTTCCCGTATCATCTGGTCTTTTCCCAGTATACCTCATCCTCTCCTGATTCTTGAATAGAGTTTTCGCTGTTAATAGCTGAAATTTATGGCAGAACTCAATTAGTCTTTCTGCTCTGTCATTCCTTGTCCCAAGGTCGTATCCTCCTGTAACCTCTTCTTCTACTTCTTCCGCTACAACTGCATTCCAGTCCCCCATGACTATTAGATTTTCATCTCCCTTTCGTACTGTATTACCCTTTCAATATCCTTATATAGTTCCTTTATCTCTTCATCTTCAGGTTGTGGCGACGGCATGTGTACCTGAAATACCGTTGTCGGTGTTGGTTTGCAGTCGATTCTGATAATAAAAGCCCTATCACTGAACTGTTCACTTTAACACGCTCTCTCCACTACCTGCCTGTTCATAGCGAATTCTACTCCCGTTATGCCATTTTCTGCTGCTTTTGATATTACCCTATACTCATCTGACCAGATATCCTTGTCTTCTTTACATTTAATTTCACTGGCTCCTACTATATCTAGATTGAGCCTTTGCATTTCCCGTTTCAGATTTTCTAGTTTCCATACCACGTTCAAGCTCCTGACATTCCACACCCCGATTCGTACAACGTTATCGTTTAGTTGATTATTTAATCTTTTTCTTATGGTCTTCTTTGGCAGTCCCCTACCAGAGATCCGAATGGGGAACTATTCCGTAATCTTTTGCCAATGGAGAGATCGTCAGTGTTGATTCTTCCTCCTTTAGGGGCAGTTTCCCTCCCCTGGGACAAAAGACTGCATTGAACCTCTGTCCGCTCCTTCGCCCTCTGTGACAAGGCCGTTGGCAGAATGAGGGTGACTTTTATGCCCGAAGCTTTTGGCCGTCAATGCTGTTATTAATCAAACTTTAAGTCGGATCTGGTTTTCGAATGCAGGACGGAAGATGTCTTGATTACAGACGCAATCCCTAGACCACGAGTACTTGACGCATTACGGTTGTGTTACTACCAAGAGATACGTATCTTGTTTTTCTGTAGGAACTTTAAACCAAGTATATACGGTTCATAGTGTGCGAGTTGTCGAGAAAACTTATGCTTAAGAGTTTTTTTTTACAATGAATACCACTTGAGCACGTGTAAATCAACTGTAAAATAATAAAAATGTCTAATTTTATATAGGAAGTTCCACTGTACTCATTCAAAACTGGTTTGGAATTTTTTTTGTAATCTGAAAATATTCTTTGATTTTCATGTCTTCAATAAAAAGATTACTGCATTAAACATACTGATTAATATTACAGTTTGTTTCAATGTAAGTAAACTAAAAATTCAAAACAATAAAATAAATAATGATTCCGCACTCGCACTCGATGTCACACCGTCGGATTACCGTTCTGCACAATTTCTTTTGTTTTTCAGGACTCCCACATCTACCATTGTAGCACTTCCTTGCTTCCACCAATAACACCTTCATCCGCCTGTGTCCCTTACACTCAGAAAACGAAAGAATGGGTGCATTCTAGAATATATTTTTTAATTATTTTTTGCTTTTTACTTTTTTTTAAATTTTCTGCCTGGAATTCGTGAACTTAAACGAAATTCTTAAATAATGAAAATTATACTGCCTCTGTAACGAAGTTAAATTTATTTCTTCCCTGTAGGTGTTATTGTGGTCTTCAGTCCAGAGACTGGTTTGACGCAGCTCTCCATGCTACTCTACTCTGTGAAAGACTCCTCATCTCCAAGTGCGTACTGCAACCAAAAACTCTAAACTAAATTCCTCCCTAACAGGCCATGAAGGCCCAACCGGGCTGACCGGCCGCCGTCTCATCCTCAGCTCATAGGCATCACAGGATGCGGATGTGGAGGGGCATGTTGTCAGCACACCGCTCTCCCGGCCGTATGTCAGTTTCCGAGGCCGGAACCGGTACTTCTTAATCAAGTAGCTCCTCAGTTTGCCTCACAAGGGCTACTATTGTCGATGTTCACCTTACATCCTCCTTCCAAAACACTCTCCATTCAATTCAGCTGCTCTTCCAGGTCCTTTGCTGTGCCCGACAGAATTACAGTGTCATTGGCAAACCTCAAAGTTTTTATTTCGTCTCCAAAGATAATTCCTACTTCAAATTTTTGTTTTGTTTCCTTACTGTTTGCTTAATATACTGATTGAATAACATCGGGGATAGGCTACAACCCTGTCTCACTCCCATCCCAACCACTGCTTCTCTTTCATGCCCCTTTGACATAACTGCCATCTGGTTTCTGTACAGATTGTACATAGCGTTTCGCTCCCTGTACTTTACCTCTGCCACCTTCAGAATTTGAAAGAGATAAATTGTAATTATTGTAGTCAACACTGTCGAAAGGTTTCTCTAAGTCTTCAAATGCTATAAACGTAGGTTTGCTTTTCCTAAATCTATCGTCTAAGATAATTCGTAGAGTCAGTACTGCATCACGTGTTCCAACATTTCTACGGAATCCAAACTGATCTTCCCCAAGGTCGGCTTTTAGTAGAATTTTCCATTCGTCTGTAAAGAATTGGTGTTAGTATTTTGCAGCCGTGAGTCCCCTATAAGTACTGAAATTAAATCGTTTGTTCTGAAACGGGAAATGCCCTGGAACGCAGCAGTGTTTTCTGGTTACGGGAATTGGGCGTCTTGAGTGTGCAGATGTGGTGTCAGCTCCCTTCAGCTACCTGCCGGGGCCTCACTGCTTCCATGTCACGACGCGTAGCTGCAGTTATCTGTGCCAAAGGTTGGCATACCTGCCAGTAGGTGGGTGGTCACAGTGTTGTGGCTGAAGAGCGTAGATGGCTCATTTCTCATCATACCTGAGCCAAAAAACCGCTATGTTCCTTTTAAATGCATTTCTGTCACTTTCAGACTTGGCTAAACTCTGTACAATTCGTAAATTTGGGTGAAATTGGTGGTGACGAGTAGACGCGGTCCACTTGTCAGCAGCGACGGTATTTTGGCCCACACTGTACGTCGTTACTGATTCTCTAAGTACTTCATCTAACATAGATGTTAATCAACCGAAACAGGTAATCAGAAAATTGTGATTTTAATTTTTTGTTGCGATAAAGACTATTAAAAGTACATGAAAACTAATACTATTCACTGAATCTCCTTCATCCAGCGATGTCAGATCTTAACAAACTTATAATAACAGTGCTTACAAATGTCTCAGAAACTTGGTCATTAGCATAAGGAGATAACGGAGTGCTACTTGCCTTTGAGAGAAAGGCACTCCGAAAAATCGCTCGTCCAACCTGTGTAAGAGAAATATGGATGAGGAGGAGGAGGCACAATCGCGAGCTGCACACTGTACGTAAAGATTCATCAGTCAGAAGAGGTAGGCAGGGCTCAGGTGTGGAAAGCTCGCGGTCCTGATAAATGGCGGAGAATTGTCAATGAGGCCGAGGTTCAAAGTGAAGTTAAAAGCCACTTAAGAATTTTTTTCTTTCTTTCTGTGACATCAGTCATTTGAATGCCCACCACGAATTCCTTTCCTGTGCAATTTACGGCCTCAGTTATTTGCTCGATGTATTCCGATCTCTTTCTTGCTCTACATGTTTACCCTCTGCAGGTCTCGCTAGTACATGGCATTTATTCTGTGAGGTCTTAACAGATCTCGTATCGTCCTATCCATTCTCCTTGTCACTGTTTTACTTAAATTCCTATCCTCGCAGGTTCTGCGCAGAGCCTCCTCATTCCTTACCCTATCAGTCCACCTAAGTTTCAACATTCTCCTCTAGCACTACTTCTAAAATGTCCATGTTTCACTACCCTACAATGCTAAGCACCAAACGTACGTTCTCAAAAACTGCTTCTTCAAATTAAGTCCTATGTTCGTTATTAGCAGACTTCTCTTGGGCAGGAA
Organism: Schistocerca piceifrons; assembly: GCF_021461385.2. NCBI lineage: Eukaryota > Metazoa > Arthropoda > Insecta > Orthoptera > Acrididae > Schistocerca > Schistocerca piceifrons. The sequence continues at coordinate 1,089,418,189 of NC_060139.1, read as the reverse complement.
TGCCACTTTTGCCGCTGCTAGTTTGCATTTTATGCCCTCCTTGCTCCGTCCATCATAGGTTATTTTGCTGCCTAGGTACAGCATTCCTTAACTTCATCTACATCGTGATTACCAACTCTGATATTAAGTTTCTCGCTATTCTAACCTCTGTTACTCCTCATCACTTCGTCTTTTTACAGATCACTCTGAATACATATTCTCTAATCGTTAAACTGTCCATTCCACGCTGCAGGTTATGTAATTTTTCTTCACTTTCACTCAGGAAACCGGTGTCATAAGCGAATCGTATTTTTGATATCCGTTCATCTTGAATTTTAGTTCCACTCCTTAATCTTTCTTTTATTTTCATCATTGCTTCTTCGACGTACAGATTCAACAGTAGGAGAGAAAGACTACATCCCTGTCTTACACCGTTTTTAATCCGAGCACTTCGTTCTTGGTCGCCCACTCATGTTATTCCCTTTTAGGCTCTTCTACATATGGATTGTTGTCCGTCTCTTCCTATAACTTACCCCTATTTTTCTCAGAAATTCAAACAACTTGCACCACTTGATATTGTCGAATGCTTTTTCCAGGTCGACAAATCCTATGAATGTGTGTTGATTTTTCTTTAGTCTTGCTTCCATTTCCAACCACAACGTCTGAATTGCCTCTCTGTTGTCTTTACCTTTCCTAAAACGAAACTGATGATCTACCCCACCCTTAATTTTGTTTTCCATCCTTCTGTAAATTATTTTTCTCAGAAACTTGGATGCATGAGCTGTTAAGCTGATGGTACTATAATTCTCGCACTTATCACGCTCTTGCACACTTCTGAATTGTATGGATGATGTTTTTCCGAACGTCAGATGGTATGTCGCTAGACTCATGCATTCTACATTCCAACGTGAATAGCCGTTTTGTTGGCACCTATCCAAATTATTTTAAAAATTGTGATGGAGTGTTATCTATCCTTTCTGCCTTAAGTTGTCCCAAGCTGTTTTAAATTCTGATTCTAATACTGGGCGCCCTATCTCTTCTAAACTGACTCCTGTTTCTTGCTGTGTCACGTCGTCAGACAAGTCTTCTCCCTCATAGAGGTCTTTAGTGTACTCTTTCCACCGACACGCTGTCTCGTCTGCATTTAACAGTGGAACTCCCATTGCACTCTTTTGATTGTTTCTAAGCATAAGTCTAATTTCCATTACACAATGATACTGTGGCCTGCCGCTAGAGGGATCAAAACAGTATGATGAAGTATTGAGTATCGTTCGGTGATTCGTTATCGGCAGCAGTGAAAATTTGGCAGGCTAATTTAAGTGACATCTTCAACTTCCACATCCAGAAAGCCATAGCAGAAAACAAACATGTGATAAATGAACAAACACACATCAGCACAGGCTCCCTACTACACTTAATAAAGGAAATGACAACATAAAACAAAACAAAAAAGTCTTCCCCACACCATCTGGACACACACACACACACACACACACACACACACACACACATACACACAGCCCACAAAAAAACAAAAAACAAAGTTACTACACCAAAATACACACACACACACTCAGCACAAAAAACATTATAACACACATACACGTACACACACACACACACAGCACAAAAAAATTTAATATCACACCAAAACACACACACACACACACACACACACACACACACATACATACGCAAACGCACACACAAATGCATACACGAAAAGACCACAGATACTTCAATAATTACACTCATAAGATTGGCAATAACATTCGATCTTTGGCAAAAACATTTGACAGTCGGCAACAGAAACCAAAACATTGCATTAAAACAAGCGTTCAGTTCATAATGCTGTGGAATGTGGGAAAAAAACCGCAAATTGGCGTTCATAAGAAGAACAACACCAAAAATGCAACAGAGGCGTAATATGTAAGAAATTGTGCACGCAGCCTGTGAGTACAGTTCAAAACATTACTACTTAATAGGAAATACCAACAACCAGAACTGTTTATAACCTATAGGCACAGTGACAAAAATGTAAATTAAATAGCTAACATACGCACATATTCCAGGCCACTGATGATGCCTTGCAGAAAATAAAGGCGAAACGCATATGGCACTAAAATTGTGTTTTATTCAGTTGCTGTCAGACGGTCCATAAGTAAAAATTATCTGTATACCGTAATAATTTAAGTGAATTCGTTAACCGTCGGGATTGACATGACACACCTGTTACATTTTCACTGCTGCTGAAAACGAATTACCGTACGATACTCAGTTTTATCGAAAGGGCCGTACCATTTTCGGTTGGCTTCTGTAGCGGTGTGCAGGGATTTAATGTGCACCAAGAGTGCAGACATGCACCTGTTAAAATACAAAAACTATTTTACCCGTCGTAAGCTTGTCAGCGGCGGTAATAAAAAACTGTATGAATACCCTCCTACACGTAACTCGGAAATTCAAATGCATTTCGCGCCGAACAGTTCGTACTTTATATTACTTCGATGAATTAGATATTTCGTCTGTGTGCATATGAATAAAGGCAATTCAGATTTAGCAGTACACGTTTCGTCTCAGTCCACGTATAAAATTTTCAGTGTACTAAAATATAATGCATTTCAACTTGTTAGACTTGCAGCCCACAGTTCCCAACCTCATTTGCTTTACGTAATATGCTTCTAGCAACTAGCAGCAGAGTGCAAAAATTTCTGTAAACGGTAAGAACTTACTCATTTTCAGCAACGAACAAATATACTTACATGTATAGTAATATTTTAAGATGTGCTTAGTTTTAATTGACTTGGTGCATTCGGTGGTAAGCTAAGTAAAGTCTGCCGCTGTCACTGCGGGATTAATGTAAGTGAGTGGGATAATATTTTATTTTTTGTCTTCCAGTGTTGACAATTGACGAGCGTGCACAACTAGCACCGATCCGCTGTAAAGCGGAAGTAATATAGATTAGTAAACTCGTATTACAGAGGAATTAATTTTCAAGTGTGGTACATGCTCGCAACAAGCATGGCTGCTAATAGAGTAGTTGTGCAGAATCAACTATCATTACAGGTCCCTTCCTCACGTCTCGCAGTTGCAAACGGATGTTACAACCACGACACACACACACACACACACTCACACACACACACACACACACACACACACACACAAATTTGAATACAGCGAAAAAAAATCCACTTTACAGTCCCCATCGTGACCTAATCACTCGATTTTCCACTTGTTGAACTTGACCCATCACAATTTCTATTTTCCTCCTTTTTTTCACAGTTCTGTACACGTTCTCCCACTTTTCATGCTTGTCCTCTGTTCAGTTTTTGACGGCCTGTCCACTAGGCTCTCTTACCACTAAATCTGAGGTGGGTGCGATGGAGAGTTTCCCTTGTGAGAATCATAAGGACCTAAAGCACGTCACCATCGATTGTGAGATTGTAGCATTTATTCATGCTTTTGCTATACATTGATCTTACGATGAGCCATGTTCATCTATTCTATGAGCCCACATTCTACCTATGAAGCCGCGCCTGCTAGCCGCTCATCTGAGGCGTTATGTCACGGTCCGCGCGGCTGCCCCGTCGGAGGTTCGAGTCCTCCTTCGGGCATGGGAGTATGTGTTGTCCTTAGAGTAAGTTAATTCAAGTTATATTAAATAGTGTGTAAGCTTAGGCACCCATGACCTCAGCAGTTTGGTCCCATAAGACCTTACCACAAATTTCCAAATTTTATGTATGAAAAGCTGTATCACTGCTTTCTGTGATATTCACTTAGGCGTGGGATCGTCGACGGTGTGCTTTAGACCCTTACGTATCTCAGCGCCTCATCTGTAATCCAGTCAAGTGACAGTGTTAGCAGACATTACTACTTGAGTTTAATCATCCTGCAAAAGGCCCTTTATGCTTGGAGTTGGTTGTTTACTGTGCGGGAATCGGCTTTCTTGTGCAATATAAACATGAACTATGTTGAATCTATTTTAAATGCTAACAGCAAAGTATAACCGTGAGGAGGGGTCGTGCGTCGTGCTTGGGTAGCTCAGTTGGTAGAGCAATTGCCCGTGGAAGGCAAAGGCCGGAGTTCGAGTGTCGGTCTGCCACATAGCTTTAATCTGCCAGGAAGTTTATTATCAGCACACACTCAGTTGGAGAGTGAAAATCTCATTCTGGGAACAGAAAAGTAAATTACCACGAAATCTTAGCTTCAAAGGAACTAGGAATTCCGAGAACAGATCCTTTGATTGAGAGAGTGACGACATCAAATTAACCTGACTACAGGGGAACATTTAACAAGGAAGTTGTTGTGCGGATGCAGCGTAAGAACATCTAATTTTCAGCCATGAAGTAAATTTGTGAACTAATACATGAGCAGCGTAAGAATATCTGATTTTCAGCCCCGGAAATAAATTCTTGAATTAATACATCTGTTAGGGATCTTGTCCATACGACCGAAAAAATGGAAAAGCACGAAAGCTCCTACGTACACAAGAAAAAAAAAAAACAAAAGAAAACGAAATGGAGAGTTGCGAAAGCTTAAATATTATTTCGTTATTGTCCTAAACTGTACTTAATTATGTACAAAACAACAAAATTCCACAAAAATAATTCTTGCTTTTGTCAGATAAGTTATGCATCTTATTATTATTACTGTTGTCATTATTTTGCCAGTGGCTGTGGTTGAATAAACTTGTTGATAAGCATAACTATTGTACAGAAGATGCTATTAATTTCACACTCTCAGATTTTTCTGAATCTAAAAGTTTATGAAGTCCTGGAATGTATACTGGTGAGCCGCCACTGATTATGAGTTAATTGTAAGATAGATGGCGGAAGGTGTGGTAAAGTGGCCAGAGCGCAAAAAGTTTCCACTGCAAATTTTTTGTCCGGAACAGACTGGTGCTGGCTGAGAAGTGGTCAGGCTGGTTCTAATATACATCGCCATTCTGTCAATGAGACTTTTTTCAGTGAAGATAACTCATTTATATTCTTGTTATTACACTTGTATGGAGAGGTGTACATCATTGTGGTTTCTTTCGGTTTGATGGTTTCGTTTGTGTGCCACAAATGTCTATACGACAGGAAAAGTGGCCACACCACTCGTGGAGAAAAGTGGCTCCAACAAGTGTTGATCAGTTCCAAAAGGAACACGCATAATACAACAAATAAAATTGTCTTCTAAACCATTTTATATAAAAAAGTTATTATCAGTCATTTTACTCCTATTGTTTACATTGTGTATAATTAATGCTATCAGATCAACTTTGATTGATAAGGTTATATTACAGTATTTAAAACCACCTCTGTTCTTTTACATATAGGATGATACAAAAATCCGATTGAAAACAGTCTTCTGCAGCCACTTTGTATTCCCTCAAATCGTAGGACGTGAAGTAGCCTAGAAAATGTGCTTGTAAATCAGAAGGACGTACATGGGATCCTCTTGCGATGATACTGTCCTCAGTAAACGGTTAGGCACGGAACATTGGCCACTATGTACGCCCTCAGAAAAATGCATGTAGTTCCACTGTATTACTTTCTTTTTCGCTTAAAAATATTTTTTGGGATAAGTGGTAAGCTTCAATCAATAAGCTTGGTTCCGTGAAAACTGGCTTTCTCTCCGAGTGGCCTCCCCTTCCTACGCGGTCCGAAGTGCCGCCCTGAAATGTCAATATTGGCTTTTAGGCAAAAAATTTTGGCGACCTCTGAGGGACGGATTAATGGGAGCAGGCACGTAATTGCAAGCTAAGCTTTGCAGTGTGAGCAGGGATGAACAGCACAGATTTTAAAGCAAAGTATAAGGGACATATAGAGATGAAAATAAAAGAAAGCATAGTCTGAATCCAACTGTACATCACAACAAGAAAATTATGCTGTTAAGAAAAGAAGTTTTCCGGTACAAAAACAATATACAGTTTCTGTCAGATCATTCGCACTTGAGTACAAATATAATTTCCGAATTGGTGTACTGACCATAGTTTCCGTGCAGTATGGGTTTCTATAAATCTTTCAGGTAGTGTCATGTAATGTGTATCTGGGAAAATGATACACACTCGTGACAAACTTCCGAATGCAGGCACTAAAAAAGGTGGGTTAGATCAGAGGCAAAACTACAGGACAGGCAAAACTACCTGACAACAAATTAAGAATTAAAAAAGAGAATTAAATTAGAAAAAACAAGACGTGTGAACAGAAATGTATTGAAATTGGGAGTCTAATAGGTGGACCAGAAACAACAGAAGAGTGGAGGACAATTACCAGTATGAAGAAAACATAAGTGAACAAAGCAGTAGGCAACCTAATTCCCTTAAAGGAATGGGGAAAGCATTATGCAGACATTTTAACTGAAGATATGCCATATATTCCACGCAAGGGAATGAAGACAAGATGGAAGTAACGAGTAGAAATATAAACATTACAATAGAGGAGGTGAGTTGTGCAGTAATTATAATGAAGAATGGCCAGTCACCTGGTCCGAGAAACATTCCTGTTGAATTATTGAACGCTGGAGGAAGACATCTGAAGGAACGAATAACCTGCCTGATGAGCCACTGTTGCAAAAGGACTGCAATTCCCTCAGAAAGGAAAAATTCGTACCTGGTTTCTATTTACAAGAAAGGGAACAGAAAAGACACAAACTGCTATAGAGGCATTGGTGTCAACTGTACAATGACCCGTTTATTTGGCAAGATAATGATAGAAAAAATTAGTCAAAATGTTGGCCATCATGTTGGGGAAGAGCAGAGAGGTTCAAAATGGTTCAAATGGCTCTGAGCACTATGGGACTCAACTGCTGTGGTCATAAGTCCCCTAGAACTTAGAACTACTTAAACCTAACTAACCTAAGGACATCACACACATCCATGCCCGAGGCAGGATTCGAACCTGCGACCGTAGCGGTCGTGCGGTTCCAGACTGAAGCGCCTTTAACCGCGCGGCCACTCCGGCCGGCCAAGAGCAGAGAGGGTTTAGGCAGAACAGATCATGTATAGATAACCTATTTATTTTAGAACAACTAATGGAGAAATTTATAGCAGTAGGGAAGGTGCTACACATTGTCCTTGTAGATTTAGCAAAAGCTTACGATACGGTCCTTAGATTTAAGCTGTGAGAAGCTATGAAAGATATAGGTATGGATGATCACCCTTTACAAATTATTATTAGAATGTACAGATATAGTGTTGGACGGATTAAACGGGGTTAAAAGTTATCAGAACGTATTAATGTCACTAAAGGTTCGCGACAACGTTGCGGTATGTCACCCATCTTGTTCAATTTGTGTGTAGAAGTGGCTCGCCGAAATTGGAAGAACTGCTGTAGAGGAAAGGGAATCACTGTCGACGATGTACAGATAGTTTGATTAAGTTTTGCTGACGATCAAGCTATTATAGCATAAGATGATTATGACCTTGAGTTCATGATATGACGATTATATCAGGAATAGAACAGATGGGGACTGCAAATTAGTCTAACAAAGACAGAGCATCTTGTGGTGAATAGTGATGCTAGATTTCAAGTACACATCCATGACAATGAATATTTACAACAGCAAGAAGGAAAGAGTAGGTAAGGTAATGGTTGAATCAGTGCTGTGCTACGGATCAGAACAACGGATATTAAATGCAGACCTCAAAAAAAAAAAAAAAAAAAAAAAAAAAAAAAAAAAAAAAAAAAAAAAGACTAATAGCTGTGGAAATGGATTAGTTGCGTAGGAGTGCCAGAGTGCCAGAATATCAAGAATCGAAAGGAAAACGATGAAATAAGAGCTAGAATGAAGGCAAATGATACAGTGATAGAATTGAAAGAAAATCATTGGAATGGTACGGTCATATGACGAGAATGAGAGATCATTGGTGGCCAGACAAGGCTTATGATTGGAAACCACCCGGCAGACGTAAGCACGGAAGACCACGACGTTCTAGGACAGACCACATAAATGGAATAATGGAACATCACAGCATCGACAAGGAAGATGCGCTGGATAAAGAGGCTTGGCGGAGGATAAAAGGAATTCAAGAAGATGTTGTAATGAATTAATCTTTGTATTGATTAATCCTGTGATACTAATAATAAATCACAAAGAAATCCGAGAAATGAGCAACACGAGAGTAAGTAAAAGTAAAGAATCGTACCTAAAGATACCTCCTTTCCTACCTGCTGCGGTTCTTTGTGTCAACAACGTCATTTCGTAAGGATCAGCGGTAGTCGTACAAGAACGTGAAATTCTGTTTGTGTTCATAACGGTTTTACGTTTGAGCTATGTCCTGATCGAGCGATTTTCAATGTAACTGACGGTTGCAAGGTGATATGGGTAGAAATCCAAATGATCGTTTAAAAAATGTTGTAGAATCAGATGTTAGGATCTGAGTAGTCCTTGATACATTATCGCGATTATTCTCTGCCCTATGATAACCTGAAAAACAGACACTTGTGCGAGATAGCAATACCAGTTTTTCAACATCACCAATCTAGATAATTGTCATTACATATTAATTTTCGAAACTTCTCCACAACGTACATGAATCAACACGAGGATTTATCCATGGCTTTGACAAAGCTTCTTACGAGACCCAGATTAATGTCTAGTGGAGATAGGTACACATATTTGGCCTCAACAACAAGAATGTTCACAACATTCTTCTGTCCAGTCACTAGCTATTTCCGAGCAAGTCATTCGTTTCCCTTAACAGTGGCTTTTTCTGTCTCTGCTGCCCATTTGCTTATGAAGCAGCAGTGCTTTGTGTACCCTAGCGGCACGCCGTGCTGTTACTTACAGATCTCCAAACATTTGCGATTAGTATTTCTCATAGTGGATAAGTGTGTGTTGCAGTTAATAAAGTTCTCATATGTCTCCATTGCAATAACTGCATGAGCAGTCGGAACTCAAGGAAATTTGTTTTCACTGTGTAAGTAATGCACTCAGACCTACTTTACTTGAATCTGTGAACAACGCCATTCATTTACACTGGAACCATGGCGAAGAGTTCCATAACGTGTTCCGTATCAGTACATAAGAACCATGTCATTCACTCGGAGAAATAGAAGAAAACAGCATGGCGGGCAAAATAACCACTCAGTTTTGTATCCCGAAGAAGAAGATTTAACATTTTAAATTGCGAGCCTGAAAGCTCACTCTGTCGCTTGGGCACGGTTAAATCACCAGCTAGATCGTTGAAAAGTAAGGCTCATTTAATTCGCAGTGGCCATGATATTTTGGATCGACATACATATCTAGTTCACTGTCTTCTGTGTGTTCGTCCCCGTATTCGTCTTCACTCATTGTCACATTCTTAGGTAGCATTGGTATTGGCAGTTATGCAAGGCTTATAGTAGATTATAAATTATGATATTGTCTAATTAACCTTTTTTTCGAGGTAACTCATCTATTTTTGTGACTTAGAAATAACTGTGCTTCGTCTGGTCCTTTGGGTCCCTCCAGATCAGTGGAATAGCAAAGGACACGTGACGAGCTCCTTTTAAACAGCATATAATGTTTGTAGCACTTGACGATAAGCGTATGTAGGGGACAAAATTTCTGTCCTGGTCCCAAACCTACACCCAATTCAAATTCGTAGCATCTCTTCACAAGATGATTGTCATTGTTACGATTTCAGAGTTAAACACTCACATATATTTGAGATATTTAGAGAGGTGCGAGACATTTCTTCTGGTGAATTAAAACAAAACAGAAACCACAAAGCCCGCATCACGTGGTCGTGCGGTAGCGTTCTCGCTTCCCACGCCCGGGTTCCTGGGTTCGATTCCCGGCGGGGTCAGGGATTTTCTCTGCCTCGTGATGGCTGGGTGTTGTGTGATGTCCTTAGGTTAGTTAGGTTTAAGTAGTTCTAAGTTCTAGGGGACTGATGACCATAGATGTTAAGTCCCATAGTGCTCCGAGCCATTTGAACCATTTTTGAACCAAACCACAAACATTGACGAACTTAGAACAATAATTATCAGAACTCTCAGTACTGAGATGCAGGTCGCAACAAAGCCAAAGGTACATCAGCACTGCTGCCAAACTACCGTCATTTCTCAGAGTTAAAATTCTGTGGTGAGAGTGTTCACGTATAGTAATGCCTTGCCGTATTTACATTATGTTTTAACAGTTAAATCTGCAGAATATTTAAGTTAAACCAGAGAAGAATAATCAATATGCAGCGTTTTCACTGTTTTCGATTTGTACAGGACAGTGTGTCACAAGAAAACAAATCCTACTCCGAAAAATTGATTTCATTTTCGAATGCAGCACCCACGAAATAGCAAAGGATATCATTCACATTGTCCATATCAAAAATGTTAGCAGAAGGTCCTGTACTGCAATAGCGTCTTAGTTTAGTGCAAGGGCCATTTTCTAAGAAAGTCAGCTTTTTGCAATTACTGATAACTGTACCATCCGGCAAAATCTGGGTTTACTCTAAGTTTCGTCTGTCAGTTCATTAACGCACAACATGAAAAGCTAGTGTCTATGGCGCATGCCAAAAGCTTCTTTAAATGGCGTGATGGTTACCAAGGAATCCTCTATCCAGTCACAAATTTCATTTCATGCACTATTCGTCACCTGTTAATAAGCGCTGGCGTGGCACTGAGTGAGCTTTGCTTCCACCAGTACCTGATCTCCCACCTTCCAGCCTCCACAGAAAATTCTGCTACATTTCTTGCCGGACTAGCAGTCCAGGCAAAAAGGCTGTTGTGGAGACACGGCATACTAACAGCCTTGGAGATGTTTCCAGAATAAAGCTTTCACTTTGCAGGGGAGGGACGAGTTCATTTCAGTCAAGAGTTTGGACATGTTGAAGAAGTTCAGCAAAGATTTAGATTTTTTAAATAACGTTCCTTTATTGGGATTCAAACACTTTCTACCTTGGCACCAAAGAGATTACGAAACGGCTTAGGGCGACATTATGTCATACTTACTGCAGGAGTGTTTGTCCCGCATGGTTCGTAGGAGAACTTCTGTGAAGTTTGTAAGGTAAGAGAGGGGTACTGGCGGAAGTAAAGCTGTGACGACGGTTCGTGAGTCGTCCTGGAGTAGCTTAGTGGATAAAGCACTTGCCCGCGAACGGCAAAATTCGTGAGTTCAGGTCTCGGTCAAACACACAGTTTTAATCCGCCAGGAAGTTTCATATTAGCGCACAGTCCGCTGCCGAGTGAAAATCTCGTGCCGGGGTATAATAACGGTCAAGCACACGCATAAACAGTATTAAGCAACACCTAGTGACATGACGAAGTTCTCGGGCACTCCTGCATGGTTTCGTCGACTTAGATTTCAGTAAAACAGGCCTCAAAATTCGTCTTAAAGAAAAGCAAAAAAGACTTGGGGGTGTGCGTGAAGGAACACGAAATTCCAGAAAATAAGGATCTAAGGATCACGTTAATAATGCGTCAGAAATGTGAGTGGTTCGAAAATTTGTTAAGAAGTAGCACCCGGTACGATGTCCAGAACGGCGAGTTTTCATCAGAGATAAAAGACTGGTCAGCAGTGTGCTAGGACGTCTCTTGTTCTGTATATACATCAACAACAATCTGACGGACCGGGTGAACAGCAGTCTGCGTCTGTTTTCCGGTGACGCTGCAATGTGCCATAAAGTATAGACGTTAAGTTAGATACATGATGATTGTGACGGAATTGCTATACTTTGAAGTTTCAAGGTATCGACGAAAAGTTTGGCCGCCGATGCAAGAATGTGCGACACTGCAGCGCAATTACACAACGCAGCTGGATCGTAAGCAGGGGACATGTCTATACCTGTGCATACAGCCTTTGTGAATCATTCCTTCTATTCAGCTGGATAACATCCTTGTCTCGCAGAGAGGCGAGTGAACAATGTACGCAGAAGTCAGCATTAGAGAGAAACCGGTTGAAGTAATCGGCACATCGTTCAACATTTGGGCTGCTGCGATGCGATTATTCGACGACGGTGGCAGGAATGGGTGAACCGTGGTTGAAGACAGCGTCAAGAAGGAAGCGGTCGACCTAGAGAGACGACTGACCTGAAGACCGAGCAATCGTCAAGAGGCACTGAGAGCCCCGAATTCATAATCATCATCATCGATATGACGTACAACAGATATTTCAGTTACTTACCCCGGATTCATCATCATCTTCGATATGACGTGCAACTGATATTTTAGTGGCTTGAAGTGCCATTCTCAAGCGGCTCACAGAAAGGGGGCTGCGACCACGGCGGCCCGTTACCGTTGACCTCTGTACACCAACAAGCCCGCTCTAAGTGGCGGTGGGCACATTTGAAATGGCTCAAATGGCTCTGAGCACTATGGGACTTAACTACTGTGGTCATCAGTCCCCTAGAACTTAGAACTACTTAAACCTAACTAACCTAAGGACATCACACACATCCATGCCCGAGGCAGGATTCGAACCTGCGACCGTAGCAGCCGCGCGGTTCCGGACTGCGCGCCTAGAACCGCTAGAGGCACATTTGAAATGGAATCTCATTAACTGGAGTAGAATCGTCTTCAGTGATTTGTCCCGCTTGAAACTGAAACGTCCCCTTAGAAAAATTTATGAATGATTGTGCTGGTAAACCCCTTACGTTATTTGATTTTCAAACAGCTGAGCACAACTGAACGTACTCAGACATTTCTCTCTTTACTTATTCTGATCATCACTAAACTGACACACAATATTTTTAGCGCAACGCAATCTGACTTTTAATAATCCCTACAAAAGAATGGCCCTCACGGACAATAACCTATATCAATCACTTACCTCACAAAAATCTTCATTACTCGAACTACTGCAATACAGCGAAGTCCAATACTGCCAGCTAAATACAAGATTCTAACCATTGAAGTCACTAACTACTGATAGGTACAGTTAGCAAATGAAAGATTTTGATAGAGAACAAACAATGTATTTAGCTTAATGGTGTTCAAAAGTCATTATATATATATATATATATATATATATATATATATATATATATATATATATATATATATATATATATATATATATATGACATCCAGTCTTACAAATTTACTCTCTCTGATGGACACACGTCCAGATCATCCGCTCTCAAGACTCCGCCATCTCACTCCCCACATCCACCACTGCTAGCGGCTCACCTCCAACTGCGCAACGCTACACACTGTTCATATCCAACCGCTCAACACTACAATAGCAAATACTCCAACAATGCAAACCAGCCAGAGACTGCACACAGCACAGCCAGTGATTTTCATACAGAGCGCTACGTGGCGTTACCAACATAAAAACCTAAACAGCCTACTTACAAAACTGAATCCCGATGTCCAATGAAGATGTGTCTGGAAACGCCCCAGACAGAGGTGGGATAGTAAACTGTCACCCACCAGATGGCCCGACACTAGGAATGACGGTCTGGGTTGCCATTACATTTCGTAGCAGGAGCCCTTTGGTTGTTATCAGCGGCACATGTGAAGCCCAGAGGTACATTAATGATAGTATACTCCGCATTTTGTTGCCTTTCATGACAAGGCACCTTGGATTGACATTTCAGCAAGATTATGGTCACCCACACATGGTGAGAGTAACTGCTGCTTGTCTTCTGCTTGCAAAACCGTACTTTGGCAAGCAAGATCCCCTAAACTGAGAACGTATGGAACATTGCGGGTAGGGCCCTCCAACCAGCTCGGTATTTTGACGATCTAAGATGCAAGTTGGACATAATTTGTCACGATATGCCTCAGGAGTACATTCAGCATTTCTATCAATCAATGACAAGCCGAATAGTTGCTTGAATTATGGCGAAACGTGGACCAACGCGTTATTGACTTGCTCAATTTCTGAAGCTCTTTATTTTGTATAAATCACCGAATTTTTCTGAAATTGATTTGAATGATTTTATTTGTCTGTACTTGTGCATGACATGTATCGATTTCTTTGCATTTGGATAATTCATTCGTGCAACAGGAAAGTGAATTACCAGCAGTGGTGTGAGATACCCTTCGCCACGCATATAGATAGCAAGCTGAGGATGTGTTTCAATATACAAGTATATTTTTTTAAAAAAGTAAATCTTTATAGCTGATGTATTTGATTTCATTTTAGCTCCAAGAAATTTTTGTAATTGCTTGTATTCCATCCCATTTCCTTACGTTGCAGGAGCCTTCGAAACAACCGGACGCGCATCCACCGGAACCTGTTTGTGGCGATGGTGGTGCAGGTGGTGATCCGGCTGACGCTGTACGCCGACCAGGCAGTGGTGCGCGGCGGCGGAGGAGGCGGCGTCCAGGAGCAGGCGGCGGTGGGGGCGGCGCCCCCTGGGGGTGGCGGCGGCACCGGGGGCGGCGTCGCGACGCTGCCCGCCGCCGCGGCACTCACGGCCGAGCACCGCCAGGGCATCGACAACACGGTGCGTACGTCACGCTTTCACTCCCGTTGGGCATCGCAAACCGCTGCATTATGCACAGGGAAACATGCATATTCAGCATATGGACAAAGGCTGCGGAGTAGCCACTGCATGCATACGAAATCAGAAATTAGGGGGAGAGCGTTTAATATTTTACAGTGGACAGCACAAGCAAAACGGTTATAAAATATGTGTGCGCTTGATACGGTATCTTTATGATGTACCATCTAGCAGTGATATTGAAATACTCTGCTGGTTTTTGATACTTCATGAGCATAAATTAATAATTGCTGTTTTATTTTTGCAAAATTTACGTGGTTAAAATTTGTGGTGAAGTAGAGCCATCATAGCAGATGTAACGTCTTATTTTATGAAGCATATGTGTGCTGAACGCCGGTTAGTCGCAGTGGTCTCTACAAATGAGAAATATTACTGAGCTCGTAGTGGGTTGTAAAATACCTGTTCCACATCAAAATTGGAATCTCGAGCTTCTTTTACCTTCTCTACGCTACAGGCTACTCGTATTAGCTCGTACGTTTCATTCTGTGCTTGCACAAATCGGTTTGCTGTGCCAGCGTTTATTTGGTAAAGGCTATATAGTATCTGGTCAGAAGTATCTCGACACCTTTACGTAAAATGGAATTGACCATTAGAAGTCATACGCCAGAGTAAGAGGAGGTGGCAAGTTTGATGTTGCCAGCAGAGAAGCAGAAAGAGTCAGGATGGCTGACTGACTTCGAACGTGGACTAATCAATGGACGTCGCGTGAGTAACGAAACCATCACGGACATTTCAACCCTTCCGAAGCTGCCAAAGTCTGCTGTGGTAATGTCACTGTGCTGTGGAAACGCTAAGGAATAACCACACCTCAACGAAAATCAGAATCAGGTATTAGAATTTGTGCACGACAAAAATAGCGTGCACTAAGAGTATCTGGTAGCACCCATGCAATGCATAATAGACCGCTAGATGTCACGGGAGGCGAAGCCGTCATTGTAAACCGAGGCGGGAAGTACTGTGTTCTCAGTACAGGGGTAGAAACAACAGAGTGTGTAGGTCAGGGATTATCACTAACGTCGAACGTGGACCAGTCAATGGATGCCACCTGAATAACAAACCCATCAGAGACATTTCAGTCCTCCTTAATCTACACAGGTTGACTGCTGGCGGCGTCACTGTGATGTGGAAACGCGAAGGAAGGACCGCAGCAGGCAGACATCAAGTACTGACGGGACAGGGAGCATGAAGCACTGCAGAGTGGTTCCAAAAAATGGCATGAACTAAGCAGACGGAATTTCTCATGAGTAGGCCAGCTAGCGCAGGAACTTTGCGTATGGAGTTAAGAAGAATGGTGTGCAGTGGTTGATCAGCTCCTCACAGACCACACACTCTTGTGCTCAGTGCTGAGCGACGCTCGAGGTGGTGTAAAGAGTGACGCCCCGGGGCATTGGATAACTGGAAATGAGTGATTTGGAGTGGTTAGCAATGCTAAACCCTCTCGAACTATGAAATGGTTTGGAGTTTGCTAATGCCTGGCATACGGTACCTGCTTTCATGTACGATGCAAAGAGTCAAACACGAATTAGATAATCTTGCGGTGTGGGAACTTTCTTTGCGGATCCGGTGTTGTCCCCTGCTTGCGGCTAAGATGACCCTAAACGCGGTGTGGTTTGAACACAGTTTACGGCATTGTGTACTGTGTACAGTACAGGGAGGGTTCGAAGACGGTTATTGTTTGTGTCAGTGTGACAATGCATGCTTTCAAAAAACAGGAATTGTGAGGCAGAGATTTTTGGACAATAATATACTTATCATTTTCTAGTCTCGCTTCTCGAGGACGAATGGGGTGTGTTTCCTTCACAGGCGTTCAAACACCTCACTAAAAGTCTGTAGAGCAGAAACTTCTCTCTAGCCTATTACAAGGCGCCCAGCTGAAGCAACTGCAGCCCTCTCTAGCCTTCCTGACGCAGGTAGAGAGTGTGTCCCCATAAAATATAATCTTAATTTTCGGTGGTGGATTCAAACTGCGTGCAAATTTACGAATCGTCTGATATATGTCTTGGGTCGAATAACGTTCCGAAAGCCGATGAACTTAATCATTAATTACATGATATCAAACTAATTTCATCTGGCACTTAGAGGACATCGTAGGCTTTCCCAGTTACGTGACTGTTGCCTCTTAGGCACAGGAATTTCCGAGTCTTCGTTTAATTGTTCAAAATAATTCGCAACATTGCGTATAAAAACAGTCTGATCGAGCCGTTACATTGAATTTCTCGCCACGGCTTCCTTGTGGCGCAGGGACACTAATCCGTTCCGTCTGTTCGCTGTGCTGCTACCACTCCAGGGATCCCAACCTCCGAACCGTTGCACGAGTTCTTACTGGCCGGAATAAATGCTAACTTTCGCCGTGTTTTGGTAGGCAACTGGAGTCTCTGTATCGCGGCTGGCGCATAGGTGCAGTGCCCTCGCTAACAAAAGTGACGAAAGGAGATTTCTCGTCTAGTCATTTGCAGTTTTTGGTTGGAGTCGGTACGTGATCTTCAGTAGCGCAGGTGCTGCCGCCATTTGCATGTCCTTGTCCATGCTTACTGTTGTCAGTAGCAGGTACATACTTCACAACTCGGATCAGTACTGTTTCGCAATGACTGTACTGTAACCGCGATTAATTTGGTCGTGAATTCGTTGAAATGCAACGCTTTGCATCTCAGTTGGCGGACACAATAAGCTAGTCATGCTATCGTGATAGTACTTCGTCCTTCCCCTGCCTAGGCTTCAGTATTTTCAATTCGTGTCGCTTGTCCTGAAGCGAGATCGTTCAAGCGACGTTGGGTGTGGATCAATCTTAATTAACTTGTGATATGCTGCCTCGTATATTCATGTATTTTCTTTGCTACAATATATGCAAAATTTGTCAGACCTGTCGGACTTCTGATCTGTTAAATCCCCCTGCTTCCTCCCAGAATTACTCATGTTGCTATTAGTAATCCCTGCTAGATGGATGGTCGAGACAGCAGCAAATTAGCACGAAGGCCAGATGTACCCGTCAATTAGGAATCAGAGATCAGGCAGTTTATCATCAAATTTACTACCAATATCTTTTAACCGAACACCAGCTGTTTTTCTACTCTGTTTTAGCTGTTCTTGCTTGCTTTCCTTCACAATTCAAAGACACCATTACAGTCAGTACGCATTGTTCCTTTATTATTTTTATGCATTCACTGTTTTGTTTTCTTGTTATTAACATTTACTCTACGGTGGCAGTAGTCATGGGATAGCGAAATGCACATGTACAAATTGCGGTAGAGTAGCGTAAACAAGGTATAAATGGGGCAAGGCATTGGCGGTGCTCTCATTTGAACGCAGGTGATTCATGCGGGGGGGGGGGGGGGGGGAGGGGTTTCCGACGTGATATTTGCCGCACTATGGGAATTAACAGAGTTTTGGACGCGAATGTATTTGGAGCTGGGCGTATGGGACATTCCGTTTCAAAAATCGTTACGGAATTCAATATTCTGAAATCCACAGTGTCAAAAGGATGTCGAGAATTCAAAATTTCAGACGTTCCTCTTACCACGGAAAACACAGTGTGCGACACTCTTCACTTACTGACCGAGAGAAGCAGCGTTTGCATAGAGTCGTTAGTGCTAACAGACAAGCAGCACTGCTTCAAATAACCGCTGAAATCATTGTGGGATATACGACGAACGTATCCTTTAGAATAGTGCGGCAAACTTTGGCGTTAATTGGCTATTGCAGTAGACAACAATGCGACTGCCATTGCTAACTCCACGACATCGCCTGAGTTCGTGACCATGTCAATCGGACCCTAGACGACTAGAAAACCATGGTCTGGTCAGCTGAGTTACGATTTCAGTTGCTAAGGGGTGAT
The DNA here is from genome assembly GCF_021461385.2 of Schistocerca piceifrons. NCBI lineage: Eukaryota > Metazoa > Arthropoda > Insecta > Orthoptera > Acrididae > Schistocerca > Schistocerca piceifrons. The sequence goes on along the minus strand of NC_060139.1, from coordinate 1,089,399,962 downwards.
GGTAGGGCTCGTGTGTGTTGCAGGCCCCACCAAACCATGGGACCAAGTTGTCAAAAAGGCACTGTGCAAGCTGGTTGTGGCTCTACAATTGTGCGGGCCTTGGTAACGTGAAATAGGCAGGGTTCTCTGACCTAACTGATCCAACGTTGACTTTGACGATTTTCAGCCATTCATGGGATTCATGTTCCCAAACAACTATGTGATGCCACCGTCTGCTTTGAAGAATATTCTGAACAGTCGGAGCAAATGCTTTGACTACCCAGATCTCCCGAAATGAATCCCACCGAGAAGTCAGTTCGTGCACAAATCCTGCACCGGCAAAAGATTATCAATTACGGACGGCTATAGAGACAGTTTGGGTCAGTATTTCTACAGGGGACGTCCAACGACCTTTTCAGTCCATGCAACGTCGTGTTGCTGCACTACCCCACTCGAAAGAGGTCCGACATGATGTTAGAAGGCATCCCGTGACCTATCACTTCAGTGTATATTTTGAGACAGATTCTCTGCCTTTCTGACGTTTGCTTACAGAATGACTAGTGTATGTGATACCATAGTTTTTACGACACGACTCAGCGTTATTTTCAATGAAGGCTCTTCCAATTACAACAGTGTAGTAACTTTCGCTCTATTTCGTAATAGTACCGTATTTTGTTTAAGCGGTTTTATTAATACAGTTAGTGGGTATACGACAATCCAGTGACCGATGTTTCTATGTCATGCATTTTACCGTCTTTATGTATTATATTTTTTGTACTTTTTACAAAGCATTTATATGGTAAATGTATTTTAAATAATGACAACTGATGATGCATAACAGAAACGTTGTCTATTGTAAGGTTGATAATTTTGTCTATTTATATAGGAGTCTTATAATGGTGCCAATGAGGTACCGAAATTAGTAGCTAAATAAAATTCTTTAAGTGTTCAACTCGTCAGGCGATGTCGGTACTATGCTCCTATAATAATTTGCTCATTATGAGCATAATAATTTTGGAACACACCATCAAAGTTTCAAAAGACGCTGACCACCGCCTTGTCTGATGATGGATGGTTCTTTACTTTTTTCGGCGTCGTGAATCCACAGATTTCCACTGCTTCCTCTGCTGTTTTCCGGCGTCAGAGTGATACGCTCAGTACTCGTACACAGCGATTAAGCGGCCCAAGAAATCATCTGAACTAGTATGGCTTCAAGGACGTAGCAAGGATTTTGTAAAAGAGGGGGGACCGATTTGTTAAAGAGGGCCTTAAAAAACTCATATTTTTCATTTATTCTCAAAATCTCCACAAAGAACGATAAACCATTTCATTCGAAAATGATTTCGGAGTTTTGGCCAAGTGGCGATATAATCTCGCTACAGTCTCGCTACTTGTGAGTGCTGTATTTTGGCAAACCGCTAAGAAGTAGTCACGTCCCAGTCTCCCTTCATCCTCTAAGGCCATTTTACACTCTCCTTCTTTCAGTCTGGAAGTGATAAGCAATGCACGTGCTCTAATTTCTTGGGGCACCGTGATTATGAGCAGCAAGGCTTCTGGAATAAAGAGATCTCTCTTCGACATAGAAACTAGAATAATTCTTGGAGGCGAAAATGTAAGGTGTCTGATATTATTCAACCTCATATTTCCCAAATTTCCTCATTTAAGTATGTATCTGTCACTTGTTCCAACGCAGGTAAGATCATTTTCTACATTAAAGAATGTGCCGGCAGCCAAATCCATGACCGTAAATGAGGAGGATTTAGATTACTATTTATTTATCACGCGCCACGGTGGTCGGATGGTCCCCCCGTGGCCTGAAGACGAAGTGCTTATAGTGCCGGAATCTCCGAAAAGAATAGGAATCTGACTGTAAAGGACGATATTTGGAAGGAGTTGGCTGCGGCCCGTACTAAGGGGTCAGGCATGGCATTTGCCTAAACTGAAAATAGGAAACCACAGGAAATCATTTTCAAGGTTGCTGTCAGATGGATTCAAACCACTTAGCGCTCCGAATCCAGAGATTAATACCTCAGCGGTTCAACTAGAAGAGCTACCTCAAGTCGGTGCAGAATTTGGAAAAAACGATTTTGCAAATTATTTTAAAATAAAATAAAAGGCATTAGGACAAGAGACTGAATTGTGAAACTAGATGTTTTTCCTTTAATTTTGCATTTTCAGTCATTTGATAGTGCATGAATTCATGCATATTTTAAGATTTAATTGTGTTTCAGTTATTTTAAGATTTAATTTTGCTTCAGTCATTGTGGTACTGCAAGAGCGTAAATACATTTTGGACGAAAAGTTGAGGGAGGGATGCGAGGCGCAGCCGGCTCGAACGAATTCAAGCAGCCCGCTGAAAATGGTTCAAATGGCTCTGAGCACTATGGGACTTAACATCTGTGGTCATCAGTCCCCTAGAACTTAGAACTACTTAAACCTAACTAACCTAAGGACATCACACACATCCATGCCCGAGGCAGGAATCGAACCTGCGACCGTAGCGGTCACGCGGTTCCAGACTGAAGCGCCTAGAACCGCACGGCCACGCCGGCCGGCCAGGCCGCTGAAAAAAAATCTTTTAGAAACGGAACGAACAATGTGTGCTGTCATCACATGTCCCTTACGCTTGGAGATGGCGGTTATCGCTGAAACAATTGGTTTTCAGTTATATCGAGTTATTCAACCCCAGTTTAATCGGATTGTTGAAACCGCTAAAAATAACCGGTTTCTGAAATAACCGACTTTCGGTTATTTAGGCCTATTATTTCCTGTAGTAAAATAGAAATGAACAGACATTGAAATATTCTGACTCCATCAATTTCAAAGTACCGGGTGATCAAAAAGTCAGTATAAATTTGAAAACTGAATAAATCACGGAATAATGTAGATAGAGAGGTACAAATTGACACACATGCTTGGAATCACATGGGATTTTATTAGAACAAAAAAAAATACAAAAATTCAAAAATGTCCGACAGGTGGCGCATCATCTAATCAGAATAGAAATAATTTGCGTAACAAAGTAAGACAAAGCAAAGATGATGTTCTTTACAGGAAATGTTCAATATGTCCACCATCATTCCTCAGCAATAGCTGTAGCCGAGGAATAATGTTGTGAACAGCACTGTAAAGCATGTCCGGATTTATGGTGAGGCATTGTTGTCGCATGTTGTCTTTTAGCATCCTTAGAGATGTCGGTCGATTACGATACACTTGCGACTTCATGTAACCTCAAAGCCAATAATCGCACGGACTGAGGTCTGGGGACCTGTGAGGCCAGGCATGACGAAAGTGGCGGCTGAGCACACGATCATCACCAAATGACGAGCGAAAGAGATCTTTCACACGTCTAACAAAACTTTGTTTTTTTTTTAGGTCTAATAAAACCCCATCTCATTCCAAGCATGTGTGTCAATTTTTACCTCTCTATCTACGTTATTCCGTGGTTTATTAAGTTTTCAAATTTATACTGACTTTTTGATCACCCGGTACATTGAATCAAAATTATAAATTAACTAGGCAAATAAAAGAAAACTTAGCCAACCGACGATTCTCTGCTTTTCTCGAAAAGTGCAAAGTGGTTGACTACGACAAAAGACTTAGCAATATTCTTGTATTAATTGTAATCTTTCGAAAATTCTACCCAAGAAAAGTGTTGTAATGAGGCCTCATACCACAATTTGGACGACATTACCAGTAGCCACTGCTAAAGGGTGAAAACTGATATTGAATAACTCTATTTTTCATGTTAATTTGTCGCTTTTCAAGAGCTAAAAGCAGATGAAGGCATGTTGCGTAGACTCAAGCGGGATATCAGCTGCTATCAATTTTTATTGCAAACTACGAATGAACTGTTAAGTTTTAAGGTTTCTAAGTATATTATGTAGCAAGTTTGTTGTGGCTGCTCCCATTTCTAATATTTGAAAGCAAACGGAGCATTGTATTTCACTGACACCACATTTCGTAAAACACTAGGAGATTACGGACGGCACCATTCTGCAATTCAGATCATGTCCTACGACGTCTATGAGAAACAACCATACAGACCAGGTGAGGCAAGCCTCGCACACTGCTTGTACACATGTGGCGAGTAGTAAGCGACGCCAGGTGGTAAGAGGTTCGTCATTGTCTCAGTAATGCTGCACCAGTTGACATTCCACGCATTTTTTTCTCGTTTCTGTCCACATTGTTTTTAAGACAGACTGATGACTTTTCCCACTTCCTAGAATAAAGCAAGACTTCAAAGATATGCTAATGTAACGAGTAAAAATTCCTCTTTCTTTAAAAATATTTCCTTAAAACAGGAAATTTTTAGCACTGCTGCTATAGCTAACTCCCGCTTCGGCTGTTTACCTGGGTATTAGCAAAAAATAAAAACACTTCTGTTAACCGAGTCCAAACAAATAACGTACAATACCTGTTATTCAGAAATGAAACACCAATATCGGTTTTAACCGTCGGATTTTCCCATCCCTGCTTCTGTTCACCACAAACCGCTCCCTATCGTTCCACATCGGAACAGGCTTTCCTAACTGAGTACCGATCGAGATACCAGATTGGATGATATTTTGCCATTTGGGCTACTAATGATACAATATTCAGTATTTTTTTTTAAGAAATGCAACCATCGCCATTTGGGCGACATTTCTGTTGATCAGCGCGATTTTTGAGGGACATGGACAAATCCACGTCCATTATTACGGACTTATCTTAATTTCATGTTATTTGCAAAGATGTTTGGCGCTAAATTGCCTTGTCACATACTGAAATATTTAATCCCAAAGTGCTACCAGTCACCAAATAAAGGACTCCAGTACTAACATTAAACTGCTATACATAGGTAATTTGGCTGTTATAGTAGTACGTACATACACTCCTGGAAATTGAAATAAGAACACCGTGAATTCATTGTCCCAGGAAGGGGAAACTTTATTGACACATTCCTGGGGTCAGATACATCACATGATCACACTGACAGAACCACAGGCACATAGACACAGGCAACAGAGCATGCACAATGTCAGCACCAGTACAGTGTATATCCACCCTTCGCAGCAATGCAGGCTGCTATTCTCCCATGGAGACGATCGTAGAGATGCTGGATGTAGTCCTGTGGAACGGCTTGCCATGCCATTTCCACCTGGCGCCTCAGTTGGACCAGCGTTCGTGCCGGACGTGCAGACCGCGTGAGACGACGCTTCATCCAGTCCCAAACATGCTCAATGAGGGACAGATCCGGAGATCTTGCTGGCCAGGGTAGTTGACTTACACCTTCTAGAGCACGTTGGGTGGCACGGGATACATGCGGACGTGCATTGTCCTGTTGGAACAGCAAGTTCCCTTGCCGGTCTAGGAATGGTAGAACGATGGGTTCGATGACGGTTTGGATGTACCGTGCACTATTCAGTGTCCCCTCGACGATCACCAGTGGTGTACGGCCAGTGTAGGAGATCGCTCCCCACACCATGATGCAGGGTGTTGGCCCTGTGTGCCTCGGTCGTATGCAGTCCTGATTGTGGCGCTCACCTGCACGGTGCCAAACACGTATACGACCATCATTGGCACCAAGGCAGAAGCGACTCTCATCGCTGAAGACGACACGTCTCCATTCGTCCCTCCATTCACGCCTGTCGCGACACCACTGGAGGCGGGCTGCACGATGTTGGGGCGTGAGCGGAAGACGGCCTAACGGTGTGCGGGACCGTAGCCCAGCTTCATGGAGACGGTTGCGAATGGTCCTCGCCGATACCCCAGGAGCAACAGTGTTCCTAATTTGCTGGGAAGTGGCGGTGCGGTCCCCTACGGCACTGCGTAGGATCCTACGGTCTTGGCGTGCATCCGTGCGTCGCTGCGGTCCGGTCCCAGGTCGACTGGCACGTGCACTTTCCGCCGATCACTGGCGACAACATCGATGTACTGTGGAGAATGGTCCTCGCCGATACCCCAGGAGCAACAGTGTTCCTAATTTGCTGGGAAGTGGCGGTGCGGTCCCCTACGGCACTGCGTAGGATCCTACGGTCTTGGCGTGCATCCGTGCGTCGCTGCGGTCCGGTCCCAGGTCGACTGGCACGTGCACTTTCCGCCGATCACTGGCGACAACATCGATGTACTGTGGAGACCTCACGCCCCACGTGTTGAGCAATTCGACGGTACGTCCACCCGGCCTCCCGCATGCCCACTATACGCCCTCGCTCAAAGTCCGTCAACTGCACATACGGTTCACGTCCACGCTGTCGCGGCATGCTACCAGTGTTAAAGACTGCGATGGAGCTCCGTATGCCACGGCAAACTGGCTGACACTACTGACGGCGGCGGTGCACAAATGCTGCGCAGCTAGCGCCATTCGACGGCCAACACCGCGGTTGCTGGTGTGTCCGCTGTGCCGTGCGTGTGATCATTGCTTGTACAGCCCTCTCGCAGTGTCCGGAGCAAGTATGGTGGGTCTGACACACCGGTGTCAATGTGTTCTTTTTTCCATTTCCAGGAGTGTATTTTTAACTTATCGTAACACTAGCGGACGAACCAAAATCGATTTTTTCTTCATTCTTGTAACAAACGTATCCATAATTAGAAACTATCACAGAAACATACAGCACAAAAATAATAAACGACAGCATTTACTTTACATTCACTGCAAATAAGAGCTGAACTGATTAACAAAACAACAACTAAATTTAAGCAAAGTCAACAACTGATCTAGGCTAAAATGAGGATAGGCTATAGCCGACAGTGTTGTGGACTTATAGGTATAAATTTATAGTTGGCCTTGCTGACTTTGAGTAGTGCATATTCCTTTTTCGTCGTACGACTGAAAATCAAAATCTCTTTCTATTTCAGTACACGGCAACTAGAACGTGTGTAGTTTTAGTCGATGGGGGGAGGGGGGTCTGGACCTCCTGGATACAACCCATGCATAACCCCCCCCCCCCCCCCTCCCCCGCGTTGGGTCCGTAGCACGCGGTCGTGCGGTTGCGTTCTCGCTTCCCACGCCCGGGTTCCCGGGTTCGATTCCCGGCGGGGTCAGGGATTTTTTCTGCCTCGTGATGACTGGGTGTTGTGTGATGTCCTTAGGTTAGTTAGGTTTAAGTAGTTCTAAGTTCTAGGGGACTGATGACCATAGATGTTAAGTCCCATAGTGCTCACAGCCATTTGAACCATTTGAACCCCCGTTGGCTACTTTATGTCCTTGATGGCATGAGAAGATATCGGGGCTGCTATCTAAGCTGAATGTGTGTGACCAGTCAGGAAATTCAGCGGGCGGCGACATTGGTCTTGGTCAAAATGTCGTGCTGAATGTTGACAGCTGAACCATGTCAAATTTTCATTTTTACACTATCGCCTCGATTATGATGCGTTGGTCTACGAACACGGTGGTCCCAGTAATTTCCCTTGCGTTGCCCTGTTCTTCAGACAGACACCGTCCGTCGTTTTATTGGGTGGTTGGTGGGTTTTTGGGGGAGGAGACCAGACAGCGAGGTCATCGGTCTCATCGGATTAGGGGCGGATGGGGAAGGAAGTCGGCCGTGCCCTTTGAAAGGAACCATCCCGGCATTTGCCTGGAGCGATTTAGGGAAATCACGGAAAACCTAAATCAGGATGGCCGGACTCGGGATTGAACCGTCGTCCTCCCGAATGTGTCGTTTTATTCTTCGCCATTCAGGGACAGGGATGCCTTGTTCGAAAGTAACTTTGAGCAGATAATTTGAGAACGAGCTCGAGAAGCAAAAAGACCTGGAACTATTGAATCAGTTAACGCTGAGTAAGGTATCATTGATCATAAGGCTGTGATAGCAGCTGTGACTACGCGTATTACAAAAAAGAGTGAGAAAGGTAGGGCAATATTTTATCTTAGCAATGACACAAATTATAGAGTACCTAATTAATGAACATCCAGTGCTGCGATCGAAGTTGTGCAGCATAAATTTAAAAAATTCAAAATTATCGTTCACTACGTCTTAGACAATTATGTTCCGATCAAGGTCTTGCGGGATTCGAAAGAAAACCACGTTAGGAAACTGTTACTTAAACAAAGAGAGCGTCATCACAGATTCAAGAGAAGTGAATACCTAGCTGACAAACAAAAGCTGAACAAAGCGAAGATGAGTATAAGGAGAACGATGAGAAGAGCGTTCAATGACTAAAGTTTTCTCAACCGGTCATAGTAGAAGAGCAACTACAATCGCTTATTAAAGGAAAGACATCAGGACCATAAGAGATACCTCTAAGATTCTTCCTAGATTATGGGAAATAATGTGCTCCCCCTTAAAAACAGCTTATTGTAGATCGATGGAGTTACAAATGATACCTAGAGACTGTAAAAAGCGCAGGTCATTCGCTCTTTCCAGAAGGGCCGTAGGACTCATGTAGTAAGTTACAAGCCTGTGTCGTTGACGCCAATCAGTTTTAGTATTATGCATCATTTTTATGCTCAAGAATTATGACGCCTTCGGACAAGGAAAATCAACATGAATTTCGCAGACAGAGATCGCTCTGTTCCTCCATGAGATCCATAACGCTGAGGATAACGGCGCTCAGGCCGTGTTCCTTGATTTCAGAGAATGTGTTTGAATTCCTAAGGGACCAAACCGCTGTGGTCATCGGTCCCTAGACTTACACATTACGTAAGCTAGTTTATGCTAAGAACAAAACACACACCCATGCCCGAGGGGAACAAACCGCTGAGGTCATCGGTCCCTAGTCTCACACACTACTTAAAATAACTTATGGTAAGAACAACACACACACCAATGCTCGAGGGAGGACTCGAAACTCCGGTGGGAGGGACTGCGCAATCCGTGACATGACGCCTCTAACAGCGCGGCCACTCCGCGCGGCCTTTGATTTCAGGAAGGCATTTCATACCATCCCGCACTGCCGTTTAATAGAACAAATTACCGAGTATTGATACTTGAATCTAACTTCATTGTAGGTAATACTCATTCTTAACGGAACAAAATCGGCAGATGTAAAAGTAATTTCGGGGTACCCCTAGAAAATGTGATACGACCGTCACTGTTTAGAATGTATATAAATGATCAGAAACTCTTTGAGACTGTTCTCAGATGGTGCGGTTGCTTATTCGAAATTAGCAATGCCAGACGACACACCTACAGAGGATGGAGGAATAATACAGGCTTCAACAGTATCAGCCGAAAAATGTCCAGGAGTAACTATCCGAACCGACATTAAGTGGAATCACCGTGTAAAACAAATAGTACGAAAGCAGATGTCAGATTGAGATTAATAAGAAGAATATTACGGAAATGTTATTCATCTACGAAGGAAGTGGCTTATAAGGCACTTGTTGCAGACGCTGAAAGAGATTCGTTGTGTATCACGGAGAGGTTTACTATTGAAGTTCCGAGAGAACAGTTCCCAGGAAGAGTCGGACAACGTATCACGTCCTACAGCATACATCTGGTGAAATGAAAACGGCGAGGAAACTCGACAAATCAGAGTCTAAGCAGACACATACCGACAATCATTCTTCACGCATGCTATTTGCCAGTGGTAAGCAGAAAGGGGGGAGGCGGGAGATCTTTGGAACCAGGAGTACCTTCCGCCACACACTGTCAGCTGGACTGCGGAGTATTGATGTAGATCTGGGTACAACTTAACTGACCACAGTGAAAACGTTTACAAGACCTGCCAGCACGTCAAGATCACGTACTGTTGCTGTCACTTCAGTCAACTGAGCATGGCTTCTTAAAGCTTTATTGTCATTGGGATGCAGTAAACGAATTACTGCTAGATACCCCTGTTCATCAGTGATCTGCTGAATTTCATTTTGGCTGTTTCAACGACTTGCTATGGTACAACACCCATGGGATAGTACATTCAAGTTTAGAAAAAAAGAACACCTCTAACGACTGGAGATAGGACGTTCATACTGACAGGAGATGTATGTTAGTAATGTATATTCTGCGGAAATGATTAGCATTTCAACCACGTCGGGTTGCTGTTCAAGGTTAACATCAATATAGCTGTGCAACACCACCTACCGGTCAAATGTATATGCTGCTCTCGTTGACACTACAAACCGAAGGAAATGGATCGGTGTGACTTGAGTAGACATGGAGAATGCCTCGCAGACGTACCCGTGAACCGTACCGACGGATCAATGAGTTTGAAAGAGAGCGCATTATTGGCATAACAGAAAGTGATGCATTCAGCCGGGAAACTGATGCTCGTGTGAGACGAAACGTTTTGGCAGTGCGACAGGTGTGTGTAGAATGGTTCACGGAAGGCCGTAGAGCACGACGAGATGGGTCATGACCCACCATTCAGACCATCCCTCGAGAAAAATAATACCTTATCCGAATGGCATTGTGGGGCAGATCTGCGTCCTTCTAGTCTCTGGCGCAACACTGGAATAATGTAACACATCGTAAGCTATAAAGGTTGACAGTCCGTCAGCGTTTATTACGGATGGGTTACGCGCTCGTCGTCTCCACATCTGTGCCTACCTTTTACGATTGTGTAGAGATATGCTAGATTGCAATGTTGTACGGAACGACGTCACTGGGTACAGGAATGCATCACGTAGTGTTCTGTTTGTTTGAAAATGATGGCTGCATTTTGATTCGTCTCAGACAGGTCGAGCAACATCACAGTGACTGCAGTCACACTATATATGTAGCGCCAACTAAAGGTTTCATGGTGTGGGGTGCTACTGAGTACAATCATGAATTACAGCTGGGGCACTGTGACCAGACTGACGTACGTTAATGGCATTATGCCACCGGATGCCACAGCCTTTCTGCAGACGCCATTTTTCAGAGAGACAATGCACGACAACGTATTGCTGAACGAACAAGTGCCTTCTTGGTGTCACAGGATGGCAACCTTTTTCCCTGGCCCGCCAGATCGCCAGACTGGTCACCAATCTAAAATGTGTGGGCTGTAGTGAAACGACGGGTGCAGTGCTGTTACCCGGTGCCAACCACCACAGGTGGACTTAGGGACCAGGTAAATGCAGCGTGGATGCTGATATCACAGGACGCCATTCGTGCCTTACACACGTCGATGCCATCACCCATGGAACAAGTTATCACGTCCCCCCCTCCGCCTACTAGGCAACAGGACATATGCTGAACCGAGATGACTGAAATGGTAATCATTTCTGCTAAACATACTAACGTCTTGTGAATATGAACGACTTATCCCTAGTCGTTGAGGGTGTTCTGTGTTTTCTGAACGTGAGTGAATTAACAGGGCTAGTGCGAGACCATTATCCAAACAAGAAACCTATCATTTGGGACCCCATCCCCTTCTCCCACATACACTTTCACCTCCGTCACTCTTCGTTACTAAGTGTGATATACACTGAAGCGGCAAAGAAACTCTTATACAAATACAGAGATATGTAAGCTGGTAGAGTACGGCGCCACAGTCAGCAACGCTTATATAAGGCAATAAGTGGCTGGTGCAGTTAATTAGATCGGTTACTGCTGCTACAATGGCAGGTTATCAGGATTTAAGTGAGTTTGAACGTGGTATTATAGTCGGCCCACGAGCGATGGGACACAGCATCTCTGCGGTAGCGATGAAGTGAGGATTTTCCCGTACGACCATTTCACGAATGTACCGTGAATATCACGAGTCGGGTAAAACATCAAATCTCCGACGTCGCTGCGGTCGGTAAAAGATCCTGCAAGAACGAGACCAACGACGACTGAAGAGAATCATTCAATGTGAGAGAAGTGCAACCGTCCAGCAAATTGCTGCAGATTTCAATGCTGGGCCATCAACGTCGGCGTGCGAACCATTCAACGAAACATCATTGATATGGGCTTTCGCAGCCGATGGCCAACTCGTGCACCCCTGATGGCTGCACGGCACAATGCTTTACTCCTCGTCTGGGCCCGTCGACACCGACATTGGACTGTTGATGACTGGAAAGATGTTGCCCGATCAGAGGAGTCTCGTTTCATTTTGTATCCAGCGAATGGACGTGTACTGGTATGGAGACAACCTCACGAATCCATGGACCCTGCATTTCAGCAGGGGACTGTCCAAGCTGCTCGCGGCTCTGTAATGTGTGGGTCGTATGCAGTTTGAGTGATATGGGACCCCTGATATGTCTAGATACGATTCTGACAGGTGGCACGTACGTAAGCGTCCTGTCCGATCACCTGCATCTTTTCATGAACATTGCGCGTGCATTCCGACAGAGCAGGGCAATTACACCAGGGCAATGCAAGACCCCACACTTCCAGAATTGCGACATAGTGGCTCCAGGAACACTTTCCTCAGTTTTAACACTTCCGCTGACCATCATACTCGTCAGAAATGAACATTATTGAGCATATCTGGGATGCCTCGCAAAGTGCTGTTCAGAAATGATCTCCAGCCTCTCGTACTCTTATGGTTTTATGGACAGCCCTGCAGGATTCATGGTGTCATTTCCCTCCAGCACTACTTCAGACATTAGTCGAGTCCATGCTACGTGGCGCTGTGGCACTTCTGTGTGCTCGCTGGAAACCCACACTACGTTAGGCAGTTGTGCCAGTTTGTTTGGGTCCTCAGTGTATGAGTCTTTCAATTGGTGCCCTTCTCACCTTTGCGCCCCAAGCAGCGGCTTGTGACACCTGGTCTTTAAACCTGCCATTTGCACGAGGAAGGTGACTGTTTATGCGTATATGCTTTAACGTGTTTTATTTTATTGTTCCCAGTGCGCTTCTCATCGTAAACCTGCAGAACTGTGTCCTTTTCACATAATGCATTTTCCTGCGTTCGCTATACATTTAAAACTGGATATTACATAAGCGTGCCGTTTGCGTATATAAGCTGCTGTAATTATTTGACACATCGCTTATTTCCCCATTCGCTGTTGCAATTAGCGTTGCGTTCCGATTTCAATGTCACATCGACTCACATTTGATCTACTCTTAACATATAAATCGCATTCGCAAACTGATGGACCATAAATGCCAAATTCAAACTATATTTCTGTTACGTTACCACGCCGGATTACTTTCTGTGCTCACATTTAACGGCTAGGTCACGTTGAGCAGGCCAGTAGGCTGCTGCGATTGCTGATTTGAGAATCACCAGACGGGTAATTTCCACTTTTGCACCGTTTGCAGTGTCAGTCCTGGTAGACGTAATCTGAGAGGTAGAGTCATCCGTTTGCAAAAGACTATATCTTCTACATCAATGAAGACAGTAACCTGCGGTAAATTTTAAATGATGCGCCGGCCGGAGTGGCCGAGTGGTTCTAGGCACTACAGTCTGGAGCCGCGCGACCGTTACGGTCGCAGGTTCGAATCCTGCCTCGGGCATGGACGTGTGTGATGTCCTTAGGTTAGTTAAGTTTAAGTAGTTCTAAGTTCTAGGGGACTAATGACCTCAGAAGTTGAGTCCCATAGTGCTCAGAGTCATTTCAACCATTTTTTTAAATGACGTGGAGGATTATATACTTCTTATTTTCAAAAGAACCGTCCAACTTTGCAAAGGTCTATCTTTTATGTAAAGGCGCATACGATTACTTTCTGCAATTGTCCTTAGGATCAAAGTTTACCTTTGGAGAACGTTAAGTATTCCGTTCACTGGACGCACCATAAACTGTTCCGGCGTAAAGTCAAGCGCCGGCACGCCGCACGGGAACGTTAGAGCAGAGGGGGCTGGGAGACGACGTCAGCCGATTGTACGCTAACCGACCCCTCTCCGACAACGCGCACCAGCGCCCTCTATACGAAGATGACGTAAGCGCCACCTGGTCGCGGCCAGTTCCACCGAGTTCTACAGAAGCTTCAAGACCAGCGACCTGGATAGAGGTATCAAGTCTATTACTTCACTTGTATAGGAATTCTATGTATCGAAGAGATTTCTTATTTGCATGTCGCCCTTTGCTTGCAATACTCCTGCGTTAATGTCGAAGTCAAGTATTGCCATTGATTCATTTCGTGATGAAATGCTTTAATATGATTTAGTTGGGCTGTTGTCTAGCGATCCGAGAAGCAGGTTTCCTAGACACACCATATTCGACAACTAGGCAGGGTACAACATAAACAATCAAAAGACAGTATAAATCGCCCACACTTTTACGACCATGTCCGGAGCATCTATTACTATTGCTATTCGGACGATGCAGTTCACAAAGTTGTTGTAAAGAGAGGTAACTAGAGGGTAAAGTACCTTAACGTAAAAAATAAAAGCCAGCTGGGGACAGTGAAGGCAAATGGTGCGGTGCAATATTGCAATAAACGTCCTCCCCTTCATCGAGGTAACTCGTTTTTGAGAGAAGTCCCCACATTGAGGTGGCAGTTTGGCTGCGGTTCTCTAACCTGTTTTGAAAAGGATTTTTTGTCATGTTCTCCCAATTAACAGGAAAGCCAGATCTACAATGTAGCGTCGTACGTGATTGCTGTAACCTTGTTTTTAGTAAACAAGAGAAGATTGTTCTCGAGAAACGGTTCAGAACACATGAAGCTTTCTAGTTTCTATCGTGCACTGTGGCACTTCAATTTCGCACTTATGTGGAATGTAAACTCATCATGGACTACAAAACATAAAAGGAAATGGTCTCCGTCGGCACGCCCAGAATGAAATAACGAGACTATGCTGTGTGTATTAGCATAATCAAAGCCGTGCAGAAACTGACTTCTGCATGGTAAGCAACACAAACGTCGTTCAAAACACGCCAGAGAAACGTACGAGGTACGGTTCACTCTCGGCTGACACCACGACTACACATCTACACCCGCATCCACACTCTGAAAACCACGGCAAAGTGCATAATACGACGTACGTCCCATTGTACCTGTTGCTGGGACTTCTTCCGCGTTTCATTAATATATGAACTGCGGGAAGAATCAGTACTTAGGCACCTTTGTGCGCGTACCATATTAGTCCAATTTTGTCCTCGCGATCGCTTCGGGACCGTTACATAAGAGGCTGAAGTGTGTTTCTAGATTCGTCACTTAATGCTGGTTGTTGAAACTTTGTAAATGCGCTTTCTCGGGACAGATACGGTCGACCTTCAAGTGCCTTCAGCGTCTCCGCGACATTGCCACGTTGACCAAACATACCTGTGGCCATTGAGGTCGGATATATTTTTATAGATACATTATCCCCCTTCAGTTCTATCTGGCACAAGTCGCACTGCTTTGTAAGCAATCTCCCTTAAAAACTTAATGCATTTCCCCAGTATTCTGCCAACGAACTGAAGTCTGCCACATGCTCTAGCTACGTCTGAGCCTGTCTGATCGTTCAGTTTCATATTTATACAGTTTTTTAATCCCTCTTATTTCTGTGATTCGCTGATGCTATACAAAGACAGTACTAAGTGTTTTCGTGTTGTGAACTGCGCTGCATAACGTTTGAAGTAAAATGCAAATACGTGCACCGTTTTGAAAACTTATCAAGGTCCGACATAGTATTTGGGCAGCATTTTTGGCACAGTAGTTCAGTACACGGAAGTGCACCATCTGCGAAAAGGGAGCTTGCTGTTAGTGTTGTCCGCAAGACCATTATTGTACCACAGCAGCGCTCACAACACATACACTCCTGGAAATTGAAATAAGAACACCGTGAACTCATTGTCCCAGGAAGGGGAAACTTTATTGACACATTCCTGGGGTCAGATACATCACATGATCACACTGACAGAACCACAGGCACATAGACACAGGCAACAGAGCATGCACAATGTCGGCACTAGTACAGTGTATATCCACCTTTCGCAGCAATGCAGGCTGCTATTCTCCCATGGAGACGATCGTAGAGATGCTGGATGTAGTCCTGTGGAACGGCTTGCCATGCCATTTCCACCTGGCGCCTCAGTTGGACCAGCGTTCGTGCTGGACGTGCAGACCGCGTCAGACGACGCTTCATCCAGTCCCAAACATGCTCAATGGGGGACAGATCCGGAGATCTTGCTGGCCAGGGTAGTTGACTTACACCTTCTAGAGCACATTGGGTGGCACGGGATACATGCGGACGTGCATTGTCCTGTTGGAACAGCAAGTTCCCTTGCCGGTCTAGGAATGGTAGAACGATGGGTTCGATGACGGTTTGGATGTACCGTGCACTATTCAGTGCCCCCCGACGATCACCAGTGGTGTACGGCCAGTGTAGGAGATCGCTCCCCACACCATGATGCCGGGTGTTGGCCCTGTGTGCCTCGGTCGTATGCAGTCCTGATTGTGGCGCTCACCTGCACGGCGCCAAACACGCATACGACCATCATTGGCACCAAGGCAGAAGCGACTCTCATCGCTGAAGACGACACGTCTCCATTCGTCCCTCCATTCACGCCTGTCGCGACACCACTGTAGGCGGGCTGCACGATGTTGGGGCGTGAGCGGAAGACGGCCTAACGGTGTGCGGGACCGTAGCCCAGCTTCATGGAGACGGTTGCGAATGGTCCTCGCCGATACCCCAGGAGCAACAGTGTCCCTAATTTGCTGGGAAGTGGCGGTGCGGTCCCCTACGGCACTGCGTAGGATCCTACGGTCTTGGCGTGCATCCGTGCGTCGCTGCGGTCCGGTCCCAGGTCGACGGGCACGTGCACCTTCCGCCGACCACTGGCGACAACATCGATGTACTGTGGAGACCTCACGCCCCACGTGTTGAGCAATTCGGCGGTACTTCCACCCGGCCTGCCGCATGCCCGCTATACGCCCTCGCTCAAAGTCCGTCAACTGCATATACGGTTCACGTCCACGCTGTCGCGGCATGCTACCAGTGTTAAAGACTGCGATGGAGCTCCGTATGCCACGGCAAACTGGCTGACACTGACGGCGGCGGTGCACAAATGCTGCGCAGCTAGCGCCATTCGACGGCCAACGCCGCGGTTCCTAGTGTGTCCGCTGTGCCGTGCGTGTGATCATTGCTTGTACAGCCCTCTCGCAGTGTCCGGAGCAAGTATGTTGGGTCTGACACACCGGTGTCAATGTGTTCTTTTTTCCATTTCCAGGAGTGTATATTAGGCGTACATTAAGTTTCTTGTCTTTCTGTCGAAGGCCATCCAACAGTCAGATGCTGCACGCTCCTTAAGAAGACATCTTCTATCCTCTTACCAATGTAACTCGATCGTACTTTACATAGTAATTCCAGGTGTGGTAATGAATCAAATGCCTTTCGGAAGTTAAGAAATACTGCAGTAGCTGATTGCCTTGAGCCAAGTCTGTTAGGACTTGTGTGAACTACGCGAAAATGACTGCTGAATGCGTTCTGCGTCTTGAACTAACACACTTCGGCGACATGTGGATTTCCCCATACATAAGCAAGTGTACTGAAACTGCTAGTGTCATCTGGGAATGCTTTGAGCCGTGCGAGGTGCAGTGCCGCCCCCTGTATGTAAACCTCAGAGCAAAGTTATAAAGGAACTGCTCGTGTTGAAATGAACAGCACAAGACGCCTTTTGTTGCCGTGTTGTCGTCATCTGGACAGGACGCATATTGAGTAGTGAATATTGAGTAGTAGCTACTCCGCTGTACCCCCTACTGAGTGCCACATGAACCAGAAACTTACAACTGGCGTCATAGTGAAATTTTAGTTTAGATGTATGACGTTAAAATTCATTGCAAGCCTCTACCTTTATTCTTGTGTAACATGGAATCTCTTTCAAACACGCTATAATCTGAAGAGTAATGGTCTGATTTCACTACCAGGTGGTACGCCTAAAAAGTGTCCTGTTTCTTAATAAGTTGGATAACTGTTTCTTAATAGTTGGATAACTGGAGGATTTGTGTCGCATTTGTGCTGCACGAACTGACTGAGGACCAGACAGGAACGTGGATGGAAACCCCTGGAGCTTGCACTGAGACATGTAAGTAGTTCTGGTGTTACCAGATCGATTGGGAGTAGGGTGAGATAAACGCTGGAAACTGAACTTCGTTTCGTTCATCGTGTTATAGCTCCACCTCTGTTTGATACTTTCTCACCCAGCAGCATCACGTTTTCATTACTGCACTACTCTGTCTCATATTCTTAATTTTCAAGTGAAACTAACCTTGAAAAGCAAGAACACAGCGTTCTGCATTTCATTTATTCACACGGAACCATCCCAGAATAAGTCATACATTTGTGTATATGAGAATAATGAACATAAAGACGAAAATTCGAACACTTTAACTCTATTTCAGAAAAACTTCCGTCTAATTGGCGCCTTCGCCTCTTTTTATCACAAACCACCATCATAACTTCCCTAGCTCTTCGAATTATTTCTTATTAGTAGAAACTATTAGTTATTGCCAAGAGAAGAGAGTTAAGTTTGTGGTTCCCTTCCACTTCTTTTCAGTTAGTGTTAACTTAGTCTGCGATATTGCTCTCATTGTTCTATGCTCGTTGTTAAATGACTCTTTTAATTGTAAGTTGCACTGATTGGCTAAAACTTAGGTTTGTGCGGGGGAGATGAGTTTTCAGTTTAATTAACGGCTAGCGTGAGTTTCAGTTTATAAAGCAAGTTCTGCAATGAACAGAAATGAAGCGTCTAAATGCAAACCCCTATATTTCCATATCTATTCGAAAATAGAATATTTATGCTAACGATATTTCCATAAAAGGTATTTTCCATAAATTACCGATTCGATGCTAAGCGATGAAAACTGCACGCAGTGTCATGAAACGGCAAATAAAAAGTATTGTAATCTGGCCACTATGGTTACATGCAGCAACGAAATGAATACGCAGAACTTTAGGATAAATTTTCATGTCATGTTACAGCTACTAATGCGCTGGTATTTAATGGACAGAACTGCAACGTTATCTACATAAAATTTCGTTGAAGCAAAAAAGAAGTTTTCTATAACCATCTATATACCAAAGCAAAGGCCTACATCCCAAAGTTTTAGAGATTTGTTGACCAGACATAAATTATTTTAGTAGCTAACTTGTAAGGAGAGAATTGAAGAGATATACAGAAGGAGATTTTTTGAAGTAGCACTGGAGGCTAACGATAAAATATTGATTTTAGTGTGTCTGTCGGTGTGTGGCGAAGTAACTGGTCTGCGGTAATTAGTGCGTAACAAGATTATGATTTGTAAACGGTAGTGAAAGCTCCACTCGTTTTAGGTGTGTAGGATCTGTCGAGTTCTAGAGCAACACTACAGGTAGTCTTTATTTAGCGGGTAGGAACTTTGATGGAGTAGATAATTAGCAAAAATCAGCGCTGAAGGTGAGAGGAAGGAATATGTCGGAATGAATCAAAAGGATAATAATTTTCATCCTAAGTATAAGCACTGTAAGCCTTAGACTAATCGAAAATATTTCTACACGTAATTACAATAAGTAAGTCTTTCTCTGTATACATTCATTTGTGCCGTCAAGGCAACTTGAAAGAATCAAGTAACATAATTCGCCCTCAAACCGCACGCGAGCCGCTTCTTCCCAATGAATCTGTCCTGGTGGCGATACGTGATAACACCTGGTGAATAGCACACATATTTACGTGAAACAGTGCGTAGCATGCTATCAGGCATATTTTTCAGATTACGAGGATATTGGGTTAAACACAACGGTTGTTTATAGGAAAGTGGAAGGGAAGGGCTGAATTTTGGCACATTCACCGCATAATGCAGATATCCACCAAACTACACCATATAATACACAGCTGCATGTACTATTTTCACTGTCCTTGACGGTCGAATTCATACCACTCTCGGGTTAAGAAAAACGTACAGAGTTGCTATGTATTCTATATATTCTGTTTCAGTACAGAGTGGGCAAAGTAAGACATGTCGGGGATATGTTTCATGTACTTTGAGATAATCATCCAGCTTACAACAACTGCTGAAAGTGCAGAAAGGTGTGCTGAGTTGACAATCTTCCAGTGCATGAAATGTCTTACAGCCCAATTTTATATTTCCCATGTGTTATAACAAACACGTCCTCCGTTTTTTTCTGTTTTTCTATATCTATATTGCAAGACAGAGTACATATTTGTTACAACACATATTATACTTAAATACTTTTTAAAAATAGATACTGTACTTGTGGGATAAAAAGTTGAATACGATTTGTATGACCGGAATATTATCTGAATTTGACCGACATCGATATTCAAAATGAAATAATATGAACAGCTTTGTAATGTGTGAATCATTTCCCAACATTTATGAAAGATGACCAACATCGCCTACATAAACTACACTGTAAGAGAAAAAAAGGGAAAAAACACGACACACAACGAAGAAATTATCCGACTATTAGTATATGTGATGTACATAAACAGACAAACAAATGATTACAGTTTCGGAAACACTGAATGATTTACTCAAGGAAAATAGCTTCACAAACTGAGCAAGTCAGTATCGCGAAGGGTCCACCTTCGGCCCTCATGCAAGCAGTAATTTGGCTTGGCATTGATTGACAGAGTTGGTGGATTTGAGAATTCAGGCTTTCTCGGTGAATTTCGATGATAAAATCTTCTCCAGTTGACCGCCAGTACAATGTGTGGTGGAAATTGACTCGGTTGTCAACCCGAGAAGAGTTTATCGTAGAATTGGTGGATGTCCTCCTGAGGGAGATCGTGCCAAACTCTATCCAAGTGGCCCGTTATATCGTCAGAATCTCGAGGTGTTTGGAGGACCGCACCCATAATGCTCCAAACGTTCACAATTATTATGGAGAGATCCAGCGACGGTGCAAGTGAAGATGGGGTTTGACAAATACGAAGATAAGCAGCGGAAGCTCTTACCTTGAGCGGGTGGACATTATCTTGGGGTTATTTAACCTCAGGATGGGTTGCCATGAAGGGCAACAACACGTGACATAGTAAGTCGTCGAAGTATCGCTGTGTTATAAGGGTGCCGCGGATGACAACTGGGGGGCTCCTGATGTGAGATAAAACGCCACTCCACCAGTGCTGGTTGTAGGGCCGTGTGGCGGGTGACAGCGACACTGGTGTCCCACCGCTGTTCGAGGCATCTCCAGTCACACGTTCGGCCTGGAATCTCACTGATTGGACTAGAACTGTGTTCAGTGACGAGGTCGCCTCGAACTGAGGACCAATGACCAGTGAAGAATTAGGAATGTAATAAATAGGAAGTGCAGGAAATACAAAGCGATATGGTTGCTGGACAAATGCCAAGTTATCCAAAAAGAAATGGTAATCGCAAGGAATGATTCAACATACCGGACAGTCAAAACAACCTTCGGTGGAATTAAAGGCAAGGATACCACCATTAAGAGCCAGAGGGAAATCCTCAGTTTTTTAATTAATCTCATTTTGTTCGATGTTGCACTTGTTCGAGGCAGACGTCCAAGACACCAGTTCAAGTTCATCGATGCTCCATGCACTCAGTTTTCTGTAGCTCCGTACGCTTTCGCGGCGTAATAATTCATTGTATTCATATCGGTTCTCCAGCCGAGACATCTCATCATCTGGACAAACACGATCGGTGGACCCACGGTCGGTGTAAAAAAGGAGCCACCTCGGCGTGTTTGGCTTCGGTTCCGGCGAGATAGTGCGACGGCCTTCTCGCCCGAAGATGGCGGCCAGGTGGACCGCCGAAACATTGTGTGTAGATGACGAGATGTTCCGGCTGGAGACCCTATATGAATACAATACTAAGGTTTTTGTTGCAGAGGGCAGCTAACTCTCCGACCGGACAGGACACGCTGAGCTACCGTGCCGGCATACAGTCAAACGCAGAGGAGGGAGCGGTTACATGGAAAGAGGCCCCTGTCAGGGGGAGGAATTGCGTGATGTGGCAGAAGCATTTGGAGTGGATGTGGAAGAGATAGGGTATCCACCATTAGATTCAGAATTTAAAAGAACTGGGGAATACTTGAAATCGTACAAGGTGGAAAGGATTCCACCGGAATCGTTGGGTGAAGTGGGAACCAAGCAACTATTCAAATAGGTCTATGAGTCTCTGAGACTGGCAATATACCACCAGACTTTGGGAAGGTACATCACACAGTTCCAAAGATAACGAGCACTGATAGTGATAAAACTATCGCATAATCAGCTTAACAGCTCATCCATCCAAGTTGCTGACAACAAGTAGATGCAGAAGAATTGAAAAGAAAAGTGAGGAGCTGTTAGATGAGGATTAGTTTTGTTTTATGAAGCGTAAGGGCTACAGAGGCACTTCTTATTTTGTGCTTGGTACTGGAAGTAAGACTAAAGAAAAATCTAGACACCGTTATGGCTTTTGTCGACCTTCAAAATGCGTTCGATAGTGTAAAATGATACAGGATGTTAGAATTCTGAGAAACATGGGTGTAAGCAATAGGGAAGTGCAGTTAGTATAGAATAAGTACGGCAACCAAGAGGGAACAATAACACTGGAAGACCAAGAACGAAGTACTCGAATTAAAAACGGTGTAAGTTCGGGATGCAGTCTTTCGCCTCTACTGTTCAATCTATACACAGAAGAAGCAATGACAGAATTAAATGTACAACACAGGGGTTAAAATTCGGGTTGAAAGCGTGTTAATTATAAGCGTTGTTGAAGACATTTCTGTCCTCACTGACGGTGAAGAAGATTTACAGGATGTGTTGAATAGAACGGACAGTCTAGTGGTTACAGAATCTGGAAAAAGACTGAACCGAAGAGAGACAAAAGTAATGAGAAGTAGCAGGAAAGAGAATAGCGATAAAGTTAACCCAAGAAATTAATGTTCTTGAAGTGATCATAGTTAACATAAAAACTAGCGATCATGAAGTAAGCGAAGTTAAGAAATTCTGCAACCCTGTAAGCAACATAAACCATGACGGTCGAAGTAGCAAGGACATAAAAAACAAACCAGCAAAGACAAAGAGGGCATTCCTGGCCGTAGGAATTCCACTAATGTAAAACATAGGCCTTAATTTGAGCCGGCCAGAGTGGCCCAGCGGTTCTAGGCGCTACAGTCTGGAACTACGCGACCGCTACGGTCGCAGATTCGAATCCTGCCTCGGGCATGGATGTGTGTGATGTCCTTAGGTTAGTTAAGTTTAAGTAGTTCTAAGTTCTAGGGGACTGATGACCTCAGAAGTTAAGTCCCATAGTGCTCAGAGCCATTTTGAACCTGAACTTGAGGAATAAATTTTTGAGGATGTACGTTTGAAGCACAGCATTGAATCGTAGTGAATCGTGGACTGTATGAAAGTACACAAGCGAATCGAAGGATTTGAGATGAGGTGCTACAGAAGAATGTTGAAATTCTGGTGGACTGATAAGATAAGGAATGAGCGGGTTTTCCACAGAATTGACGTAGAAATGATCTTTCGGAAAACACTGTTAAGACGAAAGGATAGAATGTTAAGGCATCAGGAAATAACTTACACTGTACTAGAGAGGGCTTTACATGGTAAAAACTGTATGGGAAGACTGATTTATCCAAGGGCGCAATTGCTACTCTGAGATGAAGAGATTGCCACAGGAGAGGATGTAGTGGCGGGCTGCATCGCACCATTCACAGTACTCATCATGCAAAAACGCCCATTTCGATATATTCAGCTCGGGTCGTTCAAAAGAAAAACGGAAAGTGGTTAATCCAATAACGCCATGGGTATGTACTTCCCATACGTAAGTGCAGACGAAATTATATTATTACAACGACTACATGTCTATATTTCTGTGTGTTTCTTTTTCTTATAGTAAAAATAAGTAATTTTCAACATTCTGTCTTGCGTTGGGTAGAGACTTCTAAGAAGACATCACAGCATAAAATTTTACAAAGAGACTCAGATAAGAATATTCGCCACATTTAATTTCATCTGGGCTTAACGCAACAAAGTCCGTCTTCTACTAAATCATAAGTCTCCCCGGAGTCGCCGGTGCTTCCTTGTGTACTCCTAAGAAGCGCCGCCAATAAAGGTCCAGAAAGGTTGTGATTGGTGAGTGTGCACTTTGTGTTTCCTGAACGATCGATCCAAGGATCTGGAAATGTTCTGTAAAGAGGGGCAGTAACTATCTACGTTGAGTATGCGAGACTTTCGGCTTGTTGCTACCACATGGACTCCCTCACGTCCTGTGGGATGCCTTTAAATATATGCAGCAGCATAGCTGTTACTGATTGTATACACTTGGAGCTATGAAGAGTCCATCAATAAGGAAGGGACAAATGGTCTGATTCTCGTAAAATCCATACCATACGATGTCGAATCTAGGTCGCAGTTTATCAGTTCTCTTAGGCATCGTGTGTAATATTCCGTCATCTACGAACTGCTACGGAGTGTTAAAAAGCATTGTCCACCAAGCTGCTTAGCTTTTCCTGAGAAGTACCAGCACTACTGCACTTCCTTGCAATACACTCTTCTGACTATGTGCCGCCTCCTGCCGCCAACACTGCGGCTGCCCCAGTACCCTCATGAACAGCGACTTTCTGGGATCTGTTTGCCTGGAAGACTTCAATACAGTCTCATATCGGCCTGGAAGCACTGAATTCCTGCAGTGTGTGACAAAATGTATGTGCATCGAATGTGCTCCGGAAGTCAAGAAACGCGGTACCAATCTGACGCCGCTATCTGAAGTCTTCTGTATCTCGTGAACGAAAGCAGCAGGTTTTCATTTCCGTACACAACTTTTCAGTCGCTAAACGGTCACTAAAATCGAGCACTAAACGTATTTCATACATTTACAACAAAGATTTAAGCATAAAGAATTTTGAAAACTTCTGCAACTACGAAAACTTATGACCGTTACTGCGGAGCAATTTACAGCACTGGATACTAAATAAACAATTTGAAGTTTTAATTAACGTGGCCATGTCGTTCGCAACTGCTGGGTAATTACTTAAAGTATTTCATATCCATCTGTACAACTACAAAATATGGTAGATATTTTGCCACATATGTTCTGGTTGTTTACATTTTCCGGTAGTGTGATATATCAGCGGCAAGCCTTTGGTCGCCTGTTGACTCCACACCCTAATATCCGGCGGGAGATTAGTGTGACACCAAGTGCAGGAAATGGGGGTGCCTTTCCGTGTTTTCCAGACAATGTTTCAAGATAACCAACTACAGCTAGCAGAAAGCTTAGGACACCGGAAACAAAGTCTCGCATCATAGTGGCTTTTTCTTTGTATCTCAAGCCCTCAATCATTAGGCTAACGGCACAGGTCGGAAAACGCATAATTTGCTTAATGGTATATAATGCCTAGAGTGGAGCTGCGAAGTTTTTTTAGTATTAGTGGGGATTTTCGTGTTGCGCTTGCTTTTGAAGGAGACGCAATATTTTGGCGGGATTCTCTAGTTGGGGGTAAACCTCGTAACTTGGCCCACACTGCCTCTTAATTCTGTTGTTGACAACTGGCACTGTGTGGTGAGAAAGAATTAGCAGGGGGTTAAGTGAGCATCACAGGAGAGGCACTTGAGGTTAGCACACCGATATGTCCGCATCTACGATGCGTAGCCGTCTCCATAGAGATCGGCTTAGGACACGGAGGTGTCTCCGTCAGACCTAGATACCGCAGCAATACAGAACGGATCGAATTGGCATTGCCTCTCGGTTGAGCGCACAGTATCTTCTAGGTGTGACAAGGTGTTCACTACATCAGTTTGATGGAGGGTCCAAGTCATCTCTAGTGTATAACTCGGAGCACCACAGTCATGCTTACAGGCATAATTCGCAGCCCTGGCACAGTAGCCCAGTTCGATTTTACCCTTGTCGTATCCAGGGCAGGTTCATTGCACTTGTACTGTATTTGTGACCCAATGGGGATAGCCACTAACTTCCAGCCACTACTGCAATCAATAATTTACAGGACTGTTTGGACTTTAATTATCGCCGTTCTTATTACCACGTGCATGAACTGATGGAGTAGCATCAAAAGCTTGACTATCATTCCTCGGAAACTACTGAGTGTTGGCACCTAAGACAAAATACGTATTAATTTATTTTGGGCTTTCTTTCACAAAGAGAAGTTCCGTCTGTATCACAACGTAACGTATTGGAGCTCGTCCTTATAAGACATTGAGTCAGGAAACTACTGTATCCGGTGGCGGACACTCCCTACTACGACCTCGAGTTACAAAACTGCTTAAAACGCAAAGATTTTCAATTGCACATGTTTAGCGTTTATTAGCTGTATACGGGCAATTTTAAAACGGAATTCCTTTGGATAAAATAATTTATGTTTCATCTCGAAATGCTTAAGGTATCTGATCAACCTCATTTCATCTAAATTCGTTACCCTACCAACGCTTAACCATTCAGTTTAGTCCATGGTGATGTAACGAGTGAGATAGCTAGTCTCCAGGTTTTACGCTGTTGTTTGTGACCCTCAACTTGGTAGGTAAGCAAGATCCGACGGGCAAGTATCTTCGAAGACAAGTCTATGTGGGCAATGAATATCTTGAAAGAATTATTAACACTTTGCAATAAACTCCACGATGAAATGTAATTACATATGGTTTTCCACTGTGTCAGATCTAGCTACAGGCGCCGAAATATTTGAAACAGCAGTCTGCTTTAACAATTACATCTCGATAATTCGCATATGAATACTGTGATAGCGTAGAGGGGTCGTTAGGTTGAAACAACCGAGAAACGAACTGCAAGCAAAAGACGCTAACTGCGAGATACTGCATAGAAATTCCATCACAGACTCACCTCTTATTGTTACTTTGGTTAAGCTGTCCGAAAATTGGAAAGCTCATTCATCAGACACTTTTCACTATTGCTTCTCCTTTCACATTATCAGAATCAGGAATCGTACTTGCACTGCATTGAGCTGTACGTTTGTCATAAGTGATTGGCTTCAAATGGTTCAAATGGCTCTGAGCACTATGGGACTTAACATCTGTGGTCATCAGTCCCCTAGAACTTAGAACTACTTAAACCTAACTAACCTAAGGACATCACACACATCCATGCCCGAGGCAGGATTCGAACCTGCGACCGTAGCAGTCGCGCGGTTCCGGACTGAGCGTCTAGAACCGCTAGACCACCGCGGCCGGCATAAGTGATTCTCCTTTCATTTTATCGGAAACTGGAACCGAACTTCTACTGCAGTGATTCACACGCTACAATATCTTTGCACCTTCGAGTTTTATATTTTGGTAACTGAGAAAAATTATCTTGGACGGCTTGCTTTTGAGATTTGAAACTATGAGTTCATATTTTTCGCTGTTTATGAAATTTGATTACAGAAAGGGAACACCCACAAGCAACAGAATTGTCTTATAATTTGTGTTATTATATATCGCACATGATGAGACTACAAGCATTCATAAGAAAAACAGTTTTTAGGCGTATATTATTAAAATGAATGTTATTTACTTGCAGTTTTAATAGCATCTGGTGATGCTGAAAAGCGAATTTCTTCCGGTGAACGAAATTTTTAACTTGCAGTTTGCTTCAGGCAGAAAAACTAAAACAACTACAACAACTACAGATGAGGAGAACCGTTGAATAATTTTCTCTATTCTGTATTTATGATGTTCGAATTGCAGTCTGTGCATGTAGAACTTACTCGTAACAGTTCTTTAGACCCAAATCATAGTCACAAGACACGAAAGTAAAACTCACTAGTCTCTACAAAGTGCTTCCGCTCCCAGTCAGTGCAACGGCAAACAACGACTTTGGGCATCTTCGAAAGACCTGCTCCCTCGAGTCGCCAGATCAAGATTCACACCGCCTGAGCAGCCGCATCCTGCCTCTGGCAAGACTGTTGGAGAATTGGCAACTTTGTAGAATACGTTTGGCAACTATGTGAACATCGGTTTAGTTCTTAGTTTGGTTCAGAATTATTCTGGTACATTCATTCCTTATTTTTTTGTCACTTAGGTTAAACAGTATGAATTATACTCACTTAAACGATGACTTAGAGGTGGAAAATTTATGGTTTTTCATTCCAGGGAACTTGTTCCATGAGACACTGCAGCTTACATCGCCATTTGCGTTGCTAATTCTCTGCCTTAGCCGTAACTGGGGCAACAAAATAGTGCCCCTTGAGACAGTTATATGGTGGCTTTGCCCTAAAGTGTTCACCATTCAAGCGGTAGATTCCCACGCCCGGGTTCCCGGGTTCGATTCCCGGCGGGGTCAGGGATTTTCTCTGCCTCGTGATGGCTGGGTGTTGTGTGCTGTCCTCAGGTTAGTTAGGTTTAAGTAGTTCTAAGTTCTAGGGGACTTATGGCCACAGCAGTTGAGTCCCATAGTGCTCAGAGCCATTTGAACCATTTTGAACCAAGCGGTAGATTGTTTTTGTTTTCAGTTCTGCCCTCGCGGGAGATAATATTTTTACCTGTTCTAACACTCACTAGGAACAAGTAGATCAACTGTCAATAACGAAATCCTACGATCACTCCAACACCCTCCCCCCCCCCCCCCCCCCCCCCCCCCCCCCGCTTCACCGGTTCATTACTTTTGTCGCTACCATGAAACCGTTCCCTGTAGATCTAAAGGTGAAAAACTTACCGTATTGCACAGTTGTAAGTACCTCCTTTTTGTGCTTCCGTCAATCGTATTGCCAAAAAATCTGGCACTGAATGATTTGACAACTAGATATATTTGTGTGTCTACTTCCAGCTGAACGTCTGCATACATCTGCGGTAGTCCTGTAACGCTACGCCGCGTCGGTGTGACTGAGGGCTTAAGGTAGAGAAAGACCTTTCCTAACACGAAAGTGCCAGATATACTGCTACTTCGTGGCAATTTGGGATACCAGAACAAGGGCCATATGCTATTCAGAAACTAATACTCTTTTTATTAATGTTGATGTTTCATCAGTGTTCATAGCACGCAGTATAGCTAATGTGATATTTGGCAATAATTGCTCGTTTCTTAGTCTGACTCTGTCACAGATTAATTTAATATATTAGACGTATTAACACATTAAAGATTTGTGGGAAACTAATATTGTAGGTATATCATGCACATGTAAAAGACAAATTAAAATAAAAAAATATTTTCTCTGTCAGGCACTACGACGAAAAAAATTGCTTTAATTTGTCTTTTATATTGTAAAAAATTGCAGTCTCCGCATCACAGTCCAACATAGACGAAATAGTCAGCTCCTCGTTGTGTGAAAGGTTGGCGACGCTGCTTCCAGATCCCCGGCTGTGTCGCGGATTTCCTTCACTCAGCGACGTGATGCTTGAGTTGTCCCCTTAAAACCATCTCATCTCTATGAAGCGCAGATGCCCAAAATCGTGTCAGGTAGAAAGTCCTGCAATAGGCGGCCAAACTATCCCAACCGATGTCTCCCGGACTATAATGGCACACGCTAATTTGATTTCATTTGGTTTTATAGACGAAATAATAATAGTGGTATACCTGCTGTAGAAGGGTGAGGTGTAATACGTATACCACAGCAAAAGGCATATCATTACAGCAGAGGAATTCGTACCTAGCAACGCTGCTACAATACAGCGTCGGTTGTGCAGCAGATACATGTACAGGATCAAGAAAAAATACCACTATACAGCTGGTACACATACTTAAATTATATGAATCTACTTCCAGTGTAAATATAAATAGCAGTATCTATCACTACTGTAATGGTGTGCAAAGTTTAGGAAGGAAAGTACACTGATGATCGAAAACTTTATGACCACTTGCTTAATGGTACGTTTGTCTTTTTTTAGAACGATATACAGCTCTGATTCTGCGTAGCAAGGATCCGACAGTTTGTTGGTAGGTTTGTGGAGGTATGTGGCATTAGATGTCTACTCACATGTCATGTAATTCACGTAAATAACTGGCCGCTGATTCGTGAACGCGGTGATGGCGACCCAGATGGGTTGCATAGGATTTACATCAGACGAATTTGCTCGCCGAGATATCAATCTTAGTTCACTATAATGCTCCTCAAACCAGTGTAGCACAGTTCTGGCTGCGAGACACGGACAATTACACTGCTGAAAGATGACATATCCGTCGAGGAAGACATCAAGCATGAAGGGATGCAAGTGGTTCGTAGCTGTCAGCGTGTATTCTACCACAGGCCCCATGAAAGGGCTGCTCTGCCACCCTGCGTCCATGGCGCGCTCTACATATCGAGCCGCCGTCCACCTCGATGATGGCGTTTGTGGACACAACTATTGACCTTGTGCAGCAAAAATGTAGTTCACCGAAAGAGCTGACATGTTGCCATTGCCGGACGGTCGAATCCCAACGGTAGCGTGCCCACTGCAATCGAAATTCACGATGCAGTTGGTCAACATGTGAACACGGATCATGGGGTCCCGGGTTCGATTCCCGGCCGGGTTGGGGATTTTCTCTGCCCAGCGACTGGGTGTTTGTGTTGTCCTCATAATTTCATTATCATCATTCGTGACAATGGCTAGACTCGACTGTGTAAAGAAACTGGACAGTGAAAAACAAATTGGGACTCTGTACGGGCGCTGATGACCGCGCAGGTGAGCGCCCCACGAACCAGACGTCATCATCAAACATGTCAACATGTAGGGGATGTCTGTTGCGGAGCTCTGTGTTCAACAATGTACGATGAACGATGTGCTGCAGCACTGTGCTCTTTCGCAGAAATGCCTCAAATCACCATCTGTTCTACTTTACGGAGCAGACAAGCCTCCGAACCCCATGCCCTGTGCAGAGTCGTGCACGTCCAGCTATTTAGCGCCTAGTGGTAGTTTCACTATCCTACCCCTTTCTGTAGATGCTCACAACACTTACGCGTGAATATTCTACCAAGTTCGCTGTTTTAGTGATACTCGTTCACAGATTGTGCCTCATAATCTGCCCTTTGTCAGATTCGGTAATCTCAAGGGATTTCCCTATGTGCAGCCCCTATCTTCGCTAGGTTAATTACGCGTGTGTCTGGTTCGATTACATACTTTTGTTAACACTTCACGTGCCCGCAACACCTGCAGGAGGCATCCAACGTCGCGCTTGGGAGCGCCCATAGTGTTTAGACTGATGAGAGCAAGTTTCGAATGATACGTGCCTTACAAGTAACATAGCTCGACGAAACTTCGACCATACATTGAAAGAACCGATACAGTATACTTTAAAAGGTTGTTGTCGTTGTGGTCTTCAGTCCAGAGATTGGTTTGATGCAGCTCTCCATGCTACTCTATCCTGTGCAAGCCTCTTCACCTCCCAGTACCTACCGCAGCCTACATCCTTCTGAATCTGCTTAGTGTATTCATTTCTTGGTCTCCTTCTACGATTTTTACCCTCCACGCTGCCCTCCAGTACTAAATTGGTGATCCCTTGATGCCTCAGAACATGTCCTACCAACCGATACCTTCTTCTGGTCAAGTTGTGCCACAAACTCCTCTTCTCCCCAATTTGATTCAATACTTCATCATTGGTTATGTGATCTATCCATCTAATCTTCAGCATTCTGCTGTAGCACCACATTTCGAGAGCTTCTATTCTCTTCTTTTCCAAACTATTTATCGTCCATGTTTCACTTCCATACATGGCTACACTCCATACGAATACTTTCAGAAATGACTTCTTGACACTTAAATCAATACTGGATGTTTAACAAATTTCTCTTCTTCAGAAACGCTTTCCTTGCCATTGCCAGTCCACATTTTATATCTTCCCTCCTTCGACCATCATCAGTAATTTTACTCCCTAAATAGCAAAATTCCTTTACTACTTTAAATGTCTCATTTCCTAGTCAAATTCTCTCAGCATCACCCGACACAATTCAACTACCTTCCATTATCCTCGTTTTGCTTTTGTTGATGTTCATCTTGTATCCTCCTTTCAAGACACTGTCCATTCCGTTCAACTGCTCTTCCAAGTCCTTTGCTGTCTCTGATAGAATTACAATGTCATCGGCGAACCTCCAAGTTTTTATTTCTTCTCCATGGATTTTAATACCTATTCCGAATTTTTCTTTTGTGTCCTTTACTGCTTGCTCAATATACAGATTGAACAACATCTGGGAAAGACTACAACCCTGTCTCACTCTCTTCCCAACCACTGCTTCCCTTTCATGCCCCTCGACTCTTATAACTGCCATCTGGTTTCTGTACAAATTGTAAATAGCCTTTCGCTCCCTGTAATTTGCCCCTGCCACCTTTAGAATTTGAAAGAGAGTATTCCAGTCAACATTGCCAAAAGCTTACTCTGAGTCTACAAATGCTAGAAACGTATGTTTGCCTTTCCTTAATCTTTCTTCTAAGATAAGACGTAACGTCAGTATTGCCTCACGTGTTCCAGTATTTCTTCGGAATCCAAACTGATCTTCCCCGAGATCGGTTTCTACCAGTTTTTCCATTCATCTGTAAAGAATTCATGTTAGTGTTTAGCAGCTGTGACTTATTAGACTGATTTGAAAGGTAACTGAAAGAAATACGAAGAAATGACACTATTATTCAAAGAAAAGAATTCCGCAGAAGTCCTTGTGATTTATGATGGTCCCCTGGATATTTAAAATGCGGAAAGTAGACCTTAATAGGGTGTGTGAACACCGCGGACGACAATTCAACGTGCGCCCATGCTGGCCACAAGACTGGTAACGTGTTCTTGTGATAGAAGGATCCATTCATCCACCAGTGCCACTGAACGCGCCTGGATGGCCTTTGCGGTTATGTCTTCCCCAACGCATTCCATTCGTACGCCTCGTGATTCAAACATTGAAATAGATCTTTTTAAACGCATCTGTAGGCAGATGGGTTCTTTTCCAACAATTTCATCTCTAAGATATCACCTGTTACGGGAAAATTTTTAAATTTCGCTCTTGCTCCATTTAAATGTAGGTAAAATAACTAACATAAATATCTGCAAGATGATAATGTTGCTTTCGTTTCATTTCGACCTAAATTAATGCTGGTATCAAATAATTTATGCCTTTCACCAAACATTTTATTTAATTTCCCAGCTCTATAATTAAAACTGAATCATCCCGGAAGGTGGGAGTATTTTAACAGACGAACTGTTACTCTCATCAGTTTTCAAGCGACTCGGATTTCAGAACACGTTCTGGAATCCAGAGCTGTGCGAATCAGCCAATTAAAGCCATTAAAGTGATTAGATTCGGCGGAGTGCGGAGGCAGCACAACAGTAGCGTGCGTGGCGGTAATTGGCTGCCCCAGCGGTCCACGATTATGTAGCAGGGGAGGGCGGGGTTTTTTCTGCCGACGGTGCTGCACTCAGCGCGTGCTTTCAGCTCCTGTGCGGAGCGGCCCATTAGCACGTGCGATTCGACGCACTGTTCCAAGAGATGTGACCTGCGTCACCTTTAAGTAGTCTACACGGTAGTGTGGTGTTTATCACATCAGATGTGGGTACGAGTGCATCGGACTCCCCCCCCCCCCCCCTCTCTCTCTCTCAAGAGTTTGACAGAGCACTGAAAGACCTAAGTCGAAACAAGGCCCCGGGAGTAGACAACATTCCATTAGAACTACTGACAGCCTTGGGAGAGTTAGACCTAACAAAACTGTACCATCTAGTGAGCAAGATGTTTGAGACAGGCGAAATACCCTTAGCCTTCAACAAGAATATGATAATTCCAATCCCAAAGAAAGCAGGTGTTGACAGATGTGAAAATTATCGAACTGTCAATTTAATAAGACACGGCTGCAAAATACTAACACGAATTCTTTACTGATGAATGGAAAAACTGGTAGAAGCCGACCTCGGGGAAGATCAGTTTGGATTCCGTACAAATGTTGGAACACATGAGGCAATACTGACCCTACGATTAAGGAAAGGCAAACCTACGTTTCTAGCATTTGTAGACTTAGAGAAAGCTTTTGACAATGATGACTGGAATACTCTCTTTCAAATTTTAAAGGTGGCAGGGGTAAAATACAGGGAGCGAAAGGCTATTTACTATTTGTACAGAAGTTATAAGAGTCGAGGGGCACGAAAGGGAAGCAGTGGTTGGGAAAGGAGTGAGACAGGGTTGTAGCCTATTCCCGATTTGTAATTCTGTCAGAGACAGCAAAGAACCTGCAAGAGCTGCTGAACGGAATGGACAGTCTCTTGAAAGGAGGTTATAAGATGAACATCAACAGAAGCAAAACGAGGATAATGGAATGTAGTCGAATTAAGTCGGATGACGCTGCAGGAATTAGATTAGGAAATGAGAGGCTTAAAGTAGTAAATGCGTTTTACTATTTGGGGAGCAAAATAACTGATGATGGTCGAAGTAGAGAGGATATAAAATGTAGACTGTCAATGGAAAGGAAAGAGTTTGTGAAGAAGAGAAATTTGTTAACATCGAGTATAGATTTAAGTGTCAGGAAGTCATTTCTGAATGTATTTGTATGGAGTGTAGCCATGTATAGAAGTGAAACGTGCACAATAAATAGTTTAGACAAGAACAGAAGGTTTCGAGATGTGATGCTACAGAAGAATGCTGAAAATTAAATGGGAAGATCACACAACTAATGAGGAGGTATTGAATAGAATTGGAGAGAAGAGAAATTTGTGGCACACCTTGGGTAGAAGAAGGATCGGTCGGTAGGATATGTTCTGAGCGATCAAGGGATCACCAATTTAGTATTGGAGGGTAGTACGGAGGGTAAAAATCGTAGAGGGAGACCAAGAGATTAATACACTAAACAGATTCAGAAGGATGTAGGTTACAGTAGGTGCTGGGAGATGAAGAAGCTTGCACAGGATAGAGTAGCATGGAGAGCTGCATCAAACCAGTCTCAAGACTGAAGACCACAACAAAAATAAGATGTCACACACACACACACACACACACACACAGACACACACACACACACACACACACACACACACAAACTGACTCACTCATTCTTTTCCCTTTTTTTGTATACAAGTTATAGTTCTTACATTTCCGTAAAGCAACAATTACCACCAACGTTTTATAGGATGAGTTTACTAAACGTTGACGAACTGCGGGAAACAATCACTCAGTGGGTAATCAACCAGAATTGTCATATGGTCATTTGGCTAGAAATGAGTTCTAAGCGCGGTACACACACTCGAAGGTGGAGATACAACATCGGTGACGGTGACACTGGTATCAACATTAGGATGGTGACCCCCCCCCTCCCCCCCAACCACAGCAAGGGATCAGACAGACGATCGTGCGGAACAGTCTCTACAACTGCCTTCCCATATGCGTGTCGCTTACAACCATTGTAGGCCTCACTTCTTACGGACTTCCCTCTTCAGCGACGGATTTGCCACTGGTTCGCCGCTCGTGCCACCAGGGAGTTGTGATTTCCGTATCCATCCTATTTACTGATGGACCTACCTCTGCAAATGGCGGTGCCATCAGTCTTCACAGCACCCATTTGTGGACTCCGGGTATCCCAATGGTGGGGTGACAGCGAACCATCAGCACAGCTTAAGCCTTAATGCATGGGCGAAAATTATTGATGACTGCCTCGTGGGATGATTTTTAAAAAATGGTTCAAATGGTTCTGAGCACTATGGGACTTAACATCTGAGGTCATCAGTCCCTTAGACTTAGATCTACTTAAACCTAACTAACCTAAGGACATCACACACATCCATTCCCGAGGCAGGATTCGAACCTGCGACCGTAGCGGTCGCGCGGTTCCAGACTGAAGCCCCTAGAACCGCTCGGCCACATCGGCCGGCCCTCGTGGAATTAGATATCCTCCCACAACGCTCCACTGGGGAGGCAGACCTGCACTCACTACGGACAGCCCTGTCTCCGGTGCTGGAAGACGTGCATTTGGCGGTCTCGAGCAGAATGTCGCTTCAACATGTTGGTGATCAGGATGAGTGCCCTCTTGAGTATTGAGTTAAAACTACTACGAACAGAACTTTCGCATACATGTTCTTATGTTGTCTTTCAACCATTAAAATCTACACTTTCAGAGATATTTTATTTACACCTTCAACTGGTTCTACCTCCCTTTCAAAGCGTTTCCATCCATTTTCTGCTCCTTATCCTCTCATGCTTGATACCTGAAGTTGCTCCCCAGTTAGAAAAATCATATTGTATTTTACATGTTACATTCAATCGAAAATATTGCAGTCATGAATTATCACACACGATGGTTAGTCTAAACGTAAAGAACTTTTATTTCACTGCACAGTTTTACGCAAGATAGTGGAAGAAAGCTTTTTTTCTTCTTACACATTTTGATATTTTAGGTCTATTTCTACTAGTCGTCGTTCCAGTGTAAAGGTTTGTCGTAGCGCTCGTCTTTCGCGTGACATCTGCACACTTTGCTGCCGCCAAGTTTCTGACCCATTCTCTTAACGTCTTCTTTCAGTTTGCTCGCTTTTTGATATAGGTTTCCACGCAGAAAAATCTACAGTTTGGAAAAGATGTTACCACACACAGCAAAGTCAGGGGCTGCTCTAACTGGAGACTTGCTTCTGCACCTTTATGTAAGACCCTGGTGCCGTCATCAGTAATAGTGTGCTCAGAAAGCTACTAGTCACCCTCGTCGTGCCGAGTGAGAAAAGTCAATGCGGTTTCCGTTCATAGTTTTTCTGTTTCATCCTTCAAATGTCGAGGAACCAGTTTGGCACATACTCTCCTTTACTCCAAATCACCACTGACAGTTTTGTAAAGACAGTTCGTAAAGTCAAGCGACTACGGTCGCAGGTTCGAATCCGGCCTCGGGCATGGATGTGTGTGATGTCCTTAGGTTAGTTAGGTTTAAGTAGTTCTACGTTCTAGGGGACTGATGACCTCAGATGTTAAGTCACATAATGCTCAGAGCCATTTGAACCATTTGAACCAAAGTCAAGCGAAAGCACAAGCTCAGACCATCACCAGTGAAATGTCTAGCTATTTCAATTTGTTTGTCCTCAGTCTTAAATTAAAGTTCATCAGTCACAACAGAACGCCGAACTGATTCTTCTTCACCATGAAAATTCCTTCATTAGCCGTTAAAGATGATGCGTCGTTCTCGAATTGAGTCTCCGTTCATCACAGTTCCTTAAACTTGATTATCTGTCTATAAATTTGGACGAGACGGAATTAATTAATTAATTAATTTATTTATTTATTTTTGCTTTTAGAAAAGATATTGAGTTACGAACCTGACCTCAGTTACAACTGATAGTCGGCCTAATCTTTCTTTACCATTCTTCGCTGGTTCGCCATTAAAAATGATGTACAGTCAGTGACAGAATTTGCAATACCACATGCATCATCGTCTTGCTAAGCTGCACATAATTACTGTCTGTTAACAGCTTAACATGCTACGAGACGAAGTGCTAACAATATTGTCTGCAGACGTGAAGACGGAAAACTATCGGTGCACTGTCAGACTGGACACTACAACGCTTTAGATTTATTGATCTCTTATGTTTATCACCCGTGTTCAATGCAATAAGGGAACAACGATAATGTGCTAATGACTAATACAAATTAACTGCAACTTATCACGGTGAACGAAAAATGTGACAAACAGGAGCAGTTAAATTTTAAGACACGTGTTAGCCTTGTTTACGTGCTTTTGACTGTCTTAGCTGATGTAATATGTTAGTGGTATAAGTACTTTTACCATTGTATTTGATAATGGCATAAAATCCGAAATCTAGATAGTATGGAAGATAGATACAGTAATACACAGTCAAATGGCGGTTTATTCTCTCAAAAAATATTGCATGACTTTCGCTTAATACAGTCTAAATCTTTTCTTATTATTCGTTAATTATGCAGTATCTATCAGTCTATCACAACCAGGTGATATGTGCCTCATCGGTCATTATCAAGCAATCGCTGTGGGCAGGTAACATGCAATAACTCGTGTAACATTCAGTCAACATTGGTCAATGTACTGTAATATACTCAGAGGTTCTACAGACAATAAAAATTAACGCTCAGCAATACAACTCTGTTCAATAACAACACACACACATACACACACACACACACACACACACACACACACACACACACACACAGATGTTAGCGAAGCAGTGTTCAAAGAGTTTAATGACAGTAAGTCCAGAATCACGGATCATGCAGCTTCATTAACAAAAAAGGATGCCACACAATAACTACGCACACGTCGAGGACCACAGTTACAAGCTAATGTCAGACTATTATGCTCATCGTCGTTACCTTTCATACTGAAAAGTGCCAGAAGTGTCAATAATCTGTACTCGTACAGCGATCGTTGGCGTAAGCTCTCTGTTGTGATGTTATTAGTTCCGTTGTAAATTTATTAATATATCTGAATCTTGTAATGCAAAATTCGTAATGCGCCATTAATGGTCAGTTATCGTGTATCAGTATCGTGCAAGGTACAATAACTATTGTGATCGTTGCTGCCTGTCTATTGCTCTGTACTCTTAATGGTAAAAAGTCAACAAAATTACAAAGGTAGTATGTATAACCTTAGTAACATATTAATGTTAGTTGCCTTCCTCTTCAATATATCGTAGTGTGCCGTAATTATTACATGGTTAACTTCTATACGTACGACGTAAAATTATCGATGAGATATTTTGCTATTGATAGAACTTAAAGCAACAAAGGTGTATTGCAATGGTTACGTTCATTTCATTATAGAAAATAAAGTGGTAAAGCTGCTGTATATGGGCTCAAGGGAGAAAATGGATCTTGACAAAGTTTACAGTGGCAGATGATGATTATGAAAACAGTAAACTTGACATCGTGTGGTATGCTACACATGAAAGACCATAACTTCGATAAGTCAAGTATTTGTGGTATTAAGAAGCACGAAACATTGTATTATAACATCAGTAGTAATACAACAATGTAGGAAGTTAATGTAATTTTTATCGGACACTTTCATTCACACAGAATATATGACTATCTGTGTATACGTTCACCTACATTTTCATGCTGAAAGATTAATTAATGAGTGCTAAGTTTCTCAGTTTGTTTTTCCTTCTACATGATCTTATATCCTTTCAGGAAATGGCCTGAAGTAGCGGACAAAACGTTAGATGGAAAAATATAATTTGTACGATAGATTCCAAAAAGGAAAACAGTTATCACAAAAAATGTAAACGATGGCAGTGCAAGCTTCCAGCTGCGACTTAACTTCTTTGGACCAGTGTACGACACTTTCCGTTAAAAACGGTGCTCATAGATGTCTCAGGGTTGAGCCGTACACCGTCCGCCGGCCGGGGTGGTCGAGCGGGTCTAGGCACTACAGTCTGGAATCTCGCGACCGCTACGGTCGCAGGTTCGAATCCTGCCTCGGGCATGGATGTGTGTGATGTCCTTAGGTTAGTTAGGTTTAAGTAGTTCTAGGTTCTAGGGGACTGATGACCTCAGAAGTTAAGTCCCATGGTGCTCAGAGCCATTTGAACCGTACACCGTCAACTTTACGTCCTGATGTAGTAGTGACCAGTCAGTCCACTTCATTCCAGATTTACATTTTACTTAACTGCTTTATTCAGCAAGATATAGCTTCGTAGCTAGTGGTGCAATAAAATACGAGTTTATCTAGTACGAATGTCCTATTTTCAGTAAATCTATCAACACACGAATAATGACAGTTTCAACTTAATATTTCAAATTAGTATGTGTGTTTACACACCAGTTCTCGTAACCCCACGCTCAGATGCATGTATAACGAAATACAGTCCCATACTCCGATAGCCAATATAACAATCACAAGTCTCTGTTGAGAATCTATCAATTGTGTGAACTCCCGAAGGCGAAAAAACTTCGGTGGTCGTAACCGAACATCCTCTTTCACATAAGAAAAAAGAGAAACCAAACCACTGGTCTGTGGCCGATGGCCGTAACATAATTCTCTTGTATTTTCCTGGAGCCCCTTACGAGCACGTCACCAACCAGCACGTCCACCGACGTTACCAAACCTTAGCCCGTGGGATCCCACGCTGCTGCCCGCCAGAAAGCGCCGCTCTTTGCCACAACGTGTGCAGCTGTGATGGATTATTTTTTATTTATTTTCCTGATGGGAATGGCGGGCTCGTTTTCTGACGGATGGGTTCATTTGAGCCGAAGGTAGGTGTTTATGCTGAGGTGAAACTCTTTATTTGTTTTATTTGTTCAGGTTGGGAGTTGGGCAGTTTTACATATTTTTCTTTACTATTCTATTTCGTCTGAGTGGTTAATGCATTAAGACTCTGTATTTTCTTTCTTGCGGAGATAAAAAACCTCCCTAATTAGGAATTTGTTCCTATACTTTATATTGTCTGTTATTCATCTTGTTGATTTTGACATTGTAGATGCTGCAATATACTTTCCACCTGCCGAATTTCTTGTAAACTGTGCAGTCCAGGATATATGTTT
Organism: Schistocerca piceifrons; assembly: GCF_021461385.2. Lineage (NCBI taxonomy): Eukaryota > Metazoa > Arthropoda > Insecta > Orthoptera > Acrididae > Schistocerca > Schistocerca piceifrons. Next base: position 1,089,359,969 of record NC_060139.1, on the reverse strand, counting down.
CTTCGTTCTGACGATGGCACTTGGAGGATAAGAGTATTTGTATCTCGAAAAACTTAAATGTATTGATGGTTGTCAGAAGGGTTCTGTTGTTTTAGTTTCTGTAGCAATTCTTGACAGTCTATAATTAGCTCTTCGTTGTATCAGTCTTTCTCTTTTGGCAGAATATTGGCTGGATGGTACAGATCGCTCCTACTGGTGCTAGGACTTGTTCTGATGGCTATCCGTAACATTATTCATTCAGTACTACACATTTTTGGCGTTTGTGCTTTTGACGTTAGCGATGTCGGTGCCAGGTACTCTAGCGTTGGTCGCATAAAGCTACAATATGTTTGTATTAACGCCACTGTCATCGCTCCATCGAAATTCCCCTTTATTAATTTTAACAGTCCTAGGAATGAAAATGAACTGAAATGCAAATGTAAATGGAATGGGAACAGCATCCCTACATCAATAATTTTACGATTAATTTACACAAGGTACATGAAACATTGTCTGATACAGTGTCTACTGACGCTTATTTTTATTCCTTATACATAATGTATTATTTACATAGATAAGGACGTGCTTTCATCACACTTTAAATCAATAACAAGGTTAATATGTTAAATTAATTAAATATAATAACTGAAAGGGTAACTACATAGGATTATACCACTTTTACTTTTCGAGCGCGTTTGCTTCGATGCAAGGATGATTGACTGGTAGGTACTGAAGTATCATATTTTCAAACTTTTTTATCTTAACCCAAAAAGGGCATCACGGATATGCATATATTGGTAATAATACTTAATATTATATTCGTAATAATACTTATTTTCACCAAATCAACCAAAAATTCTTATAAGTCGTACAATGATAGTACTCACGAACAGTTTACGTCCAGGAAACAATACTTTTAAATGACAATAGCAGTTTTGACAACAGAGCCGCTGGAACTTGGTAAATGACTCGAAGTAGGCACCATTCTCCTCAGATCAGTGAGCTTTAAATAGTCCTCAGGATCACCATTAACACTTCGGTGGTGCACTGTGCTCAATAAATTAAATTTTACGCCGGCCGGAGTGGCCGTGCGGTTCTAGGCGCTACAGTCTGGTACCGAGCGACCGCTACGGTCGCAGGTTCGAATCCTGCCTCGGGCGTGGATGTGTGTGATGTCCTTAGGTTAGTTAGGTTTAATTAGTTCTAATTTCTAGGTGACTGATGACCTCAGTAGTTAAGTCCCATAGTGCTCAGAGCCAACCATTAAATTTTACAGCAGTTTTGCTCTAGTACATAACACTGAACACTACCTCAGACTGGCAAGCTATAAGTACCGACCCATACAATTTAGCAACCAGTAGATACTTTTTATAGATCAACGATTAATCAATGAACTGTCGGACGTAGTTCGCCGCAACCAATCAGATCGAGTAGTCAGTAAACACAAAGGGGACACTGAGCTAAGGAAATACATATGAATACTCGAGCTACGAGAACTAGCCAACCAAAGTAAAGAACTGAAAGACAGCTAAGAGTGCTTGCTCAGATAAATTAACAGGTTTAAAAAGCAATTCTTAAATCAGTAACTTTTAATTCATAAAATAGCACACATGGGCTTCAGCCACTAGTTACACAATCTGACCGGGAACTCTAGCCAGTTTGGTGGTAGCAAAATTTTTAACAGTTGCTCAGACCCAGGGCGCTAGCCCACTAAGACTGCCAAATTGAAATAACATTGTTTTTTTCTTTTTGAACAGCGACAATAAATTAGACGGACGTAGTAATGAACAAATAGTCACACATTCTTGGAAACATATACCTTAACTAGAAATAACGACAAAATATCTCATGTTGAACCAACAAATTGTTCAAATGGCTCTGAGCACTATGGGACGTAACATCTGTGGTCATCAGTCCCCTAGAACTTAGAACTACTTAAACCTAACCAACCTAAGAATATCACACACGTCCATGCCCGAGGCAGGATTCGAACCTGCGACCGTAGCAGTCGCGCGGTTCCGGACTGAGCGCCTACAACCGCTAGACAACCGCGGCCGGCTTGAATCAACAGTTTCTAGCAAATAAGCATTGCAAGAATCATATTCATCACAAGCTGAGGATCCTTAGACCGGATGCATCGTCTTATTACAACAAGTACACGCAACTTACGGTTTACTGCACCATCAGCCACGCCAAGCGTTTCAAATTATGAGCGGCCGTCAGATAAACATTCTGCCATCGGCAGAACAATGAGCAGCGTAAGTGCGCCTTCAAAAAGAGAGTGATACGCCAGATAGTACACCACCACAATCACGTCCAGAACTGCTCTTACGCAGCAGTACGATGACGCAGAGGTTTCTATAACAAAATAAATCAAGTTCATTAGTTCACAGAAGAGGAGCGAGGACCCAGGGTTCGGAAAGCACGCTCCAAACAGGGTAACTGACAGACAACCAAATCAACGGCGAACACCAGTTCACACTCAAGAAGATAAAATGATATTACTAAACTTAAAGCATGCTACTGTTATTCGGCAACTGTCCTCATGTTCATTTCCCGCAACTGGCTCCGACCACTTGTGGCCAAGCAACCGACTTCACGCTGTGCTAGCCCAAGCGCAGCGCAAACAGGACTAACTACAAACATATCCCAGAAAAATAGCTGTTGACGAACTTGTACACAGCACACCTTTCCAACTAGAGCTCTATCTGCGCGAACTACGTCTCTCGTCCACGTCCTCAACCCAAAAGTTGACTACACGCGACGCCTAAAACCTTTGTAGTTGAATGGGGCGTGCTCCCTCTAGGGACAGCACTCTCTCTTCTAATCCCCATGCTTTATCTGTTATCAGTAATCCGTAATTGTTCGCAAGACTAACTGAGTTATGTTTCAAGTTTCAGCTTGTAATAGAGAATACTCTGTTCAAGAATCACAAGAGGAGGAGGTCTACTTGGAAAGGGCAGGGTGATATGGGAAGCTTTCAATTATATTACATCATGGTCAGACAGAGATTCCGAAATCATATACTGCATTGTATCGCTTACCCAGGATCAGATATAGACTCATATCACATTATAGTACTGAAGACATTAGTCAGGAAGAATCAATACGCAATTACCTTGACGGAACCCATCAACTTTCGGCCAGCCCCTATTCTTATACATACAGCACAGTAAACAGATTTCTTCAATAATTCGATGTTGGACGCGTTTCCCGAAAGGAAACCATCCCTGGCGTTCTTCAACAGGCTAAACTAACGGATACGCTCATTCGCCGCTTTGGGCTTTCCACAACAACTGTTACGGACTGTATATTATTGTTCAGCCTTCTGGGCATTCTCGTACTAACCATATCTCACCTGGTTTCTCGAGCCTTAACAGACCGCTTTCGACGGAAACCAGAGGCATCATATCCAGACTTGTCACCTTACACACCGAATGAATTTTGACCTATTAAGGTCGGAGCGTGGAATGTCAGAAGCTTGAACGTGGTAGGGAAATTAGGAAATCTGAAAAGGGAAATGCAAAGGCTCAATGTAGACATAGTAGGGGTCAGTGAAGTGAAATGGAAAGAAGACAAGGATTTATGACCAGATGAGTACAGGTTAATATCAGCAGTAACAGCAAAAAGAAAGGAGAGGGCAGAGAGTGTGTTACTGTGCACTGTCCAGTAATAGGGTTAATCCCATCAGAATCGACAGCAAACCAACACCGACAACGATTGTTCAGGTATATGTGCCGACGTTGCAGGCTGTAGATGAAGAAATACAGAACGTATATTAGGATATTGAGAGGGGGAATACAGTACGTAAAGGGAGACGAAAATCTAATAGCCGTGGGAGATTGGGATGTAGTTGCAGGGGAAGGAGTAGAAGAAAATGTTACAGGAGAATATCGGCTTGGGACGAGGAATGAGAGAGGAGAAAGAGTAATTGAGACCTGTAGTAAGATCCAGCTTGTAATAGGGAATACTCTGTCCAAGAATCACTAGAAGAGGAATTATACTTGGAAAAGGCCTGGTGATACGGGAAGATTTCAGTTAGATTACGTCATGGTCAGACATATTCTGAAATCAAATACTGGATTGTAAGGCGTACTCAGCAGCAGATAAAGACACAGATCACAATATAGTAGCGATGAAGAGCAGACTGAAGTTTGAAATTAGTCAGGAAGAATCAATACAGAAGGAAGTGGGATACAGATGTGCTACAGAATGACCAGATACGCTAGAAGGTCTCTAAGGCTATAGATACAGCAATAAGGAAGAGCTCAGTAGGCTGTGCAGTTGAAGAGGAATGTACATCTCTAAAACGGGTCATTACAGAAACTGGAAAGGAAAACATGGGTACAAAGAAGGTAACTTGATGAAACCATGGGTAGCAGAAGAAATACTTCATTTGACTGATGAAAGGAGGAAGTACAAAAGTGTTCCAGGAAGCTCACGAAAACAGAAATACACGACGCTGAGGAATGAAATAAATAAGAAGTACAGGGAAGCTACGACGAAATGGCTGCATGAAAAATGTGCAGAAATCGAAAAAGAAATGATTGTTGGAAGGACAGACTCAGCATACTGGAAAGTCAAAACAACCTTCCGTGCGACCCGGGGTGGCCGAGCGGTTGTAGGCGCTATAGTCTGGAACCGCACGACCGCTACTGTCACCGGTTCGAATCCTGCCTCGGGCATGGATGTGTGTGATGTCCTTAGGTTAGTTAGGTTTAAGTAGTTCTAAGTCTAGGGGAGTGATGGCCTCAGAAGTTAAGCCCCATAGTGCTTAGAGCCATTTGAACCATTTGAACCAACCTTCCGTGACATTAAACCAAAGGGTTTTAACAGTAAGAGTCCAACGGGAGTTCCACTGCTAAATGCAGAGGAGCGGAAAGAATACATTGAAAGCCTCTATGAGGGTGAAGATTTGCGTAATATGATAGAAGAGGAAACAGGAGTCGATTTAGAAGAGATAGGGGATATAAAAATTTCTAAAATCACCGGGGGAAGTGGCAACAAAACAACTATTCACGTTGGTGTGCAGAATGTATGAGTCTGGCGACAACCCATCTGACTGTCGGAAAAATATCGTCCACAAAATTCCGAAGACTGCAAGATCTGACAAGTGCGAGAATTGATGCACAATCAGCTTAATAGTTCATGCATCCAAGTTGCTGACAACAATAATATAAAGAAGAGTGGAAAAGAAAATTGACGATGTGATAGATGACGATCAGTTGGATTTAGAAAAGTAAAGGCAACTCTGACCTTACGGTTGATATTGGAAGCAAGACTAAAGAAAAATCAAGACACGTTCATAAGATTTCTCGATCTGGAAAACGGGTTCGACAATGTAAAATGGTGCAAGGCGTTCGAAATTCTGAGAAAAATAGGGGTAAGCTTTAGGGAGTGACGGATGGTATACAATATGTACAACAGCCAAGAGGGAATAATAAGAGTCGTCGACCACGAACGAAGTGCGCGAATTAAAAAGGGTGTAAGACCGGGGTGTAGTCTTTCCCCCCCTACTGTTCAATCTGCACATCGAAGAAGCAATGATGGAAATAAAAGAAAGGTTCAAGAGTGAAATTAAAATTCAAGGCGAAAGGATATCAATGATACGATTCGCTTATGACACTGCTATTCTGAGTGAAAGTGAAAATGGAGTGCATGATCTGCTGACGGTAATGAACTATCTAATGAGTACAGAATATGAATTGAGGGTAAACCGAAGAAAGACAAAAGTAATGAGAAGTAGCAGAAATGAGAACAGCGAGAAACTTAAGATCAGAATTGACGGTCACGAAGTAGATGAAGTTAAAGAATTCAGTTGCCTAGGCAGTAAAACAACCAATGACGGACATAGTAAGGAGGATATCACAAGCAGACTAGCAATGGAAAAAAGGGCATTCCAAGCCGAGAGAAGTCTACTAGTATCAAACATAGGCATTAACTTGAGGAGGACATTTCTGAGAACGTACGTCTGGAATACAGCATTGTATGGTAGTGAAATAGTGAAACATGGACTGTGGGAAAACCGGAACAGAAGAGGATAGAAGCATTTGAGGTGAGGTGCTACAGGCGAATGTGAGAATAAGGTCGGCTGATAAGTTAAGGAAAGAGGAAGTTCTGCACACAATCGGGGAGGATAGGAATATGTGGAAAACACTGATAAGGCGAAGGGACAGGATGATAGGACATGTGTTAAGTCATGATGGAATGAATTCCATGGTACTAGAGGGAACTGTAGGGGGCAAAAACTGTAGAGGAAGACAGAGATTAGAATACATGCAGCAAATAATTGAGGACGTGGGTTGCAAGTGCTACTCTAAGATGAAGAGGTTGGCACAGCAGAGGAATTCGTGGCGGGCCGCATCAAACCAGACAGAAGACTGGTGACCCGAAAAAAAGAAGGTGGTACACTGGTTAATGCAAACGACTTTCATTCTGAAGGAGAAGAGGTCAAATCATCGTTTGCACATTCAGATTCAATAGTTTCCCTACATCTTTTAAGGTAAACACCAGGTTCGTTCCGTTGATGAGAAACCTGCCGACTTTCTTTATCATCATTGACATCCTTTCGAATGACGTCTCCATCGAGGGAACAATAAAACCTAATTTTCCATTATTCAGACCAGAACATAACTGTCACCTTTAACAAACGTGCTATGTCGTTTTCCTGGCCTAGAAGCAGCTATAGCGAACTCTACTGATAGCTGTGTCCTTGAAAAGGCGTTAAAGAGGTTTTTTTTCAGGACTGATACTCAAACAAAATTTAGGTGAAGTACGCTGGCCTAGCTCTCTGACGAAACAGAATCAACTGACATGGGAACCACGCGGCAATCGGATGTTTGTATATTGTTATATTTATGGTACCAAACCTTGGAACTCAAATATCCATCGGCCAAAGTTCTTCAATGCAACTTTCAATATATCTCGAGCAAATAAATTTCCGAGCGTCTTTTAATATTCAAAAATAAGGTCTTTTTTTCGCTCGTTACTGTGGCTCTGTGGTTGAATGCTCGCATGCCGTGTGGGCGACCTGCGTACACTAAAAAGATGTTGTAATTTGTTGTAAAAACTGATACTTGTTTCATGATTATTAAATTCTGGCTTTCGTACCCGCATGTGGACTGAAATGTTGTTGTGGATGCTGCTGAATTCTTGAATTAGTGCATCAGCTTCTTGCATTTTTAGCCCCTTTATTGCTTATAACTAAGTAGCTGGTATTGCCAAGGTTTGTATTTATTCCATTCCTATATATGTCCATCTCCTCTTTCATCCTCTCTCTGTTACTCTCCTCCTTCCCTCACACCACTCCCGTCTCCTACCTTCCCCTCTGTGTCCATCTATTACGACCCCTCTCTCTCTCTGCCCTTCTCCTGTCCATCTTCTCCCTATCCTCTCTGCCCATCTGTTGCCCCTCTTCCTCTGTCCATCTCCTGCTCCCCTTCTCGTTGCTCATCTCATCCTCCCCCTGTGCCTATCCATCTCCTCCTCTTTCCTTTCCTGTCCACCTTCACCTCTCAGCCCTCTCTATCCATTTCCTCCTACCCCTTCCCCTGTTTATGCCCTAGCCCCTATATCTGCGTCAATCTCCTCCTTCCGCAACACTGTCTGTCCATAATGTCCTCCCCTTTCTTTCTCCGCGCTATCACCGCAACCCCAGTAGGAGGCTGATGGTTCTTGCCCCTCACAGTATTTCTTCCAGATCCTAGCTCAGTCCACCCAGGGATTTAGGATGACTTTTTTACCTGTGCCTTTGCCCACGTACACATCTCACACATATTTCACTCATATTTAAAGTGTTTCACACAAATTTGTACACATTTTTCACCTTGTTGGAGTGAGAGGTGAGTTGCATATTAAAAAGCGAGCTAATATGCCCGTGTGCCAAATTTTGGGGAAAGTTTTTAAAGATGCTGAGTAAGATAGAAGGAGGCAACTGTTATCCGACTTTTCAATCTGATTCTTATAAACAGGAGCGTATTTGTCTTTTTTGTATTCCGATAGGGACATTTCTTCGCTGGCTAATTTTGCTTTAGATTCTGAAGTATAGGACCAGTGGATGATAAGATAAGAATGTTTTTAATAGCCGACATGCGTGTTATTAAAAATGCAGGTAATGGAGTTGGCCGCTGAAGGAAAGAAAGGTGGTTGAGCACAAACTGGCTTGCTGGCCACGCTGGCTCGGAAGAAATGTCCTCGAGTGGCGCCACTTGAGAATGAACAACGTAAGAGCCTGGAAGTCTCTCCCGCCCCTCCGCATACGAAGTGGTGCAAGAGAACAGCGCAGTCTTCCCTGAAAGACTGGGAGCAGGGTTTATGGTGGACGAAAATCACCTAAGCCAGCGGTTACCACCCTTTCTTCGAGCATTACCACCGAGTGCAATCAGACATTAGCTAGTACCCCCGCCATCGCCCCTCCCCCCTCCCCAGTCTGTTGTCACCGTTCCGCCACATTATCGCCAACCTTACTAACTGTCGAATGAAAGACTTTTCTTCGAACACTTTTATTTTTAAAATGACAGATGAATGGCATTTAGTTTGTGTGTGTGTGTGTGTGTGTGTGTGTGTGTGTGTGTGTGCGATGTGTGTTTGTTGTGTGTGTGTCGTTGCAGCACTTGCTTGACCTGCACACTGCAGCCCCACTTACAAATCAACCAAGTTGAAGTCTGTGCGCAGTACTTACTATTCACTTGACTGCTGCACTACTTACTTCTGAACTGGCAGAAACTGGAAGACTTCATGCTGTTAATGTTTGTGTCTGACCACAGACATTTATAGTAAGAATAATAAGAATAGTAATAATACTAATAACACTGCGTACAGCACTATAGTAGCCCTTTGACGTTACTGCTGTGTCACGCTATTGATTTATTAATTTATCTGTTTCGAAGTGAGTAATCAAGCCATTTCTGGACTACTGCAGTTACTAGCTACAAGCTGGAGTAGACATTTTCTTGAGATATTCAGCATGTGTTACGAACATGTCTGACTTTTATCATTATCGATGTACAGGAGAAAGCACAGCGTATTACGTGAAGCACATGTAACTTCCATCGCATTAATGCTTTTAATTCAGAAAAAGTAGTGATTCATGACTTCTACAATCAGTAATAGAGTCTTACGAAATTGTGATAATCGTAATAATGTTTTGAAAATAATTTAGTTTCGTGACTCAAACACAGTGAAATGGTTTAGTTTTTATCCCTCAGAAAATTTCATTTTACCCCTCATAGGGTAATGAAACCCAGGTTGGAAACCACTAACCGAAGCAATGAAACAAAAGAAAACATGTTCTGAAGTCCAGTGTGTAGCAGACTCTCGAGGCCGCAGTTTGGTCTTGCATCGATCGTCAACATTGGCATGAAAGTCTGCCACAATCATAGCTAAAAGCATGCTCTGGCTGCGCTACCTTGGAGTAAGACGAGTATAGGCAATAACGGTATGGATCTGTTTGCGTAGCGAGATGAGGCAAACGGGTACCGTGATAGACGAAATTACACACGCTCGCGGTATGCTCCGAGAGCCGACTGCACACCAAACGCCGATATAATTTTGTTAAGAGTTGCCAAATATACCGCCCCTTGTATCCGAATCTCATTTACCCTCTTTGCCATACAAAGCCTCCCCTCTAGCTCTCACGGCTGATTGCTGTACATTAACCAATTAGAACTCCATAGGGGATGGACAAACTGTTTTTTCATCATTTGTGTTCTTCTTTTATAAAGCCATAGTCCCATGCAGGAAAGGGTATCACTACGGAAAATCCGACATTGCGGACTAGTGCTGCCTACTCTGTGAAGGCTGACTCGCATTTATTTTCCACTTATGCCCCAATATATACAAAAATTAATTGACTTCCGGCATCTTTGCTGTTCGGGGCCTTCCTCCTGTCCTTAATTCTGCAACGCTTTTCGGTTGAAACAACTTATGTAGGTTCTCCCACCCCTGATGCTCCGATGTTCAAGGAGACAGAAAGATTTTTCAGGTGAACTATTGATAGTGGGAAAAGCTGGAGTTAGGTCAGCAGGTCTGACAGTCACCACCAATTAATTTTCCACCATTTTATTTTGCTGTATCTTTGACGTAAATCTATTTAGGCTGACGTCACAACACTTCAATTAATATTCGCTCCATGAGTCGTCGACTCGGTAGTGAACCACTTCTAAATTTCGCAACGTTATCTGTAAGTAAACAAACAAGGCAGCCACAACCTACTGGATTTTCAAGAAAGTGTCACGCAGTCTCCGCATCCCATTACGTGGCACCTAGGCTTTAAACGTCAACTCTTAAGTCAGTAGGTGGTCTGTTAAAGTGCGCGTCATTTATGTTGGCGGCCGAGTTTAGGTTCGTTCTGCGCATCTGACGTCACAAAACACAGTCAGCCAATGAACAGAGAACGACGTTGCCAGATCTCGACGAGTGCAGTGCAGAGCATGGACGAGTGTCTTCAGTTTTAGAAACGTTCAGTCATAAATAAAGTAATAGAACAAAAGCAATGTCTTGATAGAAGACTTTCTTTTATACTGCTTTTTCGCAATAAAGAACAGCGGTAATTGTTAATTTCCTATTGTACTTCGACGAAGCGTGAGTAATTCATAGATATACCAACAGTGTTTGTCAGTATTTTGCGTGACGTGTTATAGTCCTCATGGCCACCTGTAGGTGGACGAGCTGCGATAGCGTAACAGTTAAGGTGTTTGCCTTCTATGTGAAAGGTTATGAGTTGAAACCTTGTGTGGTGCTTAATATTTTCATTATTTAAAAACAATATCGAAGTGCCTTACTTCACGAATTATATTCGTTTGAATGCAATTTTTTGACATTTCTAGTGCTTTGTCTCTTCATTAACCCTTTCGCTGCTACAGACACGTGCTCCCCGCATTCCGCGCTGTGGGCGATTTTGTCATCACTGCACTGCTCGCCTGTGCAGACATGTGGTGTTCCCACTGCTTTGACACGCTTATCATTCGATTTCACAAAAACTATATGGCCCAAAAATTAGATTTTTACACATCTTCTTGACTGATACCTTCCCCCCATAAATGACTTAATTTTGTTTCGATGTTCAACGCAGTTATTATGCAGCATTAAATGTAGTAAACCATTGCACGAAATTTTGAAGAGTTTGCAGAGGTAGAAGTCCATAGCGTATACTTTCCGTATGGTCGATTTTAGTTGCCATAATGTTGAGAATGAAATGTGGACAAGATACCTAAATTTCATATAAAATTTACTGTATAACAATATCTCATTTAATTTAAGTACCACATAGGTGTCGTATGCAATATTGAGAAATATTCCGTCTTTCGCGACGGTAATAAAAGTTTTATTTTCACCGGACGCGTTTGGCTTTATTTTAAAGCACTTCAATCAATGAAAGGTATGGCACATACACAATGGTACTCATGTTCTCTTTCTTGTTTTTGTTCCACAGTCCCAGTTTTACCAATGGTACTGAAATATATTCCTCTTCTGCAACTGTAATAAGCGACTTATTTAGACCAGACGCGTTTTTCTCTTTTGATGCATCTTCAGTGGACAGTATTTTGTCTCCTCCATTGCCAAGTCACCTTTCGTAGTTTTGTGCTGCGGTAACACAATATTCAACGTTTGTGTAGGCTGATCAGTGTTTTAGCAAATAAATGATGTTTGTGTGTGCCACACACAAAAATTATATTTGACATAGATGAGAGCACTTCACTGATAGACGGTATATTCAGGTCCTAATGTTTTTGTAAGTCCACAGTTTTGTTTAATGTGTTTTGTCTACTTCCTTTTGATTGATTGAAGTGCTTTAAAATAAAGCCAAAAACTCTTGTTACAGTCGCGAAAGACGGAATATTTCTCAATATTACATACGACACCTATGTGGTACTTAAATGAGATATTGTTATACAGTAAATTTTATATGAAATTTAGGTATCTTGTCCACATTTCATTCTCAACATTGTGGCAACTAAAATCGACCATAAGGAAAGTATACTCTATGGACTTTTACCTCTGTAAACTCTTCAAAATTTCGTGCAATGGTTTACTATATTTAATGCTGCATAATAACTGCGTTGAACATCGAAACAAAATTAAGTCATTTATGGGGGGAAGGTATCAGTCAAGAAGATGTGTAAAAATCTAATTTTTGGGCCAAATAATTTTTGTGGAATCGAATGATGAGTCGGAACACGATGTGTCTGCACAGGCGAGCAGTGCAGTGACAAAATCGCGCACAGCACGGAATGCAGGGAGCACGTCTTTGTAGCAGCGAAAGGGTTAATGCGGCCGTGGTGGCTTTACTTCATGAGCTGCGCGCTCCCCCCTGAACGTAAGCTTGCAACTATGCTATACTTTGGCGCTGCTTCTATTGGCGCGTGCGTCGTGTGCAACTGGCAACGCAGCAATCTCCCGCGTCTGGGCGGCCATGCGCGAGCCGCCAAGATAAAAGAATTCAACTATAGTATGACATCTGTCGGCCCAGTGACCGCTCCTCTACTGGTCAGTAAGTTATCTGCATGGCGATCACGTTTCGGAAGCTGCAAAACTGAACCAGCACGACTGACACGTCGAGGACTCCCCACATCACCCCGGGTGGTGGCGTTGCTTGTCGTCTCCCCCAGACTGGTACTGAGTAGTGATGTCGGTAGTGATGTGCCAACCGTAAGCTACAGAAGAACTAAACTGGAATCACCCTCTTCTCCCTGCCATGATGGCCTCTTTCTCGGTCTTGACAACACAAATGCTCATCCCGTTGCTCCACCTTCTCGGTCTAACTGTGCTGCGAGTGCCCAATTGAAGCTTTGCATTAGTACTTGAGGTCAGCTGAGTGACTTGGTAAGACTCTTAGTACCGCGCGTAGAATTTCGTCGTCTTACCCTCAGCGGTATACAGCCCACACAGTACTTAACACAGTGCGGCTTTACAATGTACATTACTCTCTTGTCGCTCTAGGGCTTTCGTGTTGGCTTCTTACACTTGAGGCCGTACTGCTTTTACAGTTCTGGTGGAATTTTGTACGTTTCCGCCGGCCTGTCACTGAACGGTTTCGAAAGGCTTGGGCACCTTATGATCACAGACCACTCCACATCGCGTGAGAGCTATACTTTCGTGCGTTTTAGAGTTACAGTCAGAAATTAGCAGAGACATTTTAGCGAGAAATACCGTCTTTGTGTGGAATAGTCTGTTTGTTATGCTCTCTTTGATTCATCTGTCATGCATTATTTTGCTTCCAAGATAGAAGAACTAACATTTCCTGTTACTTGAGCCTCAAGTTTGATGCTGAGTTTAATGCTAGTCTCATTTCTGCCACCCTGATTACATTCCTCCTCCTCGGTTTATATTCAATCCACAGTGTTTAGTTGTTAGACTGTTCATTCCCTTCAACAGTCCCTGCAGTTGCAACTGAATCTCAGAACGAACAGCAATGCAGCCAGCGAATTTTATCAGTGATATTGATTCACCCTGATTTTTGATGGCACTCTTTGATCTTTCTTTTATTTCCGTCATTGCTTCTTCGATGTACACAGGTTGTCCCAGGAACGTACCGACAGATTCCGAGCGTGTCTTGAGGGACAAATCGAGGATAAGAATCCGTGGCCGGAATCGTGATCCAGGGACGCTACAGAGCGTATAAGTTGTAGACGCCGGCAGCTACCACTAGGTCACACTCTCGACAACAAATCTGACTTTGTACGCTGACGGACCGTAGGCGGAAAGTCTCGCTGTGTTCGTTATTCAGTGATAGATTGCCACGAACGCCATTGGACAAGATGGGGCCACATGTTGCGTAGACAGGCCATGTTTTCTATAAATGCGAAACTTCGTTGCTTTGGTGGATGACGACTTCGGACACGCATTTACCATGATTAGTTTCTTTTTCTCCTATGTACCGAAATCGTCGCAGATTTTTGAGCGTTCCAGGAGAAAAATAAACAGCTAATGGAGAAACGTGCCCCAAACTGTCATTTGTCAAGCAAGAGATCACCTCACTCACAAGAGACAAGGCCTGTCTACGCTTCCACCTTCGGTCCAACAGCCTATAAAGCCACGTTTGCTGCCGAAAGGGTGGATTAGTGGCAGACGCGTGGGTCTTCGACGCTCTGTAGTGCCACTGAATGACGTTTGCGGGCAGGGGTTCCTATCCTTGCTTTGTTCCTCAAGACATCTTCTAAAGCCCCTCGTAGTTTGTCGTAACATTTCAGGGACATCCTGTACACTAAAAGTAGCTGGGTGAAAGACTACATCGCTGTCTTGTAAGCTTTATAATCTAACCCCTTCATTCTTGGGTCTCCATTCTAGTTTTACCCTGTTGCTTTTTGCGTATGATTCCTCTTGCTTTACATCTTACAAACGTACAAACACATGTTGTTGTTGTGGTGTTCAGTCCTGAGACTGGTTTGATGCAGCTCTCCATGCTACTCTATCCTGTGCAAGCTTTTTCATCTCCCAGTACCTACTGCAACCTACATCCTTCTGAATCTGCTTAGTGTATTCATCTCTTGGTCTCCCTCTACGATTTTTACCCTCCACGCTGCCCTCCAATACTAAATTGGTGATCCCTTGATGCCTCAGAACATGTCCTACCAACCGATCCCTTCTTCTGGTCAAGTTGTGCCACAAACATCTCTTCTCCCCAATCCTATTCAATACTTCCTCATTAGTTATGTGATCTACCCATCTAATCTTCAGCATTCTTCTGTAGCACCACATTTCGAAAGCTTCTATTCTCTTCTTGTCCAAACTATTTATCGTCCATGTTTCACTTCCATACATGTCTACACTCCATACGAATACTTTCAGAAATGACTTCCTGACACTTAAATCAATACTCGATGTTAACAAATTTCTCTTCTTCAGAAACGCTTTCCTTGACATAGCCAGCCTACATTTTATATCCTCTCTACTTCGACCATCATCAGTTATTTTGCTCCCCAAATAGCAAAACTCCTTTACTACTTTAAGTGTCTCATTTCCTAATCTAATTCCCTCAGCATCACCCGACTTAATTAGACTACATTTCATTATCCTTGTTTTGCTTTTGTTGATGTTCATCTTATATCCTCCTTTCAAGACACTGTCCATTCCGTTCAACTGCTCTTCCAAGTCCTTTGCTGTCTCTGACAGAATTACAATGTCATCGGCGAACCTCAAAGTTTTTATTTCTTCTCCATGAATTTTAATACCTACTCCGAATTTTTCTTTTGTTTCCTTTACTGCTTGCTCAATATACAGATTGAACAACATCGGGGAGAGGCTACAACCCTGTCTTACTCCCTTCCCAACCACTGCTTCCTTTTCATGTCCCTCGACTCTTGTAACTGCCATCTGGTTTCTGTACAAATTGTAAATAGCCTTTCGCTCTCTGTATTTTACCCCTGCCACCTTTAGAATTTGAAAGAGAGTATTCCAGTCAACATTGTCAAAAGCTTTCTCTAAGTCTACAAATGCTAGAAACGTAGGTTTGCCTTTCCTTAATCTTTCTTCTAATATAAGTCGTAAGGTCAGTATTGCCTCACGTGTTCCAGTGTTTCTACGGAATCCAAACTGATCTTCCCCGAGGTTGGCTTCTACTAGTTTTTCCATTCGTCTGTAAAGAATTCGTGTTAGTATTTTGCAGCTGTGACTTATTAAGCTAATAGTTCGGTAATTTTCACATCTGTCAACACCTGCTTTCTTTGGGATTGGAATTATTATATTCTTCTTGAAGTCTGAGGGTATTTCGCCTGTTTCATACATCTTGCTCACCAGATGGTAGAGTTTTGTCAGAACTGGCTCTCCCACGGCCGTCAGTAGTTCCAATGGAATATTGTGTACTCCGGGGGCCTTGTTTCGACTCAGGTCTTTCAGTGCTCTGTCAAACTCTTCACGCAGTATCATATCTCCCATTTCATCTTCATCTACATCCTCTTCCATTTCCATAATATTGTCCTCAAGTACATCGCCCTTGTATAGACCCTCTATATACTCCTTCCATCTTTCTGCTTTCCCTTCTTTGCTTAGAACTGGGTTTCCATCTGAGCTCTTGATATTCATACAAGTCGTTCTCTTATCTCCAAAGGTCTCTTTAATTTTCCTGTAGGCGGTATCTATCTTACCCCTAGTGAGATAGGCCTCTACATCCTTACATTTGTCCTCTAGCCATCCCTGCTTAGCCATTTTGCACTTCCTGTCGATCTCATTTTTGAGACGTTTGTATTCCTTTTTGCCTGTTTCACTTACTGCATTTTTATATTTTCTCCTTTCATCAATTAAATTCAGTGTTTCTTCTGTTACCCAAGGATTTCTACTAGCCCTCGTCTTTTTACATACTTGATCCTCTGCTGCCTTCACTACTTCATCCCTCAAAGCTACCCATTCTTCTTCTACTGTATTTATTTCCCCCATTCCTGTCAATTGCTCCCTTATGCTCTCCCTGACTCTCTGTACAACCTCTGGTTCTTTTAGTTTATCCAGGTCCCATCTCCTTAAATTCCCACCTTTTTGCAGTTTCTTCAGTTTTAATCTACAGGTCATAACCAATAGATTGTGGTCAGAGTCCACATCTGCCCCTGGAAATGTCTTACAATTTAAAACCTGGTTCCTAAATCTCTGTCTTACCATTATATAATCTATCTGATACCTTTTAGTATCTCCAGGGTTCTTCCATGTATACAACCTTCTTTCATGATTCTTAAACCAAGTGTTAGTTATGATTATGTTGTGCTCTGTGCAAAATTCGACCAGGCGGCTTCCTCTTTCATTTCTGTCCCCCAATCCATATTCACCTACTATGTTTCCTTCTCTCCCATTTCCTACACTCGAATTCCAGTCACCCATGACTATTAAATTTTCGTCTCCCTTCACAATCTGAATAATTTCTTTTATTTCATTATATATTTCTTCAATTTCTTCGTCATCTGCAGAGCTAGTTGGCATATAAACTTGTACTACTGTAGTAGGCGTGTGCTTCGTATCTATCTTGGCCACAATAATGCGTTCACTGTGCTGTTTGTAGTAGCTTACCCGCATTCCTATTTTCCTATTCATTATTAAACCTACTCCTGCATTACCCCTATTTGATTTTGTGTTTATAACCCTGTAGTCACCTGACCAGAAGTCTTGTTCCTCCTGCCACCGAACTTCACTAATTCCCACTATATCTAACTTCAACCTATCTATTTCCCTTTTTAAATTTTCTAACCTACCTGCCCGATTAAGGGATCTGACATTCCACGCTCCGATCCGTAGAACGCCAGTTTTCTTTCTCCTGATAACGACATCCTCTTGAGTAGTCCCCGCCCGGAGATCCGAATGGGGGACTATTTTACCTCCGGAATATTTTACCCAAGAGGACGCCATCATCATGTAATCATACAGTAAAGCTGCATGCCCTCGGGAAAAAT
This sequence comes from Schistocerca piceifrons, assembly GCF_021461385.2. Lineage (NCBI taxonomy): Eukaryota > Metazoa > Arthropoda > Insecta > Orthoptera > Acrididae > Schistocerca > Schistocerca piceifrons. The sequence continues at coordinate 1,089,342,621 of NC_060139.1, read as the reverse complement.
TACGGCTGTAGTTTCCCCTTGCTTTCAGCCGTTCGCAGTACCAGCACAGCAAGGCCGTTTTGGTTATTGTTACAAGGCCAGATCAGTCAATCATCCAGACTGTTGCCCTTGCAACTACTGAAAAGGCTGCTGCCCCTCTTCAGGAACCACACGTTTGTCTGGCCTCTCAACAGACACCCCTCCGTTGTGGTTGCACCTACGGTACGGCTATCTGTATCGCTGAGGCACGCAAGCCTCCCCACCAACGGCAAGGTCCATGGTTCATGGGGGGACAAACACATAGTAGGCAAATATTTAAAAATGCAACCATTAATTAGATTTTTTCTAATTGTATGTTATGAGAACCGGATACTCAATTGCTCACAGGTTTATTAAATTATCTGATTAATCACTGTTCTTGTTCTTCCAGCCTGTGTTATGCGAGGCGTCGTATGTGCTGCTGGAGTACGCCCGCACGTCCATGTTCATGTGGATGTTCGTCGAGGGGCTCTACCTCCACAACGCTGTCACAGGTCTGTGAAGCTCCTATTTCTTTACGTAATTCTGTTTAAAATGTGTAATTATTTCCTCTATAATATCTTCACCCGTGTCAATTGTAACTGTCATACACCATGTATATGTGCTTAGCAGCAACAGTCATCAGTCATATTGAGTACACATTTTCCATAGTACTTTTCAGGATGTTCAACCGTACTGATGATCAGTTGAGGTTTGCGTCAAGACAGGAAGTGAAGCATTCACCGCGTAGAACATGAGAGATGCTTCTAACCGGCAACAGATCAGACCTAGCTGCTGATTCTTACTGCGACATTTCTAGTAGAAAATCGGTGTTTGCGCGTAGGGGTAAATTCTGCCTGAGTTCAAGCCAGCTCAGTTTCGTAATTTTGAAATGAAACTTCCAGATTAATGCGATCTGCTATGAAATTTCGTGGGAGACAAAATGTGAATCCGCCCTGGAGTCGAACCCGGAAACTCGTGTTCCGTTCGGAATATCCTCGCCGATGGAGCTATCCAGATGTGATTCACATGCACTCCCACGCCCTGAGGAGTAAATCACTGAGGGCAGATCATGAATCATACGTGGATAGCTCATTTGGTAAGAGAATTCCACTCGAAAGCCGAGGTTATTGGTTCGACTCCCTGTCTGTGACATATTTTAAACTGCCAGGAAGTATAACTGTTTTAAAATACACTGCCTGAAGAAAACGGTCAGATACCTAGAAGAGGATGAGGAAACGAGAAAAGACTTCAGGGGATCTAAGGGTATGTGATGTAACCACAGTGATTACAGAGACAAATCAGATTTATAAAAAATTGGCAGGGCCATCCCATGTATTAGTGTGACGTTGCAACCCGTCTACGCTGGATCCAAACACTGATTCGGTTGGGAAGGTTGGCAAAAGGCCGTTTTATCCTTTTCTCAGGCAAGCTTTCTCAGAACTGTTGTAACAGATCCTTGGTATCTTCGATACGGACTCTGGGACAGAGTTAACATACGAGCTGGTCTAATACATCTTCTATCTGGAATAGTTGCCGGCTGGTGTGGCCGTGCGGTTCTAGGCGCTTCAGTCTGGAACCGCGTGAACGCTACGGTCGCAGGTTCGAATCCTGCCTCGGGCATGGATGTGTGTGATGTCCTTAGGTTAGTTAGGTTTAAGTAGTTCTAAGTTCTAGGGGACCGATGACCATAGCTGTTAAGTCCCATAGTGCTCAGAGCCATTTGACCCATTTGGAATAGTTCTGGGGATCTTGTTGCCTGCACAATACCTCAAAATCAAGCGAACAGTCCATAGACCCACAAATGACACTTGAGGACTAGCATTGTTCTGCTGAAAAAAAAGGAGAGTTGCACATGAGGACTATGGATGTACATGAAGTATCGTTGCGCCATCAAGAGTTTCCACAATCACGAAGAGCCCCATGATGCCAAGAGCAACACTGTTCTGCCTCTCCAAAACTTTGGCACAATGGGACTTCTCACTAGATCGCTATATATTCGGCGACGACGGTCATCTGCGCAAGTCCAGAACTGCGATTTATACGTGAGCACAGTATGACGGCCACCGTGAGCAGTCCGAGCTTCCCAGTCAACGAACAATTACGAACGAATCTATTCGTGTTGTGGTGTTACGGAAAGGCTACACCTGGGATGGTAATTCCCTGGTTCGGGTGCTGCTAGTTTCCGAATAATAGTGCAGGATGACACACAAAGTTCCAGGGAGTACATAACCTGTTCGCTGAAGGCAGACGCTGATGTGAGGGAGTTAGGATGTGCTTCGTGTACAGTGCGGCGATCCTGGCTCCTGCTGGTCAGACACGATCTACCGCAACCTTGACGACGACTATGTCTGCCGTTACGTTCCCATGTAGTGAGACTTCGAGACACTAAATGTCCCTCAAAACAGAACGTAGCATGACTCGACTCGAACAGTTGACCCGGAATGGGGCTCCTTTCAAATTGGATCTGATGCCGAAACGCTGACTAATAAGAACACGTACCATCTCCGTATACTTCACAGTGATTATACAACACCTGAGGGTATTACGCTCTTTATATATCCTACTCGGCATGGTAACAGTACTAAACAAGAACAACACTAGCATTCTGGTGGAATTTCTGCCTGACACAGGAAATTGCAACTCTAATTAACTATACACCAGTGTGAAGCACCGGATTTCACTGGCGCTGGACTTATGTCTCATCCCCCCCTCCCCTCCCCTCCCCACCTAGTAAAGAATGCTACTTACGACACAAGAGGACAACGTCTTCGTTTTCGGAATTCTGCGTATCAGAGAACCAACAGTTGTATGGTAGGCTTGTGGCGGTATGTGGTATTAGAAATCCAGGCACAGCTATGTAATTAGCGTAAATAATGGGCCGCTGATTTCAGTATATGTGATGGCGCCCGATAGCGATGCAGGTGGGTTCGATAGCTTTTACATCAGATGATTTTGGTCGCCGAGAGATCAACGTGAGTTCACTATAATGCTCCTCAAGGTCCCTGAAGCAAGGTTCTGGCACCGAGACACGAACAGTTATGCTGCTGAAAGACGACATCGTCGTCGGGGAAGACTTCAAGCATGTAGGGACGCCTGTGGTTCACTGCTGTCAGTACGTCTTCGATTACCATCACAGGTCCCAAGGAAGCGCAGAAGAATGTCTGCCATAAGCCAATGCTGCTCCCAACAGCCTGTATCCGTGGCGCGCAGCACGTTTTGAGCCGTCGTTCGCCTCGATGATTGCCTCTGTGGAGACGATCATCGACATAGTGTAGCAAAGATCTGACTCATCCGACACCCGCTTTCTACGTGGCGCTCACATTCCGCCAGTAGCAGGGTTATCGCCTGCTACAGGGTGTTTCAAAAATGACCGGTATATTTGAAACGGCAATAAAAACTAAACGAGCAGCGATAGAAATACACCGTTTGTTGCAATATGCTTGGGACAACAGTACATTTTCAGGCAGGCAAACTTTCGAAATTACAGTAGTTACAATTTTCAACAAAAGATGGCGCTGCGGTCTGGGAAACTCTACAGTACGATATTTTCCACATATACACCATGCGTAGCAATAATATGGCGTAGTCTCTGAATGAAATTACCCGAAACCTTTGACAACGTGTCTGGCGGAATGGCTTCACATGCAGATGAGAAGTACTGCTTCAGCTGTTCAATTGTTTCTGGATTCTGGCGGTATACCTGGTCTTTCAAGTGTCCCCACAGAAAGAAGTCACAGGGGTTCATGTCTGGCGAATAGGGAGGCCAATCCACGCCGCCTCCTGTATGTTTCGGATAGCCCAAAGCAATCACACGATCATCGAAATATTCATTCAGGAAATTAAAGACGTCGGCCGTGCGATGTGGCCGGGCACCATCTTGCATAAACCACGAGGTGTTCGCAGTGTCGTCTAAGGCAGTTTGTACCGCCACAAATTCACGAAGAATGTCCAGATAGCGTGATGCAGTAATCGTTTCGGATCTGAAAAATGAGCCAATGATTCCTTTGGAAGAAATGGCGGCCCAGACCAGTTTTTTTTGAGGATGCAGGGACGATGGGACTGCAACATGGGGCTTTTCGGTTCCCCATATGCGCCAGTTCTGTTTATTGACGAAGCCGTCCAGGTAAAAATAAGCTTCGTCAGTAAACCAAATGCTGCCCACATGCATATCGCCGTCATCAATCCTGTGCACTATATCGTTAGAGAATGTCTCTCGTGCAGCAATGGTAGTGGCGCTGAGGGGTTGCCGCGTTTGAATTTTGTATGGATAGAGGTGTGAACTCTGGCGCATAAGACGATACGTGGACGTTGGCGTCATTTGGACCGCAGTTGCAACACGGCGAACGGAAACCTGAGGCCGCTGTTGGATCACCTGCTGCACTAGCTGCGCGTTGCCCTCTGTGGTTGCCGTACGCGGTAGCCCTACCTTTCCAGTACGTTCATCCGTCACATTCCCAGTCCGTTGAAATTTTTCAAACAGATCATTTATTGTATCGCTTTTCGGTCCTTTGGTTACATTAAACCTCCGTTGAAAACTTCGTCTTGTTGCAACAACACTGTGTTCTAGGCGGTGGAATTCCAACACCAGAAAAATCCTCTGTTCTAAGGAATAAACCATGTTGTCTACAGCACACTTGCACGTTTTGAACAGCACACGCTTACAGCAGAAAGACGACGTACAGAATGGCGCACCCACTGACTGCGTTGTCTTCTATATCTTTCACATCACTTGCAGCGCCATCTGTTGTTTAAAATTGTAACTACTGTAATTTCGAAAGTTTGTCTGCCTGAAAATGTACTGTTGTCCCAAGCATATTGCAACAAACGGTGTATTTCTATCGCTGCTCGTTTAGTTTTTATTGCCGTTTCAAATATACTGGTCATTTTTGAAACACGCTGTAGTTAGACAGCCAGCTACACGCGCCAGCTCCTATCTAGCTCCGCGCCACCTGTCTGCCAAAGCAGCGGGCATATAGCCGCGTTCGTCTCTCATCCTCTCCGCGAGCAAACTCAACATTTCTTCTTTTAAAATATGTAAAATTAAATCAATTCGTTTTTTAGTTTACTGCGAATATTACTTTTTGAAGCACGGTAAACATTTTCTTTGTTTAATTACAAAGAGTAAGGATAATATGGAAAATGTTTCCAAACATAATTTGAACGTCAAATGTGGAATATATATACGAGATTTGGAAGGATTCCTAATACCAAACGCTAACTGGAAGTATCTTGCATGATGAGGGGCCCTGTAGTCTGCAGGTTGACAGAGACTGTTCCGTCAGTGGAGGCGCGCCTATTTGGTAAAACATTCACACCACGTCTCCGTACGACTTATCGCCAGCCACGGGTGGGTCTTGAACCTGTCCTGGAGAGTGGTGGCGTGTTACAGCCTGAATTAATGGAGCGCTCTGTTAGTTCAGAGACAGGTCTCCGTGCCGGCGCTGACGTACGGCGGGGTAGGAGGTCCACAAAACCTCAGTCGTGGTGGGGATGTTTTGGACTTTGCGACGGCAGTAACGAATCAACTTTTACACTAGTATGACCAGTGTAGCGGGCTACGTGTAGCCTTCTTGAGAAACTGCAACTCTATTGGAATTTTCGGAAGAATCCTTAGATACTTCTGCAGAACTGATATTTTCGTGTTTATTAGTGGAGGACTGCGCTGCTGCTGTTATTACGCAAGCGGGCGTGCGACGTACTTTGTACGGATGTAAAGAACAGCTGTTTTATGTCACTAAGGCAACCTTGTATGAGCAAAATAGCAGTTTAATCTTAGCTTCATCAAACAACGAATAAATAAACCTATATTATATGAGCTGAATCACTATTTAATTAAACAGTAGTAAAGTACCCAGTATCATTCTGGAAATATTCCCCAGGCTGTGGCTAAGCCATGTCTCTGCAATATCCTTTCTTCCACGAGTGCCAGTTCTGCAAGGCTCGCAGAAGAGCTTCGCTGAAGTTTGGAAGGTAGGAGACGAGGTACTGGCAAAATTGAAGCTGTGAGGATGGGTCGTGAGTCATGCTTGGGTAGCTCAGATGGTAGAGCACGCCGCGAGGTAAAGATCCCGAGTTCGAGTCTCGGTCTGGTACACAGTTTTAATCTGCCAGGAAGTGCCAGTAATAAAGTAAACTTTCATTACATCAGATTGTTGCTGCGTACAAGTGTTACTCCAAAGTAATGGCCCATACGAAGGAATAAACACCGTAGCTGCTACAGATCCCAGCCACTAGCTTATTCGATTACTAATTATCTCATGGAATCTGCCTGATTGTGGGACTGTGCTTGTGGCTCGGAACCTGGGTGATTTTCTTGCCCGTATCGCAAATGTTTCTAATCCAGTTCGTTGCCCGGGTCAGAATGTATGGCATGGGACCAGCCATGCGTAGCATTCTAGATATGAGCTGCACACAGACGTATATCTCATATCTCATCCAGAGGCGGGATGTTTCCCTCGATCGACGGTCGAATCGCGATCGTCCCGTGCCCGCTGAATCGTAACTGACGATATCTTTGGGTCAACGTTTGAACCCGTCGAAGTGATCTGCTGCCGAGGTCCATCTTCAACAATGAACGATGAACGGTTTGCTCCGAAACGCTGGTGCGTGCACCAACATTCTGCCCTTTCGGCAGAGATGCCACAGATCACACTCTATCCTACTTTACAGAGTAGATAAGCCTCCGAACCCCATGTTCTGTGAAGAGCCATGAACGTCCAACTATGTTGCGGCTAGTGGTAGTTTTGTAAGTAGGCTGTTTAGGTTTTCTTATTGGTAACGCCACGTAGCGCTCTGTGTGAGAATCACTGGCTGTGCTGTGTGCAGTCTGTGTCTAGTTTGCATTATTGTCTGCCATTGTAGTGTTGGGCAGCGGCAGCTGGATGTGAACAGCGCGTAGCGTTGCGCAGTTGGAGGTGAGCCGCCGGCAGTGGTGGATGTGGGGAGACAAAAGGCGGAGTTTTGTAATTTGTCATGAACTGCTATATATGACTATTAAGGTAAATACATTGTTTGTTCTCTATTAATATCTTTCATTTGCTAACTATCCCTATCAATAGTTAGTGCCTTCCGTAGTTTGAATCTTTTATTTAGCTGGCAGTAGTGGCGCTCGCTGTATTGCAGTAGTTCGAGTAACCAAGATTTTTGTGAGGTAAGCGATTTGTGAAACGTATAGGTTAATGCTAGTCAGGGCCATTCTTTTGTAGGGATTTTTGAAAGTCAGATTGCGTTGCACTAAAAAATATTGTGTATCAGTTTAAGCACAGTCTTATGTATAATTGTTCAAAAGGGGACGTTTCATATGGCGACCCTGCCAGGATTCTTAAATGTTTTTAATTTACGTGTAGTAATGAACAGCTTATAGTCAAAATCATCGTGTCGGCGAGTAGCATATCGGTCATTGTTACGTCGTGTCGGCGGTTCCATTTCAAAATTCGGTGCACCTTGCCAATTTCTTTCATAACTGCCGAAATGCGCTGTGTTATTATTTTGTGGCTGTTCCGTATTTCTATGTCCCTCTTCCCGTATTGCAGCGCCAGTGTCCTCTGAAATACGTAATTCTTGTATTACCTGTGTCAGCTGATCTTGTACTTCCCGGATTTCTCTTTGGTGTTGCGTATTAATTTGATTCAGATTTTGTTTCAGTTTCCTAATTTGTTCGCACTCTTCTGTGTCATTAAAGACTACCGGTTTTGTGTCATTCAGACTATCATCTACCTTCGTAGATAAATTAGTGAACTGATCCGAAAGTTCGTCTACTTTCTCCGATAGTGTACTTATTTCCTCAGTGTGTTTTTCTGAACCAAGTTTCAGAGTATCTACTGTGTCCTTTAAGTTTTCCTGAGTTTTTGCAAGTTGCGTAACCGAATCGGTAGATGCAACTGAGTCAATTTTAGCCCACAAGGTCTCATGATTTTCATGAACAATGGTTTGCAGTTCTTTTATGGCTGCTTCGTGATTCTGTAATGCATTTTCATGCCGCGAAGAAATAGGTTGAAAATGCACACAAATTTGTGTTTTTACGTCATTACAGACTTTTTGACATTTCGATTCAATGTTATGCAACTCAGTAGTTAAATCTTCACGTGTTTTTTCAAGCGTATGTTCCACTGAGTCTAACTTTTGAAGCTTTTTTTCCATTGCGTCTAACTGTTGCTGTGTTTGTCTCTGGTGTTGTTCCATTGTGTCTAACTTTTGAAGATTTTGTCCCATTTGTCTCTGATTTTGTTCCATTTGTTGCATTAATTGCAATAATAATGTATTAGTGTCTGGCATCTGTTCCTCTATGCTTTTCGGCAGTGCATTTGCACCAGCAACATTCACATTTTGACAAGCTGAAAATGTGTCTTGACTTATTTGAGAAAACGGTGAGGACCCAAAACCTGAATCTACAGTATTTGCGAGATTGTTTCCTGTCATTTCGGATTCCTGAGGCGACCTGTTGCCGACCGATCGATCCATTCTTTTGTAGGGATTTTTGAAAGTCAGATTGCGTTGCGCTAAAAAATATTGTGTATCAGTTTAAGCACAGTCTTATGTATAATTGTTCAAAAGGGGACGTTTCAGTTTGACTGTCCTTCTGCCTCTTTCCGTAGATGCTTACCACAGTGGCACGTGGGCATACGAACAGTTTCTCCGTTTTCGAGATACTTGTTCTCACGCTCTTTTCAATAATGATCGGCCCTTTGGCAGATTCGCTAATCTCAAGGGATTTGCTCTTGTAGTTCATATCTTCTCTAGTGTGAACCTCCTTCCGTGTCTGTTCTGCTCAAATACTTTTGTTACCGCGTCACGGATCACTCTTTATTAATAATTATAGTAAAAAGTATAGTCTCCAGTTACAGTAACATTTTCTGCAAGTACACCAACTCCTTTCATCCATACATGTATTTTTTCATCATTACGAACTTTTCTACAACTGCCCAAGCAGTTATATTAAATTGACCTATATTCTTCTGGGGCTGCAGCGTAAATTTTACCCTGGAAGTTGCTACTGGAAATTCCGGTAGTGGTTGGTTTACGCTAACCATCGTTCGTTGTGAAAACGCTTATCTTCCTGGACTTGAATCTTTCGCCGACAGAGATGTCATCGCCTACAAGACTTGGCATTGTGGAATTGACCCGTAACGCCACCAGGCGGCATCCAATGTCGCGGTGGGCAGTGGTGTAATGCTTTGGTTCGTGAGTGTGTTTCGTCATCAACTACGCCGGGAGAATTTGAAGAATCTCATTTACATACCCGCCGATGGTGGCTACGCTGCCAGTCTCCCATTTCGTATGGGTGCTTCGCTTGTTTTTGTTAAACAAGATAGTTACGATTATTCTGCGAAGAATTGGATTTTACATGTAAGCGATTTTAATGCTTTCGAGTGATTTTGTATGTGAATGTCGCTGTTAGGACACAGTTATGTATGGCACTGCGGTGCTGTTCCAGTGACGGTCTTCCAGGAGAGCTCGTTTCTGCTGGTGTACTCGCTGCTGGGCTGGGGGGTGCCAGTGCTGATGACCGCCGCCTGGGCCGCCACCACCGCGGTCATGTTCGGAGGCTCCAACAGGTGAGCCCTTGTCTTCACTGCCATCATCATCATAATCATCCCAGACTGTGTGCAATGCAATGTTAATGTCGATTCAAGTTGGATCCACTGGTTTTGGTACTTCTTAACTTTTGTCTTGATTTCAGAACCGCAGAACATTACAGTACAGACTCAGTGACCCAAAGTCACGGGGTGGGTTATCCTTCATGTAGATATGTCGCGAATGGTGCTGTTAGGTGCGTGTGTTGACACAGTATCTGTGCACTCTGTAACAGAAAGGTGTGTAGTAAACAAGGCAGCACTGCTTCTGTTAATCTTACGGTCGAGACAACCACATCAGGCCATTTATTTGACTCGCTTGCTTATGTCTAAAGTAGCCTCAGGGGAATAACATAAATTATATGTAGAGCTTCCTTACATGGTTGTTCTTTACCATTCACTTACCTCACTTCGCCCTTAAATATGGGTCAGTTATTCTATATTATATTAGTACGAAACTTTCACTCTTCGATTTAAAGGCCGCAAAACACAAAACAATTGAGAGCGTTGTTCATTCTCAAAAATAAATCGATTGTCGGTTCGAAATAAAGCTCCCCTTACTAGGATTGTCATTTTATCAGGAAGCAAAAACAAAACACTCAACTTCGATAAATATACTAAGTTTGCCGCAGTAACAGTATAACGGTATATGTGAGAAGTGATTTTGAAGAGAAATGAAAAATATTTATCTTTTATATGTGCTATGTAGCTGTCCAGAAAAGTTTTTTGACAATTTAAACCTTAAGTCTTTTGACTATGAATGGTTACAGTAGTAAATCTATTCAAAGTAGCACTTCCTTATAACTACCATCTGTTGCACGTCATGGATGGGTTACAGACGCTACGGCGGCCGCATATGAGTATTCTGCAGACCTTCCACAATCGTATTCCAATGTTCTCATCCACCCTCTGGAAAAAAATGGATAAGGTACATAGGCCAAAAGTTGAATGCTATTCTCAGGAGTTTCCCACTCCATCTGTGTGCCTGGTACAGCTACCGTATATAGATTACCTCTGAATAAAAGAGTCTCAGTTGCGAAAATATTACTTTAATGAGCTTACCGCCTTTGCAGGAAACCTTCTGATTATTATGGACTAGCTTAGCACCTGCTGCTTGCCTTACATAGTCTATATGGTTTGCACAGACTTTTTTTCCTTTAGTCAAATTTTTTATGTTATCCACAAATTGCAACATCTTCTAAACTTTTCACGCAAAGAAGGTCGTAGAAGCATGGTCTTTTCCGAATGTAATTTCTTACCAAAAAGCGGTTCTTTAACTGGAGCCCAAGGTTAATGTTAAACATACCATTTGCGTTCTTGTGGTGATATTTCCATAAGAATTTTCATCCTCTTAACACATATTTCCTTATATGAAACCGAAAAGTGAAATATTTTTCTTACATTAAATTTAACATGTAAAGAAATATTTTCTTAAAAATTTTCACTCCGTATTTAACCTCCTGAGGGGGTGAATTTCCAACAGAGAAGCCAAATACAAGCTGTGGCAGATTTAGCTTTGAAAATGTCTCGTGATGAAATAATTTCACAATGCTTTTTATTCACTATTTCACTCCTTTACGTGGCTAATATCCAAAAACACTGAAACACGTATTTTTTCCTATTTCTGATCGAGAAGTAAAATACCAATTTTCATAGACGTAGGTCTAAAAATGCTTTAGTAGTTCTTTAATAACGATTCATTTCCAAAACGACTTTCGCCAGCTATTTAAACCTTTAATGGGTGAATTTCCAAAAATGCTGAAACACGTATATTTTTTAAAATTTTTGACTGAGGAACCAAATATTAGTTTTCGTAATTCTATCTCTCAAATGTACTTAATAGCGAGATATTTTCATAAAAACTTTCATCCTCTATTTCATCTCCTTCGGAATGGAATTTCGAACAAACCCTTCTTAAACGATACCTGCACTAGAAGATCCGAATCCACTCCAAATTTCAAACTTCTGTCCTCGCGGTCAGGGTTGTGAGATGGTGCGTCAGTGAATCACTCTGGCCCTATTTCACTCCCTTGGAGGTTGCATTTTCACAAACAGTGAAACGGGTACTTTGTTTATTTGTAACCAATAAACCAATTAGCAATTTTCGTAGATGTAGCTTTAAAAAACACTTCAGTAGATCTTTAATAATGATTTATTTTCATAAACATAAACCGTTCAACCTCTGTTTCACCCGCACATGGTTAAATTTCCAAAAATGCTGTACAACGCGTTTCTTTATTTCTGAACGACAAACTACTAAATACTTTTTCGTAGGTCTGGCTTCAAAACTGCCTTAATAGTGACAGTTAAAAGTATTTCATCCCCTATTTCAACCAAATAGGGATGGAATTTCAAAAAACCCCAGTCAGTTGGGACATTGCCCATTATATGTTGAGATTGGAAGAACTATTATGCTGTGGAACAAGCATACCTCCAGATCAAGCTAACCTGGATATGTGCCTCCGATACAGTGATGACGACAGGTGCGGTTGAGTAGAAATAGGGCGACACTTACATATTGGCAAGCATCTGGCTTCACTAAACATAGCACAGTGAAAACTACCGATCACAGATTCTTTTACTTTTTTTAAAAATATGTATTAGGTGCTGTGAGATATAGTTTCATTGTTTTATTGTTGTTTCTTTTCTAGATGTTGGTGGGGATACAACTTAACACCGTACTTCTGGATACTAGAGGGTCCGCGATTGGGAGTTATTCTGGTGAGTACATAATATTAAGTTAGCGGTAGCTTTATACACTACAAATTCATTAAGACACTTACTACCGCAGTACTATTGCTTTCACATTATACTACTAACTTACTTGTTTTTCATATGAGACAATGGTGAAATTCCGTATGTAGATGTTATTTCAGTTGAGTAATATTGGAAAGTCTTGCTTAGTCAAGTCAGATTTAACTTCTGAGAACAAAAGTATCTACTTAACACAGTGTGAGATTACGAAGAAATTAACGTAAGCTACTTAAGTAGTGGAAGAGTAACTTTCTAAACACCCAATACAATTACTTTGACGCATCTTTCTAAAATCAGCAGTTAGGAATTTCAGAAATATTTTAGTATTGACTGTTCTTTATTTTATTGTAAAAGATATATAGACGTATTCCATGACGTGTCTCTTCTGCGTTCCTCTACTAAACTGCTTCCTGAAGGAGAATGGATTAGATTTGACAAAGAGCACAGTGATCTGCATCCGGAAATACTTTTAAACGTAAACACTAGGTCGTTACTCATCTCTGGAAATTATTATTACGAAGACGGATGCTCGTTCAAAGTGTTAGAACGATACTTATCATTATTTTGAACCCTGGCGTATGTGTTTTAAGGGGCAAATGACTCTTTTAATATGGTAGATCCTTCAGTTTTGAACAAATTCTCATGCACTCTCACGTACTCTACCATGGACCAGACCAAGATGTGGTGAGTTGCGTACCTGTACGATCAAATAGACGTACTGTTGGCGCAGCCTCAACGGAAGGGTACTTGTGGAGAGACCAGACAAACCTGTGGTTCCTGAAAGACAGCAGCGTTTTCAGTAGCTGCACGGGTAAAAGACTGAAATTTCGTCCATATACGCACCTCTGCTCTATGGCTTAATGATGATGGCATCCCCTTGGATATATTGTTTCTGAGGTAACGTAATTTCCCATTCGGATCTCCGGACGGGGACTACTTAAAAGGACAATGTCATTAGGAAAAGCGGAACTGGCATTGAAAGGGTCGGAACACATAATGTGAGGCCCCTTAATCCGGTCCGTAGGTTAGAGAATTTAAAAGGGGAATCAATAGGTTGAAATTAAATACAGTGGAAGCTAGTGAAGTTTGGTGGCTGGATGGACAGCAGTTCACGTGAGATGAGTGCAGGGCTATAAATACAAAATCTAACGGTTGCTATGCGCGGGTAGGGTAATACTGAATAAAAAATCAAAAAAGTATAGTGAAAGTGTTACCGTAGCCAGGGCAGACACGAGACTAGCACACAGTTCAGCAGAGAAAGTTTTATGTACCTGTTGGCTCTGCAAATGATAAAGAGATTGAAAGACTGTATGATGAGTTAAAGGCAATAATCATGATGAAATAGATTAAAATTTCATCGTGATTGGAAATCGATAGTGGGGAAGGGAGGAGAAGGAAAGGTAGCGGGAGAACTAGAGGAAAGAAAGCAAAGGGAAAGTAGACGGGTAGAATTTTGCACATTAAGTATTTACTCATTGCCAACAATTGCCTCACAGAAGATTCTCTACGGGGCAGATACGATGACACCAGGTTTCAGAGGCGTTATATAAAGCTAAGACATAAATTTCATAACCCGATCTTATAAGGAGCAGTCAAAGATAAACGAGATAGATGTAAAAGCTGTAAGTAAATTGTTCCTTATTTCATAAGTAATCGCTACTGGGAGAGAAGACGGTCAGTGCTTCATGAAAATTTGTTTGCTTCTTCCTACGGAACTATGATTCTACACGTCGTGCAAAGCCGGAAGGAAATCGACGGCCACGATTGTCTTGCTTAAGGGCTCCAAAATATGGAAATTGCATTGGGAAAGATTGGGACTCTATCAAGGATGTGTCACAGTTTCCCAGAGACACTTCTAAAAGTATCCGTTACAACATTCCCAACACATGGGCTTGCTCACATGTGTACAGAAAAGAAAATGTCTGTATAAATATAAAACGCTTAGCTGGCATTAGTAAGCAAAGAATGGATGGCTGAAAAGTGGACGGAATGTACGCAAGGATAACGAACATGAAGACAATATTATAAAAAGGAAATACTAAGTAGATGCTATCCTGAATGAAAGTGAAGAAGAATTACATAATCTGCCGAATGAAATGAATCGTCTAATGAGTACAATATATGGATTGAGAATAAATCGAAGAAAGGCGAAAGTAATGAGTAGTAGCAGAAATGAGAGCAGCGAGGAACTTAACATCAGGATTGCTGGTCACGAAATAGATGAGGTTATGGAATTCTGCTACCTAGGCAGCAAAATAACACATGACGGACGGAAAAAGGAGGATATCAAAAGCAGACTAGGACTGGCAAAAAGGGCATTTCTGGCCAAGAGAATTCTACTAGCCTCAACCATAGGCCTTAATTTGAGGAAGAAACTTATGAGAATATACGTATAAAGCATAGCATTGTATGGTAGTGAAACATGGACTGTGGGAAAACTGGAACAGAAGAGAATCAAAGCATTTGAGATGTGGTGCTACAGACGAATGTTAAAAATTAGGTGGACTGATGAGGTAAGGAATGAGGAGGTTCTGCGCAGAATCGGATAGGAAGGAATATGTGGAAAACACTGAAAAGGAGAAGGGACAGTATTGTGGGACATGGGTTAAGACATCAGGGACGGTCTTCCGTGGTACTAGAGGGAGCTGTAGAGGGCAAATACCGTCGAGGAAGACTGAAACCCTTAAGTCGATACACGTCCTCTGGAGTAGACAACGTCCTCTCAGAATTATTGAGATACTCAAGAGAGCGAGCTATGTCAAAACTACTTCGCCTGATATGTAAGATATGAGGCAGACAAATCACCGATAGACTTAAATTACTACGTAGTAATAGTGATTCAAAGAACGACAGGCGATGGCAGGTGGGAACATTTCAAGATTATAAGTCATAGTTTCAAAATAATGGCATGCATTGAGTAAAGAAAACTGTGATAGAATCTGACGTTTTGTGAGGTTAGTTTTGTTCCCGAGAAGTATAGCAACACGCGAGACGATGCTGACCCTACAGCGCATCATAGAAAATAGAATGGATGAAGGCAAGTATACATTTATAGCGTTTGTCGATTTAAAGATAGATTTTGACAATAATAAATAGAGCATATTCTTTCACATTACGAAAGTAGAAGGAATAAAGTAGTGGGAGCGAAAGATAACCAGGAACATGTACAAAAATGAAATCGCGGTTATAAATGTTGAAGAAATGGTAGGGAATCAGTACATGAGGAGAAAGTGGTTCACGGCTGTGACGTATCAAAGATCTGATTCGATGCGTACAATGGACAAACAGTAAAAGAAAATAATGAGAAATAATGAAAGTGAATCAAAGTTCAGGCACAAGAAATACAAATTTTGTGATTTGGCGATAACTTAATTCAACAGCAGACGGCAAATCAGTGCACTGGAATGGATAATTTCTAGAAAAAATTTATAAGATGAATATGCATAAAAATAAAGAGTAAAGAAATGTAGTCGAATTAAATCAAGTGATCCTGAGGGAATTACATTAAGAAACGAGACACTAAAAGGAATCGATAAATTATGCTATCAGGAAACAAACACTTATGGTTGAAGAAGAGAGCAAATACACTCCTGGAAATGGAAAAAAGAAGACATTGACACCGGTGTGTCAGACTCACCATACTTGCTCCGGACACTGCGAGAGGGCTGTACAAGCAATGATCACACGCACGGCACAGCGGACACACCAGGAACCGCGGTGTTGGCCGTCGAATGGCGCTAGCTGCGCAGCATTTGTGCACCGCCGCCGTCAGTGTCAGCCAGTTTGCCGTGGCATACGGAGCTCCATCGCAGTCTTTAACACTGGTAGCATGCCGCAACAGCGTGGACGTGAACCGTATGTGCAGTTGACGGACTTTGAGCGAGGGCGTATAGTGGGCATGCGGGAGGCCGGGTGGACGTACCGCCGAATTGCTCAACACGTGGGGCGTGAGGTCTCCACAGTACATCGATGTTGTCGCCAGTGGTCGGCGGAAGGTGCACGTGCCCGTCGACCAGGGACCGGACCGCAGCGACGCACGGATGCACGCCAAGACCGTAGGATCCTACGCAGTGCCGTAGGGGACCGCACCGCCACTTCCCAGCAAATTAGGGACACTGTTGCTCCTGGGGTATCGGCGAGGACCATTCGCAACCGTCTCCATGAAGCTGGGCTACGGTCCCGCACACCGTTAGGCGGTCTTTCGCTCACGCCCCAACATCGTGTAGCCCGCCTCCAGTGGTATCGCGACAGGCGTGAATGGAGGGACGAATGGAGACGTGTCGTCTTCAGCGATGAGAGTCGCTTCTGCCTTGGTGCCAATGATGGCCGTATGCGTGTTTGGCGCCGTGCAGGTGAGCGCCACAATCAGGACTGCATACGACCGAGGCACACAGGGCCAACACCCGGCATCATGGTGTGGGGAGCGATCTCCTACACTGGCCGTACACCACTGGTGATCGTCGGGGGGGCACTGAATAGTGCACGGTACATCCAAACCGTCATCGAACCCATCGTTCTACCATTCCTAGACCGGCAAGGGAACTTGCTGTTCCAACAGGACAATGCACGTCCGCATGTATCCCGTGCCACCCAACGTGCTCTAGAAGGTGTAAGTCAACTACCCTGGTCAGCAAGATCTCCGGATCTGTCCCTCATTGAGCATGTTTGGGACTGGATGAAGCGTCGTCTCACGCGGTCTGCACGTCCAGCACGAACGCTGGTCCAACTGAGGCGCCAGGTGGAAATGGCATGGCAAGCCGTTCCACAGGACTACATCCAGCATCTCTACGATCGTCTCCATAGGAGAATAGCAGCCTGCATTGCTGCGAAAGGTGGATATACACTGTACTAGTGCCGACATTGTGCATGCTCTGTTGTCTGTGTCTATGTGCGTGTGGTTCTGTCAGTGTGATCATGTGATGTATCTGACCCCAGGAATGTGTCAATAAAGTTTCCCCTTCCTGGGACAATGAATTCACGGTGTTCTTATTTCAATTTCCAGGAGTGTAAAATGCAGACTGACAACCTCAATAAAAATATTACTGAAAACAGAAATTTGATAACGCCGAATACAAATATAGATCTAAGATTTTTTTTCTGGAGGTATTTGTATGAGTGTACCCATGTACAGAAGCGATACGTGATCAATGAATCGTTCACCAAAGAAGAGAATAGATGCTGGTCAAACATGCCGCAGTAGGACGCAGAAATGTTCATGGAAGATCGAATAACTGATTAGGAGGTAGTGACTATAATTGGAGACAATAGAAATTTATGGCGCTTCTTGATTAAAAGAAATCTGTTGATTGGACACCCCTGAGGTGTCAGTGGATCGTCAGTTTGGTAATGGAATGAAGTATGTGGGGGAAAAATTATACAGGGGGACCAAGGCTTGAATAAAGTGAGCAGATTTCAATAAATGTGCTTCGTATTAGTTATGCAGAGATGAAGAGGCTTGTGCAAAGTAGACGAGCGTGGAGAGTTTCAAGCCAGTCCTCCGACAGAAGAACCCAAATAAATAACGACTGAAACAAACAGCGTTTTCCCTTTCCATTCGCAACCCAGCTTTTCTGGTCGTTCTCATTGTGATACTAATCACGGTCCAATCGAATGATATTTGAGGCTTTGCGTGTCAGCACACTTACTTGGGGTTGAGCTGCCTACGCCACAAATAGTAGAGCGTGTTGTGCGGTTGGTAATTTGAATTTCAGAACTTTGCGCATAGTTTCGTGCTGATTATGTAAGCAACAATAAGAGCAAATGACGTTGAATCTTGTGAATTATCGATGCTACTTGAATGTGACATTGTTTACTGTCCTTCGTGAGGATAATGTATTCGGTCTGACTGATACTGAAAGGGATCCAGTTAGCCTGCATGTACTCTTTGGCTTCTGATACAGCCTGCCTCTACTGCTTCTGTATAAAGCCATGCATTCGTAAACGATATTTCATTATATAATTTTTAAACTATGAATGTAGACTAACTATGCAGCCAAGTACATTCATACTATCTTACAGTGCTGCAAATTAAACATAAAAGGAAATACAATAACATATACGCAAGACATCGGGAAAAAGAGGTAAATCAACATTAGCTTTGAGAGAAGGAAACGATGTGGCGCAATGGTAAGACACTACATCGCGTTTGGGAGGATGGACGTTCACGTATCCATTTGGGCGTCCAGGTTTATGTTTTCCTTATATCACTTGAGGCAAATTCTGGGACGCTTCCTATGGAAAGAACACGTTTGATTTCCTGCCACATCCTTCGCAAGTCTGAGCTAGTATCCGCCTCTGTCAACCCCGTGAAAGACGGGGGACACATACTATTTTTCATCCCTTTCCTGACTTGAGCTGTGAGAAATAACAAAATTTTAATACACTCACCACCGACTGGCAATACGTGATTTTTAAAATAATAATAATCAACTCATTTGTTATCTGTATCTATTGACGTCGAAAACCAGTTTACGGACGTCAGCTAAGAAACCGTTGGCTCGTAAGCCTGATTTTCACAAGCAAATAATATGACGGTAGTCGAACGCCACTCAAGTGGTGTAACCGAAATTGTGATTGAAACGTCGAGATTCCTGTGTCTCAGGGATTAACGTCATTCGACTATCAACTTGTGGTTGAATTTCGATGCATTATCGCCGTTTTCTGGTTTTGGTGTAAACTCAACGACCATCCAGTGAATCTGAGGGAGGAAGCAGCATGGCTTTTGCTGGCAGTACTCGTATAATTTCAGCTTGACGGTCGCTTTCAATAAACGAATATGAATATCTATTCACCAAGTATATCACCGTATCTTTTACTGCTCTTACTCAGACAGTAACTAGAAAATTTGAAAGAGGACGTTCTACGTCATGTAGAAGAGAACCCGACGCTGAGTTCTCGAGACAATGTGTATGCTATGAGCTCACGTAGGGCACACAAGCCAGAACTCGTTGTCTCCACTGTGTGCGTACTGTGAAGGTGGAGACTTTAAAGTGATCCGATCTCCAAACTTATTTCACATTAAAATTGTATTATCCAAACATGGGTTCCTTTTTAAAGCTTTATCTACTAAGTCCTCTCTCCAACCTCTAGGAGCGAGTAATAGCAGTTGTGAAACACATTGCATTCTGGAGAGGTGACATGGAATCGCCATATGTCGAATATGTCACTTGTAGTTGCATTCAAGGCAGTACTACATCCACACTGTGTGAAAAGTGTTAACGAACAGAGACATTGTTGGACAGGAATAATTACAGACAGTGATGGACGAAATGAAACACAGTACGTACATAATAGAGATGGAGTGGGTATGTGATTCTTCAGTTTCTCGCGGCGTATTTATTAATCGAAGGGTCCACGGATGTACTGCCGCTTCATAGTGTCCAACGGGCACAATATTTTGGCAATCAGACATGTCGCCATCGTCTCGTGCGCGTTCGTCAGAGCGTCATTTGGCCACCCATTAAAATCACCATGCCAAAAATCGTGAAACTGGCTAGGCTCCACCGACACACAAGAAAAAGAAGAACAAGATGTTCTTTTAAATACTGCTTAGTTACCTGGTATATGTGTGTTACACTGCTAGAAAACTTTTCCTCCTGTTACTGATTCAGGCCGTATAACTGGATAATTCATTATGTCGCCCGAATACCAATGTGATGTCCTTGTCGAAGCAGGGTCGAAGAGCACTCTATGTGCACCATTACAGAACATTACGACAAATAACCTGGCATAAACTTGGCACAAATTCCCGTTTTATATATTATAGAGCGTTACTAATTGCGTTTCGGGTCACTGCGCATCGAAGTTATGATCGAGGGAAATTTAGTTTTGACGTACCGGTATGTAATCCTTAAATGCCATGTTTGGTAATATTGTAAATCAGTGCGGTCATTATTACGCACCAGTTGTCAAAAATATGTGATTTATATAATGTAACATGCTTCGGGACTTCATTATTCCATTTTCAAATACCTTGTTTTATAGAAAATGTGAAAATGCGTTGTTCCTCTCCCGAAACATGTTGTGTTAAATAAATCGCACATTTAGACAGCTGGTGCGAAACAATCTCCGTGCTAATATCGACATACAGTTGTACTATTGCTTCAGAATAGATACTATAAAAGTATTAACATATCAGCACCAACTTGATTTGGTGCTTGATTTTTACTCATGTTATTATACACAGTATTCATGTTACTATACCCACAGTATCTTGTATTTTACGCACAACTATTAAAATCTTAAATACAAAACACAGACAAAAGTCGGAAAATTCTTAATTTGAAACACGTGACTCGATAAAAAGAAACTGTCTCCTAAGAATATGACACAGATCTTCCAAATTTCTGTTGTTGAGGCACTGACCATATGCTTCTCTTTCTGAATTCGTGTCTCAAGTTGTTTTCTGTTCCCCCCATCATTCAGTTCAGTTAGTTGTGTTAATTAATTTTGTGTTATTTTTACTATAAAGGCTGACAATTTTATCACCAGAATACAGGTAGGCGATAGAATTATTCTGTTCCAGGAAGTGCGCAAATCATAGAGCTAATTTCAACCACAGATAACCAATAAAATTTTTGCTTTTCCCCAGCTCAACTTCCTCTTTCTGCTGAACATCATCCGTGTGCTGGTAGTCAAGTTGAGACAAAGTCACACGAGTGAAATAGAGCAGGTCAGGTGAGTAAAGCTCCTCGGCTAGAGCTCTTCATTGGGCATTTTGATTTCTGTTCCTAGTATTAACTGGATTATATTTCTGTCCTTAACCATGATCTAACCTATAAATAGGCGTAAATTAAAGAAAAGTTGATGGTGTTGAGACAGCAACCAGCCACAGATTTTTCTGTTCCTTTATTCAAAGGGTACGTTACCAGTTTCGAATCGTTATGATTCATCTTCAGACGGTTTTCATGCTTTCATTGCATGTGGTGCGCTTTTTTACAGATTAATTGTCGTGAAATGTCGGTTTGGAGTGTTTGTTTTCATTACATTCGTCCAACAGACGTGAATACATTCCCACTGCGTTCTTATCGTTGCAGGCGTAAATTTTCTCACGTGAAAACCGTCTGAAGATGATTCATAACGATTCGAAACCGATAACGGTACGCCTTGAATAAAGGAACAGAAAATATATTTGTGGTTGGTTGCTGTCTCAGCACCATCAACATTTGTCTTCAAATAAAAGCCACGGTGTCCAATCATGTCATCGTACGACAAAATTGCATGAAAGAAAAGTAATAGCTATGAACTGTTCGAATAGAATCTAGCTGTGAAATACTAATCGGTTACTTCACAGAATTATCTTGGTATCCACAAATAAATTGGAAGCTCTTTAATCGAATAAATGGTTGTAACTGATTATGTTGACTTAGAATTAGTGATGAGTATACCACTCAATTCATATTTGGTATCTCGAAACTGAGTGCAAAAGTTGAGGTAGAAGATTCTATTTTCTTAATTCGTTCATATGGTTGGAAATTTAGAAAACTACGCTTTGCCAAGAAACCTTATTTTGGCTAAAGGTAAAACTGCAGACTTATTCAGTTTTTATTAAAAAAATAAGAGATTTTCATCCTAGCGCTTTGGCACCTATTTCCTTTTTAAAAGAGCAGAAAATTTTCTACAAATTTGATCACTACAACTCTTTCCTGCTCCGAATACCAATGGTACAACAATACGTACAAAAAAACAAACATTTTTACAATTGTTTGAAAAGGGCAAAATATCAGTTTTTTGAGCACTTTTATTTCAGTTTCTATTTATACAGTAGACTAACATTTGGAAGAAACTTAATCATACTACGAAGTGAATTGTGTAACATCAGAACAGCTTGTAGATGCAAGAAGCTCTTGCGTCCATCGGGATGATATGGACTCACGTAAGCTGCGTGATTGATTTTTAGTTCATCCCGCCTTTCCTGAAAATGATTTCTAACAGCAACGGTGTTGTCTGAGAATGTCAATTGTCATACGTGTCACTGAAGTTACTCCTAATTATCCTTTAATTCTTCTCCAAATTATTTGTTTACTGATACTAAGTGAAGAAGAATTAAAAGCCTTTCTGAAATATGAACTAACTTCTTTCGCATTTTCTTTGTTCTCAGAGAAAGGCATACGAAAAGGAACAAAATCTTGGTTTTACAACGGCTTTACTCCAGTGAAGGTTGTGAGCTCAACTTCCCAGAATAAATTTTTTGTCGTTGGTGAAGGGTACCTTTTATACAGAATAACCTGATATAGAAATGTACACTTGAAATCAATATCTGAAAGGCTTGCTTCTTACTAGCAGTGTCATTTTTAATTCACATCTCCTGCTTTATTTGATGGCTATCCACGGGAGACAATGTGATGTATCATGAAGAGTGTTCTGGAATTTGTAGGTCCACAAAACGTTCTTCAGTTGAAGTTGTACTCGGATCAGAGGTGCTACACCAAGTCTCTCAGGACAAGGTTTTGTACAACGAACGAAACAAAGATCGCAGTATCACAATTCTTAATAAGAAATTTCTGGAGTGTACCATTGAGGTGGACCGAGCGCAAGCAGATCCTAACATGATGATTGTAACGTTTCACGAACCTACGATTATGGAAGCGTGGTAACACTATGAGACGATGTTGACCACATCGAACTCAAGATAAATTTTGGAAAAGCATTGAAAACGTTTTTTTCTGAAGCCAAAAGAGGAAGTCAAGTGGTACAAAATGGTTCAAATGGCTCTGAGCACTATGGGACTTAACTTCTGAGGTCATCAGTCACCTAGAACGTATAACTACTTAAACCTAACTAACCTAAGGCCATCACACACATCCATGCCCGAGGCAGGATTCGAACCTGCGACCGTAGCGGTCGCGCGGTTCCAGACTGTAGCGCCTAGAACCGCTCAGCCACTCTGACCGGCGAAGTCAAGTGGTTTTGCCGTGTTATGACAAAGTCTCATAACAATATATTCATTGTCGAAGTCACTTATATCGGTGGGCTTCTCATTTGCGGCCCATGTAGGAGCTAGAATGATTCCTCATTCGCCCCTGCTCCACTCAAATACTAAACTTGTCGTATAATGTGCCTATAACGTCACCAGGTAGCATTCAGTTTCGCAGTGAGTGGTAGGCATAGCGTTTTGGTCCATTAGAATGTGTGTGTGTGTGTGTGTGTGTGTGTGTGTGTTTGTTTTGTATAGAGAGTTTCTGAAAATTAATTGGAGTGAAAAGAACTCAAAGAGGACATTCACACAAGACGTGATATGGGCAACATTTAAACAGCAAGGAACAGCTTTCGTATTACTAGTGGGTGTCAAAGAAGACACAAACAGTGGGGGTAGGTATCGATTGGAATGTTTACTACAAATAATTGAGCGCGTTGCTTAAAAGTGCTGCTTTGAGATGAAGATATTGGCACACTAGAGAACATTGTATCAGAGTGCATCGAGCGAATCAGAAACTTGATGACCCAAAATAATCGGTATTTATTCTAAACGCCGAACTTAATGTTACTTTATATACTGTATTATAATTAATTCTAACAGTGAGCAGATTCTGAACCAGTGTAAAGAATTGAGTAAAATAACCATTATCAATTGCACGTACTTGTTATTTGGTGTTTTACATTTCTCCCGTTAATTGTATTGTTGGAAAATGCACAGCACATATGTGAAATTTTTAGTAGACGTTCAGAATATTATAATAAGATATTCTTTGAAGCTGAAGCTGTCCATTCCTGTTTTATGTCCGTTTATTATGATTGTTACCCTATTATGCCGCGTCTACGTCAAATCCAAAACTGTCCCTTTCGTTCACTTACTGTAGTCAGCAAGTAAACAAGTAGTAGTGTGTGCTGTTGTTTCTTACGGCATAGTGGTCTCTCGCACTGCTGTTAGTTGTTGACCCTGCAGTCACTGTCCTTCTGTTGCCAACAGGAAGGCGGTGCGGGCGGCGGTGGTGCTGCTGCCGCTGCTGGGGATCACCAACCTGGTCAACATGGCGGACGCCCCGCTGGACAGGGCCGCCTGGGAGTTCGCGCTCTGGTCCTACGCCACGCACTTCCTCGTCTCCTTCCAGGGCTTCTTCATAGCCTGCCTCTACTGCTTCATCAACGGCGAGGTGTGTCAGTCCCACAAAATTTCATACATTGAGCACTCACACGGTATACAGTACTCAGAATGGCCACTTCAGTTGTTACACACACAGATCACCATGTATGTATTAACTGTTTTCTGAATTGCCAAGGTAACAATCAGCCAACATTCATTGATAATTTTAAAAACTCATCAACAAAGTAATATTACCGTCAAAAATTAACAAACAGAAATTTGATATAGAAATTCAGCCTTATACTGTATTTGAGTTTCTTACATAATATGAGTTCAAGGAATCCATTGTTTGTTAACTTGTGATAAAGTAGATGATAGTCAGAATCTGAAGAACATGATCACAGATTTCTTGTAACTAGCAGGGGCTAGGAATGGTTACTACATGCACCTGCTTTCTTTTTTTACCTCTTTCTATCGACATGTAATACTTATGGCTCAAATGGCTCTGAGCACTATGGGACTTAACAGCTATGGTCATCAGTCCCCTAGAACTTAGAACTACTTACAGGTAACCAACCTAAGGACATCACACAACACCCAGTCATCACGAGGCAGAGGAAATCTCTGACCCGGCCGGGAATCGAACCCGTGATAATTATACTCATCATGCTCCCAAACAATTCTTCATAATTCTTATCGAATCTTTTCGTTTAGTACTCTATTTCTGTGCATGAGTAATAATCACTGGAAATGGATGATCGATTGTAATTATGTACATTGCCATGTGTCCAGTCATCTATTTTGTTGTATTTATGGGGATCGTGGGTTAGACACCTTTTACGGCCTAATTATTTCCTTTACGTCGATGCTGTGTTTGGGGTTGTTCGATCTGTCACCGAAAGTATCCTTTGGATGTAAGAATAGGTGTCATATGCGGTGCACCTGCGAATTGAAATATAGACGACAACACGTGTGTCGTATAATAAAGTTGTGCTGAGGTGGATGTTGTATAATTTTTCGTTAGTTGACGTTTTTCCGCTGACTGTCATGTAATGCATGCTTTTAACATTAGATAGTAAGGCTTTACTGTACAGGTTCCTCCTGATGTATGGGCTGCGGGTGCTCTAGGTAATTTGTTTGAGGTTCATCGATAAAAACTCATATCTGTTTCTTTTATATCTTTTTTTTTGTAACATATACTGTGTATTGTGGTTCTTGTACACGTAGCTGAACTCGAAAGTATGTGATCTAATATTTCTTCAAGCTTTTGGTATCCATGTTATATCGACCTCTAACTCCGTGAGTGGAGGATCCCATGTCTTGATAAGGGTTTCAGATACTCTGATTCCCATTTTCCATACTTTTGAGCATACGATTGATCCGAAGATATTTGAAATTTTACCCTGCGTGAAGTCTAGACTACTCGTCCTTGTTGGCAGTGTTAAAATGTCGTAATGCAATTTGAAAATATTTCCCCTCATGAAAAACGAGAATAGTCCTCGTTGGCTGTTATCTGTTATGATAAGAGGTGGTGGAAGGATCTGCACCAGGTAACTCAGTTCATTTGTTACCGAGATTCCGAGTGTTTGTACTTTTTGTAAGAACTTCAAGGTTGGACGTTTTGGTAATTTTATAAAATTTAAGTTGCCGGTTACGTTGTTACGTTGTAACATTCCATCACTAACACTGTTCAGGACTATGTTGCCAAGAGAGTGGCCGGCCGCGGTGGTCTAGCGGTTCTAGGCTCTCAGTCCGGAACCGCGCGACTGCTACGGTCTCAGGATCGAATTCTGCTCTCGGGCATGGATGTGTGTGATGTCCTTAGGTTAGTTAGGTTTAAGTAGTTCTAAGTTCTAGGGGACTGATGGCCACAGATGTTAAGTCCCATAGTGCTCAGAGCCATTTGAACCAACCAAGAGAGTGTCACACAGCAAGCAGAATTCGTGTGAAACGATCACAGTTTAGTTACTTGTATATTTTCGGTGAAAAGAGTTGTCAGAGGCGTTGAATATCCAATAAAATAGTCTAATTCAATGTATGATTTGTTACACTAATTGTCATGTTGTTAAATCACCACCGCTTCGTTGCAGAGTAGCAATTACGTATTGTTTTGTTTTTCACTGATGTCCATACCTCAGACTACGCAGTAGCTATAGTCGGCGATAGCGTGGCCTGTCGCGGCGCAGCTACAACGCCACCTGGAGACAAGGACAAAAAACAGAATCATGACGTCATAGCCGAGCGGCGGTCGTAATATGCACAAACTGTATGGTTAATAAAATGAGCGATGTTAGAGGTCATACTTGAATGAGATTAGTTAACAGAAAAACAGACAGGTATATAGTTGTTTACGTAGAAATGAGGCAAAAGTAAACAAGAACGAGTAACTTTGATTAATCTCGTGCTTAGCTTAGACAGCGTGACAGGAACATTTGCAAACAAAACTAGTGACCTATTTCAAAAAAATCGTTACTTTCGTGTGTATGAGCTGTTAGCGACATTTTCAAAATTTTCAAATGAACAGTACTTGTTTAATAAAACATTCACACTCTTCTAACCAATATTTGTGTACAATAACACGGAGACATCCACATCAGTTGTATTCACACTGTTATCTGTTACCAATACAACTTCGAGTACAAATTCAGAGACTAGAATTTGTTTAATGGAACTTCTATCGAATAGATATACACTTTGAAATGATTATCATTCAAAATATACACTGTGTAATAAGACTGCACAGATAAATCGATACCTACACACATAAATAATACGCTCTTCTTTCGCTATTTTCCCGAATTCTTCTGTAAAGGTATCACATTAACTTTGTCTTTCAGTTCATCAAAGCTATTACATGAAATTCTTTTTGTATGCTCGTTATGGCTGGCAACACTGATCTTGATGCATTTCTGCAATACTGCTGCCTCCAAAGTGCTTTTTCTTCTGGTTCCTCTCTGGATAGTCCTGCAGATGAGGATAGGTAGTTTAGACAGATCGGAAAAATGCCTGGCACGGCATTAGAATGAAGTCGTGGTTTTGAAAGTGGAGCAGCTATGGTTTTGTTGTCTGTTTGCCTGATAACGTCCCTGGCTTCGAAATGCTTTTGACGCAACTGAAAAATGAGCAGTGAAGTACATTAATCGTAATGGATACAAGAAAAGTGTTCTGGCAAACAATAATTTACTGTAATCGAAAACAAGCATTACTAAATTACATACTAAACAAAACTTACACTGAATAATTAGTAACAGTGAACTCCTGCTTTACAACTGAATGGAGCCATTTCTGACTTGTTGCATCGTCTTTAGTGAACTTGAATACATGAACCTTGTTTCCGTCTGTATAACTTCCATTACTTTTTGGTACGCTGTACGTCATAACCGTAATGAAACTGAAATTGCATAAACATATGTTGCGTTAAAATCACACAAATACAGTGTAGTAACAAGCATTTTGATTTCTGTGTGCCTAAATAACAATCTCATAACAATTACATAGCACAACGAGTTTTCAATACTGAAAGTGTTATAGCTGCAATATAATTACTGAAGTATTTAGAGTTTCCTAGCTTTGACTTATGATGCGTTACTATGAATAAGGGGCCCCCCAATACGACACAACTATAAGTAACTTCATAGATGAACGGTAATAATCTGGGCCCTTCAATTGTTAATAAACCTTTATAACATAGGAAAAAAGAATACAAACTATATGATACAAACAGCAATTATTTCAAAGTGCATACGCCATTCACCTTTCAAAGTACACTCCCGCATGCCCACTGTCAACTCTAAATCGTCGCAAACCGACCGTACCGTACACGCCGTGAAAACTTTCATTACTCGCTACACATATTTTATCAGTGACTTACCGCCATCTGCAAAATAGTAGTCACAAAACCGCTAAGTAATTCTGTCTGCGTTCAAGTTATTTGGCTTGCGAGAATGGTTCTAAAATGACGTTTCATTGAACTTGAGGGGGCAGTTTTTAATCTCAATATTGGTTCCTAAATATTAATGCTTGCCACACACTGAATGCACAGGTGGCTAAGTTTATTTTTGATCAGCTTCTGCACTTTACGTTTTCTGTGATCAAACATTTTGGCACATTAAGTTGCACCCGACTCTTGGCGTATGAATACAGCGAGTGATGCTGCAATCTCTGAAGCTCTGTACAGTGCTGCGACTCCGACTTCTGGAATATTACGTAATACGTCGTTAAATGATTGATTAATCTACATTACTCATGGGTCGCTGGAATACTGGTATAGCAATATCTGCAAGTAGGAAAGGACCGACCAAAAAGTTTCCCTTTGAGGGCGTTGCTCCAACAGATATGCAAACCAGACGCTGCTCCGATGTGGAAATGTAAGCAACGGCATGTAGGCAGTTGATTAGTGTGGCTCTCGAATGGAAACTTTTTGATCGGACTTTGCATCTAAAACGGTTTATGGTCGGATGTCCAGACTGGATGGAGATTAAACGGTCACAGACACCGGTTTCATTTGTGCAGGTTCCCACCATCAGTTTATATTTAGGCAAATGTGCGGTCGTCTATAGATTACAATCTAAATGTAATTAGCCATATTACACCCTCATACTGTCATCAGTCATAACTTCTTCCTTCCACGACACTATTTATATTAAGGGCCTACCAAACCGTAACACTCTTTCCATGAATAAGTGTATCACATCATAAATACGTCCTATAATAATTGCCCTTAAACACTGCAACTCGACCACCAATATCTGTTGGGCAGTTATTCGGTTTTCCATACCGAGAATCAATTCTCAGTGGCCTTCGCCTTAACTTTTGTGCTTCTCGGGACACCTGCTATTAAGAAGTAAACGCCATTACATCATCTCTGTACTTCAACGCTCCCCATATTCCCATTCTTACGGGGGTATAAAAAGGATGGCTGGCGCTACAGAATAACGCTGTACGTCGATTAGAAGCAGCCATGTTGGAAGTCCCAGAAGAATAGCGGACTACTGTTTACGATTGCTTCTAGTTCTTAATTTCTGTCGTGTGCAGGAAACGGCTGTTATCAGCAGAAAATGTCACAGTGCTTTCTCGAATAACACATAGTGAAGAAGGCATTTTCAGGCACTTTCTGTTCATAAATGAATCCTTGACTCCGTAACACGACACATCACGAACCTCGTTACTGTAAGTTTTTTTATTACACGTTTCGAATGAAGAATAAGATAAGAATGTCGAGTGGAAAGGTGGCTTTCGTCATCCAGAATTTTCCTCAATAAGGACTGACGAAACTGATGTTCGACCAATGCCGTCTTCCCGAAAATGCTGAGAACAAATGTTGTTAGGTTTGGTCGGTTTCCCACCTTTTATTCTCAAGGCGTCCACCGGATGCTACAGCAACTAAGATTGAGGGCGTCGGCTTCAAGTTTGTGGCGTTATCACATGTCCCCTCATTATACTTTCATGTCTATTCCTGTGATCTCACGTTCATTTTAATTTCTCTGGACGTAGTACTAATACAATAGAGAGTATAAATGCGCACTGCTTTATTTACAAAATTCACGTGTTTTATGTAAAATTGCTGACACAATTGCAAGAGAGAAGAAATATAATGCACCACAGAAAATTCCGTCACACCATATCTCATGGCCGCCTACTTCTGATCCTAATTTGGGCTGACAATCGTCGCAATTTCAGAGAGGTATCCGCAGTCATCGCAGTGCAGCAACTGCATTCTACAGTAGGTGTACCGCAGTTGAATAGAGAGGAATCGTCTCAATTTGTGGTAGTACCGTATTTTGTGTGTGTTTGAGGATTTAGGGCACTCATCACCGAGGTCATTGTCAGAGTACTGTATTTTCAGAACAGAAGTAAGTATTGAATGTAGTATGAACGCCTAGAAAATTTCGACCTCGGAAATCGGACTTGAGTGCTGTGCAGAATGTAAAACTGGGTCTTAATGGGCTCTAAGCAACGAAATATAGGGTGCTCCAAGAAACAGTCATCCGATCTGAAATGGTTATATGTACTTCAGGAATGAAAATGGAAACTGGGCTGAATTTTAAATTACGCATTGAAACTAACACGTTACTTTGACTCGAGCTGGAAGCTGCGGATCATTCTGTGCCGATACGTTCCTTGCTAATACAGCTAGGTCACTGGTTCGCTTATAACCCAACGTACGCCGAGCCGAGGCGGCGATAACACAGCAGCAAAAGTCGTTTTGCGTACTCGGTTTCAAGAGGTGCACATCAGTTGGAAACACTGAGGCGTAATGTTCGTCGAGAGTGCGGGGCGTCCAAGTGTGGCACTGAACCAATGGCCCTGCTTTCGCCTGGTCTCCAATTTTTTTAAATTTTTTGCATTGATTTCTGAAATACCTCATGAATGTTCTTACCTTTGCCACAGATTTGGATGATTTACCACACCACGTAGCAACAGCAATGAATTCAGTAACTCGTGGTACCTGGTATGCTAAAAAAATTCTGGGATGAGTTTGAATATTGTCTAGAAGTGCACCACGTGGAGGGGACGCCGAACATGTGTCGAAGGTAAATGGAAGATTTGACTCTAAATGTAACTCTAGAAATCAACCCAAGGCTGTGTGTGTATGCATGTAGGAGATTATATTTGTTGGCGGTTATATACAAATCTTGGTATAGATGCAGTTCTTCTTTTTTTGTGGAAGAAAACATTGTCCATAGTAAGCTGTGTAGTTATCCTTTATTTGCTATGCTGTTGGCCCCTTTCTTTTCTAAGTCATTTTCCGGCACCAACGAAAACACATCAATATGGATCCGCTGCAAGGGTCAAAGAAAACTTGACTCTAATTTCAAACACGTACCTGAGTGATATAGTTATAGTTGGCGGTGACTTCAGTTTACCCTCGATATGTTGGCTAACATAAGTTTTTAAATCCGGACTTATATCTCATATAAAACATCTTTCGAAATTGTGCAAAAACGATCCCCTGACAATAATTTGGAGTAATTAATTTGAGCCACTCGAATAGTAAATTGTAATGAAAACGGAAATGACGTCATGCGTACGAATTGAGCTGATAACGAGCATAAAAATGGATAGAGGAATTTGTAGTGGGACATTACCGTAACAGCCACATCCACAAAAAATAATCGAAAAATTATCTATTCCAAAAAACAGATAAAAATTCGTTTGACGCCTTCCTGAGATGCAATCTGCACATGTTCCAAATTAACAGCGTAGTGTAGACCAGATGTGGCTTCAGTCCAAAGAAACGGTATTGTCAGCAATTGACAGATTTATACCATATAAATTAATAAAACACGGAACTGATCCCCCTTGGTGCACAGAACTCTGTTGCAGAAATACCAAAACAAGCATGCAAAATTTAAACAAAGCTGAATTTCAACACTTTTATTGAGGCATGAAATTTAGGGCAAACTTCAACGCGAGATGCCTACAAAGTTTCCACAACTAACTTTGTCTCGAACCTGGCACAAAAACCAAAGACATTATGGTCGTATGTAAAGAATACTAGCGGCAAGGCGCAGTCACTGCCTTCTCTGTGCCGTAGAAATGGAAACAGTATCGATGGCAGTCCTGCTAAAGTTGAGTTACCAAACATAGTCTTCCGAAATTCCTTCAACAAAGAAGACAAAGAAAATATTCCAGAATTCGAATCGAGAGCATCTGCCAACAAGAGTAATTTGGAAGTAGATATTCTCGGAGTTGAGAAACTACGTAAATAATAGAAACAAGTCTTTGAGTCCAGTTCGTGTTCCAGTTGAATTCTTTCCACAGTATGCTGATGCAACAGCTCCATACTTAACAATCGTGTACAACCTGTCGCTTGACGAAAGATCCGTACCCAAAGACAGCAGACTTGATCAGGTCACACCAACAATCAAGAAAGGCAATAACAGTAATCAACTGAATTACAGGCCCATTTATTAACATTGATATGCAAAAGGCTTTTCTAACATATATTGTGTTAGAACATTATGAATTAAGTAGAAGAGAACGGTCTACTGACACCCACTCAACACGGATTTAGAATTCTTCTGAAATACAAGTAGCTCTTAACTCAAACGAAGCGTTGAATTCTATCGATAAAGGATATCAGATAGGTTTCGTATTTCTAGAATTCCAGAATGCCTTTGACACTATACCTCACCAGCGCCTTGTAATCAATTTGAATGCCATAGTTATGCTACTGGATTCGTGTTTTCCTGTCAGAGCGGTTACAGTTCGTAGTAATTGACGAAAAGTCATCGATTAAAACAATTGTGAATTTTTGCGCTCCGCAAGATACTGTTACAGGTTCTCTGCTGTTCCTTATCTATATAAATAATTTAATGGATAATCTGAACAACGGGCTTAGGCTGTTTGCAGATGACGCTGTCGTTTATCGACTATTAAAGTCATCAGAAGATCAAAACAAATTGCAAAACGATTTAGAAAATGTCTGTACGGTGCGAAAATTAACAATTGACCCTAAGTAACGAAAAGTGTGAGGTCATCCACATGAGTGCTAGAAGAAATCCTTTAATCTTTTGTTACACGATAAATCAGTCGCCGGCCGAAGTGGCCGTGCGGTTCTAGGCGCTGCAGTCTGGAACAGCGAGACCGCTACGGTCGCAGGTTCGAATCCTGCGTCGGGCATGGATGTGTGTGATGTCCTTCGGTTAGTTAGATTTAAATAGTTCTAAGTTCTAGGGGACTAAAGACCTCAGAAGTTGAGTCCCATAGCGCTCAGAGCCATTTGAACCATAAATCAGTCAAATCTAAAGGCCGCAAATTCAACTATATACATAGGAATTTCAGCTACAAACAACTTAAATTGGAAAGAATACGAAGAAAATGTTATGGGGAAGTCGAAACAAAGACTGCGTTTTATTGGCAGAACTCTGAGAAATTGTTACAGATCTGCAAAAGAAACTGCCTACACTACGCTTGTCCGTCGCCTGTTGCAGTACTGTTGTGCGGTGTGGAATACTTACTAGGCAGGATAAACGGAGTAAATCTGGAAAGTAGAGGGTCCTCATTGTAATAGTTTGTCACGGAAAAACTAAATATAATAGAGAACCATTACTTTTATTTCTGAAAAATACATAGTTTGCCATTTTGGATTATTTGGTCGTAAAAATTATATCTGTTAAATGACGTCCTCTATTGTTGACGCATTGACGAAGCCTATCCCGAAAGTTCTCCATACATCTTGCTGTCATTTCTCTTGGAATGGCTGCTACTTCTTGGGTAATGGCCTCTTTAAGAGCCTGCAGTGTTGTGGGACGATGTTTGTACGCTAGAGCCTTTAAGTGCTTCCAAAGAAAAAAATCACAAGGCTATAAATCAGGCGAGCATGAGGGCCACGTGATGTCTCCTCGCAAAGAGACAAGGTGACCAGGAACTGACTCGCGCAGCATTTCCATAGAGCGATGAGAGGTGTGGGATATTGCTCCGTCTTGCTGGAATTACACTTCATGATCTCCAATAAACTGGTTCAGCCTAGGTTGGAGGAAGTTACTAGCATGGGACAATAACGGTCTGAATTAACCGTCACCGTGTGGACACCTTCTTGGAAAAAATACGGTCGTCACACGAGACATTGAGCAACGGCGCACCAGAGAGTGACACGGGGGCCGTGTAGTGGTCGCTGATCAATTTCACTGTTGTTTGCAGCAGCGTGGCACAAATTCTGTTTGTTTAGAGTTCCTGGTAAGTGTGAATGCGCCTCATCCGAAGAAATAAACAAAGCGCCAGGTGGAATGTTTTAAAGAATCTCCTGACACGCAGCTCTGCGAGTTTCAAAACCTCTTTCACTTAATTCCTGGGTAACCATCATTTTGAAGGGGTGATTATGAAGTTCTCTATGAAGAGTTCTTTTTACACTCCTATCAGGTAATCCCAGGGCAGCTGCATGTTTAAGTGCTGAACGTAATAGTGATGGTCGCCTAGACACTCCCACACGCGTCACGTTTTCCGACGTTGTTGCAGTCCCAGGACCGCCGGTGGGTTTTCTTTCCACTGCTGAACGTGTCTCTTTAAGGTCTGACACCCACAGTTGAATAGTTTTTCTATCCGGGACAGGATCATGTTGGCCAAGTTCGAATCGTCTCCGAAACGCACGCTCAGCACTACTCACAGAACCAGGGTTTTGAATAACTTCCTCCACAACAAACTTCGCGAACCGTTATAAAAATGATATGGATGGCAACCCCCCATGAACCATGGACCTTGCCGTTGGTGGGGAGGCTTGCGTGCCTCAGCGATACAGATAGCCGTACCGTAGGTGCAACCACAACGGAGGGGTATCTGTTGAGAGGCCAGACAAACGTGTGGTTCCCGAAGAGGGGCAGCAGCCTTTTCAGTAGTTGCAAGGGCAACAGTCTGGATGATTGACTGATCTGGCCTTGTAACAATAACCAAAACGGCCTTGCTGTGCTGGTACTGCGAACGACTGAAAGCAAGGGGAAACTACAGCCGTAATTTTTCCCGAGGGCATGCAGCTTTACTGTATGATCACATGATGATGGCGTCCTCTTGGGTAAAATATTCCGGAGGTAAAATAGTCCCCCATTCGGATCTCCGGGCGGGGACTACTCAAGAGGATGTCGTTATCAGGAGAAAGAAAACTGGCGTTCTACGGATCGGAGCGTGGAATGTCAGATCCCTTAATCGGGCAGGTAGGTTAGAAAATTTAGAAAGGGAAATAGATAGGATGAAGTTAGATATAGTGGGAATTAGTGAAGTTCGGTGACAGGAGGAACAAGACTTCTGGTCAGGTGACTACAGGGTTATAAACACAAAATCAAATAGGGGTAATGCAGGAGTAGGTTTAATAATGAATAGGAAAATAGGAATGCGGGTAAGCTACTACAAACAGCATAGTGAACGCATTATTGTGGCCAAGATAGACACGAAGCCCACGCCTACAACAGTAGTACAAGTTTATATGCCAACTAGCTCTGCAGATGATGAAGAAATTGAAGAAATGTATGATGAAATAAAAGAAATTATTCAGATTGTGAAGGGAGACGAAAATTTAATAGTCATGGGTGACTGGAATTCGAGTGTAGGAAATGGGAGAGAAGGAAACATAGTAGGTGAATATGGATTGGGGGACAGAAATGAAAGAGGAAGCCGCCTGGTCGAATTTTGCACAGAGCACAACATAATCATAACTAACACTTGGTTTAAGAATCATGAAAGAAGGTTGTATACATGGAAGAACCCTGGAGATACTAAAAGGTATCAGATAGATTATATAATGGTAAGAGAGAGATTTAGGAACCAGGTTTTAAATTGTAAGACATTTCCAGGGGCAGATGTGGACTCTGACCACAATCTATTGGTTATGACCTGTAGATTAAAACTGAAGAAACTGCAAAAAGGTGGGAATTTAAGGTGATGGGACCTGGATAAACTAAAAGAACCAGAGGTTGTACAGAGATTCAGGGAGAGCATAAGGGAGCAATTGACAGGAATGGGGGAAATAAATACAGTAGAAGAAGAATGGGTAGCTTTGAGGGATGAAGTAGTGAAGGCAGCAGAGGATCAAGTAGGTAAAAAGACGAGGGCTAGTAGAAATCCTTGGGTAACAGAAGAAATACTGAATTTAATTGATGAAAGGAGAAAATATAAAAATGCAGTAAGTGAAACAGGCAAAAAGGAATACAAACGTTTCAAAAATGAGATCGACAGGAAGTGCAAAATGGCTAAGCAGGGATGGCTAGAGGACAAATGTAAGGATGTAGAGGCCTATCTCACTAGGGGTAAGATAGATACCGCCTACAGGAAAATTAAAGAGACCTTTGGAGATAAGAGAACGACTTGTATGAATATCAAGAGCTCAGATGGAAACCCGGTTCTAAGCAAAGAAGGGAAAGCAGAAAGATGGAAGGAGTATATAGAGGGTCTATACAAGGGCGATGTACTTGAGGACAATATTATGGAAATGGAAGAGGATGTAGATGAAGATGAAATGGGAGATATGATACTGCGTGAAGAGTTTGACAGAGCACTGAAAGACCTGAGTCGAAACAAGGCCCCCGGAGTAGACAATATTCCATTGGAACTACTGACGGCCGTGGGAGAGCCAGTCCTGACAAAACTCTACCATCTGGTGAGCAAGATATATGAAACAGGCGAAATACCCTCAGACTTCAAGAAGAATATAATAATTCCAATCCCAAAGAAAGCAGGTGTTGACAGATGTGAAAATTACCGAACTATTAGCTTAATAAGTCACAGCTGCAAAATACTAACACGAATTCTTTACAGACGAATGGAAAAACTAGTAGAAGCCAACCTCGGGGAAGATCAGTTTGGATTCCGTAGAAACACTGGAACACGTGAGGCAATACTGACCTTACGACTTATATTAGAAGAAAGATTAAGGAAAGGCAAACCTACGTTTCTAGCATTTGTAGACTTAGAGAAAGCTTTTGACAATGTTGACTGGAATACTCTCTTTCAAATTCTAAAGGTCGCAGGGGTAAAATACAGGGAGCGAAAGGCTATTTACAATTTGTACAGAAACCAGATGGCAGTTATAAGAGTCGAGGGACATGAAAGGGAAGCAGTGGTTGGGAAGGGAGTAAGACAGGGTTGTAGCCTCTCCCCGATGTTGTTCAATCTGTATATTGAGCAAGCAGTAAAGGAAACAAAAGAAAAATTCGGAGTAGGTATTAAAATTCATGGAGAAGAAATAAAAACTTTGAGGTTCGCCGATGACATTGTAATTCTGTCAGAGACAGCAAAGGACTTGGAAGAGCAGTTGAATAGAATGGACAGTGTCTTGAAAGGAGGATATAAGATGAACATCAACAAAAGCAAAACAAGGATAATGAAATGTAGTCTAATTAAGTCGGGTGATGCTGAGGGAATTAGATTAGGAAATGAGACACTTAAAGTAGTAAAGGAGTTTTGCTATTTGGGGAGCAAAATAACTGATGATCGTCGAAGTAGAGAGGATATAAAATGTAGGCTGGCTATGGCAAGGAAAGCGTTTCTGAAGAAGAGAAATTTGTTAACATCCAGTATTGATTTAAGTGTCAGGAAGTCATTTCTGAAAGTATTCGTATGGAGTGTAGCCATGTATGGAAGTGAAACATGGACGATAAATAGTTTGGACAAGAAGAGAATAGAAGCTTTCGAAATGTGGTGCTACAGAAGAATGCTGAAGATTAGATGGGTAGATCACATAACTAATGAGGAAGTATTGAATAGGATTGGGGAGAAGAGAAGTTTGTGGCACAACTTGACCAGAAGAAGGGATCGGTTGGTAGGACATGTTCTGAGGCATCAAGGGATCACCAATTTAGTATTGGAGGGCAGCATGGAGGGTAAAAATCGTAGAGGGAGACCAAGAGATGAATACACTAAGCAGATTCAGAAGGATGTAGGTTGCAGTAGGTACTGGGAGATGAAAAAGCTTGCACAGGATAGAGTAGCATGGAGAGCTGCATCAAACCAGTCTCAGGACTGAAGACCACAACAACAACATGGATGGCAATAAACTAATGTGCGTGATACTAGTTTTTTCAAAGACAATAGGGATCAGAAAGAGATAAAATCGTCATATTCCTTATCTAGAAAGCAATACATATACCCATGGGATAGAAATACATCAGCTGAATAAAATATTCAAAGTCTGTTTTACACTCATACATATATCTGTTATTTATCAGCATAGTACAACTGTAGGAGGAACCTATACTTGAACTAAAGTAATGTAAATTTCTTAATTTATGAAGAAAATGAGAGACGCGAACGGTGAAGCAAATTTAGGTACGAATGACGCGTAACCACAGTGTACACGCATTCATAAAAATGACAATTTAAGGCACAAAGGCTTTATATATTAAATAATATTTTTTTCTAATCACCGGTATACAATTCCTGTGGCCTATTAACCTGGAAATATTGTTATTCCAAATCGAGATATAAGGCATAACAGTGGATCACGTACCTAAGACATACATGTTAAAAATTGAGTGCTCTGTCATAAGGGATTAGTGAAGTCATAAGTTAACGTATGATACAACTACTATTGCCAGTAGGTACATTATAAGTGATAGCAACCGATATAAAACGTAAACAAACCTCTTGATTATGTACCATAAATGTTCGATGGTATTTACGTCGGGCAATCAGGGTTGCCAAATCATTCGCTCGAATTGTCCAGAAAATTCTTCAAATCAATCGCAAAGTACTGTGGACCCGTGAAATGGCGCATTGTCAACCGCAAAATTTCTATCTTTGTTTTGGGGCATGAAGTCCACGAATGGGTCCAAATGGTCTCCAAATAGCCGAACATAACCATTTTCAGCCAATGATCGTTTCAGATAGACCAGAGGATCCCAGTGCGTACCATTATGGAGCCACCAACAGCTTGCACAGTGCCTTGTTGACAACTTGGATCCCTGGCTTCGTGGGGTCTGAGCCGCACTTAAACCCCACCATTAGTTATTACAAACTGAATTCTGGACTCATCTTACCAGGCCTCATTTTTCCAGTCGTATTGGATCCTACCGCGCTGCAAGTGATGTCACGCTCTTAGCAAAAGCGCTCGCGTCTGTCGTTTGCTACTATAGCCCATTAATGCCGAATTTTGCCCCACTGTGCTAACAGATATGTTCGTTGTACGTCCCACATTGATTTCTGCGGTTAATTCACACAGTGTTACTTGTCTGTTGGCACTGACAACTCTACGCAAGCGCCACTCATCTCGTCCGTAGAGAAAGGTAATGTCTAAAATTTCCCACTGTGAATCTTGGAAAATTGATTTCCCTAACGATTTCCGAAATGGAATGTCTTATAAGTCTAGCTCCAACAACCACTCCGCGTTCAAAGTCTGTTAACTCCCGCCGTGCGGCCACAATCACGTCGCAAACCTTTTCACGTAAACCACCTGAGGACAAAGAACGTGTCCACCAAGGCGTTGTCCTTCTGTAGCTTGTGTACGCTACTGCCATCTGTGTACGTGCATATCGCCTATCCCATGACTTTTGTCACATCAGTGCATGTTGTGAGCTTCGGAAATAATTTTAAGAATGAGAACTGCAAGTGACGTTATGGGAATACAGGTTTGCTGAGCGAATTTGATACGTGAAATGTTCTCTGTTTATCAGCCGTGTTGTGGCATCGTGATGTCGCGATCTTTCGACGAGTTTTCTACTCGTCATCCTTATTCGAAGACTTTGCGTGAAGATGACGAGCAGAAAACTCGTCGAAACTTTGCGACAACACAATGCCACGACTTGGCTGGTAAACACATTACAACCACTTTATAATAGACGATATTAGGTGCAGCTTTTTTTATGAATCAGCTCCCCTGTTTCGTCTGATTCTTCAGTTTTTATTCGATAAAATATTACGACAAAAACGTGAATGTGACAGATGTAGAGTACGAAACAGACGTGAACAAAATCTGACGAAATGTTAACTCAGATCGAGAAGATCTATCAATCAGTCTTCCACAGATATTGCGTTATTAAATGTTGAGCCGAATCTTGATACGTTTTACAATTTCTGGTTCAGTAATATTTAAAATAAACTGGAATATTTGTTGCGATATGTATTACTGTCTGAAAAAGTCCCGGATAAATTTTGAACTGTTGGTAGAACAGGTGAACGTATGTACACTGTAGGCGTTGTGTATTCACAGTGTGTATATATAGCTCCTGTGCTTCCTCCTTGCCAATGAGGACATTTATGGTATGAACGAATCATTGTTTACTGTCGACAGGTGGTGCAGAAACTATCGTTTTCCGCTTTAAAACACTGGCAGTAACGCAGTCAGCTAGCAACGTGATGAACTGCATAGTAAGACCTCCCAGCGAGCAGCGAGTGGCGATGTGCTACCAGCCGACGTTGTACGTTTTCTGCTACCTGGGCGCGCCTCCAGGACCGAGCGGTCTGCACTGAGTACATTTCACATCGCTGCTTCTTCGTTTACTTTGTCCCCATACATGCATTCGTTCCATTTCAGCGAATTTGATTCATTTCGTTAATGGGAAGGACTGTGACTAAAGTAAAAATCACCTTATTTGTAGTTATGTCGGCTACTGTCATAAACGGCGATGGTATCCTCTTGGGAAGAGGTTCAGA
Organism: Schistocerca piceifrons; assembly: GCF_021461385.2. Lineage (NCBI taxonomy): Eukaryota > Metazoa > Arthropoda > Insecta > Orthoptera > Acrididae > Schistocerca > Schistocerca piceifrons. The sequence goes on along the minus strand of NC_060139.1, from coordinate 1,089,302,196 downwards.
ACTCGGAAAAAGCAGCGTGTTTTTCGCAAAATACGATGGATAGAAGTTTGAGTTGGGAGGGGGGGGGGGGGGAGGAGGGGGAGCGGAAGTTGTATTGACGTCTTGAGGGACATAAAACCGAAGTGGCCAATTTTGGTAGACCTTCGGTTTCATAAGACATACGCATGCACTGGATCTAGCAGACTTACATATTACATTAGTATGCATGCACTGGACTTACATATTACATAAGTAGTATTTACATAGACCACCCGCTTGGTCGAGTGGTTTTTACTGCAGCTGTAGGACGTGATTTCGATTCTCGCAACCCATTCAATTTTTTTCAGGCCTCCAGCGGGCGGTAAACTCAGCCTTTGTGAGATCATATTAGGAGCTCTTTGCATAAAGAAGCAGCAGCACCATTAGGATTCATCTGTCGACAGTAATGGCTGGAAGGTTTGGCCACATGCTCATCACGTGTTCCACGATCATACACTGCTGTGTACCCAAGATGCAACGTGGTGAGGGGTGCACGTGATTAGCATATCAGAGCAGGCGCCCACCTGCAAGCGCTATGTAAAGGGAGAACAGACCGCCATGTGGACGTACTGAAATTCTCTACTCGTCTCCGCGCGGTTAGCTGAGAGCTAACGTGTTTGCCTATCATGTAGCGAGCCCGGTTACGATTCCCGACTGGGTAGGAGATTATCTCCTTTCGTAGACTGGGTGTTGTGCTGTCCTAATCACCCTTTCATCATCACCGACGCGCAAGTCATCCAATGCGGCGCCACCTGAAATAAGACGTGCACTCGGAGGCCAAACTTCCCCCAAAGGGCCCTCCCGGCCATCAATTCCACACTATTATTTCATTTTATTTCATTTCGTTTCTTCTTAGGAGCGGGTTGTTTGCTTAAGCACTTCAGTACGCCAAAACGTAGACAGCGAGAGACTTTCGAGCACGTTTCGGTGTTCCACCCAGGAACAATAGTTCCCCATAGGGATTGCGGGTTATCCTTTAGAGAAATCGGTGATCGTGTCGGACGGAACCAAGCGACTGTAATGCGGATCTGTAGTCGCTGGATGGAACGGCGGACATCTCGATGACCCACAACGCTTGATGACAGGCTATATGTGTGCATGGCAATGATTAATCGCCCTGCCACTTCAAAACAAATTCGATTTGTTGATCTACAAGCAGTGTCCGTGTGTACCCCAGTAGTCATCGTTTGTAGCAGAGTTGACTGTCACAAGGCGTCTGTAGTTGCGTTTACCACTGAATCAACGCCAAGGTGTTTACGCTTCTTTTCTTTTTTCTTTTAATTTACGGTACATTCCTATAGGGCCAAACTTCTGAGGTCATCGGTCCCTAGGCTTACACACTACTTAAGCTAACTTACGTAGGCTAAGGACAACACACACACCCATGCCCGAGGGAGGACTCGAACCTCCGACGGGGGGAGCTCCGCGAACCGTGGCAAGGCTCCCTTAGACCGCGCGGCTACACCGCGCTGCGCCGGTAATAATGCGATGAACAACAGACATGGTCAACCGATCGGAGCGACATTGTTTGTACCGACGAATTCCAATTTTGCCTACACCACAACGATGGTCGGATTAGAGTCTGCTTACACCTTGGTGAGAGACAGTTGAACTGTTGAGTCATTCATAGGTATACTGACCCTGTACCCAGTATTATTGTTTAGGGTGGTATTGAATTCCACTTTCACTCCTCCTAGTAGGCACTGACGCTACACTGACCAGCTAGCGTTACGTCTCTGAAATGTTCTAGCCTGTTGACCTTCCATAGATTCGGAGCTTCCCGGCGGCCACGTTACAGCAGGGTAGCGCGCGACCATAAGTGGCACGCAGGTTCAATTCTTTGTCACCAATCGGATTATATTTCTGCCTTGGCCTTCCTGTTCATCCGAGCTCTCGCCTTTCGAGAACGTCTGGTCGATAACTGTGGAACGACTGGCACGCGAGATACCAGATCAACTCCGGCAACATGTGGAAGAAGCGTGGACTGCTGCACCTCAACAACAGACGCAGAGCCTCTTTGATACAATGCTCAGGCGTCCAGCAGACGCTATAGCCAGCAGTGCCACCAACACCATCTACATCACTTGGTACGGCGCTGTATTTTCAATTATTTGTTCTTTGTACAACATGTAATCTCCCAAATCAATTAAGGTGTGATACCCTCGGTCCTTCTTGGTGCTGCGTTAGGATGGCCAGCAGTGTAGATCGCTCATCGTACTACCTTATAGGCAACAGCCTGAGCAGACTGATGTACTAATCTGTGAATGGTGTTCAGGTTTTGCGCATTTTCGTAGAATATGCAAAACGTTTTCTTTTTTGGGTGGAGTGTTTCATTGCCAGTTTAAGGAAGGCGAGTGTGGTTATGTTCAGTTCACATATTTTGTATCATTTGACGCTATTTTTTTCTGTTTTGTATTATGGAGCAAATAATTACATGAAAAGGTGTTGGCCGAAGAAGCGGGCTGGATGAGACATGTTAAAGTGGAAAAAATACGTTTTGGATTCAGATTCTTAGAACGCACCTAGGGAAGGCTTTGAAGGCTACGTGGGTTCTGCGAGATTCATTGTCTTAGGTAAATTGGTGGAATTCTTTAAACTATATGCTTGCTGTCAGATTCCATACAGGACACATAAGAATGTCGTGCGATCCAAGGGCACACCCATACAGGGCCTAATAAGAGCAACTGCCCCTCTCCCAAGATAGTCACAGCCACACATGTTGGCCGACCCGTGTACTTTGTTAGTGTTTCGACAGCTCCACGATTCAAGCAACTGACAGCACATTGGAGCACTGTGGCTTTATGACATACATAAGGTTGTTGTTGTGGTCTTCATTCCGGAGACTGGTTTGATGCAGCTCTCTATGCTACTCTATCCTGTGCAAGCTTCTTCATCTCCCAGTACCTACTGCAACCTACATCCTTCTGTATCTGTTTAGTGTATTCATCTCTTGGTCTCCCTCTACGATTTTTACCCTCCACGCTGCCCTCCAATACTAAATTTGTGATCCCTTGATGCCTCAGGACATGTCCTACCAACCGATCCCTTCTTCTAATCAAGTTGTGCCACAAACCTCTCTTCTCTCCAGTCCTATTCAATACCTACATTCCATTATCCTCGTTTTTCTTTTGTTGATGTTCATCTTATATGCTCCTTTCAAGACACTGTCCATTCCGTTCAACTGCTCTTCCAAGTCCTTTGCTGTCTCTGACAGAATTACAATGTCATCGGCGAACCTCAAAGTTTTTATTCCTTCTCCATGGATTTTAATACCTATTCCGAATTTTTCTTTTGTATCCTTCACTCCTTGCTCAATATACAGATTGAATAACATCCGGGAGAGGCTACAGCCCTGTCTCACTCCTTTCCCAACCACTGCTTCCCTTTCCTGTCCCTGGACTCTTATAACTGCCATCTGGTTTCTGTACAAATAACCTTTCGCTCCCTGTATTTTACCTCTGCCACCTTCAGAATTTGAAAGAGAGTATTCCAGTCATGCTAGAGACGTTGGTTTGTCTTTCCTTAATGTAGCTTCTAAGATAAGTCGTAGGGTCAGTAATGCCTCCAGTGTTCCAATATTTCTACGGAATCCAAACTGATCTTCCCCGAGGTCAGCTTCTACCAGTTTCTCCATTCGTCTGTAAAGAATTCGTGTTAGTATTTTGCATCCATGACTTATTAAACTGATTGTTCGGTTATTTACAGAACTTTGGTATCTACAAGAAACGTTCGTCGTACAGTCTTACGACAACGTTATTTCTTAAAAAATTCAGTTTAATCAGATTAAGTTCATTAACTTTGTTTTTTTGTTTCCATCTAGGACCGTGAGTTTAGGCATTGCACTCATAAAATACTTGATTATTTCCCAGACCTGGTTACTAGCAGAAACATTCACTGTACACTCCTATGACAAATTCAGTTTCATTGGATTATCTGTTAGTTTTATTACCTTTGGTGCACGTTTGGGTCAATATAATCTCCATATTCATGTATTTTTTCTTTCCTTTATACCGAATGACTCAGTCTTTCTTACTGTGATAGCAACCTTTTAAGCAACAAATAACGAATTAGTCTGATACATCAAACTTTTTGATGTGAAGTTCTTCGAAAACCTAAGGAGGAAAATAGGATTGACAAAGCTCTCCCTCTTCAACCCCGCTCTCCCTCTCCTTCCCTCCTTCCATCCCTCCCTCCGTCTCCCTCTCTCACTCTCTCTGTCTTTCTCCCCCTTCTCTTTCTCTCTCTCTCTCTCTCTCACTCACTTACACACACACACACACACACACACACACACATATATATATATATATATATATATATATATATATATATATATATATATATATAATTACACCTAGGAATGCATGTATTAACAAAGAGAGAAATATTCATAAATCTGTTTCACACCGTACGAATATTTATTCTGCTGGAAATAACGAATTTATAACTTTCTCTCGTATCGAACTGCCAAAAATCAGAGAAGAAAGTTGATGAAATACAGGGCAGCATTCATATGCGACCAACCGATAGGAATTTCACAGTTGTTACGTGATATTAATTGTACGTATTGCTGACAACGAACAGTATTGCCTTCGCAGAGTATGGCGTTTGTTTACCTATTTTCCAGAAAAATCAGTTAAAACCCTAATACCACTACAATCGATAATAACTGCTGTAACCTACAATCATTTATTCAAAATACCGCTGCAGTTTCCGGAATTTACTGATCTGTTCTCCATAATGCAAAACCTTCTTACGAAACAGACAATCCAACTTTCATGATCATGCGCTAAATTTCTAGATGTCAGTTACGCTAAATTTCTGAATAAATATCAATTTTGTATTTAATTTTGTTAAATGCTGTTAATTCGTCGAATCGATCATAGTTCTTCAAGCTCACAAATAATTCCATAAAACGGAGTGCATTGTGTTACGTTATTTTTCTCGCGATATGCCAGATTTCTATAGTCCTGAATTAATGCTTTTGCTGTATTTGGCGCTCCTGTACGAAAATCTCTGGCTACTGATACAGAATCGGCAGTATTTTTGAATAATACTTGCTGTGTGGAGGACTCGACTATTTACATGTAAACGTGAGGATGGTGTTTACCAGATAGCGAAGGCATACTCGGCATCTTCGACAGTCCCGTGCGATAAGGTACGAAAATCAATCTACTTGGTATGTAGTACCACGTATCGTTCATCATTACATATTTCAGCCATCTGTTTTTCGACTGTGCCTGTCTAAGAGTTTAAATAGGGTGTGGAAAAAATACAAAATACGGTTTCTCTATGTATTAACTTATTAAAAATACAGAATGAAACGATGTGGCAATGAGTAAACCTGTTCGTTGAATTCATGTATGATGAGTTTCAACTACACTGAAAGCTAGCATCTCAAGCACGCTATCTCAAATGTTTCAACATTAGATTTCGGTTTTTCTTGTCTCCCAGGTTTTGTAGCTCTACAAACATATGTGCCGAATTCAATTATAAACATTTGCTTTCGAGATGTTTAAATCAAGTGTTAATCAATACTCCTTTCAATCTCTATGTTCCAAGAAGGCTTTGACCAGGAACTTAACAAAATTAAAACAATAGATACAAATAATGAATTTGACCCCAACAGCCGGCTGCTGTGGCCGAGCGGTTCTAGGCTCTTCAGTCCGGAACCACGCGGCTGCTACGGTCGCAGGTTCTAATCCTGCCTCGAGCATGGATGTGTGTGGTGTCCATAGGTTAGTTAGGTTTAAGTAGTTCTAAGTCTAGGGGACTGATGACCTCAGATGTTAAGTCCCATAGTGCTCAGAGCCATTTGAACCATTTTTTGACCCCAACACCACTGATAAAATTTTAGGTAAAAAGATGAAGAAGCAAGGCAGGTCCCTGTTGTACCTAGTAAAAAACACAGACAAACTGGAAAAGAAATGGTGCAGAAAAAATAACATCTTGAAGGCAAAGGGTTTCTCTGTGTTTTTCTATGTCCCTCAGGCAACAGGTAATTTCTTGTGCAATGCTATGACATGCTATGAGTGTTGTCTTGCTACACTGGACAGACAGGAAGGTCAATCTGTTGCAGGCTTGAAGAACACCACAGAGCCTGTAGGTTCAAGAGGCCTGATTCAGCCTTTGCAGAACATTGCCTGAACAATAACCACAAATACACAATTGGTGTATAAGTCCTACACACAGAGGAAAAGGGAGCCAAACTCTACCAATTAGAAATTTTAGAAAGTTAAGGACATCTACATCTACATTGATACTCCGCAAGCCACCCAACGGTGTGTGGCGGAGGGCACTTTACGTGCCACTGTCATTACCTCCCTTTCCTGATCCAGTCGCGTATGGTTCGCGGGAAGAACGACTGTCTGAAAGCCTCCGTGCGCGCTCTAATCTCTCTAATTTTACATTCGTGATCTCCTCGGGAGGTATAAGTAGGGGGAAGCAATATATTCGATACCTCATCCAGAAACGCACCCTCTCGAAACCTGGCGAGCAAGCTACACCGCGATGCAGAGCGCCTCTCTTGCAGAGTCTGCCACTTGAGTTTATTAAACATCTCCGTAACGCTATCACGGTTACCAAACCGTGTGATATCGCCACATCTATTATTAAACGCGCAAACCCACTTTAGTTATCCACCTCTTTTAGATGAGATCACAATCCCAGGATAGGAGCAAAACTTTGGGTCCTAGTCTATCGGAGTTAAAAAGTTCTACGGGGTGCATAAGTTTATTCCCGTCATTGTAGTGTGAATGCTGAATGTGTAATAATGTACCTACTTTTTTAAAACATAATCATTTTCGTAACTGTACATTAAGATATGGATCGATACCTCAAGAAGTTGAGATGATTATCTTTGCCGTGTCGTCATGTTTATCTGTGCATCATCATATTTGGGAATTAGTAGTGCACTTGGAAATGGGCTTATAACCCGAAACCTAGGTTGTGGAATAACATTAATAATAAAATTGTGAAACAAGGCCAAAAACAGTGTCTGTGTAGTTAATTTACAATGTTTCACCAAGACCCCACAGTTGATTCAATTAAAACAATTCATTTTACTTAAACATGGAAGAGTTCCTGAGGCCACAACTACTATTTATAACGGTTAACCCTATCAGGGCATCACAGGTTATCCACTACTTTTGAATTCACTGCTTTAACATTCTTGTAATGAATTAATATTAATAAAAATGATTGTGTGGGATTCGAAGCCCTGCTTTGCCCACTATGCTTCAGTAAAAGGTGATTAGCAGTGACTGTCGTTACCACTGTTTTAGCATCGGCAGTGCGTATTTATTTGCTTTCTCCTGGACTACATTTTGTATTTTCTGTGGCGCTTATCCGTTTCCGTCACATTAACAATCGTAGCACGCCAAGGCTGCAGTAGCTACCCTCCTGTGAGTTTGTTAGCTGGGTTAGGAACAAATGTGCTATGTCTCTTTTACTATGTTTTCATCGTAGTGGTTCACTTTTATAGCTGTTACTCGTCGAGTAGCTCTAATTTACATTGACGTCACAGTAGCTATTGTTTCTAAAACTAATATTTTACCTCAATTTCGTTTAGACTCAGTGTCTCCTCATAGGTTCGAGACGAACTGCAGGCATACTTACACTGAAGTAAGCTGGTGCCTGTTATTGGAGAACAGCCGTGTATCCCTCGCTGAGCAGAGTCGTATTACTAACCATGGTTTTGCAGCCTTTGGTTTCATTAAGTTATCAGTCATTGCTCATCAGCCACAGACACGCAAGGGCTTTCCAGTCCTCAAAGATTGTTCGGTAAGGTGCTGCATCTGTCAAATTCAAAGTTTTTTCTAAACGTTTTGCCCAATTGAGTTAGTTAGAATACATTGCAATCTCCTTGATGACTAAATGTTCCTACGTCTGTGAATCTAAAACAGTAATTACTGTCTGCTATGGTCATTAGTACAACTAAAAAGTACTTGCAGCTATAGTATTCGCTGCCTGATCTCCAGCTGTAACTACTCTTACGTGTTTTCCACCTATGGGTGCCACATAATGAGTAGTCTTCTGTCTTCTCCTACCAGTCGCTGATATTCTTCCGCTCTCCTGTTCTCAGTGGTTTCATGTGTTTCTTTTCAGGATCTGCCATATGAATGTGCATGTGTCTCTAACAACACCAGTAATTGTAGGTCGTCCGAGAAGAAACTCAAAAGGCATAGAACACTTCGAATTCTCAGTCCCTAGCTAACTATAAATCTTTATTTCAATCATTGACGCTTTCCTTATAATTATTCACATTATCAAATGCGTTTTTTGCAAGCTATTCGTGATGTTTTCCGTGTGTGAAGGGCTGCATTGTCCTGTTGTCCTTACTGTAATGTACAATAGCACTGGCAAATATTAGTGAATTATAGCTGTTTCCACTGAATTAGTGGCGAACCTCTATGTAAAGAGCGATCATGAACTAAAAAAAGGCACGCGTGTTTATAGATTAACCGGCGCCAGATGACAACTACCACAACACACAGTACAGGGTGTCCCACTAAAACCTCCCTGATTTCAAACACCCAGGAAACGAAAACTACAGTAGATACGACAATGAAAAATTCACTACATTGTAGAGCATCTCAAAGAATTTATTTATTTATCATCAGTACATCTCTACATGTGAACCATTTGTAGCACGAAGAATATCGAGTCAATATTAAATTTCTTGGCAAGTTCTTTGTAACATTTCCTCTGTTATTGTTGCAATCGTATTAGTGATACGATGTCGCAACATAGGAATATCGTCTACTTTGGTCGCATAGACGCGGTCCGTCACGAATCCCCACATGAAGAAATCAAGCGGTGTAATGTCCCGTGAACGTGGTGGCCAGGCAATGGGTCCTCCGCCTCCGATGTTGCGATTGGGACATTTCTTATCAAGGAACTTGCGAACAGCCGTTGACCAATGCGGCGGAGCTCCATCTTGTTGAAAAATGATGTTGGATTGCAAGTCTTGTATCTTAGTGTACAAAGTCTGTCCAGATACACTGACCCATTCACTGTTTGTTCCGCAAAGAAGAACGGTCCAACAGTCCTGTCTTGCATTAGCCCAGTTTAGTTCAGGGCTATCACGAATATGTTCAATGACAACGTCCGGATTTTGCGAACCCCAAATCCGAACATTATGCCCATTAACCCTTCCTGATAGATGAAAGGTTGCCACATCTGCGAATAATCATCTTTCCAGGAAGCTGGCACCCATATCAATACTCTGCAGCATATCCGCAGCAAATTTTTGTCGGCGTGATTTGTCGTTCGGCGTCAGATGTTGCACTTTGTAAGCACACATATGAAGATGCTGGTGAACTACACGATGCAATGTTATTCGAGGTACATCAAGTTGCCATGACATGGCCCACCCATTGTATTCTTTTGCTCTTTACCTTCTGTAGCGTAGCTGGTTGTCGCACCAGAAGGTAGATTTCCCCGTTTTTCCTCCTCCTCCTCCTCCTCCATTTTCCATTACCTAAAATTGGTCCCCATATCTTCCTCATTACTCTTCTTTCAAATATTAATAGTTTTTTCCTTTTCTCGCTTAGTCATGTTTTATGTTTTTGAACCATACTTCTACTTCTTAGTGTTCACTGAGATCGATTTAGAGCCGAGCGTCTCTCAGAGGGAATGCATGCATTTCATTCCCACTGCTATTCTTTCCTTGATATCCATTTTTATGTTGTTGTCCGTGGTAAACCAAGATCCCAAGTATTTGAACTGGTGTACTGTTTTGAACCTCTTGCCATTCATCTTAAGAAATTCTTCCTGCTATTGTCTTCTTCTTAATTGCATGAACTCTGTTTTGTCTCGATTCACTTTGAGCCCTACCTTCTGTGCGTAATTTTGCATTTTCTGGTACATTCCTTTCAACTCGTGCTTTGATTCACTTAGTAGTACTATGTCATCTGCATATGCGATGCAGTAGAAGTTACCGTCAATCTCTACTGCAGCCCACTCCTGTAGCCTACGCTCTTTTATTACTTTCTCTAAGATGACAGAACACATGAGAGAGCATCCTCTTGTCTGAGGCCTGTCTCAATCTCGAATGTTTCTGATGTTTGGGTTGGTTGGGTTGTTTGGGGACGGAGACCAGACAGCGAGGTCATCGGTCTCATCGGATTAGGGAAGGATGGGGAAGGAAGTCGGCCGTGCCCTTTCAGAGTAACCATCCCGGCATTTGCCTGGAGTGATTGAGGGAAATCACGGAAAACCTAAATCAGGATGGCCGGACCCGGGATTGAACCGTCGTCCTCCCGAATGCGAGTCCAGTGTTTTTCTGATGTGGCTCCTCGGAAACGTACTGCTGCCTTTGACCCTTCCATAAAAGCTTACACCATTCTCACTAACTTCTCAGGGATTCTGAAGTCAAGCATTGCATTATGTAGGCTATTCCTGTGGATGCTGCCATATGCACGTTGAAAATCAACGAACAGGTATTAGATATCTATCATATTCCCAGCGTTTTTCAAACAATTGCCTTAGTGTGAAAATGTGATCTATTGTCGATCAGTTTGGTCGAAAGCCAGCTTGGCACTCCTTTGTTCTCTATGAATGGTTGCAATATTCTGAGGATAATGATGGCCAGCACCTTATACATTACATTCAACAAGCTGATTCAGCTGCAGTTACTGCGTTCCATTTTGCTTCCTTTCTTGTATATTGGGCATATTATAGCCAATTTCCATTCTTCTGACAGTGTCTCCTTCTCCCATATCAACTGCATCAGTTAATGTATCTCTACGTGTAAGCTCCTTGATTAATTCTGATGGTATTCTGTCCTCTCCTGGGGCTTTGTTGTTTCTAAGTCCTTTGATTGCGATCTTCACGTCTTCTTCACTAACTTCCCATTCTTCTTCATCTTTCCTTTCCTCTGTAGTTTTTGGAGGTAATATCTCATCTGGGTCTGGGCGACTGAACAGTTCTGAGAAGTATTCTTTCCACCTTTCTACAATTCGTTCCTTGTCATTTATCAATTTGCCATTCTTATCTCTAATGAAAAAAAATTGTACTCTGAATTCCGCGTTTCCGATTTTTTATGTATTGTGTTCTTGTTTTCGCTCTCTGCCTCAACTTGTTCTGGCAAACTTGTTAGATATCTTCCCTTATCTGCTCTTAGATTCGCTTTGTCTCCCTTCTGATGTTGATAAAATGTTCCCTTTTCTGCTCATCCTCCCTGTCAGCTAGCTACTTCTCCCTCATCTTCCATCTCCTTTCTGTAGCCTTCTCGCATGTCTCGTTGAACTATTTCCTCTTGTTTATTATCTTCTTTCATTCCAATATATCTTCCGCTACACTTCCTACCGTGGACTTTATTTCTTTCCACCTCTCCTCCACGTTCTCTCTTGGTTCCATGGTCTCTAGGACCTCAAAACGGTTTTTGATTTCTATAGCATATTGCTCGTTAATGGCATTTTCTCGTAGTTTCTCATCATTCAAAGCAGTTTCTAATGTCCCTTTCCTCTTATGCATGTAGGTGCACATGAGTTAACGCCTGCATACAATGAGGAAGTGGTCCGATACACAGTGTGCTCTTCTATATGACCTGCCGTCCATGACTCTATGGCTATAGCGGTAGTCAACCAAGATGTGATCTATCTGGTTGGTGGTTCTTCCATCTGGTGAGCATCATGTTCCCTTATGTGTAATCTTGTGTTTGAAGTAAGTCGAACTTACTCACAGGTTCTTTGAGATAGCTAAGTTGATTATCCTCTGGCTGTTCTCATTGGTCTCATCATGCAAACTGTACCTTCCTATAGTTGGTATGTAGAATTCCTCTTTTTCTGCTTTTCCATTAAAATCTCCCAGAACTATCCTGATATTTCTGGCTGGTGTGCTCTCTATTGTTTGTTCTAGTTGGTCATAGAACTCTTCCTTTTCTTCATCTGTTTTATCGTCAGTTACATGAACAATGATGAATGTGATGTCTGACACCTGGTTTCCAAGTACTGTGTAGGATATTCTCTTGTTAACAGCTTTGAATTCCTTCACCGAATTTGCTGCTTTGTTGTGTATTACAAAACCAGTGCCAAATTCATGTTTATCTTACACATCCGCCATAGAATACTGTGTATTCATCCTCTTTGTGAGTCTCTTGTACCACCAACAGTTCCAGTTTATATCAATTAGTTTCTGAGACCATAGTCTAGATGGTTTCTGGTCTATACAGGCCTAGATGCTTGACGAATTGACTTATGTTGGCTTCTGAGAAACGTTTGTCTGATGTCCTCCACTGTCTCTTCTGAAACTCCGCAACGTGCATCGTCAGAATGTTTCAGAACACTTCCTGTTGCCAGAAACTTCCTATACCATTCCTTAATTGTTTTCACATCAGGTGGGTCACATTCATACACACGACGATAATTTATTTGCGCAGTAATCAGCGATTTTGCTTCTGCAAACCACACTACTGCTGTGCGCTATTTTCACTCCATGCGACCATGCTGCACTCTGGCGACGAAACGTGGCATTTCTTACGCGGGAATATAAAGTCTTTGAGACGCTCTATATTGTGGTGCATTTGTCATTGCCGTATCTACTGTGGTTTTTCTCTTCTGGGTCCTCGAAATGAGGGAGGTCGGTGTGGGACACCCTGTACAAGGCATTCTTATCTAACGAAATTTCGCTCATAATTGATACTTATAGTAAGTGCGCACTGCAAATGTCAGCGCAGACAAAAGAACCCTAGGGCCTACCCTGACCGTTTTTCGAATTCGGTTTAAACGAGCGTGAAAACCGCGCTCGTTTAGCCGTAGCATAAGAACATCAAATGGTGTGTGGGGTGTGGAAACCACAGGCTAAGAGACATGTAAAGGCTACCACCTTTTAACCCTACCATTAACGCTTGCAGAGTCCTGAGCTGAATCTCCGAATGAAGCAGGCAGCGAACCACGTAAATGGTCTTACTTTCCAAACATCATACTATTTGCATGAGATGGATGCCATATTTGTGCCAGGCCATGATTGATGGGTCTTGTCTTTTGTGTGCGTCCTTAAACGACTGACAGAAACAAAAAGAGAAGTGTGAATGTATGCTTTCCCGGCGTATACAGCTGGTGAAGAGTTCTCGGGCTTCCAGCTGGGTGGCGATGTCTTCAAATTGCGACGTTTCGACGAGTGACATACTCACCATCTTCTGGCGCAGTTTGAAGACATCGCCATCCGGCTGGAAGCCCGAGAACTCTTCGCCAAAAAGAGAAGTATCTATCGGTATGCAATATTAGTTAAGCGCGGCCGTATTTGTTTTGTATCTAGCCTACAGGGGAAGCGTAAATACTTCGTTTTCTTGACAGTTACAGGATTAAATTTCCTAATGCAGTACGACGTAATTCGAAAGAAAACGCCTCTGAAAGTAATGTTTACTTAGCGCTCTTAAGTAAAAATCATTTCGAACTCAGTGTGTAACGTCGAAGTCTAGTGATCGTACGAGTCCAACAACTCGTCTCTTCCCGGTGACAGACTTTTTTGCACTCTTATTTAAGTGCTTTAGTTATTAACAAATGAAAATATTAATTCGAAAAAACTGAATCATAATTTTCTAATTAAAATAACGTAATTTTATTTTAAATTACTAACTGCAAGAAAATGCGAATATTCACAATAATAAGAATTCGATATGAAAGAGCGAAATATCAAATAGAAAATGAAACAGAAAATCAAATGCATTTCTCTTTATAGAGAGTGAACTCTATTATTTATGTATATAAGCTTCTTTTCATTAATAATAAGCCGTTTAGCATGACTGTATCGAATTCTAATCGGTTTACCTATGATTGGCAGTTAAAAATGAAAAATTCAGGTTTTTATCCAAAAATTATGACTCAGTATTCGTCGTTTAGCATCCATTTCAAAATGAGTGTTGCTGTTGTTGTGGTGTTCTATTCAGAGGCTGGTTCGATGCAGTTCACTACGCTACTCTATCCTGCGCAAGCATCTTCAGCTCTGGGTAACTATTGAAAACTACGTCCATTTGAAGCTGCTTACTGTATTCTTGTCTACGTCTCCCTCTGCAGTTTTTACCCCTTGCACTTCCCTACATCACGAAAATAATACCCATTCTATTTCGGCTGTCATCAGTTACTTTACAATACAAATAACAGGACTCACCTCGTATGTTTAGGGTCTCACTTCCTAACCTGTTTCTTTCACCGTGGTCTGCTTTAAGGTAACTACTTTTCAACACCCATGTTTTACTTTTTTCTATATTCACGTTTGTGGTATCGTCCGGAGATCTCGGTGGCCAAATACAGTCGGAAACGCGAATCGATTCCAGAGATAATAGCGAGGGTTCGCTGCAAACTGCAATGACGTAAGGGGGGCGCTCCAGGAGACCTCACCTCCCTCTCAGCAAAGCAGCGCCCTCACACTGACGTCAATATAGTGCCGCACATGCAAGAGCTCAGTCTCGGTTTGTGACCTCTGCTTGAGCAGTCAACAACGTCGTGATGGAGTAGTGTTTGTGGAGTTTTATATGAATATATACTTTAGTTAATTCTGAACATTGTACTTCGAGTTTGTGATTGTATGCATCAAGTGATGGTTTCATAGTCGATGACTGTTGTAAATATTCTATAGTGTCAAATTAAATATATCTTGCTATTCATTCATGTAATAAAGTAAACTAATATTTTATCTGTTGTTAAAAAATGAACCACGTCCCATAGCACTCAAAGAACCCACAGTGGTCGCTGGACGATTCTAGTTTCGTCTGGTCAAAACATTGTTATAAGTTGTCTTCGGGACACTATCCATTCCGTTGAGGTGCTCTTCCAGCTCATTTGCCGTGTCTGATAGAATTACGGTGTTAGTCGCCAACTTCGAAGATTTTAGTCTGTCTTCTTGAAATTTAATTGCCTTTCCAGTTTTGCCATACGTGTAATCTGCTGATGGTTCAACGTACAGATTGAATAACATCGGGGATAGAGAACGGCTGTGCCCTATCGTGCTCTTCGAATCTTAGAACAGGAGTCAGATAATAAATAGAGAATTCAAACAAAAACAAGAAAAAAGTTACAACTAGTGAGATTCGGACGAGCAGTTTACGATTTCAAAACTTATACACTAAGCACTTCTTTTAACAGTCTCAAAATATTTTGTCTTGAATTTTATGTCATCAGTCTTCTGATTGGTTCGAGAGAGTAGCACTTGCACTAACTGTCCTCGAATTATTTGTTGCATGTATCCAATCTCAGCAGCTTCCTCTAGTACCAATGAAGTTATTCCACGACATCTTAGCTGACACATGAGCTACCATCCTGCTCCTTCTTCTTATCAGCGTTTTCCATATGTTTCATTCTTTGCCAATACTGTTGAGAACCTTACCATTCTTTATCAGCCCACCTAGTTTCAACAATTTCGTATAGCCCCACATCTCAAACACTTCTATGAGGGATGTTCACTATGTAACACATTTTTTCCGAAAGCGGGTTGGTTTGCTTCAGAATTCCATTATACCATTTTATTCCCCACTCTTCTGGCTACAAAACCCTATTTTTAACAAAATCTACGTTCAATACCATGGCCTTACACCACCTTACTGGACGGGTCCTTGTGCTCGCTTGGTAGCGCTCCACTGGTCGACGTCAAAGCGAACATCTTGGTGCATCAGTAACCTCCCCGTCAACCAGGCGGAGTGCATCCTTCATTGGGCTAAACAGAGGATTCGAAGTCCGGGCTGCGAGGTGGATAAGACAGAACAGTCCAATAGAGATTTGTGGAATCTTTTCGGGTGCGCAGGCTTGTGTGAAGTCTTGCGTTGTCATGGAGAACGAGAAGCTGGTTTGCATTTTTGTGGTGACGGACACGCTGATACCGTTTCTTCAGTATCCTGTGAGTAGCACAGTACACTTCAGAGCTGATCGTTGCACCACGAGGGATGGTATCAAACAGAATAACCCCTTCAAAATCCCAGAAGACCGTCGCTATGACTTTACCGAGGAATCCAGTGGGCGCCCCACTTTGAGTTCCCCAACTGGCGGACGATGTGCAAGCACCACCAGCAGACACGTCCAGATCAGCAGCGAGGTGTCTGTAGTCTGTCCATCACCTTGAATGGTAGTGTCCGCTCGTTCCAACACTGCATGAGTCAAGCTGAGTGTGACCGGCTGCTACGCCCCGGATCGGACAGCTTTGGGTGACATAGTTGCGATGATGACATACCCCTCGCCCGACAACGCACCGTGCTTCTACACACTGTCAGGTCTCCTTAGATTTCCGCAAGCGCCTATGAATACCTACGAATATCTGCGATGCTCTGGTTTTCCAGCAAAAGAAACTCTCTGACAAGTGACTGCTCGAAACGAACTTGCATTACAGGCGCCAGTTTCAAGGCTACGTATAGCGCCGCTGCCAATCGCAACTTCATAAAATTTTAGGGACTGAAGCTGGATTATTCCACAATGTCCCGTAACAAATTACGTAGTTTTTCAAACGAAGCTGAAAATGTGTTGCATACTTTTTGAACGCTCCTTGTATTTTCTTCTGTCCCGGTTCTCCCACACTAAGTGATTAACTATCGTACTTAGCTGTACGAGCGTGCGTTTTCAGAAATTTGTTCCTCAGCTTAAGGCCGATGTTTGATACTGACAGACGTCTCTTGACCGGGAAAATGTTCTCTCCTTGTGGTGATCCGCATCTCATGTCCTCGTTGCTTGGTACGTCATGTGTTATTTTGCTTCCATCAAGCTCAGTTTCTTAACTTCACCTACTTCACACTTAACGGCACTCAGAAACCTTGTAATGAATTGTTTCATAAATCGTTTCGTACTACTTTAGGAAAATGATATCTGGCAACAAAGTTTCCCATCCCATAAATGGGGAGCCAGTCAGTGCTGCCCCTTGTTGGGTGACCAGCGGCGAGCGCTTCGAGGCTGGCAGGTTTCAGCCTGGATGGTGACTGGTGCGATGTGCCGCAGGTGCGGGCGGCCATCGTGAAGAGCGTGTCGGTGTACCTTCTGCTGCGGCGCCACCACCAGGCGTCGGCGGGCCGCCGCATGTCCGTCTTCTCCGGCGTCTACGTGGCGGCCAGCGCGCGCCAGCCGCCCCCCGTCGCCTGCACCGCCCTGGTCGGCGCCGCTGGTGCCGGCGGCGGCGTCGCCACGCCCACATCTAAGAAGCGCAAAAGGTCCGTATCCCGCTGGTCCGTCTACGTTCAAGTACACTGACGTCCTAACACCTTATGTCGCAGGAAAGACATCTGCACAATCATCGAACGGCATACGCAACACAGTCCTAACTGCTTTACTGTCACTTTTTTTTTTTAGTCTTTTGACTGGTTTGATGCTGCCTTTCAGTGCCAAGCGATTTATTTCGGAGAAGCACTTGCAACCTATCTCCTAAATTATTTCCTGCATTTATCCCTATCTACGTCGTCCTTTACAGTTTTTGGTTCAAATGGCTCTGGGCACTATGGGACTCAACTGCTGAGGTCATTAGTCCCCTAGAACTTAGTACTAGTTAAACCTAACTAACCTAAGGACATCACACACATCCATGCCGGAGGCAGGATTCGAACCTGCGACCGTAGCGGTCTTGCGGTTCCAGACTGCAGCGCCTTTAACCGCACGACCACTTCGGCTGGCTTTACAGTTTTTATCCTCTACGTCTCCCTCTAGTACCATGGAATCTAATCCCTCATGTCTTACCACGTGCCTTATCACCCTGTCCCTTTCTCTTGTCGCCTGCCGCGGTGGCAGAGCGATTCTAGGCGCTTCAGTCTGGAACCACGCGACCGCTACGGTCGCAGGTTCGAATCCTGCCTCGGGCATGGATGTGTGTGATGTCCTTAGGTTAGTTAGGTCTAAGTAGTTTTAGGTCTAGGGGACTGATGACCTCAGATGTTAAGTCCCATAGTGCTTAGAGCCATTTGAACCATTCCTCTTGTCAGTATTTTCAATATATTCTTTCCTCACCGATTCTGCGAAGAAACTCCTCAGTCCACCCAATATTCTACATTCTTCTGTAGCACCGCATCTAAAATGGTTAGATTCAATTCTGTCCCGGTTTTCCCACGGTCATGTTTCAGTACCATACAGAAATTTTTTTCCTCCAATTAAGGTCTGTTGTGTTTCATACTGGCAGATTTCTCTTGGTCAGGGATGCCCCATTTGCCAGTTCTAGTATGCTTTTGATGTCCTTGCTCCGTCCACCGTAGGTTATTTCGCTGCCTACGTAACAGAATTCCTTAACTTTAGCTACCTCGTATTCCCCACTTCTGACGTGAAGTTTCTATGTATTCTCATTTCTGCTACCTTTCATTACTTTCGTCTTCCTTAGATGTACTGTAAATCCATATTCTGTATTAATTCATCCCGTTTTTTTTAACTTTCACTGACGATAGCAATGTCATCAGCGACTCTTATCATTCACCTTGTATCATAATCCCACTCTCGAACCTTTCTTTTATATCCGTCGTTAATTCTTTGACGCGAGAGATTAGCTGAGCGATCTAGGGCGCTGCAGTCATGGACTGTGCGGCTGGTCCCGGAGGGGGTTCGAGTCCTCCCTCGGGCATGCGTGTGTGTGTGTGTCCTTAGGATAATTTAGGTTAAGCAGTGTGTAGGCCTAGGGACTCATGACCTTAGCAGTTAAGTCCCATAAGATTTCACACACACACTTCAACATTTTTCTTTTTTTGTTAATTCTTTGAGACCCATATAGATTGAACAGTAGGAGCGAAAGACTACATCCCTGGGTGACACCCTTTATAATCCGACCACTTCGTCCTTGGTCTTCCTTCCTCAGTCTTCCCTCTAGTCTCATGTACGAGTTATATATTACCCGTCTTTTCCTATAGCTTATCCATATTTTTTCGAAGTTTCGAACATGTTGCGCTATTATGCATTGTCGAATGCTTTTTCTATGTCGACATATGATATGAACGTGTCTTGATTTTTCTTCAGTCTTGCTTCCATTATCAACCTCAACGTCAGAATTGCCTCTCTGGTGCCTTTACCTTCCCTAAAGCCAAACTGATCGAAATGTAACACATCCTCAATTTTATTTACCATTCTTCTGTATATTACTCCCGTAATCAACTTGGACGCATGAGTTATCAAGTTGCTTGTACGATAATTCAGCACTTGTCGGATTTTGCTACCTTCAGAATTGTGTGGGCGACGTTTTTGCGACAATCTGATGGTGTATTAAAAGCCTCTTACACTCTACACAGCAACATGAATAGTCGAATTGTTGCCACTTCTCTCAATTATTTTATAAATTCCGACAGAATGTTATCTAACCCCTTCGATCTTAAAGCTTCCAAAGGATTTCCATATTCTGATTCTTATAATGGGGCCCCCATCTCTTTCCTGTGGACTCGCGTTTCTCCTTCAGTCACGTTGTCAGACAATTGCTCCCCCTCTTGGAGATCCTTAGTGCACTCCTTCCAACTATCTGAATTCTCCTCCGTGTTGTACAGTGGGATTACCATTGCACTGTCAGTGTTACTGCCCTTGCCTTTAATTTCAGAAACGGATGTTTTGATTTTTCTCTATGCTGATTCAGTACTTCCGACAGTCACTTCTCTTTTGATTTGTTCACATTTTTCGTGCAGCCATTACGCCTTACTTCCCTGCTCCTCCTATTTATGTCATTTCTGTATTCCTGAATTTCCCTGAACACTATTGTACTTCCGTCTTTCGTCAATCAGCTGAAGTATGTCTCTTGTGGCCGGCCGCAGTGCCCGTGCGGTTCTAGGCGCTTCAGTCCGGAACCACGTGGCTGCTACGGTCGCAGGTTCGAATCCTGCCTCGGGCATGGATGTGTGTGATGTCTTTAGGTTAGTTAGATTTAAGTAGTTCTAAGTCTAGGGGACTGATGACCTCAGATGTTAAGTCCCATAGTGCTCAGAGCCATTTTATACCCGAGCTATTGTTTTCGGTTTTGTTTTGCTGTTGATTCAAACTGTTCATTGTAAGTCACTCTCTGCGCTACCTTACTATTCATCAGGAATTCTATTCCCGTCATAACACATTCTGGTGATGTAGATATTGTTCGATACTTTTCTGAGCAGAAATCAGTGTCTTCTTTTCATTACACTTCACTGCACCCCCCTATATCTGTACTGAGCGTAATCGTTTCCCTTTTCATATTTTCTAGCTTCCCTACCTGTTCAAGTTTCTGACAATCCACACACCGATTCCTAGAACATTCTCCTTTTGTTGATTGTTCAGTCTGCTGTCATGGTCAACCTTCCCTTAGCAGTCGCCTCCCTGGGATCCCAATGTGGGACTAGTGCGGAATCTTTTGCGAACGGAGAGATCATCATGAAACTTTTGCAGTTACAGGCCATATAACCAGCAGATACACATTCCAGTCCTTAAGGCAATGGTTTCCATTTGCCTCTGCATCCTCATACCGTTAAACATTGCTGATTATTCCACCTTTTATCGGTAGTGTTCCACCCTAAGAGCAGGAGAGTGTCATGAACATCTGTCTGCTCCTCCGCCATCTCTGACAAGGCCTTTGCAGGAGTGTGACTTGTTATGCCGAAGGTCTTAGGTCGCCATTGCTCATGATTTTTTTTTTCAAAATTTAAGAACTTTCGAGGTTCAAACCCCGAACCCCGGACGATTTAATCACTTTGAATACTAGTCAAACACGCCACCCCTCAACAACAGGATAACAACTGTTGGGACCCGAACTTCCAATTGCTGAATGAAGAAGAAGTCTAGCATGGGATAGGGCTTTCTGAATTCTTTTCAGTGTCAACTTGTTTGTGGTTGCAACCGAGTACATCCGCCTAATGACATCATCTCTATTTCAATTCTCGTTGTCCAGCCATTCAGGTATACCCCAAGATTCTCTACTGCTGCAGTTTCATTGTCTCCAAGACGCAACCAATGTCACAAGACCACCAATTCCTTACTACCTACATCATTATGTTAACAACCATGTCTAGTCCGTAGCTGGGAAGAAAGGACCTGTTCTAAAAAAGAGTTTCGTGAAAGCAGCTATGTGAAATGACAGACACGAGGTGGTTCGAGCGAATGTATTAAACTGTCACATGTTTTTAGTGCATAGGTACTTCCGAAATTTTATCAGTCAAATTCTCCAT
The DNA here is from genome assembly GCF_021461385.2 of Schistocerca piceifrons. NCBI lineage: Eukaryota > Metazoa > Arthropoda > Insecta > Orthoptera > Acrididae > Schistocerca > Schistocerca piceifrons. The sequence goes on along the minus strand of NC_060139.1, from coordinate 1,089,281,117 downwards.
TTGTGTGCCTGTTACAAGTATCTACTGTAACAATAAGTGATGAAATTGCTACTGTCTAAGCAGCTACTGCAATGGCACACGATTCATTTTATTCAGTTAAAGTATCGTCAATGGAGGGTCTTTCGCGTTTGTTTCTGTCTTTCAATGTAGATGCCACCTCTGCATTCACGTTTGATTTGAATTATCCCCTTAGGCAGCGGAGCCGTCAATGCAAACCTGAAAGAAAACGTGAGACCGTAACCGTTTGACATTGACACACAATATGACTAACAATATTTTTCGGAAGGCCAATAAAACAGCGGAAGGGGGTAAACTGAACAAGTGTTGCTCCAGTCTCTGTCTGCCCTCACACGTCGCAGGCATTCTTCTCAACTGTCTACCATCCAACCCATCGTACATCCTTCAGCTACACCTATGTAGCTACAACATGTAGTGTAATACTGCGGATGACAACCTAAATAATGACCAGGAATACTGTCTACCATTTAAACCATCGTACATCCTTCAGCTACAACTCTGCAGCTACACCATGTAGTGTAATACTGCGGATGACAACCTAAATAATGACTACGAATACAACATTGACATAAATATATTGATAGTGGATAACATCCTTAATTCACATAGTTATAACACTTAGATGATGTGTACTTGTATATGTGGTATGGGAGACATGCAATTACCTTTTATACAGATATGTTGTAACAGGGTTTTGCTATTAAAATACACCTGCTATTATACACATAATTTTATCTCTGTATGATTTGATATTTATGAATGAATTCACGCATCTGAAGATGGTAAACAGGCATGCTGAAACTGTTAATCTACAGCATAGATCGTTTACAGGTGATTTTGGCTAAGAAGTTCTACAGATCGCCCCTTACCGCTCAAGCTGAGTAAACTAATCTGCGTTTATAGTACTTATAGATTTTGAGGAAGCTTTTGACAATGTTGTTTGGACTGTATTGTCTTGGAATTTTTAAGGTTGCAGCGATAAAATGCAGGGAGTCAAGAATGTTTACAACTTGGGCAGAGTGCAGTTACAGAGTCGAAGAATATGGAGGGGAAACTGTAGTTGAGATGGAACTGAGACAAGGTTGTGGCCCTTTCCCGATGTTATTTAGTCTGTAGGGGAGTGTGTTGTACCTGGAGGGTAGCGTACCTAGGAACAGATGATGTTTTCTGGTCGGCGTTACAGTCTATTGCTTGATTCTAGAACCTTATGAAGGAAGCCGCACTACAGACCACCACAAGCAGTTTTTGGAGTTTCCTACTGTTGTTTGTTGGTGTGACACATGCGCTTGAGTGTCGTGCATGGTTTGTAACTATTACGAGTTGTAAACATTTAAGTACTGTATAGCATATTAAGGCTATTTTTAGAATACTGTTAATTCTTTAGTTACAGAGTTTTTTGAAAAGTGAAATTCTGTATATTTTCACCACTACTTACATAACGCGTGTACAGTTTAGCCATACTTCGTCAGTCGTTCACCATCTTGTACCTTCAAACAGGAGGTCACTTTCCCATGGAACATAGAATATTTGCAAAAGATGAGGTTTCTCTGGTGCCTTAACAATTTTCCCTCTCCCCGAAACCGAGGTTTGTGTTAACTGACAGCAGCTTCCGTTTTAAATGTTTTTAACTTGTAATTGGTTTTTGATAATACTTCTTCTTAATTTTATTTCACTTACAGATTGATGATATGTAACAGAGTAATTATGTAAGAGGCAGACTATTAAATACAGTTTTGACGAAACTTTGTCGATTGCAAAACTTTTTAATTTGAATAATATATTTGCTCCTAGGAACATCACCATATTTCAGATTTTCACATTTGGAAAAATATTACTGTTTCTTAGTAATTTTTCATAATTGCACTAAAACGCAACTGCACACAAAGTGAATGCTATGATTTTGAAACGAAATGACAAATATGTTAAAATTCTATTATAGGGCTGGCTAGAGGCGAAAGTCTGAAAAGTGCTCCAACTCTCGTCTACAGAGAAGTGAAGGAACGAAAGGAGAAATTCGAAAAGGGAACTAAGGTTCAGTGAGCAGTATCAAAAATTTTCAAGTTTGCCGAAGACACAGTAATTCTGTCACAAACGACAAAGGATTTGGAAGAGTATCTGACGATCGTATTTCGTAGTGTCATGAAAAGAGATTATAAGATCTGCGACAATATAAATAAAACAATGGTAACGGAATATAGTCGAATTAAAGCAGAAGATGCTGAGAGAATTAAAGTAGGGAATGAAATATTACAGGCAGCAGATAAGTTTTGCTGTCTGGGCAGGAAAGTAATGTACTATGGCGGACAGAGAGACGATATCGAATGTAGACTGGCAACGGCAGCAGAAGTATTTCTGAAGAAGAGGAACTTATTAACGTCTTAATAGCAATTTGACTGTTAGAAGGTCGTTATTGGAAGTATTTATCTAAAGTACAGCCTTGACTGGAAGTAAAACGTGAACAATAATCAGCGTGAAGAGAACAGAAGCTTTTGAAATATGGTGCTATGGAAGAATACTGAAGATTAGGTGAGCAGATTGACTAATTAATGAATTAATGAGGAGGTACTGAATCGAACTGGGACACAACGTGACTACATGAGGGGGCACGTTCTCAGACATTAAGGAATTCCCAGTTAGGTAATGGATGGACGTGTTTACACATAGCAGGCAGGTTTAAATGGATATAAATTACGGCAGTGATGCAGAGATGGAGTTCGCAGGATACACTTCCCTGCAGATTGCATCAAACCAGTCTTTGGACTGAAGACCGCCACAACTGGATGCCAACACTTCTTCCAATCCCAGAAACACCTCTAAATCTCTACATCTGGAAGAGTTTTTAACCACCTCAGCGATGAGTTTTTACTCTGATCTTTGCATTAAAATTTTCTTTACTTTTTGGAACAGAAAAAAATTTTGTGGGAATATGGAAGCTGGGAAATCACACAGTACTTTTTTTCTCGGAAAATATACCAACAAAGCAGCGAAGTGTGATCAAGTGCACTATCGTGATCCAAGTGCCTCTCATTGTTTCACCTGATGTATGGACGGTAATTTTTCTAATAGCTTCACTCGAAAGCCGCTGAATTGTTTATCGACGCTCCGTATTCATCATTCAATCCTGTGGCAAGAACCCGTTGTGCAGTATGCCCTTAAAATCGAAGAACACAAAATAACCATAATCTTCACATTTCGCAACACCTTTCGAGATTTTTTTTGGTTTTGCCAATCCAGAATGCTACCACAGGGAGTACTGGCCTTAGTTTGGGCACGTCGTAAAACAACGTGTGTTCAACTATTATGACACGTTTCAGCAGTTCTGCATCGTTGTTGCCTTCCTGAGTAACTGTCGTTGGCCACGGTATTTGTTAGAGATTGAAAAACTTGGAAATAAATTTGCCTGTCTCACCTTTCGTACCAAAAACATTCGAAAAGAATTTGATGGCGTGAGCCATTCAATGCGCCAACATCATCAGCGACTTCTGTGATAGTGTTCGGAGATCGTTCATAACCATTCCTCTCCATTTTCGTAGGCTAATGCTGTGCTAAGTCTCAGGGCTTTCGTCGTCATCAACACAGCTACGACGTTCTTCAATACTTCTACACCATTCCCTATGCCTTGCATTATTCATAGCAAACCCCTGCCAAACTGTTGGCTGGCATAGTTTAGCCACACAAAGAGAATCAGTTCATGTAGTAATGCTTCAGAAGCACAATTTAGGAAGCTTCTTACATAGTGTTCGATTTATTGTGTGTATCTGTTAACGGTAGATATCACATTTAATTATGACATTCGTAATAAATAACAAATCTACTAGTGCCACTGCTGTAGGAATATATGTATTATTATTATTATAACGATTGTTCCCCTTTAGGAGAGCGATTGAACTTGAATTCATAATTTCATCTTCGCACGTTTTTCTTCTTTGCTTCCCAAAACCTCCTCATCCTCTCAGAATGCTCCTTCTTCCGTTCCTCTGTCCATTTTTTACCAGGCTGACGCGATGTTCTTTCTCCAAACTTCACACTTGTGATTTTATGCCGACACTCGGTGCGATCTTCGAGATTTTTTATGTTGATCTGCTGTAGATCCCTCTGGACTTCTTTCAGCCATTCCGTGCCACATTTACTCCTTGTTATAATATTGAATAATTTCTTTGCTGTTCTGGAGTCTTCCATCCTGTAGATGTGTGTATAAAATTTGGCTCGGCGCTTTCGGATTTCATCTGTTACTATGTTGATCTTTCTATAGAGCTCGTTTTGTGGTCTCTTCATCGAAATGCCATTTTTGTTGATTGGACCGTAAATCTTCCTGAGAATTTTTCTTTCCTGCTTTTCTATTTCCTTAATTTTAGAATGACCATTAATCACCATTGTTTCAGCTGCATAGATTGCTTCTGGAAGAATCACTGTTGTATAGTGCCTTAATTTTGCGTCTGTCGAAATGCACTTCTTGTTGTAATGCGTCCATGTTAGCTTGTAGGCTTTCTGGAGCTTGGTGATTCTTTGTTCATTGGCAATTCGGTTTAATCCTGAGGACTGTATAGTTTCACCGAGGTATTTAAAATGGCAGACTTGTGCAATTTTACCATATTTTGTTATTAAAGGGGATTTATTTTCTGGCTGCCTTTCCATATATTGGGTTTTTTCATAAGATATCTGTAGTCCGGTTTTTTGTGAAATTATATATACTACATTAAATTCGTTTTATTTTCGATATATACATTAAAATTCGTTTTACCTTCGCTAAGTTTAACCATTCGGCTGTTGAAGCTGCGCTTGCAGCTGGCCGTCTCGATCGCGCGTCGAGGTCGCCTGATCCGTTAACCTGCGCTGATAGCCACCACCTCCGCTGACTGCTGCCTGTGCCTGAGCTCTTCACTCGACCGACCTCGGCCTATGCTGAGTATTTCTGGAGCCAGGGCGCTAATTACTGTCTGGTAGTCTGAGTGTGACCACCGACGTTACAAATAAACACAGTATATCTGGATACTTACTCCAAAGCTTTGAATCTAGAGATGAATTCCTCGACAAACATAACGTACACTGAAACTGCTTATACTGCTAACATGTAACTCCTCATCAGAGGCTTTATTTCACTTCCAGGTAGTTCTTGCTAATTGTCATAATGTTTCTGTATACATCTGAGTTTTATTTGACACACTGATACTTAATTATCAGTTTTCTGTACGTAGCTTACGATGCAAACGCTGGAGAATCCGTAACGATCGAACGTTGTCGTCTGTACTAGCAATAATTCGCCCGCAAACAACTTTCGAGGGTCGTGTCTGGATGCCGAGACGCATTTTCGAAGCATTAGTCTCAGCAAAGTTTAAAAATACCTTAACCGATTTGGATGATTCCTTCTTTGTTCTGTTCTTGATTTTTAAGGCAAGGCTTGTATGAAAGAAATATTTGTAAAAGTTGCCTAGACAATTGGAAAATTCTGGAAATACTGAAAGTGCTTTTTCTATAGGCTTTCCATGATTTTTGTCATTCACGATTGAAACGATCGGTAGGAACAATACTTTTTTTGTTTTATTCAATATTGTTTTGGACTTGAAGCATCCAGTGTGTGTTTGTCAGTACACTGCGCCTGCACTTACATTGTAGTCGACAACTCTTTGCGGCTTTGTTACTTTCTCGCCAGTCTTCCTCATCGTCTTTCACGTGTCACGCATTTCCGTAGTGTTGCAGGCAATCAACATCAACGATTCTCCCTTTTCGCACCACTTGTTGGCAAGAATTGTGTCCGTTGACGCAAATTTAACTTCTCTTCCTTTCAATTTCTTCTTTAGCTTCGGTAAATTGCGCCTGTTGCTACACACAGTACCGGATGCTGCGGTTCTAAGGTAGTGAAGCGAGAAGAATATGTCTGGACTTGTAAATCACTTGTCAACGCACGTGTACGTCCATGTTCACAGTATGGCTTCATTAGTGTTGGCACTATATCCTCGGATCTCCCGAAATTATGGATTTCAATTTCTGTTGTTGTGCCTGTGTATACAATGAAATCCAAGACGTGTCCAGTTTTATAGTCGCACAACATGAATGTCTTGATTCCAAACCTGTTTCTTTTCTAACGAATGCATTGTTTAAAAGATAAGCGACCTTTGTAAAATAACAGGCTTTCATCGACACAGAGATTTTTTTATGGATTAAACGCACTGCAGAGCGCCATACGAGCTGTATGAGCTATTTTCCTAATTTAAAACAAACTGTCATCCCCACGAATGGCAGAGTTGTTACTAAAATGCAACATTCTCAATGGTAAGATAAAACGGTCACGGGACATAACTTCGAAGAAAACTGAAGTGCTCAGAAGTACACCTATGGACCAATATTTTCTTATTCTCAACTTTTTAATGACGGGCCATGAGAAGCCAAATACCAAGAAGCAATGCAGTCCCTCCAAACCACTATCTTCTCATTTGGACAATCGAGAATGAACTAATTTAGACATATTTGACTTGGTGAAAGTGTAAAATTAGCTCGTAAAAAGTGCCATAAATTTTATCAGGTATTCTGCGTGAAATAGCTTGAATCAGTCGTTAAATAACAATTATGCCCTGAAAATGAGTTATCAAATGCATGTAGTGCTGGACTGAAATCACGCCTTTGCCAATCAGATTTGCCAGTTACTGATCGATTCGTCTTCACTTTCAGAATCTGAGGAAGATTTATTCTGGTGAGCTCTACTAGATTAAGTACGTCGAGTTACTATGCTGCGAACGTGAAACGTCAGGCAATTAATCTTGTGTGTGTGTGTGTGTGTGTGTGTGTGTGTGTGTGTGTGTGTATGTGTGTGTGTGGTTTTGACGCAACCTGAATGGTTCAGACAGCTACTGGCAATAATTTTTATAAATAATTAATGCTTACGCTTAGAATAAAATGGCTTACGTATCCTCACAGTAAAGATTAAAGTTCTTCACATTTGGTCACGGATCAGAATATCTCAGAATCAATAGCCATCTCCTAGCGCCAGAAATATTTCTCTGAGCGTATCCTTACATTGTCTGGCCAGTTTCTTTTCACCCCACTCTAAAAACGTCACACACTGGCTAAGTATGTTACTTCTTACTACTTTAAGAATAAGGAATGAAAATAAATTTTTAGAATTATTACGTACAGTGCAAGTATCCACAATTGATGTACTGGTGAGCTTCATTGTCTGATCTTTATTGACTAACATCCCAGTAGAAAATACCATGGAGATGTATGTGACCTAGTAGAACTACACCGCCGGAAAAAAAATTGCTACAACATTTTAGAGGTTTCCAGTTCACTCAAGATTTATTGTTGCAACAGAGCATATGGGTAACATGAAATGACTACATTTGCAGACCAATAGCACAAGCGTTTATCAGGTATCGACACATGCTGAAACAACCATATTAGTCAACAATGTAGGCGCTGACTCTCGTATCCAGTCTTCCGCACAGATGGCGAATACTCTCCCGGGATACGTGATGCTAGCCTACTCCTCGTGTCCTCATAGTTCTGTAAGAGTTTTTGCTTGACGAGTCACACGAATCACATCTTGTCCCACTGTATCTCACACATTCTCGAATTGAGACAAATTTGTAGATCGTGCTGGCCAGGGAAGTTGGTCCACTTCATGCAGAGCACGTCAAGTTTCACGGGCAGTGTGTGTGGGCGAGCATTGTGTTGTTGGAACAAAACACCTTACAGTTGCAAGAACGCGAAAAGAATGGGTTCAACAACTTTCTACACGTACCAAGTGCCTGTTAGTGTCCCATCCAGAAACACCATAGGTGGAGGGAAGTTTTAGCTTACCGCACCCCATACCATAAAGTCAGTGTGTCTTGGACGAATGCGCTCTACAAACAGCGCTCACCAGCTCAACGTCGTACTCACAAACGACCATCACTTGCGTGCAGGCAGAGCCTGCTTTCATTGCTGAAGACCACGACGAGCCGGTTCATCTTCGAAGTAATACTCTGACGACACTAGTCGGGCTGTGCAGGTCGATGCCGCAGCACAAGTGAAAGACGGGCTAGAGGTGTGCGTCCCACTGCTAATATTGTTGTTGTGGTATTCAGTCCTGAGACTGGTTTGATGCAGCTCTCCATGCTATTCTATCCTGTGCAAGTTTCTTCATCTCCCAGTACGTACTGCAGCCTACATCCCTCTGAATCTGCTTAGTGTATTCATCTCTTGGTCTCCCTCTACGATTTCTACCCTCCACGCTGCCCTCCAATGCTAAATTGGTGATCCCTTGATGCCTCAGAACATGTCCTACCAATCGATCCCTTCTTCTAGTCAAGTTGTGCCACAAACTTCTCCTCTCCCCAATCCTATTCAATACCTCCTCATTAGTTACGTGATCTTCCCATCTAATCCTCAGCATACTTCTATAGCACTACATTTCGAAAGCTTGTATTCTCTTCCTTTCCAAACTATTTATCGTCCATGATTAACTTCCATACATGGCTACACTCCATACAAACACTTTCAGAAATGACTTCCTGACACTTAAATCTATACTCGATGTTAACAAATATCTCTTCTTCAGAAACGCTTTCCTTGCCATTGCCAGTCTACATCTTATATCCTCTCTACTTCGACCATCATCAGTTATTTTGCTCCCCAAATAGCAAAACTCCTTTACTACTTTAAGTGTCTCATTTCCTAATATAATACCCTCAGCATCTCCCGACTTAAGTCGACTACATTCCATTATCCTCGTTTTGCTTTTGTTGATTTTTATCTTATATCCTCCTTTCAAGACGCTATCCATTCCGTTCAACTGCTCTTCCAAGTTCTTTGCTGTCTCTGACAGAATTACAATGTTGGCCGGCCGCGGTGGCTGTGCGGTTCTAGGCGCTCCAGTCCGGAGCCGCGCTGCTGCTACGGTCGCAGGTTCGAATCCTGCTTCGGGCATGAGTGTGTGTGATGTCCTTAGGTTAGTTAGGTTTAAGTAGTTCTAAGTTCTAGGGGACTGATGACCACAGCAGTTGAGTCCCATAGTGCTCAGAGCCATTTGAACCATTTGAATTACAATGTCATCGGCAAACCTCAAGGTTTTTATTTCTTCTCCATGGATTTTAATACCTACTCCGAATTTTTCTTTTGTTTCCTTCACTGCTTGCTCAATATACAGATTGAATAACATCGAGGAGAGGCTACAACCCTGTCTCACTCCCTTCCCAACCACTGCATCCCTTTAACGCCCCTCGACTCTCATAACTGCCATCTGCTTTCTGTACAAATTGTAAATAGCCTTTCGCTCCCTGTATTTTACCCCTGCGACCTTCAGAATCTGAGAGAGAGTATTCCAGTCAACATTATCAAAAGCTTTCTCTAAGTCTACAAATCCTAGAAACGTAGGTTTGCCTTTCCTTAATCTAGCTTCCAAGGTAAGTCGTAGGGTCAGTATTGGCTCAAGTGTTCCAATATTTCTACGGAATCCAAACTGATCTTCCCCGAGGCCGGCTGCTACCAGTTTTTCCATTCGTGTGTAAAGAATTAGCGTTAGTATTTTGCAGCCGTGACTTATTAAACTGATAGTTTGGTAATTTTCACATCTGTCAACACCTGCTTTCTTTGGGATTGGAATTATTACATTCTTCTGGAAGTCTGAGGGTATTTCGCCTGTCTCATACATCTTGCTCAACAGATGGTAGAGTTTTGTCAGGACTGACTCTCCCGAGGCTGTCAGTAGTTCTAATGGAATGTTATCTACTCCTGGGGCTTGTTTCGACTAAGGTCTTTCAGTGCTCTGTCAAACACTTCACACAGTATCAGATCTCCCATATCATCTTCATCTACATCCTCTTCCATTGCCATAATATTGTCCTGAAATACATCGCCCTTGTATAGACCCTCTGTATACTCCTTGCACCTTTCTGCTTTCCCATCTTTGCTTAGAACTGGGTTTCCATCTGAGCTCTTCATATTCATACAAGTGGTTGTCTTTTCTCGAAAGGTCTCTTTAATTTTCCTGTAGGCAGTATCTATCTTACCCCTAGTGAAATAAGCCTCTACATCCTTACATTTGTCCTCTAGCCAATCCTGCTTAGCCATTTTGCACTTCCTGTGAATTTCATTTTTGAGACGTTTGTATTCCTTTTTGCCTGCTTCATTTACTGCATTTTTATATTTTCTCCTCTCATCAATTAAATTCAATATTTCTTCTGTTACCCAAGGATTTCTACTAGCCCTCGTCTTTTTACCTACCTGATCCTCTGCTGCCTTCACTACTTTATCCCTCAAAGCTACCCATTCTTCTTCTACTGTATTTCTTTCCCCCATTCCTGTCAATTGTTCCCTTGTGCTCTCCATAAAACTCTGTATAACCTCTGGTTTAGTCAGTTTATCCAGGTCTCATCTTCTTAAAGTCCCACCTTTTTGCAGATTCTTCAGTTTTAATCTACAATTCATAACCAATAGATTGTGGACAGAGTCCACATCTGCCCCTGGAAATGTCTTACAATTTACAACCTGGTTTCTAAATCTCTGTCTTACCGTTATATAATCTATCTGATACCTTCTGGTATCTTCAGGATTCCTCCATGTATACAACCTTCTTTTATGATTCTTGAACCAAGTGTTAGCTATGATTAAGTTGCGCTCTGTGCAAAATTCTACCAGGCGGCTTCCTCTTTCACTTCTTACCCCCAATCCATATTCACCTACTACGTTTCGTTCCCTCCCTTTTCCTACTACCGAATTCCAGTCACCCATGACAATTAAATTTTCGTCTTGCTTCACAACCTGAATAATTTCTTTTATTTCATCATATATTTCTTTAATTTCTTCGTCATCTGCAGAGCTAGTTGGCATATAAACTTGTACTACTGTGGTAGGCGTGGGCTTCGTGTCTATCGTGGCCACAATAATGCGTTCACTATGCTGTTTGTAGTAGCTTACCCGCATTCCTATTTTTTTCTTCATTATTAAACCTACTCCTGCATTACCCCTATTTGACTTTGTTTTTGTAACCCTGTATTCACCTGACCAAATGTCTTGTTACGCCTGCCATTGAACTTCACAAATTCCCACTATATCTAACTTTAACCTATCCATTTCCCTTTTTAAATTTTCTAACCTACCTGCCCGATTAAGGGATCTGACATTCCACGCTCCGATCCGTAGGACGCCAGTTTTCTTTCTCCTGATAACGACGTCCTCTTGAGTAGTCCCCGTCCGGAGATCCGAATGGGGGACTATTTTACCTCCGGAATATTTTGCCCAAGAGAACGCCATCATCATTAACCATACAGTAGAGCTGCATGCCCTCGGGAAAAATTACGGCTGTAGTTTCCCCTTGCTTTCAACCGTTCGCAGTACCAGCACAGCAAGGCCGTGTTGGCCTGCTAATAAGTTGTTCGAAACAGTTAGTGTTGACACTTCTGGGCTCAAAAACCCTCTTATCTGTGTTGTGGCATCTGTAGAGTCTACCTCTGATGCCCTTAAAATTCGACGATCCTGGCGAGCGACCGTGCTGCGAGTAAGTCCAGAACCTCATCTACACGTTTGAGAATGTTCACCTGACCACTGATATTAGCATCGTTGCATAGCCGACGCAGTGCGTCAAACTTGGGTGGCAATTCTTTTAAAGGACTACCCAGCCACTCGGAGGGCCACAGTCAGACCCTTTTCAAACTCGCTCATTTGGCTGTAGGAAGCTCGAGTCCATCTCCATGGCATGGTTACCTGCTTGCTTCACACGCTTCCACCACATGGAGCCTTCTGGCTGTGAGCATTCCCTAGGCACAGATGGCGTTGTGGTAGCTGTGCCACTACGGTATCTGCTGGCGGGTGACGTTCAAACCATTATCAGTACATCTACTATCCCCCAGGTCATCTATGCCGTTATCGGGTCAAAATTGATGTCTTTCCAGGTGTACTAATTTTTTTTCTGGTTGTTTGCAGTCTAGTTATTTTAAGGATGGATGAGGGGGAATTTCACGTACAGTATGATGGGGTTTCTATGGGGTGGCTTTGGTCGCCTGTAGCAACTGACGATTTAAATGGAATATTTCGCACGTAAGGCGATGAGATATGTGGAACTGGAACCATCTCACTGGCGACGCTATATGGAGCCGGCCGTGGTGGACGAGAGGTTGTAGGCGCTACAGTCTGGAGCCGCGCGACCGCTACGGTCGCAGGTTCGAATCCTACCTCGGACATGGATGTGTGTGATGGCCTTAGGTTAGTTAGGTTTAAGTAGTTCTAAGTTCTAGGGGAATGTTGATCTCAGAAGTTAAGTCCCATAGTGCTCAGCGCCATCTGCATCTGCTATGTGCATGACATGTTTGTTATAAGGCCACGCAAGATTCTTCGAAAAGCATTAACTGGAAAATGGGTTTCACCATGGATTTGGAGAGTGACGTCGGCCTTGAGTTCCTACACATCTACAAAAACCTGAAACCTGAAAACAGTACAAGGAGTGTATAGGAAACCAACCAACATAAACTTGTCTCTAGACGCTTCTTAGACCTACGGTACAGCCTAAAAGCACTGTAATAATCACGCAAAGAATACGGACGAGCTACTTCTTCCTCATCGCGTAATGTTAGCGTTTGTGATTAGAATAACCGAGCATATAGGCAGAATCCTTATTGACGAAACAGTAAGGACAATACAAAGACGCAGTAAACAACATGAATGCCACATACGTCCGAGACAAAAGAGAAAATCATCGGTAATAGAGCGCCTAACAAGAATCTGGCTGGTTATGTATTTCAGGAATATACGCGTGCTAACCACAAAAAGTAATATTTGTGAACGTCCGTGTTAGTGTGAGTACTTTCACTGGCTGTCATCTTACGGACTTATCTTCTGGGGCACGATATCTAAGCCAAATGAAGTTATTCACCAGATGGGAGCAGCATGAATACTGTGTAAAAAAGACAGCAACAAATTCTGCAAATGTCCCCTCAATAATCTTATATGTCTTTCTCTAACTTTCCAGTACAATTACATCTTAATTCTTTTGGTTACTGAAAACAGAATCACTTTCAGCTGAATTGTGATCCTTACAACCTCTTTTCAAGGCGCTCTCCATTCCTTTGAACACTTCATCCAAGCCCTTTCCTGTCTCAACAGGTTTACAGTGCAATTGGCAAACCTTGGAGTTTTATTTCATCCCATCGTACCTCTTTTCATCTTCCGGAGTCGTCTTTAGTGTTATTTACTTGTTCCTCGATGTACAGTTTGAATAAAATGGGGGATAGCCGACAAATCTTTCTTAACCGCTTCTTTATTGCTGTCTCTTCTTCGTGTTCTTCATGTCGATCCACGCTTAACATATCTGTTTGCGATACACTGCCGTCGCTATTGAATATGATGTAAGCCAGTTATCAGAGCAAGTATGTTTGCTAGTCATTTCTCTGTGTTACCACAAATGACCCTACTTCTCTCCATCTACACTGATGCAGCGGAACTTGTAACGATCCTAGTTACGTCTTGCTGCATCAAAGCAAAACTCAGAATTTCTAAAATCATCCACCAGCCTAGTGTCTGAAAGAGATGTTCCCGTCCCGTCACAAAGGTAAACGTGCATCACGGGTCCGCAGCTCTCGCTATTGGGCCGTACTGGAACTACTAATAAATTGGCGAAGGCTGACTTTTACTGAACAGGTAAATCCTGAGGTTTATTTGAATGCCATTTACTTTCACGATTATGCACATTCTATTAGACACAACAGAAAAGTGCGCAGAGAAATTGCGTGACGGTAAACGTACTCTTAAGAGAGCCACACTTTGTGTTACTCATCATTCTTATTATTTACAAACATTAATCCCTACACACTGCTACACACTGTTAAAGATGGTAGAAAATACGGTAAATGTTTCACAAATCAGATTACTCATACTAAGCTCAATTAATGTCTGCATAACATGCAGAGTTTCGCTCCTGAAAGCACTCTGACATCCGTTGAACCTTATTGTTCGGCCCTTCCTCTAACAACTGAACTCTTTGGCCCCTCTACTAAATACTGAACTGTCTAGCGCGAACCGCTTTGCAAGGCAGTCATGCAGCGCAAAACCGATGACATAACAACTGATCTCGCTCTTCCTCGTTGTTCAGATATTCCCAAAAATTTGACACTAAATTGAAGTTTTGACTATGTTGCGATCGCGTATTAAAAGAGATTCTCCACTATTATTCTAAACCAAATCTGAATGAAACTTTATCAATAATTAATGAATCAAAATATGGGTTTTGGTAAGTTATTCAGAGGGTGATTGATTCATCTTTTATAATAGCAACCAATTACATCAGAACAGTATATAATTGGAGCAATTTCCCACGATAGGTATATTTTTAGTACCTTGCTTCACCTTACAACATCGAGCATCATCTACTACATCTTCACTCATTTGAGATGTGAAATGAGGAAACGAGGTTTGTGGCTCTCATAGCCAATAATGTTACTGTTTTGACTGATTGCAGTGGATCTGATGTCTGTACGAATAATATTTTCACACATTCCATGTGGCTATGTTAAAATTGGGATTCAATTCCTTCACGTTGTCTGTATCACTTGCAGTCCTCACCCTGTGATCCGAGTTTGCTGCTGATGCTTGTGACAACCGTAGTTCTTTAATGTGGTGGTTTCCCGTTGCCTTCCACATCCTATGCCGTTGACCATCAGCTGGTTCTTCCACGTTTGGAAATTGTTTCTCATTTCCAGGGTAAGAGGCTGCCCTGTCCAGCAAATGCTGGGGTGATGCCATCCCGGTCATCCCTTGGTCCCTGTCTGCGTTAGCCATCACATGAAGTGACGTTGCCCACTCTCTATCGCGTGGAGGTGTAGATCTGGAGTTTCCCTTCATCGGGCCTAGGACCTTAACAGCATTTCCTAGTCCACTCCAGTTCTTTAGAGTAGCTTCAGTGTAGCAAGCTGGAAAATATAAAACTTGAAATGGAACGACTGAAATCGATATCCTAGGCATATCGGAGATGAGATGGGCCCAACCAGGTGATTTCTGGCCTGGAGAATACAGAGTCATTCACACCGGAACTGACCAGGATAGACCAGGAATAGGAGGAGTTGGAGTAATTTTGAGTAAAAACTATGGCTCATGTGTCAAGGGATATGTGCAATACAGCTCTCGAATAGTACTAGTCAAACTAGAAACCAAACTAAAGGACACTGTGTAATACTAATATACATGCCAAAAACCAAGGATGAAGATGCAGTCATTGACGAAATATACCAAGAAGTAAGTAATGCGATGAGAAATGTTAAGGGAGATGAAAACCTGGTTGCCGTGGGGGACTGGAACGCGATTGTGGGTGAAGAATGGGAGGAAGGA
This sequence comes from Schistocerca piceifrons, assembly GCF_021461385.2. Classification (NCBI taxonomy): domain Eukaryota; kingdom Metazoa; phylum Arthropoda; class Insecta; order Orthoptera; family Acrididae; genus Schistocerca; species Schistocerca piceifrons. The sequence goes on along the minus strand of NC_060139.1, from coordinate 1,089,265,808 downwards.
ATTGTTGGCAAATACGGACTTGGAAGAAGAAATGAAAGAGGGGATCGACTAATCGAGCTCTGCTCGAGGAACCAATTAGTTGTTGCAAACAGGATTTTTCAACATCACAAACGAAGAAGATACACATGGAAGGCCCCTGGAGACCTGAGGAGACGACAGATTGATCAAATTCTAGTGAAAGCACGTTTTAGGAACCAGATAAAAGACCGCAGGAGCTGTCCATCTGCAGACATAGGCAGTGATCATAACCTCGTCCTGATGAAAAGTTCACTGAGATTCAAACGTTTGAAGAAGAAGCCAGAAAAACTTAAATGGGAACTAGAAAAACTGAAAACTGAGGGACTGGCAAAGCACTATGCTCATGAAACAAAAAACCTAGCTAAGAATTTTCAACATGGTGGAGTAAATGAATACTGGGATCAAATTAAATCTGGTATATAGGAAGTAGCAAAAAGATAGTTGGAGGAACTGAACCCAAAAACATGAGGAAATTGATTACAGCAGATATTATTGAGCTTATGGAAAACAGGAGATTATGCAAAAATGCAACTGATGGACAAGGGAAAGCTGAATACAGAAGACAGAGGAATTTAGTTAATAGAGAAGCTAGGAAAGCAAAAGAAAATTTTCTTGAAGAAATGTGCAGAGAAGTGGAAGAAAATATGCAAAACGGAAAAACTGATTTAGCCTACAGAAGAGCAAATAAATTTTTTAACAAACGTAGAACAACACTTTTTTTGGAGGAAGTAATAAAAAGAGAAGAGTAAGTAGACAAAGATGAGAAGGGAGATGACATTCTGCAAGAAGAATTTGACTGAGCTCTAAAAGAACTACGGGACAATAAAGGAACGGGTATTGATGACATCCCTGCAGAACTAATAAAGAATGCTGGTGACAGCATGAAATTGATGTTACTTAAACTTATTTGGTCTATCTATATCACAGGAGAGATACCGACAGACTTCCAGAAATGTATCATTGTTCCTATACCAAAGAGGGCAGTAGCTACAAAATGCGACCAATACCGAACTCTAAGCCTAATATCACATGCATCAAAAATTCTCATAAAAATACTTCTGAAGAGAATTGAAGAGAAGGTGGAGGCTATGCTGAGCGAAGATCAGTTTGGTTTCAGAAGGGGATTGGGAACAAGAGAGGTGATTCTGGCACTGAGACTCGTTATTGAGAAGCAATTACAAAAGAAATTAACCAACTTATACTGCCTTTGTAGACATGGAAAAGGCATTTGATAACGTTATCTGGCAAGAGATGTTCAGAATGCTGAGGAAAAGTGGAATGAAGTACAAAGACATTCGTATGATACTCAGTTTCTATAAGAATGAGGTGACAGTTATTAGGAACTGTCATCAGGAACAAGAAGCAAATAGTAGGAAAGGGGTAAGGCAGGGCTGTGCTCTTTCTCCTCTTATATTCAATGCTTGCATCCAGGAACCTATAGACCAAGTTCAAGAAACTACTGATGTGGGGATCAAAATTAATGGGCAGAATATAGATATGCTACGTTATGCAGATGATATTGCTACAGTCACGGAGACAAAAGAAGATCTAGAGGAAGTCCTCAGAACAATGGAAAAAATTACATGCACTCAGTATGGAATGAGAATAAACAAGAAAAAGACTAAAGTGATGGTATGCAGTACAGAAGCAGAATAGGAAGCTCTGAGGATGAGAACTGGAAGAGAGGAGCTGGAAGTGATAGAGGAATTTACTTACCTGCAAAGCAAAATCACAAGAGATGGTAGAAGCAGGAAAGAAATTGCGACCAGAATCCAAAAGGCCAAAATTGCATTTAATGGGAGAAGGAACTTACTCTCAGCGACAACATCGGTCTTAAAATAAGGATACGTATCATGAATGGTTTCGTTTGGATGTGGCCCTATACAGATGAGAAACTTGGACAATTGGAAGAGAAGAGAGAAGACGGCTAGAGGCCCTGGAGATGTGGTGCTATAGAAGGATGATGAAGATCAGTTGGAGAGACAAAGTAACAACTGAAGAGGTGCTTAGAAGAGTACAGGAAACCAGATCTCTGTGGAGGCACATCGAAACAAGAAGAGACAAACTTGTAGGCACATCCTATGACACAACATCATTGGAACAATAGCAGAAGGAGCTATTGAGGGAAGTAATCGGCGGGGGTGACCAAGGATATCATACATGCAACAGATCATGTATGACACGGGATGCAACACATATGTGGAAATGAAGAGGAAGGCAGACAGAAGAGAGGAATGGCGCTCTGCTGCAAACCAACCTCAGGGTTGTACACTAAAAGAAAAGAAATGATATTTTACTAATTTTCTACTAGCTCACTTCGTTGTTGCACCTTTCTGTTCAGAACAAATTTTGCAGTTGATTTTAAACTAACTTCCCTTAAGCTAGACACCTGAAGTTTTGAATATAGGTCGGAAATGAATGATAATGCAACATTGACAAGTTTTTTCTTCTGGTCTGTTATCAAGGGGTGAGGGTGAGAGAGGTTGCTAGTGCCTGACATCTAGGATGCCCTGCACAGCCACTGTGTTGTGTGGTTAGAAGTGCAATGCATTTGAGGGGTATATCTGTGGATGGTCACAGCTGAGTAAAGTGGGGGAGAGGGGTGGAGGACATGGACAGTAGGACAAGAGAAGATGAAAAGGGCAAACGCAGGAGGATGAGGAGACTGAAAGAGATGATGGAGGAGGGGATGGACAGACAGATAAGAGGAGTAGGAAATGTACAGGGAGGGAGGAGAAAATGGGCACTAAGAGGGAGGGGGAAGAGACAGACAGAGAGAGGGGGAAAGGAGGAGCTCTATGTGAGACACATGTAGAAGAACAAAGCCATTGGTATAAAGATAGTTCTGAGATGATAATCTCATTGAGAATCATATAAAATTAATTTTACTTGCCTCTTACTTTATGTTTCAGGAAAATAGCAGTTAAACAGGTTGATGTATTATTAGTGAGTAGGTATAACACTGTTCTATTTCTTTCATGATCAGGTGAAAAGACACAAATAACCATTAAATTTAACATAATGTTTCTTATAAAACTATCAGTATGTTGAATATCCATTGAAAAAATGACACAAGAGACTGAAGCACGTTTTTGAACAGGACTAAGCAGAAAAATAGTAGCCCTGAGGATTTCTGATTCTGGGTTTTTAATAGCTATAAAAGCACTTGTAATATTTAAATTGAAAATTACTGGGTTCATGCAGTACGTTATTGGTGCATGAATATTTCACCTCCTCACTATTATAGATTCGGATTAGAAACCTGTATGAAACTAGGAGATATTATTTTACACTTTTATGTCCAATTCGAAAATGTGGTACATTAAAATTTTATATTCATTTAAATAAATATTTTTAAATAAAATTTCACTCTCAGTTTCATTTTTCATGGTCTTACAGAGTAGGAAATGCATTGTGAATTGTCAGAGTAGATGTTGGTGTACTCCTATAAAATAGCCAGTCTACTGTGATGTTTGGTGTATTCCTAAGCCCTTAGTAAGTACGTTTAATTAACTGTAAAATTGAAATTCTGGTGGTATTTTCAGGAAGAGAAAATGTCGCGCCGACGAGAAAGGGGACGGCGAGGACTGTGAGGACGAGATGGAGAAAGAGCAGGTGGTGGTGGGGTCTGTGGCGGGGCCGGTGGGGCAGCCACGGCGCATCAGCAGCATCACGACGAGGCCCTCCACTGGTACGTGCCGCCTCGTTGTCAACACGTACACCGCGTAGCTGCCGGCACATACCTTACGCTTGCGACAACTCAGAGTCTCCTAACAACTCACTCATTTTTCAGAGCTGGCTAGCGACATGACATGGAAAGAGTAGCATCCATATTTGAACTGTGATTGGTAGCGTAGCAAAAGTTTTGCACTCGTAATAATTTCTGAGCTAAAGTATTAAGACCTTGAGAAATCAAGACCATGTTCTTGTCACTGTGGTCTTCAGTCCGCAGACCGGTTCGAGGCAACTCTCTTCGTTACTCTGTCCAGACCGATTCTCTTCATACTTGCACAATTACCACAATGGCACCGTCTGATCAAAAATGTCCAGATATCCATATGTAGTGTTGAATTGACCACTGGAAGTCGCAAGAGGCAGACCGCAAGTGTAAAAGGCGGTGGAGGACATTGTCTTGTCAGTAGAGACGCAGTAGCAGCAGAAACAACCCTTGAGGAGAGTACACTGATTTCGAATGTAGATTAGACACTAGATGTCACCAAAGTAAAAACCCTATCAGGGACATTTCATCGTTCTACAGCAGTTGAAGTCGAGTGGTGGAGTGACCGTGAAGCGGAAAAACGAGGAAACAAACATGTGTAAATCAAGACCAGGGAGATCTCACGTACCAATGAGCAGGACTGTCCCGCACTGCATACATTGGTTGTAAAAAATCGCGTTAAATCAGCAGAAGAAATCACTCGGGAGTTCGAAGGTACCAATAGCAATCTTGGTAGTACAATGATTGTTTGTAGAAAGTGAAAAATAATGGGGTAAATTGGTCTAGCAACTCACCATAACCTGCGTATTTCTGTTATCAGTACTAATCGACACTTACAGGGTGTTTCAAAAATGACCGGTATATTTGAAACGGCAATAAAAACTAAACGAGCAGCGATAGAAATACACCGTTTGTTGCAATATGCTTGGGACAACAGTACATTTTCAGGCAGACAAACTTTCGAAATTACAGTAGTTACAATTTTCAACAACAGATGGCGCTGCGGTCTGTGAAACTCTATAGTACGATATTTTCCACATATCCACTATGCGTAGCAATAATATGGCGTAGTCTCTGAATGAAATCACCCGAAACCTTTGACAACGTGTCTGGCGGAATGGCTTCACATGCAGATGAGATGTACTGCTTCAGCTGTTCAATTGTTTCTGGATTCTGGTGGTACACCTGGTCTTTCAAGTGTCCCCACAGAAAGAAGTCACAGGGGTTCATGTCTGGCGAATAGGGAGGCCAATCCACGCCGCCTCCTGTATGTTTCGGATAGCCCAAAGTAATCACACGATCATCGAAATATTCATTCAGGAAATTAAAGACGTCGGCCGTGCGATGTGGCCAGGCACCATCTTGCATAAACCACGAGGTGTTCGCAGTGTCGTCTAAGGCAGTTTGTACCGCCACAAATTCACGAAGAATGTCCAGATAGCGTGATGCAGTAATCGTTTCGGATCTGAAAAATGGGCCAATGATTTCTTTGGAAGAAATGGCGGCCCAGACCAGTTTTTTTTGAGGATGCAGGGACGATGGGACTGCAACATGGGGCTTTTCGGTTCCCCATTTGCGCCAGTTCTGTTTATTGACGAAGCCGTCCAGGTAAAAATAAGCTTCGTCAGTAAATCAAATGCTGCCCACATGCATATCGCCGTCATCAAACCTGTGCACTATATCGTTAGAGAATGTCTCTCGTGCACCAATGGTAGCGGCGCTGAGGGGTTGCCGCATTTGAATTTTGTATGGATAGAGGTGTAAACTCTGGCGCATGAGACGATACGTGGACGTTGGCGTCATTTGGACCGCAGCTGCAACACGGCGAACGGAAACCCGAGGCCACTGTTGGATCACCTGCTGCACTAGCTGCGCGTTGCCCTCTGTGGTTGCCGTACGCGGTCGCCCTACCTTTCCATCCGTCACATTCCCAGTCCATTGAAATTTTTCAAACAGATCCTTTATTGTATCGCTTTTCGGTCCTTTGGTTACATTAAACCTCCGTTGAAAACTTCGTCTTGTTGCAACAACACTGTGTTCTAGGCGGTGGAATTCCAACACCAGAAAAATCCTCTGTTCTAAGGAATAAACCATGTTGTCTACAGCACACTTGCACGTTGTGAACAGCACACGCTTACAGCAGAAAGACGACGTACAGAATGACGCACCCACAGACTGCGTTGTCTTCTATATCTTTCACATCACTTGCAGCGCCATCTGTTGTTGAAAATTGTAACTGCTGTAATTTCGAAAGTTTGTCCGCCTGCAAATGTACTGTTGTCCCAGGCATATTGCAACAAACGGTGTATTTCTATCGCTGTTCGTTTAGTTTTTATTGCCGTTTCAAATATACCGGTCATTTTTGAAACACCCTGTAAGAAAGTCTAAAGAGTGACGCCACGCGGCATTTGATGACTGGGAATGAGTGATTTGAGGTGATGGTGTAGCCTCTGGTGGTAAGATGGAAGGGTTTGGGCTTGTCAAATTCCAGAAGAACATTACTGCTATCATGTGTACTGCAAACCATGAAATTAGGAGAATGTGACGTTATGGGTGTGTGGTCATTATTTCCCTTAAGAAACTGGTAAACATGGAAGGACCTGACATTTTGTACAGCCTTGCGTACTGGATGTTGTAGAGGAAAAGTTTGGAGATGATCACTGCTTGTGTAATTATGAAAATGCATGCTGTCGTAAAGCAGTATGTGTGAGGCAATTATTTGTGGACAGGAAATTACCAAAATGGACTGTGAGAGAGAACGAATAACTCTCTCACTATTTTTCATATTCAAGGCTACTCTTCAATGTTGATTTTACACCCAAGACATCAATTTTGTGAGACGACCGCTAGTTTTCAACAGGAGCAGCCATATATGTTGTTAATACATGTGAGATATTTGTGGTGGCCGAGCGGTTCTAGGCGCTTCACTCTGGAACCGCGCGACCGCTACGGTCGCAGGTTCGAATCCTGCCTCGGGCATGGATGTGTGTGATGTCCTTAGGTTAGTTAGGTTTAAGGAGTTCTAAGTTCTAGGGGACTGATGACCTCAGAAGTTAAGTCCCATAGTGCTCAGAGCTATTTGAACCATTTTTTTTGAGATATTAGTGGCTGCTCCCCTTTGATTTTGTGGAGTTGAGAACAAGCAAGGAATTCGGACGTTTAACAGTAAATGCTGCAGTGGAAGTTTTGGACTTGGGAGGCACATGCAGCTTTTGGGGAAAGGAACATCTCGAAGCTCTTACTGAGCACAGGACGTTGGTCTCAAGAATTTTTCACACAGGAGTGCTTTCAGCCAAAGAGATGAAAAAACTGCATACCTGGATCTACCTCTTAGGCGCGTCTAGCCATGACAGGGCCAGGGACGCAACAGAAATGTAGATCGCTCGGCCAAGGCGTTCCGACAGTGTTGTAAGCACCCTTTGTGAACAGGGAAGGTGTCCATAAAAATTCGCGAGTTTCCATGTTCACCTTGGGCTGGGCATTGAAGTTTATGTAGAGTCTGATGGAAGTGATAACCTGTAATGGAGCCTATCAACAACACCCACTGTCGAAGGGCAAAATCAATTTAGCAGATGCATCGACCCGGTATACGAGTGGAAGGCTTATTATTTAAGGTGATTCGTGTCAGGGCGTAAACTCATAGTAGCCTCTAACTTCTCAGATCATCGTGCAAGACCAGTGTAGTCTTGCAACGGTTATGCTCAGAGTCTCAATTTGAACCCAACTCAAAAACTCTGACATGAGTTAGAGCGCCGCCTTCGCTCAGGACCCGTGTCTAATATGACTACTTTTTCCGATTTCTGCTCTTTAGGAAGTACTGGCTACAATTCCTCCACGGAGACTCTGACACCTGATTGAATCTATCAGCAGAGGTGAGGTTGTCAAAAAACGAAGGATGGATACAACCTATTTTAATGTCCACTGATAGGTGTGTCCATATAGTTTTGATCAGTTAGCGTACACCCAACTGAACCTCATTACACATTATAAGATTTCGCCTCCCTCTCCAATTCCACCACTCCCCCCCCCCCCACCCCCCCTCCCTCCCTCACGTGCAGACATGCTCTTCCTTCTACATATTAGCAAACTTAGTTCCTTGATACATCAGAATCCATCCCGTCATCCAAGCCCTTCTCTTAATCAAATTGTACAATCAATTTCATTTTTATGGCGTTTGATTCAGTACCTTCCCATTTGTTATTCGATCTGGCCAACTAAAGCTTCCTTCTACAGCAGTGCATTATGTCAGCCTCTATTCTCTTCTTCTCGGCACTGCTTACTGAAGACATTTCACAACTTCAGATAAGATTTTCTAAGGCTTGCATTTATGTTACTTGTCTACAAATTCATGCTATGCCGAAATACTTCTCATGCTATAGCCAGTCTGCATTTTATAGCTTCTCTCCCTCGTCCACCATCTATTTTACTCGTTGCCACTCTGGAACACACTGTTATTTTCGCTCAGAATCATTAAGAGGTCATTATCCTTCATGGTTCACACAGTTGCTGCCCCTAGTTGTACAGTTTAGAAACAGTGTGTACCGCGCCTGCCGGCAGACGGGGTGAGCCTGGGCAGCAGCGAGTCCGGCGCGGGGGCGGCCGCCTGCTGCGGGCTGCTGGGGGCGGCGCCGTCGGTGGCGGGGCGGCGCCGGTCCACGCTGCCGCTGGAGCTGCTGGCCGCCGACGGCGAGGCCGAGGGCGCGCCCATCGCCGCCATCTCGCCCTCCAAGCTGCCGCTGGGCCCCTTGCAGTGAGTACCCTCTCTGTCTGTTCACTTACACATCCTTCCCCAGCATCAGACAGCAGTCGAGGACTGAACATGCCAAACCCAGCTGTGAAGTGATTCATTTCTTAAACGTCCCTGGACCAGATCTCAAGCATTTGTGGCAGGTGACTAAATGTACGTATAGAGGAAGAGAAAGGGCCCCACAACATGTAAATCTGTACTATGAACAGTGGTCGCTGGAAAGACGACTAACACACTCACACGACAACATGATACGCTCACTTGCTGTCGATACCTTGTGGACCAAATACAGCCACTGTGCAGATAGATTATTAGACCGCTGGGCCTTAGCATTTTGCTGGCCGCTGTGGACGAGCGGTTCTAGGCGATTCAGTCCGGAACCGCGCTGCTGCTACGGTTGCAGGTTCGAATCCTGCCTCAGGAATGGATGCGTGTGATGTCCTTAGGTTAGTTAGGTTTAAGTAGTTCTAAGTTCTAGGAGACTGATGACCTCAAATGTTTAGTCCCATAGTGCTTAGAGCCATTTGAAAGTTTTGCTGCGCTTGAGGAATACTAGCACTGAGGAGAATGCATGCGGTAATTAGTACAAGCGACGAAGAACTTCACAGACATTACTACCGAAGCAGACGACAGAAGTAATGGTAATCGGTCAGACAGAGGAACAGGCGAAGAGACCCTGTTCTACAGGTAGAACTGTGATTAAGTATACACTCGTAAGACAGAGAAACGAATAACCAAGAAGGAATTATCCAAATGAGACAGTATTCGTTATTATAGTTTCAGAAATACTGGATGATTTATTCAAGTGAAAGAGCTTCACAAATTAAGCAAGTCAGGAACACGTGGATTCATCTCTGGTCCTCATTTAAGCTGTTTTTCTGCTTAGCAGTGATTACTGTCCACCTGAGGGCTGTCGTTCCAAATTCTGTCCAACTGGCACGTTACGGGAGGGGCCTGCTCATAATGCCCAAAACCTTCGGAACTGGGGAGAGATCTGGCTACCTTTCTGGCTAAGGCAGGGTTTGGCAAGTATGAAGAAAGTGGATACTGTCGCCGTTTGCAAGCGGGTGGTACCTTGCTCAAATGAAAACCCAAGATGGCTTTGCCTTTGATCGGAAACCAAGCTGGTCATCTAATATCGTCGGCGAACCGCAGTGCTGTAAGTGTGCTGCAGATGACAGCCAAAGGGGTTCTGCAGTGATAGACCACCACTCGTAGCTGTCGGACCAAATGGCGGATTGGCGGACGACAGTCGGATTGGTATCTCATCTCTGCATGGGTCGCATCTAGCCAGGTCTTTGGGCTAGAATCTCATTGCTTGGAGTCGAATTATCTTCAGTGATGAGTTCCACTTTGGACTGAGCCGCGATGACCAGCGATACGTGTCTGGAGACGCGCCAGACAGCAGTACGATATCAACCTGGCTGTCAGTCGCCAGTGGCCCGACAACCAGGAGTGGAGTGGCTGCCATTTCATTTAGTAGCAGGACCGCTTTGGTTGTCATCTGAGGCAGCCTTACAGCACAGAGGCCAACAGACGATATCCTATGTCCCGTTTTGTTGCCCTTCATGGCAAACCATTTGGGACTTACATTTAAGCAAGATAATGTCTGCCCACACATGGGGAGGAAATCTACGGCCTGTGTTAATGCTTGCCTAAGCCTATCTTGGCCAACAAGGTCACCGGATCTCTCCTAAATTGAGAAAATTTTGAGCATTATGGGCAGCGCCCTCGAACCAACCCATGATTTTGATGAAATATTTAGAAATTTGTAGTAAGTTCCTATGGGACCAAACTGCTGAGGTCATCGGTCTCTAGGCTTACACACTACTTAATCTAACTTAAACTAACTAACACTAAGGATAACACACACGACCATGCCCGAGGGAGGACTCGAACCTCCGACGGGGGGAGCCGTGCGAACCGTGGCAACGCACCCAGGACCCAGCGGCTACCCACTACCCAGCGAGGCATTTTGATGATCCAACGCCTCACTTTGACAGACTTTGGGACAATATCCCCCAGCAGAACATCCAACAACTGTGTCAATCGATGCCAAGCTGAATTACTGTTTGCGTAAGTGCCAAACGTTGTCTACTTCTCTAAGCTCTTTCTCTTTAATAAATCATCCAATTTTTCAGAAATAGTGATCGTCTGTTTGTTGTGCATGCACATCACATCGACCGAGTTTCATCCCATTTGGATGATATCTTTGTCTTACGTCGATTTAGTTGTGTTAGGTTGTATATTGACTTGAGTGTCACGAAAACAAGTATTCATGAGACAGTCATGTACACAGGGTGCCGCAGAAGGAATGATCATTATTCAGTTATATGACAGGAATTGTCATTCAAATCAAAACAGTAAATTAAACATGGGTTCAAAATTACATACTTAAAGAGCTATTAGCACTATTTCATCTCCGCTATCCTGAAACACATTTCTTCAGTTGAGAAAGTGCTCATAGCTCTTAAGGTATGATTTCTAAATTTTTATCGTTTTGAATGATCGTTCCTGTACGCCACAGAATATTTAGCATTGTAAGAGAAATACAGAAATTGGCACGCTGCTGTGTGGGGTCACCTAACCTAGATGTATCTGAGGGAGAGCGGCTCGGAGTATTTCTGACGCCCCTGGTTGGCGAGTAGTAGTAGATAGGGCGGTGGCTGCCCAGGAGCGGAAGGTTGAATGTCTGTGAGGTACTTCCACCTAGACACCAACGGTGGCGATATTCTATTAATCTAAACTCTTTCCAGTTTTCTTTTTTTTCTTAGTACATGAGTATTAAGCAGTGTTTAATTATTTCCATTTCCAAGCTTACACATATAAAAGCTGTAACATTGTTAAAACTTTGTTAAAGTGATACCAAATCAATAGCATGAGAAGACGATCTGTCGCGGTCACTAGGTGGTAGATCATTTGTAAATGGCTGCAGATAAGATGTGTTGCTTGAGGCTTTCCCGGCGGACATGTTGAGATGTTGGATGTCATAGGGACAACTCCACAATATCGTCGCTATTGGCCATCGAATTCGGCGCCTCCACTCACGCGCACTTCCTGCCTAAGACTGGCATAAATAGGGGCTCTAGTGATGCCTTAGTAGTGTGTTCGTCGCACCTGAAGATGTCGGCCAGTTGCGCTGATGAAATATTGTGGAATTTTCACTATGACATCCGACGTCTCGCCCGAGAACCATATATATAAGATAATGATGAAAACTTAGCTACCCAGCGACTGACATGTTCTCGTGAAAAGCTTCGTGATATTGTCTGATGCAAAGGTTTCACCAGTGTAATCACAGTAGTCGAACTGAGAAATTTGTGTAGAAGGAAGGTAATTTCAAAAAAATCCTGCACAGCAGAAGAGATATTTCATTTGATCGACTAGAGAAAATACCACACAAATTCCCGAGAACAGCCATATAATTCCCTTTGGAATCAAATAAATTGAAAGTCCAAGGAAGCCAGGCTGTAGGAAAAATATGAAGAAATCTGGTAAGAAATAATCATTGTAAGGACTAATTCACATGTAGAAAAATCTCCTGTGACGTTAAAAGCAATGGCGTCAGCGTTATAGAGTGCAAGAGGAAATAGACGGTTCAACCCAAAGGAGAGAGTGAATACGTGTAAGGTCTGCACTGAAGGCTTCCACGAGAGGGATAAACTCTCTGATAACTTGACAGACGAAGAAACGTTAGTCGATACGGAAGATAAAGGCGATCGGGTATTAGAGTCAGAGCTTTCGAAGTCTTGCTATCCCAGAAGGCAGAAGGTATAAATAACATTCCACTGGAAATTCTAAAATCATTGACGGTATGGAAAACAACCGACTGTTTAAAGTTTGTTTGACGAGCCTGGAAATACACAATTAGACATTCGGGAAACCATCATCCACAGAGCTCCAGGTAGTAAGCACAGGTAAGTGCCATAACTGACGCACAGTCAGTTTAACACGTCATGCACCCAAGTTGTTGACAAGCATAATATACAGTAGAATGTAAAACAATTTTCTGGATCTGTTCCATGACTTTCTGGAAAAGATGTAGGCACTACACAGACCGTTCCGACGTTGCACTTCATAATCGAAGCTCGATAAAAAAAAGTCAAGACGACTTCATAGGATTTGCAAACTTACAAAAAGCATTCGACAATATAAAATGGTGTTATATGTGGTATTGTCCGAAGATCGAAGTGGCACATCGAATTCTGCAGCGCTAATCGATAGCACAGGCACTGGCGAAGGCTCGCTACAGGCGTACGGGAAGGCGCTCCTGAACACCACGCCTCCCGTCTCAGCGCAGGAGCGCCCTCACACTGTGGTCAATATATAGTCAAGCTAGCAATATGGAGTTTAACATTTCACTTTCATATAGTTGATAGTCGTTCTATATTTAATGATAACGTCTGCCTCGGCTACAGCAGTCAACATCATCGAGTGGAACAGTGACAGTAAAAGCTTCTGATAAAATGTACTTCGTTAATTTTTAACATTGTACCTCAAGAGAGCAGTTTGTTAATTAGTGCGTCAGGTGATGCTTTGGTAGTCAATGACAGTTGTAATTTATCCCGCAATTCCTTGCCGAAGAAGTGCGTCAAAGTTTGGTATATCTTTTGTTCATTAATGTAATAAAGTGAATTAATATTACATGTGCTCTATCTTGATGTGCCATCTAACAGTGCAATCAAGGAACCCACAGTTGTGGCCGGCCGAAAGTAGTTTCGCCTGCTCGCGACACAAAATCTATCAAATTCTCAGAAAAATAGGTGTAATGGTAACCAGCACATGCAATGGAGTGACAGTAATCGGAAGAAAGAAGAAGGTAATGGGGAGTAACTGAATTGAGAGTAATGTTTAAATTCAAAGTTAGTGTTGTGGAAGACAACGTTGACAATGTAAAGGAGTTCTGACATAAGAAACAAAATATTACAGCACAGACGAAACGAGGAGGAGATAAAAAACTGACTATCACCGGCAAATTAGGGCATTCCTTGACAAAATAAGTCTACTAAATTTAAACATCGGCCTCAGTTTGAGGTACAACTTTCTGACAACGTACATTTGGAGCAGAGCACGGTACAGTAGTGCATCATGGACTGTGGGAAAACCGGAAAAAGAGAGAATCGAATTCCCAGCGCGAATCCTCTACTAACTCACCAACTTCCCCTCCCTCCTAGCCCACATCGAGAACCTCGACATAGTGTTCAGTAACACGCTTAACCGATTCGAATAATCCTTTTGTTTCCCTGTAATCACCAGACTCAACAAGTGGCATGCGTTAACAACACATCTCATCATCCATACACCTCTACACTCCACATCCTATCCCAACGCAGTTTCAACCGAATCCTTCTCCCAGACAGTGAGATCCGCCCCGACATTTATCCCTCCTACCAACTGTAATTCCCCAACTATGCCACTCCACATTATGTCTGCTCCTGTCTCATTCCTCCTCTCCGGCCCCGTCCCTTCTTGGTATCACAGGCCCGCCCAACAACCAGGCTACTCCTCACCTTCTGTCGCCCAACCGTCCACACCAACATCCTTGGAGTCTCCTATCTTAACGACTCCTCTATTTTTTCTACTCACAACCCTCTTACCTACAGAACACATTTTCTCCTCTTGCTGTTTTGTCCACTTGACACAGTGAGACCGTGGCTGTGGACAATCGATATAGGTTGATTCTTACAGAGATGAAGACAGCTATTCACTTGATTTGCGAAATACACTTTACATAATCGTCAGTAAAGTGTATCTTGTAAATCATGTGAACAGCCGTCTGATGATGAACTTGTCAGTTCGAAACCGGTTACGGCGCTATTTACTTAAAGAAATCGCAGTATTAATAGTGGCTGGTTGCTGTCTTCTTCTTTCTAAGAATCAACCTACATACATTTTCTCCTGCCCAAATCCGTTTGTCCCAGTACATGTCCTTCAGCTGTTAAGTCAGAGTGCAGTTATGTTTCATAAAGGAATCTCTGTTATGTGTTTTTAACAGTATAAAATTCGTAGTCCAGTGACTTGAATTTAAAACAAAAGACAACAATCTTACCCCGTTTATGCAAATGCCAACGAAATTCGGTCATTTATACTTTTTAAAAGCCATGGTATTATTTTTCTCTTGTAATATTATTTGTTTTCGTCTCCCTTGTATTTTTTTAAAAGCCCTTGGCTGAAGAGCGGAATGTTCCACTGCTGATTGCGCACCTGCTGCCCATATGGGCGAGGCGGATGAAATTAAAATATAGAAAAATGAGACATTTCGTAATGCAATTTTGCACACTGTATTGTCTGAAGTACACTGCTGGCCACCGTAAATGCAACACCATGAGTTTGCAGCGATGAGATATGCAACTGATTAGAATTTCAGCGCAGTCGCACATCACGCGCGCCTGTGGCGCCACCTCATAGCGCCATTTAAGGCTTGGTGATTTCGACGAGTGTACGTTCGGCACGTGTGTTTACCTTGTGGTTGTTTCACAAGACGATCAGTTATGCCTCGTAGAAAACAGTGAACTTCTTTTGACCAAGTATGCGAGTTCGACAGAGGAAGGATAGTGGCTTACCGAGATTGTGGATTATCATACAGAGAAATTGCTAGTCGTGTTGGACGAAACCAAACAACTGTAATGCGGATATGTGACCGTTGGATGCAGGAGGGTACGACGGACCGACGTGGTCGATCGCATTCACCTCGGTGCACCACTGCACCGGCAGTAACGGATCGCTCAGTGACATCCCGAACCATAGCACACCACATTGCGTCTGTAACGCATCATCCGGTGTCTGCGCATACCATTCGACGCCATTTACAGCAGGGTGGTCTGTCCGCAAGACGTCCATTGCTTCGTCTACCATTGACGCAGAGCACAGACCTCTCCGTCGCCAATGGTGTGATGACAGACGGATGTGGACAGCAGAATGGAATGACGTTGTCTTTACTGTCGAGGCACGCTTCTGTCTGCAGCACCACGATGGTCGGAGTCGAGTGTGGAGACACCGTGGAGAGAGGATGCTGGACAGCTGCATTATGCACCGCCACACTGGTCTTGCACCGGGTATTATGGTATGGGGCAGTATTGGATATTACTCTCGCACGCCTCTAGTACACATTGCCGGTACTTTAAATAGCCGGCGCTACATATCCGAGGTGCCGGAGCCAGTTGTCCTTCCTTACCTTCAGGGCTCGGCCACAGCCATATTTCAACAGGATAATGCGCGACCACACGTGGCACGCATTGTCCAAAGGTTCTTCGTCAATAACCAGATTGAATTGCTTCCCTGGCCGGCTCGCTCTCCGGATCTTTCGCCGATAGAAAACATGTGGTCCATGCTTGCTCAACGAGTGACCCAGATTACATCCCCAGCTGCCAAACCAGATGATCTTTGGCAACGTGTGGAAGCTGCTTGGGCTGCTGTACCCCAGGAACACATCCAACGTCTCTTTGACTCAATGCCGAGACGTGTGGCAGCGGTGATCTCCAACAATGGCGGCTACTCTGGCTACTGATTCTGGCAGGAACCACATGTCACAGACGTCTGTAAACGTAATCATTTGATACTTGGTCAACATGTTATCTACAAAATAAATGTTGTTGTGCTACCTCTTGTCTTTCTTGGTGTTGCATTTACGGTGGCCAGCAGTGTACATGTATGCATTCTGATAAAATTCCTATTGAAAAGTTGTTATTTAAGTATGTAAATAGCAACTAAATAGTTAGGGGATTAATGTTTACAAAGAGTGATTTAAGTGGCAACAAACAGTAGTAACAGATTCGTGAGAGGATAAGGAGCAGAAAAGGTCAATACAGACATATAGCTGAAATTGCGTTCCATTGGTGGTATGCCCACTTAAAGGGGACCGTAAAAGAGATTTAAGAGAGCGCATGAGAACACACCACGCAAGGTGGAATGTTCTGCCAGTGCCAGTGTTTCAGCTTCACACTTACGAGGGCATACTTAATGTATAATGGTACAGC
Source organism: Schistocerca piceifrons (assembly GCF_021461385.2). NCBI lineage: Eukaryota > Metazoa > Arthropoda > Insecta > Orthoptera > Acrididae > Schistocerca > Schistocerca piceifrons. Next base: position 1,089,249,349 of record NC_060139.1, on the reverse strand, counting down.
GTTTCCACGGAGGCAAGTCGGAAGGTAGTAAGGTCTGCATGCGTTGTAGGGGGTACTGATAGTGGCAGCTGTCGCGGGCAGCCATATTGCCATCGTTTGAGAGTGTTGCCTGCTGTGTTCTCATATGTGTCTGCAGCCACTGATACCTGCACCGTCAAAAATCTTTTATCAGCACCTTCAAGTGGAAGGCATTTCCAGTCGTATGTCGATATGATCTTTCCTGCTCATTATCCTCTCAGGCATCATTTTCTGCAGTGAGTTGCACATCTAGCAAAATAACCGCCTACACAGGACCCTCCTCACTGTACTCAGTGACAGCGTGGTGCACTTAATGGTGGGACTTGTTCAGGGCCTGTACTTTATCCCATGACATTACTTTGGTTTACATATCTTACTCTTTTTTTTCATTTTGGCGTAACGACCGTAACATTTCTTTTAATTTTTCTAGTAAAATTAAAATATATGCATGACCGATTTCGGCCAGTAGGCCATTTTCAGGTGTTCACAGCTGTTCTGCAGAGCCCCTGTGAGAGTTTGAGTGCAATAGCGTGGCACGCTAACCTAAAAAATTATGCTCCCTTGCGAGCAAAACGGCGCATGAGGGATGAGAGTGCCGCGACAAACATATTAGTACAAACAAAGAGGGCATTCCTGCCAGTCTCAACATAGGCCCTAATCTGATGAGGAAATTTCTATATACGTTTGGAAGACAGCATTGTACGGTAGTGAATAACGAAGCCTCGGAACACTGGAAAACAGGAAAATCGAAGTTGCTGGCATGTGGTGGTATTGAAGGATGTTGAAAATTTGGTGGACAGATAAGACAAGACATGAGGCAGTTCACCGCAGAATCGGCGATGAACATACGGGAACCACGAGCAAGAAGAGGGGACAGGAAGACAGGACATCTACTAAGACACAAGCGAACAACTATCACAATATTAGGGGTAGCTGAAGTGGGGTAAATCTGTAGGGGAAGACAGGGACTGGAGTACATCCAAGGCGTAGGGTGGAGGAGCTATTCTGGGATGAGAAGGATGAAGAGAGGAGTTCGTGGAAATAAGGGGGGAAGGTCCATCAGTTAACAGTTAGGAATCTCAGTTGATTTCTTATATTTTTATGAAGTTGTAAGAACGTTACAGCCTCAGTCACTTGTAAATGTAATACTTGGAATCAGAAAAGCACACATTTAACACTTTAAATTTTAAGGAAACAGCAAAGTTGTTGCTGGTTACCGTGCTCTGCTACCACTGGAACATGCACAGAGCGTGAGGGAGGGTAGTGGAGTGCTGTGTGTTTGTGACTGAGGGTAGCCAAGGCTGATTAGACCCCAATGTCCCTTCAGTGACCCAGGTGCCAGAAGCAAGAACCGATACCGGCAGTGCCGGCTGGATAGGGGTGCGAACGAAGGCGCTCACCACGTACAGTGCCGGAAGAGCAGTACACAAAGAAAAACGGAACTCTCCTTCTCTGTAATAGAGAACTGAATAAGTGACCAGGTTGCACTGGATGAACGTTAAAATCAACAGTTGAGATCGCTATAATATTTCTTTACATACAGGTTTCGGCTTACGTTAAAGCCATCTTCAGAATTTTTGGCCCCCTACGGCGCGTGCTGGCGGCTCCTCGGTTTTCTCCCGATGCCACAACCGAAAACCGAGGAGCCGCCAGCACGAGCCGTAGGGGGCCAAAAATTCTGAAGACGGCTTTAACGTAAGCCGAAACCTGTAAGTAAATAAGTATTATTGGGATCTCGACTGTTCATTTTAACCTAAATACAGCACCAAATCGTTGCACTCCGTAGACAATGTTGTCGAAATTTATGGACACTCCAAGGAACACCACCATTTTCCAATGAAATTTAAAAAAAACACAGAGCCAAAGAAGGAAACATTACTTATAGCATTACCATAAAATTTAATCAGAAAACGGCCGGCCGGAGTGGCCAAGCGGTTCTAGGCGCTCCAGTCTGAAACGGTGCGACCGCTACGGTCGCAGGTTCGAATCCTGCCTCGGGCATGGATATTTGTGATGTCCTTAGGTTGGTTATGTTTAAGCAGTTCTAAGTTCAAGGGGACTGATGACCTCAGAAGTTAAGTCCCATAGTGTTCAGAGCCATTTGAACCATTTTTTTGTATTTGTAGAAAACACTGACAAGGAGAAGGGGCAGGATGATGGGAGATCTGCTAAGACATCAGGAAATGATCAGGAAATGACTTCCCTGATACTAGAGGGAGCTGTAGAGGCAAAACCTATAGATGAAGACAGAGACTGGACTACATCCTGCAAATAATTGAAAATGTAGGTTTCAGGTATTACTCTGGGATAAAAATTTTGGCACACGAGAGGAATTCTTGGGAGGCCGCATCAAACCAGTTAGAAGACAGGTGTGTAGCGGTACCACTGTTTAAGACAGTAAAAAGTTATATTCGGTGCAATATTTCTGAGTGCACAAGTTACCACCAGGCGCAGGCCTGTTGACAGTCAGTTATGCTTACCAGTAGTTGTGAAGTAGAATGCAGGAACTCTCACTTAGTACCTTAATTAGATTGGCACCACTTAGTACTATGACTGCTGTTAAAGGCATTAGCCTAGCTTCAGTTCAGAGTGGGGCTTAATCCTTTTGAAATTAAACAGGCACTAGCCATAACTTAGAGTCAAACGCGCCATAATAGTAAGGTGCTACTTTACAAGAGACACGTTAGGACCGCCACTGCTGTCCAGAAAGGACTAGCCCAGAAAGAGGTTTAGCCTCTCGCTCCTGGATAGCCAACATCCTACCTACTACTACCTGCCATCCAGCGGCGAGAATCTCAGTCACGCTTTGAGCCTCTCGCCCTCACGAGGCGTCATCCAACATCTAGGTTAGACTACACCACACAAAAGCAAGTGCTCTCTTCAGTTAATACATTTCTGTTACCACCTGATATTACTGTCTAATGAACATTAGTTTTGATGACACTTCGGTGACCTTACATTTAGCCACTCCATTTTTGTCCGTCTTCTCCTGAACTACATCGTCTGATCTGCTACCACTGCTACTGTCGTCTGTCTCGCTATTATTTCTGTGCATCGTCACTTAAATTTCTTACCATATGTAACCTTAGCTTTGCTAGTATCTTTTCCTGCAGTGCTCCAGATAATCTGGCTGTGTCCGTTACAGAAAGTATATTCCCTTACTGATTGTGTTGTCTCGTGTGTGCAGCATTAATGGTCACAGTATAGAGGTACGTGTAGTGGGACGCCTCCCCTAGTCCCCTCCCTCCCCCCCCCTCTCTCTCTCTCTCTAAGTCTCTCTCCACAGCAGGAATCAGTTAGCTGACCAATGTTAACACGCTGTAGCTGGGACTTGTTTATTCGTAACCTAAACCAGTCATGTTACCACACAGAGGAAAATTACAGCTTAACGTGTAATCCGAAACGCTAGTCATTACTGGCAAATCTCCACATCACTAAAAGGTATGAAGCTTCGACGAGAGTGAAATATTCCGCAGCCCGTCAAGGATTCCATGCCACTACTTTCCGAAGGGCACGTTGAATGAATAAACCAGTAGGTGCGGCACCAATACTTGTACTGACGTTGCATGCCTATGGAATATCGTCTCAGTAATGTCAGTGGATTCGTGATTTCCTGTTTGAGCGGTCACAGTTCGTAGCAACTGACGGAAAGTCATTGAGTAAAATAGAAGTGATATCTGGCGTTCGCCAAGGTAGTATTATAGGCCCTCCGCTGTTCCTTATGTATATAAACGAATTATGAGATAATCTGAGCTGCCGTCTTAGGTTGTTTGTAGATGATACTGTCATTTATCTTCTACTAAAGTCATCAGTAGATCAAAACAAATTGCAAAACGATTTAGAAAAGATATCTGAATGGTGCAAAAATTGGCAGTTGAAATTAATTAACGAAAAGTGTGAGGTCATCCACGTGAGTGCTACAAGGAATCCGTTAAACTTCGGCTACACGATGAATCAGTCAAATCTAAAGGCCGTAAATTCAACTAAATACCTCGGAATTACAATTACTCACAACTTAAACAAGAAAAATCACTTAGGAAATGTTGTGGGGAAAGCTAACTAAAGACTGCGTGTCATTGGCATGAGAGTCAGAAAATGTAAAAGATCTACTAAAGAGACTGCATACGCTGCGCTTATCCGTCCTCTTTTCGAGTACTGATTTGTGGTCTGGGATCCTTACCAGATAGGACTAATAGAGTACATCGACGTAGTTCAAATAAGGCAGCATGTATTGCATGATTGATAAATAGGGGATTTGGGTAGAAACCATTAAAATAACGGTGTTTTTCGATCGGCGGAACCTTCTGACAAAAGTTTAATCAATGACTTTCTCCTCCTCCTGCGAAAATATTTTATTGACGCCGACCTACGAAGGGAGGAGCGATCATCACAACAAAATAAAAGAAATCAGAGCTCGCACGGAAGTATGTAGGGATTCATTTTTTTCCGCGAGCTATTCGGAATTGGAATGATAGAAAATCATTGTGAAGGTCGTTCCGTGAATCATCTGCCACGAATTTAAATGTTATCTGCAAAGTATCCATGTAGCTGTCGAATTCTGTAAAACAGCCACATTCATGCCGTACTCATTTACAAGTAGAACGATTTATGCCAAAATATTTCTTTTGTAATTTTTTGTGAAATCTTGATCGGTGGGCCCCACACAACAGGGGGTGATGTGTGTGCAGTGGCAGCCCCCTCCCGGTAGCCGGGGCGCCGCATGCGGTGTGAGGGTTGCGCTGCTGTGCTGCCAGCCGGTGCCCGCGTCACCACCGCACCTCTGCTCCAGCGGTCGCTCGACGCCGCAGCAAGAGGGCGCCGACTGCCCCCTACCCTATGCGGTGAGTAGCACGGCCACCCAGTACTACATTTCCCCAGGTGTCCAGTTATTTAAAAACAAGTGTGTCGTCTTGGACACCAAAATGTAGCGTGATATTAAAAAGGGCCCCTTGTTCGTATCAGGCTCATATTTTGCGTACACCTATTGGTTTCTTGAAGTTAACCTTTACCAGCCCTGAATTTGTGTTCAGACATTTCCACTGTGCCGGGCTCCTGTACTGCATTCACCTGAAGTCCATAGCAACGCACATACTCCACATTTCTCTCATTCTGTGAGCTATTGTGTTGTATTTTTATTTTGGGGAAGAGGATTTGGGACCGGACTCTTTTCTATTATACTCTGCTGGGGAACAACTGACATTTTTTAAGGAACAACTGCCAACTGCTACCGAACAACCGACAACAGCTGCGGAACACGCGACCACTGGTAGTAAAAGGAAATGTAGAGGGTGGGACGTCTTAACTGCGGTGAAGCATGTCCACGAACGCTCTGGTACACATTTGACAGTTCACGCTGTACGGTATTTTACAAAGGATGTTGTGGAGCAGGACAGTGCTACATTCCGTATGGTACGGCAACACCTCTGCAATACATTATTTGCGTACATTTTTTTTTTGATCTCATTTTGTTGTATATTGTTCGTTGAATTCATTTGGGGCGGACATCCGATGACACCCGTTGAGGGTCTTCGTTGATTCGTTCACTCATTTTTTTGTATTACAGAGGGCAGCTAAACCACTGACCGAAAACGCTGAGCTACCGTGCCGGCATTTTCTCTGACACGCTCTGCGTGAGACCCACATTTCCTACTTACTGTCCACACACTACATTTGTAGTGCCCCTGCCTTCTGTACTCATTACTCGCGGCAGTCAATCTACCGATTGCGGTAAGAATTTGAGCAATGTGATTGCATCCGCACTGAATAAGGTCATGTCCGAAAGAACAGATACCCTCATCATACAGATAAGGCTTACAAGCCAACGATCTTCTTCAGTGCGGATGCACTCACATTGCTCAAACTCTAAGGGGAATCGGTAGAGAGACTGCCGCGAATAAAGAGTACAGAGGGCAGGGGCACTACATATGTAGTGTGTGGACGGTAAGTTGGAAATGTGATTCTCACGGGGACCGTGCTAGAGATAAGTCCCTGGAGTCGCACTATCCTCTGTGTCCTCGATGGCTCAACCAGATATAGCGTCTACCACGTAAGGAGGGCTTCTTGGGGTCGAGTCGTGGTGGGGCACACATTTTCAACAGTTCCCGTTGATATTTATCAAGCAGATAATGGCCTAGATTTCATTGTCATTCCATTCTTCGGGAGCTGCAACATCACCAGTGGCATCTTATATATTCATAGCAACAAGCTTCCCAAATGTAACAAGGGAATAACGCGTTGACCCACCTCTGGCGCTCATACAAACAGTTATTCGGGTCGTCACTGATTGATATAATTATTGAATGTCCTCATGAGGGATATGACGCCAGATTCTGTCCATATCGTCAAAATCCCGAGAGCGCCCTGCCCATAGTGCTCCAATTTTCTCAGTTCTCAGATGGGGCGAGCTCAGACGACTTTACCGTCCAAGACTGGGTCTGGAAAGCACGAAGACAAGCAGTAGATATCCTCGCCGTGTGTGGGCGCGCGTTATCTTGCTCAAATGTAAAAGCAGAACAACTTTCCAAGAAGGACAACAGAACCGGACGTCCAGTATCGTAAACATATCGCTGTGCTGTAAGAGTGCCGCGGATGGCAACCAGAGGTGTCCTGCTATGAAAAGAAATGGGACGCCGGAACGTCACTGCTGGTTGTCGGGTCGTAGTGCAGGCGACAGTGGTCATCACACCGTTGTCTGGGCCATCTCCAGAGCCGTCTCGTCTCCGCTGGTTATCAGGACTCAGCTCGAAGCGGGGTTCATCACTGGAAACAATTTTGCACCGCTAAATAGATTCCAGGCCGAGACACCCCGGAGAGCGGTGGGATGGAAACCTGACTGTCGCCCGACGTACGGCGCTACAGCCAGGAGTGACGGTCTGGTGTACCACTTCATTTCATAGCAGGAACCCTTTGGTTGTAATGTGCGGAACCCTTACAGCACAAAGGTACAACGATGATGTTCTACGGCCAGGTTTGTTGCTCTTCATGGCAAGTCTTCCTGGGCAAGATGATTCCAGCCTGCACAATGCTGAATTTCTATTGATTGACTAAGTGCTTACCAAACCCCACCTTGACAGCAAGGTCGCCTGATCTCTCTGCAAATGAGTTCTGAAGCAAAAATTACTTGTCAGTGAGATTACCTGTAAGTGAACAGGGTACTTAAGACGGAAAGACATTGTCATAATTCACCGTAGTCAGTTTTAAACCCCATTCTGCACTCGCTCTCGGAGAGAGAGAGAAAGAGAGGGAAGGGGGGGGGGGGGAGGCGACAGGTTTTTGGGAGCGGCAAAATCTTAAATTTTAATGTAGCTCCAAAACGATGAGTTAAACAGGACAATGAAAGATTTGCATAAATGGAGAATATTGAGAATAATTCATAAAATCTGGCCATACTGCAAAATATATCCGACGCTGTGAAACAAATGCCAAATGAAGCGCAGGAGGTGGTCACCTTGAGTGAGTCATTCAAAATAGCAAAGCTTGCTAGTAGCATTGTTGCCAACTCAGTTTCTAGCATGCACCTATACAATACTTAAAATGTACCTACTTCAGCATTTAAGCCCTCCCCACACAAAGGGAAACTTTATAATATAGAAAAATAGATAAATGTAACCGTAACAGTTGCTATACAGCAACATTGGTCACCTATAGCAGTATCGCTGAGAAAAAAACTTCGTAACAAAAAGTAAAATATGAACTGCCTACCACGTTCCATAGTTATGTTGAGCCCAGACATCATCATCAAGCGGCGTTTACACGTGGAATTATTTATTTTATGCTTCCCCCAAAACTCCCTCTCCTTTTGATCAGCCATCAATATCATTTAAATTCTTCTTCTTGTTATCACGTTCGTCTAAATTGATTTTTCCAGCTATATGTCTAACTTCCTTTTATGTGTTCCATCATTTTCTGTCCTTTCTCGGTGTTGAAGCTATAACGAATACATATCAATATTGAGATCATACGGAAATACCTTTAAAAAAACCTGATTTTGGAGCTGAAGAAGCTAAATTCCGCTTCAGGAACTGATAATCTAGTTTCGTCGTATTTCAAACTTTTTGTCATCCGACAATTTTACTAAGGATTTCCCTGTTACTTTTCTCTACAATTAATGGAAGTGATTTCAGAACAGCTTGTTTAGAGCCGTAAATCGTGGTCGTGGCAGGACGGATGCCTCTACATCCGTCCACAGGCGTTTCTCCTTTATGTACTACGGCCACACTAAATAGGCACTTGGAATTTACACACATTTTTTTCCAAAAATAAAGTATTTATATGTAAGTTACTCGCTGCCTTAGGACTTTCCGCTTTGTACATTAGAAGCGCCGACGGTACCGCCGGCAGCGTTGCACTTAACTCTGCTGGTTGGTACAGGTCTCGTGTACACCTGTTGTCTCGGTACTGCCACACAGTCTCCACGGCATCGTTGAACTCTCCCGGTTTCCAGCAGCCGGCGGTTGACACATTCATTGTAGAGAAATAGTTTTGGCTTTCTTTGTTTATTAATGGACAGCAATTAATAATTAAGCAGCGAGTGAAGTGTGACACAGTGGTCCAACTGTGGTTTGTGTGACTGATACAGGTCTGTACGTGCTCTGCTTGTTAGACACATACGTGGAGGAGCTGGAAAATAAGTTTCCCTTGTCGACTGTGATCAGAGTTGTGTGTGAAAGGAAAAAAAATGAGACATTAAAGATAAGACATATATTTAGTTTTCTACATAATTTCCAACTACATTGAGACATTTGTCATACCGCTTTCTAAGCTTCAAAAAGCCTTCCGGATAAAATCAGGGCGTTGCATACGGAAAAAGCTTTGAGCGGCTTGTTGACGTCACTATTGCTGGCAAAGCGCCTTCCGCCGAGAGCCTTCTTCAAAGCAGGAAACAGATGGAAGTCAATTGGTGCGAGATCCGGACTGTAAGGCGGATGATGTAGGCGCAATATGGTTTTGCGTTGCCGTCTGGCATTGTCATCCAACAGCAGAACAACAGATCTGAGAAGGCCAGTCCGCTTTTTACGAATCACCTCTTTCAATTTCGACAGAGTGGCACAGTACCGCGCCGCATTGATGGTTGCATCCTCAGGAAAATCCAGCAGCATAACTCCTTTGGCGTCGCAGAAAACGGTGAGTAGCACTTTACCTGCAGACTGAGTGCTTTTGCTTTCGGACAGATGATGACGGATGTTTCCACTCCATGGATGTGGCCTTCGATTAGGGAGCGTAAAGGTGGACCCACGTTCCATCCCCCGTCACAATCCGAAGCAGAAGCTCATTGCCAGATTCATGGTAACGCGGTAGACCTCTACCCAGTGGCGTACCGGTGTCTTGCACGTGCGCGTTCACCTGCCGTGTCGTCTTTCACCCACATCACACAACTCTGCTCACAGTCGACAGGGGAAACTTATTTTCCAACTCCCCCTCGTACTTCATTTGCCATACACAATTTATTTCTGTCTATTAACCTCGAACAATAGTCATGCTGCTGAAAACATTCTGCCAATGCTCTTATCACTCGTTTTAGACATCCCAGTAAAGACCACAGCAGAGCAAACGCCGTGTTGAAGTTTTAACATTTGCTCATTCATCTGACGTTGTGCAGAGATTAGTAGTTTAATGTGAAAAGGATATCTGACTGTGACGTGACGTGTTTTCATCAGGGTACGCGCAAATGTTGTAAACACTTACAATGTCTGACGGCAGGAAGCTTCTCTCTGGAAGTCAATATAGGAAAAGACGAGCTGAAGAAGAAAAAGTAGATAAAAAAATGATATTCTTCGTTGGATATTTTTTCTCAAACTATAGAAGGTTTTGGTCAAAATGATTCAGCCGAGAATGCAGTTGCTGAAATGAATCAGGCGAAGCTTTCGGTAGTTAAAGATGGACCTTCATCGCCACTTGGTAAGTCGGATATGGAGTGCGAGCTCTCTAAGGAATCCGAAACTGTTTCAGCTGAGTGTAGAAACTACACATCTCACAGTCTGATACTGCAAAACGGCCCGACAAAACAGACGATTTTGCTGATACAGCCTTTGTTATAAGAGTTCCTCCAAAACAAAGTGGTTCAAATGGCTCTGAGCACTATGGGACGTAACATCTATGGTCATCAGTCCCCTAGAACTTAGAACTACATAAAAACCTAACTAACCTAAGGATATCACACAACACCCAGTCATCATGAGGCCTCCAAAACAAATAACTGAATTTTGCAGTTGTCCTAAGGATGAATCTTTTTCGTTACTTTACTTCTACAAATAGAAATTAACGTTTTTGGAATGGCGAAATTGTTAACTGAAAGTAATTAGCGTATTCAAAAAGTGCAGATGTCGGGTTTTGTTTCTGCTGCAAAGTCTTTTATGACATTCAAATATTACTCGCTTCAGGTGGTAACAGTAAACGGCGGTACATTTCTGAGAATTTACCTAGCCACGGTAGGTCCCAAGTTATTAATTGGAAAATTTGATTCAGTTCATGTAGAAAAAAGTAAGAGAAAAATGAAACAATTCACATGCTCCAACAATAATTTATAAATAAATATCGTCTTTATTGAAAGCATTTAACTACTACAGTATCATTTGGCACTGTACACCAGATATTCCTGGATTGAGCAAATAACGATCATAGTGTGTTTCGTCGAAGTGTCTTCTCCTGGTGTTGACACCTGTCATACAAAAAATATTAGTGAACATTTTCTTGGCTTTGTTCCTCCAAGAGATACACAGTTTTTGTGCTCACAAAGCAGTTAGAGGAAGTGAAAATACCTTTAGACAACATGAGAAAGGAAGGGTATGATAACGGTTCTACTATGAAGGACGAGAACGTACGAATACAAAAGCAGATCTTACATATGAATCCTGAGGCATTTTATGTTCCGTGTTGTAATCGTTTCCTATGTACAGTTGTGAATTATGCTGCAACCGTGTTGGAATATACAGTTCCTTTCATTAGTCTGACGAGAAAATTATGATTTGTTTTCTGCTTCTACTCTACGCTGGGAGCCTTCAACGGTCACATATCTGCCCTAATGTTGAAGCCATAGAGTTGGGAATGTAAGACTGACTCAGTCGCCATTCTGAAGTATAACGTAGGAGAGGTCTATGACGTACTGGTTGGAATGAGCGAACACGAACAGAATGGTTGCACATGCGGCTGGCAGTGTGGCAAACTTTACCTGGGATTTTACACCCCTTCGTTCAGTTGTGGTTAGGTATTGCATATTAATGTTGTCAGCAGAAACCAACAAAGTATTACCATAGTCCAACATATTTGCACAGATATAACGAAAGCTATTGACAGAGGTACTACCGGGAGGATCTAAAATTCCTTCATTAGCTACTACGCGTTGGAGACCTGGTAAACGAACTCGAAACAGAAAACCCGACAATAGGTGGCACAATGCCGATAATAAAGAGACGGAAGAAGGAACAGTTCCAGCGTCAGCCAGAAGATATTAAAACTGAAGGTCAAGAAATGCATTACAAAACAGATTTTTACTTGAAAGTTCTAGATCTTATAATGTATTCTCTCACTATTGTATAGGCTGTCAGTGCCAGAACGCCTCGTGTTCCTGTTGCTAAGAAGGCGAGTACACCGTTCGTTTGTTGAATATTTTTATGACCTTCAAACGGATGTGGAAAGGCTGCTTCCGGATGCCATGAAGAGTACAGGGTGCAGCCAACTGTAGGTGGTGGCTCATGTCGGTGCCAATGACGTATGTCCCTTTGGATCACAGGAGATTCTCTCTGGTTTTGGGCGGCTAGCGGAAATGGTAAAGACTACCAGGCTGCAGCATCGTCGATAGAAACGACTGTGGTCCTTTGGTGCAGAGCCGAATGGAGGGCTCAGGCGGTTCTGTGACGGTGTAGACTGCAGATTCCTTGACTGCGCCATCAGGTGGTGGGTTTCCGGGTTCTGCTAAATAGGTCAGGAGTCCACTACACACAGGAAACGGCTACACGGTTAGCGGAGGCTGTGTGGAAAGGACTGGGCGATTTTAGAGGTTAGAGGGCCTCAGGGAACTACAGGAAAATCGTCCGTCCGAAAGGGGGCAGGTAAATCACAGTAAGGTAGAAACGATCGGTACTGTAGTTGTAACTTCTCGTAACAGTGTTGGGAAAGAACCAGATCTCCAAGCCCTAATAAAAGCTGTTACGTCCTAGCCAGTAATGCCAACCGAGCCCGCTGCCAAAAGGTTGGCAGCATCCAAGTCCGGACGCCGTCCGTATAAGCAGCGCCAGCGATACAGGAAATCGCCGCAAGTCTGCGCGCGCCACCGCTGGCTTCTGGCTTCTTAAGCGCTGGAGTCGCGAGCGCTAGGACAGTTCTGCATTCGCCGCTCAGTTGTATACTCGCCACCGAATTGTGTACTTACTAGTCAGTTGTGTGTTCATCGCAGCACAGTTGTTGTTTGTCGTCAGCCGACGCTGACCTAGCCGCTCCGACTTGAACTAGACAGATTTCCGTAGACACGGAGTTCACGACCTTGTTTCTGTATCTTAGTGAATAAAGATAAGTACCGACTTTTATTTAATCAGAGTGTTTGGTTTTTCATCTTTCTGTTCACTGTTCCAGCGGACCGGTCGGCCCGCTATTAAAAGTGTGGCGGTGACTTCGTAAGCCATTACTACAGCCAAGTGTTTGTCGCTAGGAACACCGCCACAAAAAAAGCACTGAAGCTCAAATAGTTATAGGTACAGAAAGCTGGCTAATGCTGGAAATAGGTTTGGCAGAAATTTTTTGTAACAATCTAACAGTGTTCAGAAAAGATAGATTACATACATTTGGTGGTGGTGTATTTATTGCTGTCAGAAGTAGTTTGCCTTGCAGTGAAATTGAAACAGATAGTTCCTGCGAAATAGTATCCGTAAACGTTATACTTGAAATCGGACTAAACTATTAATTGGGTCGCTTCACCGACCCCTACTCAGAAGATATAGTTGCTGAACATAAAAAAAAAACCCTTGAGACTCATTTCAAATATTTACCCCACTCATACAATTATGGTCGGTGGTGACTTCAATCTACCCTCGATATGCTGGAAAAATTATACGTTTAAAGCCGGTGGCAGGCATAAAACTTCATCTGATGTTACACTGAATGCTTTCTCAGGAAACTATTTTGAACAATTAGTTCATGATCCCACTCGAAGCGTAAATGCTTCTGAAAGCATACTTGACCTCTTAGCAATAAATAATCCCGGACAATTAGTGAGTATCGTGACGAATACAGGGATTAGCGATCACAAGGCAGTCGCTGATAGGATGAATACGGTAACTCCTACAACCATCAAAAAGAAACGCAAAGTGTATCCATTTAAAAGAAGCTGATAAAAATTTTCTTAACACCTGTTTAAGAGACAGTCTGCACTCCTTCCGATGTTATCATGTAAGCGTAGGAAAGCTGTGGAATGATTTCAAAGAGATAGTATCGATAGCAATTGACATATATATACCACATAAATTAATAAGTCATGGTACTGATGCCCCATGGCACACAAAACGGGTCAGATCGCTGTTGCAGAAGCGGCGAAAAAAGCATGTCAAATTTAAAAGAACGCAAAATCCCCAAGACTTCCAAAGTTTTGCCAAAGTTCAAAATATAGACGTAATCGTAACGAAACAGACTGACAAAGTAAGAGATGTAGGTCAAACTTCGGCCCCAGCCCTCTCAGCACATGATATAATATTCCTGGCCTACTCTGTGCCGCACCCAAAGATCAAATCGCATTACATAACTTGTAGGAACATTAAACATATTTATCTTGGCGCTCTAACAGCCGATTGCTCAGAAATCTCATGGCATCAAATGATCAGAAAACGTAGAACCTATGGTCAAATTAATGAACTTGGTGGTAAACTCACTGCACTCTATGACAAACATGCACCTGTACGCACAATCGGCGTATCAAAATCTTCTGCTCCATGGCTGACAGCTGAATTACGTCAAATGATGAATAATAGGGATGCTGCCCACAGGCGTTTCAATGTAGATCCGAAACCCGAGCGATTCGAAGAATATAGAAAGCTACAGAACATAGTGAAACAATTCATTCGCAATGCTAAAATCAGGCACGCTCGCTTCCTTGTATGCAACGATCTGACGCTCATGACTCTATGGAAGGATTTTCGTAGCTTGGGGGTCGAAAGTCCAAATCGGAAACTGCTTTTCATGTCCCAGCTAACGAATTAAATGAATTCTTCTCTGCACCTTTGAATACCCATACGGCTGATAATTACCATCCGCAAGAATCCCCTAACTGGATAACTCATAACGATACCTTCCATCTAAAACACGTAACATAAAAACGGCAAGAAAAGCAATAATGAGAATCTTTTCTGATGCGATAGACAATGAGAGTATCAGTATAACCATGATAAAGAATGTTGCCGATATCTTAGTACCCGTCTTAAACGACAAATTTAATTTTTCCCTCGTGAACGGAATACACCCCACTGCATGGAAAAGAAGCATAATTCGAGATATCCCTAAGATCTAAAACCTGCAACTGCCTAGTGATTACCGACCAATTAGCATATTGTCTGCTGTTTCTAAAGCCGATGAATATATTGTTCATGATCAAATCACTGAACACTTACGTGAATTCAACCTCTATGACAAATTTCAATCCAGTTCCCGTAAGCACCACAGCACAAACACTGCTCTAATTAAAGTAACTGATGACCTGAAATATGCCTTAGACAGCCGAAAGGCAACAATATTGACGCTACTAGACTTCAGCAAAAGTTTGACACTGTTGACATATTGCTCAGAAAAATGCAACAGCTTAATTTTTCAGATAGTGCAATCAAATGGTTTGAAAGCTACTTAAAGACAGAGAGCAATGTGTTGTCCATGCAAATGGAAAATCTTCCTGGAAACATGTCTCCTCAAAAGTGCCACAAGGATCAGTCTTAGGAGCACTTTTGTTATCCTTAGATGTCCTCTTGTAAATTTATTTTTATGCCGACGATCTCCAGCTCTACCTAAGCGTCAGACCTGAAGATATAAACACTCAATCGCTCAGATGAACGATGATCTGTCTTTAGTGGTGACATGGGCGAAAAACCTGGGGCTTAAACTAAATGCAAGAAAGACACAAGTAATCTTAATAGCTCATCAGAAATGAATAAGTTCAGACTTTCGCGAAGGGCTGCCTTCTATTCTGCTCTGTGGTATTCCAGTACCATATCAGAAAACAGTTAAGAACTTGGGTGTAACCTTGGATGAACATCTCAACTGGGCAGTGGGCCGGAAGACGTCCGCTTGTCTCTATGCTCTCAAAAAATTGCGGAACTTATTCTCACAGGACGTGAAAATAAAATACAGTTAAAACTAACCATGTATGCCTGTGTGCGTTACATTTGCAACATTCATCCTGTTAGTGCTTCATACTTCCTACTGGGGTGACTGCGGCAGGACAAATTGCGTGACTACCACACTCTATGTCTAGTTCACTGGCTCCTCGTCACGCAAGCACCCTGGTACCTTGCTTCAGAGATTAAACACTTTTAATGCCATCATAATAGAAACACGAGGTCACTGTTATTTGGTATCCTAACTGTGCCCACTCACAAAACAAAAACTCATGCAAACTCCTTCTCAGTTGCTGCTGTCCGCCTTTGGAACAAACTGCCCCTTACCCTGCGCAAAATTCAATACCTTGCTGTTTTTAAGAAGAAGTGGAAGCATTTCCTACTTTCCTACTATCTTCCTCATAACGTTTTCGTCAAAATTAATATACAAGGCCAATCCTCCCGTCAAATAACAAAGCTAGTGTCTCTCCTATTTACTCCTTTCTCTTCTTCCTCTTCATTTATCTCTGTTAGACACGCAATCTTCTTTTCCTTTATATTTCATTAACAATGTTTCATCATGTCAGTATCTTCTCTTCCCTTCACCATCAGTCTCTCTCATACCCCCTGCTGCTAACACTCCTATCTAAAATCTGTCTCTATCATAATGTGTAATTATGGCAGTACTTATCATCTACGAATATAAATCGTGTATGTATGTATTTATCCAAGTGTGCCTTTGTAATTGTTTATTTCACCTTTTGTACTAGATGTAGTTTAACATGTCTACTAATACATTTGAAAGTACAATAAGTAGAATGCCTGGTTATATGTAAGAGAGGGCCTGATGGTCATAACCTTGCCAGGTTAAATAAATAAATAAATAAATAAATAAATAAATATAGTGGCTACTTCAATTGCGAGTTGCTTTCAATAATTTCCACAACGAAACTCTGTCTCGAAATCTGTCAGAAAACCCAAAGAGATTCTGGTCATACATAAAGCACACCAGCGGCAAGACCCAATCAATACCTTCACTGCGCGATAACAGCGATGAGGTCACTGATGACAGTGCCACTAAAGCAGAGTTATTGAACACGATTTTCCGGAACTGCTACACCAAAGAAGACGAAGTAAATATTCCTGGATTCCAATCAAGACCGACTGCCAAGATGAGGAACATAGAAATAGATATTCTCGGTATCGCAAAGCTGCTTAAATCACTTAATGACAGCAAGGTTTCCGGTCCAGATAGTATACTACTCAGGTTCCTGTCAGGGTATGCTGATACAGGAGCTCCATATTTAGCAATTATATACAACCGCTCGCTCACAGAAAGATCCTTACCTAAAGAGTGGAAAATTGCTCAAGTCACACCAATACCCAAAAAGGGAAGTTGGAGCAATCCGTTGAGCTAGAGGCCCATATCACTAACGTCGATTTGCAGTAGTATTTTGGAACATATACTGTATTCCAACGCTATGAAGTACCTAGAAGAAAACGATTTATTGACACGTAGTCAGCACGAATTCAGAAAATATCGTTCTTGCGAAACACAAATAGCTCTTTATATTGATGACGTACTGAGTACTATCGACAGGAGATGTCAAATTGATTCCATATTTTTAGATTTCTAGAAGGCTTTAGACACCGTTCCTCACAAGCGTCTTCTAATCAAACAGCGTGGCTATGGAATATCGCCTCAGTTGTGCAACTGGATCCGTGATTTCCTGTCAGAAAGGTCACAGTTCGTAGTAATAGACGGAAAGTTATGGAGTAAAACAGAAATAATATCCGGAGTTCCCCAAGGAAGTGTTATAGGTCCTCTACTGTTCCTTATCTATATTAACGACAGAGGAGTCAATCTCAGTAGCCGTCTTAGATTGTTTGCAGATGGTGCTGTCATTTACCGTCTTGTTGAGTCATCAGATGACCAAAACGAATTGCAAAATGATTTAGGTAAGATATCTGTATGGTGCGAAAAGTGGCAATTGACCCTGAATAAAGAAAAGTGTGAAGTTATCCACATGAGTACTATAAGAAATCCGCTAAATTTCGATTGAGCGATAAGTCCCACAAATCTGAAGGTTGTAAATTCAACTAAATACTTAGGGATTGCAATTACAAATACCCTAAATTGGAACGATCACATAGATAATGTTGTGGATAAACCCACCAAAGACTGCGATTCATTGGCAGAACATTTAGAAGGTGCAACAGGTGTACTAAAGAGACTATATACACCACGCTTGTCCACCCTATTCAGGAAAACTGATATGCGGTGTAGTATCCGCATCAGATGGGACTGACGGATGACATCGAAAAAGTAAAAAGAAATACAGCTCGTTTTGTATTATCGCGAAGTAGGGGAGATAGTGCCACAGACATGACACGGGAATTGGAGTGGCAATCATTAAAACAAAGGCCTTTTTCGTTACGACGGGATCTTCTCATGAAATTTCGATCACCACTTTCCTCCTCCGATTGCGAAACCATTCTGTTGGCACCCACCTACGTAGGGAGAAATGATCGTCACGATAAAATAAGAGAAATCAGGGCTGGAACAGAAAAATTTAAGTGCTCGTTTTTCCCGCGCGCCGTTCGAGAGCGGAACGGTAGAGAGACAGCTTGAAGGTGGTTCATTGAACCCTCTGCCAGTACTTAATTGTGAATAGCGATCACGTATATGTAGTAACAGACCTCAGTAGATTAAAAGTTACAATGAGCCCTTTGTGTTTTTTACGACATTATTAAAATTAATGACATGTCACCTGAGGTTCTAAGCAAGCAGTGTTCCATACTGTGGGGCAGCTTTAGTCATGGACAGGCTAAGGACATCAATCTCATCGATTTTAAAGATGACTTAAATGGGTGTCAACGTTGGAAAACCTTCATAGCACATCAACTGAAACTTAGAAACTCATAAAGGAGTGTGGCTTTGCGCACAGAATAAGTTTAGACTTACGAATTTAGTTTACACTACCGGTGCAAGTAAAGAAAAAAGTTTGTCGAAGCTTCAACTGACCAAATCGTACCTGATATCAACAATGTGCCAGCCGTAAGATTTGGTCTGTCAACGGTGTCGTTTGAACAAGAGTGTTCCAATTTGAACGAAGTCATACAGGAGTTCGCTGATGCCGAAGCAGGAAAAATATCTGTAATGTAAGTTAAGTGAGGGTCTTCTTTTAATCTGGACTCCCTCCCATTGGTGAGGTGTAGGGGGACCATCTTCATCGTGTGAGGTTTACTCCGAAGTCGGGAAAAAGTACATATAAATGAAATTATTTTATTTGTTTTAAACATTGATTAAAGCACTTGAATAAAAAATATTTATTTACAAATGGTATTAAACATTGTTTTCAAAGAGCGATTAAAAATGCTTTATTTTAAACAAGGCATCCCTGATAGATAGACAGAGACAGGACAAAGGGCTCCACGAAAAAAGTATGAGACTTTTGAGGTATCTCTAGAAAACTGACCTTTTATTGGTATATTATATACGGTAAATGTCACTGAACCTTTACTTACTTTGCAGACGAAAGACAGCAGTGTTTGGTTCTTCCTTTGAACCGTACTATTAAGAAGCTTTGAATCTCTTACATACACGATCACTAAAAGAATTCTTGTCGATGAACTTCAGCTTAGTTTCCTTCTACAAACGATTAGCTTGTTACTCGTATGTGTATCGATTTGTAGATTTGTCTGCAGAATATCACGACTGACAACTGACTGACAAGCAACGATTTCGACCAGCGTGGCAGGAACTCTGCATATGAGTTGTGACGCTTGCGCAGCACGTTTCTGATAGTGAAATCCTGGGCGTGCACGTGTGCAAAGCATACTGTTCACTTCAGATTCTCTATGAAGACTTGTGGGAACCTTAATATCGTCAAGGTTCGGGATTAATTTTATAACATAAAATGTTATATGTTACAAAAATGTATATTCTATTAGAAGTTATTATGTGACTCTCATTTGCCCAACACCTCCCACACTCCCACCACACTTTCCTTTAAATGATATTTCGTGTGATTTTCCCGCGCCCCTCCTCCATTTTGGTCTCACGAAATTAATGGACGTGCACTAAGTGAGTAAACGTTTGTTAATCTTTAATTTTAGTTTGATTTCTTTACATATGTCTTGCAATTTCGTTCGTTTACTTAATACAGACCTGTTGTATGGCAGGCCTACATATGCTTTGTCTGACAGATGCCCATTGTTAGAGGTGCTGTTTCACATAGTATAATCTGGTTAATTTTTCGTGTTTCCTCAGACTAGTCCCATAACTCTGCTCGGAATTCGTTGGCTTAATTCGAATCGTTTCTTCGCTTTTCAACTCCTGCTAGCGTATACGATCATCCGTTGATCACAACTGCAGTGAGAGTCGCCCAGTACGCACTAAACAGCGATGCGTTTGTTTCCTTCTCTCTGTGGTGTGCTACGACTAAGTATCGGATGTGAGAATAAACCTCTATGTAAATACGCGTTCTCACGATACGTGCCTCTCGCGCACGTTGTTTACGCCAGAGCAAGCAATCTATGATCTTTTTACTTCAGTCATTTGACTGATTTGATGTGGCTCGCCAAGACTTCCTGTCTTGTACCAACCTCTGCATCTCAGAGTTGCACTGCAACCCACGTCCTCTGTTATTTACTGGATGTATTCCTCTTTCTTCTTCTACAGCTCCCTCTACTACCATGGAAGTCATTCCCTGATGTCTTAACAGATGCCCTATCATCCTGTCCCTCCTTCTTTTCAGTGTTTCCCATATTTTCCTTTCCTCTCCCATTCTGCGCAGAACCTCCTCATTCTGTACCTTATCAGTCCACCTAAAATTCAACATTCGCCTGGGGCACCACATTTCTTCGATTCTCTTCTGTTCCGGTTTTCCCGAAGTCCATCTTTCACTACCGTACAATTCTGTGCTCCAAACGTACATTCTTAGAAACTTCTTCCTCAAATTATGGGTCGTGTTTGATACCAGAAGACTTCTCTTGGCCAGCAATGCCCTTCTGGCCAGTGCTGTTCTAGTTTTAATCTCCTCCTTGCTCCGTCTGTCATTGGTTATTTTGCTGGCTGGGTAGCAGAATTCCTTAACTTCGTCTACATCGTGACCATCA
This sequence comes from Schistocerca piceifrons, assembly GCF_021461385.2. Lineage (NCBI taxonomy): Eukaryota > Metazoa > Arthropoda > Insecta > Orthoptera > Acrididae > Schistocerca > Schistocerca piceifrons. The sequence continues at coordinate 1,089,228,923 of NC_060139.1, read as the reverse complement.
ATTCTGATGATCAGTTGTCGCTCTTATTATTTCTGCTGCTTCCCATAACTCTCGAATTTCTTCCACTTACTCTCAATCAGTATTCTGAACTCATTAGACTGTTCATTCCATTCACCAGAACATGTAATTCTTCTTCACTTTCCCTCACCATAGCAATGTCATCATCGAATCGTATCAGTGATATCCTTTTACCTTGAATTTTAATCCCACTCCCGAACCTTTCTTTTATTTCTATCATTTCTCCTTAGGTGTACAGTTTCAACAGTAGGGGCGAAAGTTTACAACCCTGTCCTACACCCTTTTTAATCTTAGCAGTTCATTCTTGTCAGTCCACTCTTATTATCCCTTCTTGGATCTTGTACATGCTGTATGTTACCCGTCTCTCTCTATAGCTTTCGCCCTATTTCTCTCAGAATTTCGAACATTTTGCACCATTTTACACTGTCGAACGTTTTTTTCAGGACAAATCCTATGAACGTGTCTTGATTTTTCTTTAGTCTTGTTTCCATTATCGCCGGCCGAAGTGGCCGTGCGGTTAAAGGCGCTGCAGTCTGGAACCGCAGGACCGCTACGGTCGCAGGTTCGAATCCTGCCTCGGGCATGGATGTTTGTGTTGTCCTTAGGTTAGTTAGGTTTAACTAGTTCTAAGTTCTAGGGGACTAATGACCTCAGCAGTTGAGTCCCATAGTGCTCAGAGCCATTGGAACCATTTTTTTGTTTCCATTATCAACCTCAGCGTCAGAATAGCCTCTCCTGCGCCTTTGCCTTTCTAAAGCCAAACTGATCGTCATCTAGGACATCCTCAATTTTTTTCCGTTCTTCTGTAAATTATTCTTGTCAGCAACTTGGTCGCATAATCTGTTATGTGATTGTGCGATAATTCTCGCTCTTGTCAGCTCTTGCAGTCTTCCGAGTTGTGTTGATGATATTCTTACGAAAGTCAGATGGTGTGTCGCCAGACTCATACATTCTATACATCAATGTGGATAGTCACTTTGTTAAGATTTCCCCCAATGATTTTAGAAATTCTGATGGAATGTTTGCTATCCCTTCTGCCTTATTTGGTCTTAAGTCCTCCAAATGTGTCTTCTGATTCTAATACGGGTTTCCCCATCCCTTGTAAATCGAATCCTGTTTGTTCTTCTGTCTCATCAGACATATCTTCCCACTTATAGAGACATTCAGTGTACTTATTTCACCCATCCCTCCTGTCCTCTGCATTTAACAGTGGAATTCCCGTTGCACTCTTAATGTTACCACCCTTGCTTTTAATTTCACCGAAGGTTGTCTTGACTTTCCTGTATGCTGAGTCAGTTCTTCCGACAATCACACATCTTTTTCGATTTTTTCACATTTTTCATGAAGCAGTTTCGTCTTAGCTTCCCCGCACTTCCTATCTATTTCATTCTTAAGCGACAGGTATTCCTGTATCCCTGAATATCCTCAAACAGTTTTGAACCTCCTTCTTTTTTTCATTATCTGAAGTATTTCTTCTGTTACGTGGTTTTTTTGCACTTACCTTCTTTGTACATAAGTCTTTCTTTCTAAATTGTGTGACTGCACTTTTCAGAGACGTCCATTCCTTTTCAACTGTACTACCTACTGAGCTATTCCTTATTGCTATATCTATAGCCGTAGAGAATTTCAAGCGTACCTCGTCGTTCCCTTATACTTCTGTATCCCACTTCATTGCGTATTGATTTTTTGTGACTAGTCTGTTAAACTTCAGCCAAATATTCATTACTACCGCATTGTGATCTGGGTCCATATCTGCTCCTGGGTATGTCTCACAATCCAGTATCTGATTTCGGAATCTCTGTCCGACCATGACGTAATCTCACTGAAATGACCCCCTATTACCCGGCCTTTTCCAAGTATACCATTTCCTCTGGTTGATTCTTACTATTACTAGCTGAAATTTATTCTAGAATTCAGTCTTCCTCCTCTTTCATTCCTTGTCCGAAGCCCATATTCTCCTATAACCACCCGGGTCTGGGGATGTAGAAGACGCAGACGCTCATCGATTCTCATGTGGTCCGTCGTCAGACGTCTGGAGGCTTGCGCGGTGTATCTTGGCTTTCCTTGCTCAGATCACTTTCCTGACCCTTTTGTTTCCGGATGTGATTCATTACTCTGCAGCAAAAACTAACACTGTGAACTGGATAACCGGTCATACGGTTCGCCACCTTCATGGCCCCAATGAAAAATCAGGATTAGGTTATTGGAATTACCTTATCGATAGACACTGTGCACTTGTTCGCAACTCCAGATACAAGCAGTCCCTTTCAAATTTTCTACGGAGCCCCTTTCATGACCTGCCTTCCAGCTGGAACGTCCAAGCGATGAGATGCTGATCCTATTTTGCCGACATGATGTTCTGAACGCACTACAAACGGAATCTCCATTAAAATTTCGAGAAGACACGTTTGGATCTTCTGTCAATGGGAAGGCGCTAGCGACTCCTGGAATTCTAGTACATAGACTAATTTAATAAAAAACGTTCAAAAAATAAATAACATAAAAATATGTTGCTGTTGTTGTGGTGTTCAGTCCTGAGACTGGTTTGATGCAGCTCTACATCCTGCTCTACCCTGTGCAAGCTTCTTCATCTCCCAGTAAGTACTGCAGCCTACGTCCTTCTGAATCTGCTTAGTGTATTCATCTCTTGGTCTCCCTCTACGATTTTTACCCTCCACGCTGCCCTCCGATACTGAATTATATAAATATATAAATAAATAAAAGAAAATAAAAATGTTCTTACGAGAAACGGAAAAAACAAAAAATGCAGTAAAATAAACTAAATAAACCAAAAGCCCTTAAAAAAGGGGTTGCATATTTGATTAATAATGAAAATGTCGTCGGTCCTGGGTTCAGAAACCACCAATGGTTAAATTTTAGTTCATAATCAGCATAGGCGGCCGACGGCTTCCGACATAAGGAGTCACCCTCATTCTGGCAACGGCGTTATCAAAGAGGGTGGAGGAGCGGATTGAGGTTCATGGCATCTTCTTGTCATTGTGATCGGAAACTGCCCCTAAAGGCAAAAGAATCAGCAATGATCGATGGCACAAGGATGCAGAAGGGAATGTAAACCACTGCATTAAAGACACATAATGTGTATCCAAAGGCCATTGGTCTGTAATTGAAAAAGTGTCATGGCCTCCCTGTTGGCAAAAGATTCGGGAATAATCACTCTATTCGTGTCTGCGGGAAGGGACTGCCAAAGGGAAGGTGACCATGAGGAAAAGATCGAATAACCAACTGCGGGATAGTGTTCTACGTGACGCGGCGAGGGATGTCAGAAGCTAGAACGTGGTAGGGAAGCTAGAAAATCTGAAAAGGGAAACGCAGAGTCTCAATGTAGATGTAGTAGGGGTCAGGGAAGTGAAATGGAAAGAAGACAAGGATTTCTGGTCAGATGAGTATAGGGTAATATCAACAACGGCAGCTGACGAATTTGCCACCATGGGAGTAGGATTCCTTATGAATAGGAAGGTAGGGCAGAGGGTGTGTTACTGCGAACAGTTCAGTGATAGGGTTATTCTTAAGGGAACTGACAGCAAACCAACACCGACAACGATAGTTCAGGTGTACTTGCCGACGTCGCAAGCTAGAGATGAAGATATAGAAAAAGTATATGAAGATATTGAAAGGGTAATACAGTACGTAAAGGGAGATGGAAATCTAATAGCCATGGCGGAGTGGACTGAGGTTGTAGGGGAAGGAGCAGAAGAGGCTATCCATACGAAGTGTAAACCTTGAGCGTTGGAAGTACTGCCAGGTCTGTACTCGCCATTACTCTCCCCGTGGTGGTCATGGTGGTTGTACCTCCGCATCGCACACTCATCTCTGCTAAGAGAATTAGAAAAACTGAACAGGTTTTATTCGTGTTCACGGTGAGAGACAAAACTTAATTTTGGAGCTACAATTTAATATGTATTACACTATAAACGTTTCCCTTCTGTTTTACCGAATGATGCCACTATACCTGGCTGTGATCTTAAGGAGGTACTCGAGTCAGAAAACGTATGAGTAAGAGTGATACCTGAAAATAAGACATTATGGACGGATAACATTGCGAAAAAGGCTGACTGAAAACAAAGAATGATGCGGAGGGTGGGGCAGGAGTTGGGAAGGGGAGGCTCTTGAAATTTTCCCCCTGGGCATCAAAATCCCCGGAGCCGACCCTCACCCCGTTTTTTCATTTCCCACTCTTAGAGCCGACTGCGACGCTGTTATGCCGGAATTTAATCCTTGTCAACATAAAAATTGACGACAGCAACCTCAGTTAAAGTTAAACGAGGACGTTTGTCATGGTTAAAGTTGACCAAGGTCGGAACTGCTAATGGTCAACGTTTCATTTCCTTAAAAGCCTACACTACAGGCAAATACCTTCAGCAAACTTCCTAACGCTTAAATTTATATTATAATTTCAGAAATTGAAGTTTTTCATAAATCATTTTCGTGATATCGACAGTCTGCATTTTGCATCCTCAGAACTTCTGTCATCGTCAGTACGAGACTAGAAATGGAATTTTCGAATGATGTCATATGAGCTGACGAATTTGCCACCATCGTCATATAATTCTATTAGAAACAGAAGTTTTCTTTAGCATGTAAATGAGGTTAGCTAAAGGCAGATAGAAACATAAACATTATGCACTGTCATTTACTTTGATCAATATTAGTGATATAAAAGTATCATAGGCTTCCATATATTATTATAAATAAGCACAGGGTACGGTAGTTTTCCTTGTAGTTTTGGTCAATTAATCTTGTAACCATATTACTTGTACATTAGATGTGTTGCATACATGCAAGGCGTTACGTAGTTTTCATCGCTTTATTTGCATATGGAATCTGTCTCTGACTACTGTACATTCTTCGAGAAGCGGTGAGCCGTTTACGAACAGCGAGAGAATATGTGAAGGACTGTGTAACCTACGGAAAAATTTTATTCCACATAATTGTCTTGTCTGTTAATTAAAAATAAATAGTATTTGCAGAAAATTTCAAATTTTATTCGCCAAATGCTGATGTGTAATGTGAGACATAAGGAAGGTGGAGTTCAAATAAAACAGCTACAACTGAAAAAAGAAATGCAAAACAAAAACATATAAGACATCGTTACAATACTTTGTTGAGCTTATGTAAAACACATCTCTGTTATTCATAAACAACTCTCACACTTATCAATAACAGCAGGAAAATCTTCCATTTGATCATGATTAAGAGTGCTGTACTGAGTAAAAATAGCATCAATAATTCTATAGATTTTATTTTTTGTTCATGTTAGACAGCAGCTCTAGTAACTGCATATATATTTGTTACATAAATAACAGAAAACAGTACACACCTGACATATTCTTCCTTTCATTTTAGTTTAGTGTCTGTAACGTGTTATCAGTCACGTATAAAAATGTTTTAAACGTATTTGTCCATCACTTGACACCTTTTCTAACTATGTTGCGCTTTGTATACTTCCAGAAATCCTGTCATACAAGGCGTTACGACAGAGGCCGTGGCTAAGCATGCAACAAGCTGACTTCTTCCCCTGCAGGGAGAGGTCTTCTACATCCAAGTATACAGGCTCATATCCGCTTACACACCACGGTTCCGTCGGCTGCAACAACATAAGAAACTGTAGCAGTGGCATACTTAACATTACCGGTATCTGTGAAAGATACTGCATGATAAACAAACCCACTGCTGACGTATTGACTCTGAAGGGCATAAAAGTTACTTAAAACATACTATTCTTCATTTTACGCAGAGTGACTGAAATTATAGCTATAGAAAATATCTAAAAGATTTCTAAAACTAGCAAGAAGAAATACAGTACACTAAATAAGAAAATTCAAATTTTCTTAGCTCTAGGGAACAGGGTTATAGGAGCGTCTATTTTTGATGACTGCCTAATTTGTAAATATACTCTTATCAGAATTTTGTTTGAGTATTTATGTAAACAAAGCAACTATATATGAATAAAGTATTTTTCTCTTTTGAAGTGAATAGACTGAAAACATTCTTTTATTCACATTTCTAAGTGTCCCTTGTACAAAAACTATGGCTTAAACTTACTTTACTTAACTCACGAGTATAAATGGCAGTTGTTTTACAGGTTTTAAGATATTCCTTAGACGATTTTCCTACTGTGGTATCTGAAGACGGTCAATGTTGGCCACCGACCCCTCACCTTCCACACGGGGCCGCGTCTTTCCTTCCTTGCTGCAACACACAACACCGACACACCTCAGTAAACTGTCCCAGCACGAGTCAAACGTTTATCTGACAATAATGCCAATACCCATACAAGATGATAATGACATGTTGCTATAGTACTCGAGGCATCTACAACTTGTTTCTGCTGCTCGTGGTCTAGTGGTAACCATGACCAAGCGCGTCACGTCTGCACTAGGACACTTTGTGAGCCGTGGTCACGTCTTCAAAGTGAAGTGTGACGCTTTGACACTCCCTAAGAAATACTGTGGCTTAAATCTCACGGATGTCAGCAAAGAAACACAGCGTTATATCTTTCCAGTGAGTACAATCAATGGAAAATGGGGAACAGTAGTCCTGCAGCACATATAGTGAATAGCCAAAGAAACTGATAAACCTGTCTAATGTCGTGTAGGGCCCCCGCGATCACGTAGAACCGCCGCAATACGACGTGGCATGGACTCGGCGAATGTCTTCCGTAGTACTGGAGGGAATTCACAACATGAATCCTGCAGGGCTGTCCATAACTCCGTAAGAGTAAGAGGGGGTGGAGATCTCTTCTGAACAGCACTTTGCAAGGCATCCCAGATATGCTCAATAATGTTCATGTCTGCGGAATTTGGTGGCCAGAGGAAGTGTTTAACCTCGGAAGAGTATTCCTGGAACCGCTCTGTAACAATTCTTGACGTGTGGGATATAGCATTTTCCTGCTGGAATTGCCTAAATCCGTCGGAATGCACAATCAACGTGAATGGAGGCAGGTAATCAGATAGGATGCTTACGTATGTGTCACCTGACAGAGTCGTTCAGATGGTTCTGATGGCTCTGAGCACTATGTGACTTAACATCTGAGGTCATCAGTCCCCTAGACTTAGAACTACTTAAGGGGCTCCGGAACGCCCTATACTTGCAATGTTAAAATAACGCTTATAAATTACATCTTTCCTCACAAAGTATTTGAGGTAGGAAGTTGAACTTTTTACAGATTATTTATTGGAATATGGGCTACAACTTAACACAGGGATTTTACAAAATTTTAGTTCACTTATTAAAGATGATTTGTTTTCAATTGTAATGAAAATTCACAACATTTTTTTGCAATTTTTTATTTATATATTCAAAAATATACAGTTTTTTGGAAAAAGGCTGTGTTAAATTATGCAGAAGGTACTGTGTAACATTTACTGAAAGTTTGAAACCAATATGTTTGGAAGATCCTTAGAAAACATGTAATTAGTATGAGAAAATAAAAGTTTTGGAAATCGAGCGACAAAGATTGGATTAACTTTTTAGTGCATTCCAGGTCCATAGGATGGATTATCTTCATCCTCTGCAAACTCCTCCTCAAGCTTCCTCTTGTTCCTCCTCCTGTTTACTCTTGCTTGTATTTCTAGACTCTTTACAGACCTGTCTGCAGCCCGAAGGCGTTCCTTGTCTAAAGCAAGCATCGCTCGTTGTTGTGTTCGTAGATTTTGCTACCATTTTCTTCAGTTGCAGTTACTGCAACACTGTTCCAAAAGGTAGTCATGTATGAACACTTATCACATTTCAGTTGTATTTCACTAGCAAGTCCTACGTGCTTTATTATGGAGAGTTCCAGACCAACTTCACTACAATGAATACATCTTACACAGTTTGAAAAAATTCCTTTGAGAACCGACATATCAAATATTTCATTCACATCCGATTCGCCCATAAAACATTCATAGTTTTCACTCATTGAAGCAAGCTTCTTCTGTGAAGTATTTCCTTTCCCACTTTGACTGCTATGGGCAGGTGTACTTGAGAGGTTAGGTTCACTCACTTGGTTATCGTCTTTATTGTTTACGGTAATAACACATACCTTTGGCTTTCCAACATTTCTCCTTTTCTTAAAAGCCTTCAGAGGATTTCTAATAACTTTACTTTTACTCATTATTATACTTCAACAAAACAGAGACTCAAGAAACAGAATTAATTACGAATATTTTCTAGATAACGACAGAGTAAATAAACATGAAACAATCGACAATCACACCAGCGATATATATTGAACCATCACAGGTTAGCCACAACACATACTTTATCTCACATCACTAAAATGTACCTGATGAACACGGACGTTAATAATAACACCATTTGACAGCAGTTTAACAGCGCCACAGTGGGTCACGCCCATGTAGAACACATTTCAAAAAAAAAAAAATTAAAAATAGTTGTAGTCTTCGGAATTGAATAAATTATATATCTATTAAAAGGTAATAGTCTGCAGATTCAGAAAATGCAAAAAAGTAAAAATTGAACTTTTCATGATTTTGAGCCTTTCCGGAGCCCCTTAAACCTAACTAACCTGAGGACATCACACACATCCATGGTCAGGCAGATTCGAACCTGCGACCGTAGCAGTCGCGCGGTTCCGAACTGAAGCGCCTAGAACCGCTCGGCCACACCGGCCGGTGACAGAGTCGTATCTGGACCTGTCAGGAGTCTCATATAACTCCAACTGCACATGTACCACACCATTACTGACACTCCACCACCTTGAACAGTCCTTTACTGAGACGCAGCGTCCATGGATGCTTGAGGTTGTCTCCATACCCGTACACGTCTATCCATTCTATGCAATGTGAGCCGAGACTCGTCCGATCAGGCAACATGTTTCCAGTCATCAACAGTCCAATGTCGGTGTTGACGGGCCTGCCGAGACGTAACGCTTAGTGGCGTGTAGTCACCAAGGATACACGAGTGGGCATACATCTACATCATCAGAGGACACTAAGTTGAGCTCTAATACCCGTCAAGTTGTCATTTTTGTCGTTTGTATTTCGGGTTACCATTTATTTCACCAGGACAATAAGTATACACTGTCGCGATAAGAGTCAAATTAGTTCTACCAAAGATTTACGGAACAGTAGCGCTGACAGATAAGTGTACAATGTATCACAGTTAAAATTCATTTGCGTAATTCTCTTCACGTGACACCCCTCTGTCGTGTAACGTAGCTTGCCGAAGTCTGTGTTCTGTTCATTGAAAGTGAAAGAATACGAGGGCAGTTCAATAAGTAATGCAACACATATTTTTTCTCGGCCAATTTTGGTTGAAAAAACCGGAAATTTCTTGTGGAATATTTTCAACCATTCCCGCTTCGTCTCGTATAGTTTCATTGACTACCGACAGGTGGCAGCGCTGTACGGAGCTGTTAAAATGGCGTCTGTAACGGATGTGCGTTGCAAACAACGGGCAGTGATCGAGTTTCTTTTGGCGGAAAACCAGGGCATCTCAGATATTCATAGGCGCTTGCAGAATGTCTACGGTGATCTGGCAGTGGACAAAAGCACGGTGAGCCGTTGGGCAAAGCGTGTGTCATCATCGCCGCAAGGTCAAGCAAGACTGTCTGATCTCCCGCGTGCGGGCCGGCCGTGCACAGCTGTGACTCCTGCAATGGCGGAGCGCGCGAACACACTCGTTCGAGATGATCGACGGATCACCATCAAACAACTCAGTGCTCAATTTGACATCTCTGTTGGTAGTGCTGTCACAATTGTTCACCAGTTGGGATAGTCAAAGGTTTGTTCCCGCTGGGTCCCTTGTTGTCTAACCGAACACCATAAAGAGCAAAGGAGAACCATCTGTGCGGAATTGCTTGCTCGTCATGTGGCTGAGGGTGACATTTTCTTGTCAAAGATTGTTACAGGCGATGAAACATGGGTTCATCACTTCGAACCTGAAACAAAACGGCAATCAATGGAGTGGCGCCACACCCACTCCCCTACCAAGAAAAAGTTTAAAGCCATACCCTCAGCCGGTAAAGTCATGGTTACAGTCTTCTGGGACGCTGAAGGGGTTACTCTGTTCGATGTCCTTCCCCATGGTCAAACGATCAACTCTGATGTGTATTGTGCTACTCTTCAGAAATTGAAGAAACGACTTCAGCGTGTTCGTAGGCACAATAATCTGAACGAACTTCTCCTTCTTCATGACAACGCAAGACCTCACACAAGTCTTCTCACCCGAGAGGAGCTCACAAAACTTCAGTGGACTGTTCTTCCTCATGCGCCCTACAGCCCCGATCTCGCACCGTCGGATTTCCATATGTTTGGCCCAATGAAGGACGCAATCCGTGGGAGGCACTACGCGGATGATGAAGAAGTTATTGATGCAGTACGACGTTGGCTCCGACATCGATCAGTGGAATGGTACCGTGCAGGCATACAGGCCCTCATTTCAAGGTGGCGTAAGGCCGTAGCATTGAATGGAGATTACGTTGAAAAATAGTGTTGTGTAGCTAAAAGATTGGGGAATAACCTGGTGTATTTCAATGCTGAATAAAACAACCTCTGTTTCAGAAAAAAAAATGTGTTGCATAACTTATTGAACTGCCCTCGTACTTTAACATAATAGAATGAATTCTAGATCAGGGTTTTCAGTGACAGAAGCGCACATTTTTAAGTTCAGTGTTGAAGGGATATATGCATGGTAGATTCAAAAACTAACGACGTACGTTCCGGATATTAAATATACAAACTATTGGTGAGTATGATGGTACCCTCGAAGGCGAGAAAATATTTTACCCAAGTAAGCTACACACGTGATAATGAAATAAAAGACAGATTACAAAGACTTTGTAATAACCTACTATGCAATTTGAAATGACTTTATAGTCGAACAGAAGACTGACAGTAATTGTTTACATTAAAAGTGATTTAGTATGCCGCACAGTCAAAAAATTTCAGAATGAAATTACCGGTTTTTGGCTTTCACCGTCTATTCTTAGACTATAAAAAGTATGCCTTGGTTCACCTCACCGCCATGGAAATAACACCTTCAGTATATTGTTTTTTTTAATAGCCTGTATTTGGAGCACAACATACAGAAATTAAGGTGTGAGTCCTACGAAAGTACAGCAAAATAATTTGATATCAGACCTATACACATAACGTACTACAGCGAAGTGAGGAGGCACAACAAAAAGGGATTTAATGTTCGTATTGGCTGTTGAAAATAGTGGGGCGACCGAAATATCTGTAGATTAACGGGTAGAACAGGAATGGGTCACAGCAGAAGAGTGGAAGGTTTAAAGCTGATGGAAAATCACGGGCAAGAAGAGAAGAGCATCGAGCCTGCTGTTTAAACACGAGTACCACGTTGAAGATATTTACTATATCGAAAGAAATACAAATAATAAAGTTATTGATTGGATATTTAACTTTGTGACTGATACTTATGTTGAAAATTGTCGTGGCACTTGCAGCATATTTGTAGATCCTCATCGGAGATGTTTACTTCGTATGTTCTCTTATTGTAGGCAAATTGTGTCACAAATTTCTTTCTTCCAAAATTCCGTTTATTAGTTATCCATTCCTATCTTGAACCTTCAACACATTTTCAAAACTTCTATCCTCTATTTGTGTGAATAGTTCGTCTTCATTTGTATGTGGCTACACTCCAGACAAATACTTCCAGAAAAGACTTCCTAACATTTAACATTTCTCTTGGAGGTAACAAATTTCTCTTTCTTGTGAACCGTTTCTTTGCTATTAGCATTCAACATTTAATACCCTCTACCCCGTCGTCATTCGTTACCTTTTTGTCCAACAGGGAAGATTCTCCTTCTGCTTCAAGTGTCTTATTTCCTAATCCAGTTCACTTAATGTAGCTTGATTCATATCGGCTACATTCCACCATCCATGTTTTACCGTTGTTGGTATTCGTCCAATGACAAAGTAAAATAAAATTTCATATGCAGATAATCATTGTCCATACGTTTGGTTTTGTTATATGCTTATCGCAAAACATATTTTGCTGTTTCATACTTGTCACGTGATCGCTATTATACCCCTGAAATTTGTGTGGACTAATTCCAATCTAATTTCACTCTCTCGCAAGTTAAGTTTTGTTTAGTTCCTCTACTGACATCGTGTCTTTGAGAGAGACGTAATTACATTGTCTCTATTTTTAGCGTTTTCATCCATAATCGATTACGTTGTGAATACAGAAACTGTTAATTAAAATGGGAAAATACATAGTTTTGAGCCAGTATGTCAATATGAAGCCTAAAGTAAGCCAGAGGTGGAATGTCGGTAGGATGGCGATGGCATTAGACAAGCTGTAACTAAACGGAAATCTTCTTTTACGAGTCATGTAACGTCTATTTTAGCAGCAAATTGCAAATCGTTACATGTCCTGATGCCTGTTTTACGACTGGTTTTCTGCGGCCCGCCATTAATTCCTTTCCTGTGCCAACCTTTTCATCTCGGAGTAGCGATTGCAACCTACGTCCTCAATTATTTGCTGGAGGTATTCGAATCTCTGTCTTCCTTTATAGTTTCTACCCTCTACTGCTTTATCTATTTCCATCAAAGCTATTTCCTCATGATGTAACTCATGTCCTCTCATCCTGTCCTTTCTTCTTGTCAGCGTTTTCCTTATATTTCTTTCTTTGCCTTTTCTGCTGAGAACCTCTTACCAGTTCCCTTAATTTTCAACATTATTCTGTAGCAGAACATCGCAAATGCATCGGTTCTGTTGTGTTCCGGTTTCCGCATAGTCAACGTTTCGCTACCATTCAATGCTATGCTGCAAAACAAAAATTTCTTCTTCAAATTAAGTCTTATTTTAGATACTGGTAGACTTCTCTTAGAATAGAACGTCGTTTTTTCCAGTGCTACTCACCTTTTTACGTCCTTTTTGCTCTGTTAATCATAGATTACTTTGCTGCCTTCTTCGTAATCGCCAATTCTGATGTGAAGTTACTCGCCGTTCCCATTTCTGCTATTTCTCATTACTTTCGTCCTCATTAGATTGTACATTCTACTCGATAGATCCTGCACTACTTCTTCACTTTCACTGAGGATAGCAGTGTCATCAGTAAATCTTATCATTGATATTATTTCACCCTGATTTCAATGCTAACCTTGAACTTTTACTTCCGTCATTGCTTCTTCAATGAATAGACTACATTCCTGCCTCATTCCCATAACCGAGCACTTGCGCTCTACTGTTGCATATTGCTTCTTGTAGATATATATTACTCGTCTTTTCCTATAGTTTACCTCTATTTAAGAATTTCGCACATTTTGCACCAGCCAACGGAGACTTACATTGTGTAGAGTTAGAGTGAAATAATACATTAAGTGGCATTCTGTGATCTACAGAGATGAGTATCGCTTCTCTGTCAGTCATGTGGACGTCATATCAGAAGGCGAGCTGGTGAAAAGTAACAGTAATCAGTTAGTCTCGATCCATACATCTTCAGCTGTTAGAATCATTGTATGGAGAGATTTTAGGTGTGACATATGGACTGATTTGTTAAGTTTTGAAGGAAGCCTAATTCTGACCAGAATGTGTCAAGTATGGTAAACCGTTGTGTCATACCCTTCATGAACAGGTTGTGACATTGCATACGTATTTCAATGAAATAAGCCCTCCATATAGCAATTAAATTACGTTCTGAGAAGACGTGACACAAGACAGAGTTATCAAAAAAAAAAAAAAACTTTTATCCATTCCGAATTTGGAACACTGCGAGTGTCTTGTTAAAGGCACTTCTCCGCCAGTGGTGACTCCCACATACTTCACAAGATATAAACAAAGCAAAGAAGAGTGAGGCTATTGTTGTCCCCAAAGAGCTTTGTGGAGGGAGAGATTTTCTTTGCTGATATTTCGCTTCGTGTGGCATTCATAATAAAATGTATATTTATTAGATTAGTTTGTTTACAAAATTTGTATTATGTTTTCAAATTGGAAATTTTTATGATATTTACAAAATCTACAACAAAGTGTTTAGGACAATATTTCTGGTAGTGAAGTTATGTTTGGCATGTTTCTCATTAAAACAAGCAGCCTACTATATCACAAATCAGGTATATACAAATTAACTTGTGACAGTTGTTCTTGCTACGACATAGGACAAACAGGAAGAAATTTTGAAATCCGATGCGAAGAGCACACTGACGCAGTCCGTTTATATAGTTTAAATTAATCCACTTTTGCAGCCCTTCTAGCCCAAAATAGTCATTCAGTCACAGATATAAAAACCAACCTGAGGTATATCGTGCCAAATTTTGTCCAGTTGGCAAGTTATATCGTCAAAATCTGGAGCTAGCTTGCACTCTCTAGTCATAATGCTAAAAACGTTTGCAATTGGGGAGACATTCGGTGATCAAGCTGGCCGAGGTAGGATATGGCAAGCAATAGGAGCGCCCCGATCTGCGGGCAGGATGTGAGCCAACGATGGTTTGCCGTGATTGGCATCTTAACTGGGCGTAGAATATCATTGACGTACGGTCACCCTGTAAGGATGCTGCAAGTGGCAAGCAAGGAGGTTCTGCTTTGAGAAGAAACGGCACACTGCACCATCACTCTAGATTGTCGGGCCGTATAACGGGCGATAGTCAGGTTGGTAAACCACCACACTCCGGGACGTCTCCAGACACGTCCTCGATCTGAAATCTCATTGAATGGAATTGGATTGGTACAGGGGAAGCGTCTTTGGTTAGTGATCATAACGTCCTTGCTCCCGGGTTAGAACCGCGCCACAGCTTAAATTGTGAATAAAAATCATCACCTATGGCGGCCGAAGACTTCCGGAATAGTAGTAATTCACTCTGATTCAGCGACAGGTCTTGACAAAGAGGGCGGAAGAGTGGACAGAGGTTCAGGGCATTCTCTTGTGGGTGGGAAACTGCCCCTAAAGGCGGAAGAATCGGCAACGGTCAACGGCACGAGGATGGAGAAGGCAATGGAAACCACTATATTAATGACACATAATGTGTTCCCGCAGGGGTGGGGCCTGTTACCGAAAGAGTGTCACGATGGTATCTTCTTTGGCAAAAGACTCCGGGCTAGCCCCCCTTTCGTTTTTCCGGGAGAAGATTGCCAACGGTGAGCTGACCGTGAGAAAAAGATTGAATAGTCAACCGTTCTGCGAGTCGCGGGCTGGCATGTCAGAAGCTGGAACGTGGCAGTGAAGTTAGAAAATCTGAAAAGGAAAATACTAAGGCTCTGTTTATGTATTGTAGGGACCAGTTACGTGAAATGGAAGGAAGACAAGGATTTATGGTAGATAAATATACTGTAATGGTAACAACAGTAGAAAATCGTATAACAGGATTTGGTTTCCTTATCAACAGGAAAGTGGGACAAGGAGTGACTTACTGTGAACAGTTTAATGGTAGGGCTGTTCTGATCAGAATCGACAACAAACCAACATCGACAGGGATAGTTCAGATATACATGCTGACGACGCAAGCCGAAGATGAAGCAAAAGAGAAAGTATATGAGAAAAATGAATGAGTAATTCAGAAAGTAAAAGGAGATTAAAACCTGATAATCATGGGGGACTGGAGTACGGTTATAGGGAAAGGAGTAGAAGAAAGGGTTACAGGAGAATACGGGCTTGGTACTAGGAGTGATAAATACTAATCGAGTCCTGCAATAAGTTTCAGCTAATAATAGCGAATGCTCTGTTCAAGAATCACAAGAGGAGGAGATATACTTAGGGAAGGAAAGGAGATACGGGGATTTAAGTTAGATTACATCATGGTCGGGCAGAGATCCCGAAAGCAGATATTGGATTTTAAGGCCTACCCAGTACAGATGTGGACTCGGATCACAATTTTGTAGTGATAATTAACCTGAACCTTCGGAGACTAGTTAGGAAAAATCAGGGTCCAGAGAAGTCGGATACAGAAGTACTAAGTAATGAGGAGCTACTCTTCAAATTCTCTGAGGCTGTGGACATTGCGGTAGGAATGATAGTATAGTTGAAGAGGAATGGACATATCTAAAAAGGGTAGTCACAGAAGGTGGAAATAAAAGTATAAGTACAAAAAACATAACTGCAAAGAAGCCAAGGGTGATACAAGAAATACTCCAACTGATCGATGAAAGAAGGACGTTCGAAAATTGTCAGGGAAATTCAGGAATATCCGGCACACAAATCACTCAGGAATGAAATAAATAGGAATTGCATGGAAGCTAAGGCGAAATGGCTACAGGAAAAATATGAAGAAATAAAAAAATGATTGTCGGAGGAACTGACACAATATGTAGGAAAGTCAAAGCAACCTTCGGTGAATTTAAAAGCGAGGATGGTGACGTTAAGAGCACAACGGGAATTCCACTGACGAATGCAGAAGAGATAGCAGATGGGTGGAAAGAGTACTTTGGAGGCTTCGACAAGGACGAAGACTTGTCTACTGACGTGAGAGGAGAAGAGTCGATGTACAAGATATAGGGGCTCCTGTGTTAGATTCAGAATTTAAAAGATTTTTGGAAGACTTAAGATCGAATACGGCAGAAGGGATTGGTAACATTACGTTACAATTTCTAAATAATTCGGGAATGGGAAGGAAACGAGTACTCACGTTGGTGTGTAGAATGTATGAATATGGCGATATACCATCAGACTTTCGGAAATACATCATCCACACAATTCCGAATATTAAAAGAGCCGACAAGTGCGAGAAAGATCGCACAGTCAGTTTAACAGCTCATGCATTCAAGTTTCTGACAAGAACAATACAGAGAAGAATACACAGAAGAATGGAAAATAAAACTGAAGATCTGCTGGATGACGACCAGTTTGGCTTTAGGAAAAGAAAAGGCACCAGAGACGGAGTTCTGAGGTTGCGGTTGATAATGGTAGCAAGACAGGTGAAAAATCAAGACACGTTATAGGATTTGTCGAACTCGGAAAAGAGTACGACTGTGTAAAATAGTGCAAATATTTTCGCAATCCTAAGAAAGATAGGGGTAAGCTATAGGGAAAGGCGGATGATATAAACTACGGGCTATTAAAATTGCTACACCAAGAAGAAATGCAGATGATAAACGGGTATTCATTGGACAAATAAATTACACTAGAAATGACGTGTTGTTACATTTTCATCCAATTTGGGTGCATAGATCCTGAGAAATGAGTACCCACAACAACCACCTCTGGCAGTAATAACGGCCTTGATACGCCTGAGCATTGAGTCAAATGGTTCAAATGGCTCTCAGCACTATGGGACTCAACTGCTGAGGTCATTAGTCCCCTAGAACTTAGAACTAGTTAAACCTAACTAACCTAAGGACATCACAAACATCCATGCCCGAGGTAGGATTCGAACCTGCGACCGTAGCGGTCTTGCGGTTCCAGACTGCAGCGCCTTTAACCGCACGGCCACTTCCGCCGGCTGGCATTGAGTCGAACACAGCTTGGATGGCGTGTACAGGTAAAGCTGCCCATGCAGCTTCAACACGATACCACAGTTTATCAAGAGTAGTCACTGCCGTATTGTGACGAGCTAGTTGCTCGGCCACCATTGACCAGACGTTTTCAGTTGGTGAGAGATCTGGAGAATGTGCTGGCAAGGGCAGCAGTCGAACAGTTTCTGTAACCAGAAAGGCCCGTACAGGACCTGCTACACGCGGTCGTGCATTATCCTGCTGAAATGTAAGGTTTCGTAGGGATCGAATGAAGCGTAGAGCCATGGATCGTAACACATCAGAAATGTAATGTCCACTGTTGAAAGTGACGTCAGTGCGAACAAGAAGTGACCGGGACGTGTAACCAACGCAACCCTACACCATCACGCCGGGTGATACGCCAGTATGGCGATGACGAATACACTCTTCCAATGTGCGTTCACCGCGATGTCGCCAAACACGGATGCGACCATCATGATGCTGTAAACAGAACCTGGATTCATCCGAAAAAATGACGTTTGGCCATTCGTGCACCCAGGTTCGTCGTTGATTACACCAACGCAGGCGCTCCTGTCTGTGATGCAGCATCAAGGGTAACCGCAGCCATTGTCTCCGAGTTGACAGTCCATGCCGCTGCAAACTTCGTCGAACTGTTCGTGCAGATGGTTGTTGTCTTGCAAACGTCTCCATCTGTTGACTCAGGGATCGAGACGTGGCTGCACGATCCGTTACAGCCATGCGGATAAGATGCCTGTCATCTCGACTGCTAGTGATACGAGGCTGTTGGGGTCCAGCACGGTGTTCCGTATTACTCTCCTGAGCCCACCGATTCCATATTGTGCTAACAGTCATTGGATCTCGACCAACGGGAGCAGCAATGTCGCGATACGATAAACTGCAATCGCGATAGGCTACAATCTGACCTTCATCAAATTCGGAAACGTGATGCTACGCATTTCTCCTCCTTACACGAGGCATCACAACAACGTTTCACCAGGCAACTCCAGTCTACTGCTGTTTGTGTATGAGAAATCGGTTGGAAACTTTCCTCGTATCAGCACGTTGTTGGTGTAGCCACCGGCGCCAACCTTGTGTGAATGCTCTGAAAAGCTAATCATTTTCATGTCACAGCATCTTCTTCCTGTCGGTTTAATTTCGCGTCTGTAGCACGTCATCTTCGTGGTGTAGCAATTTTAATGGCCAGTAGTGTAGAATATGTACAGGAACCAAGAAGGAACAATAAGAGTAGGAGACGAACAACGGAGTGCTTGTATTTAAAAAAGGGTGTAGTCTTTCACCGATATTGTTCATTCTGTACATGAAAGAAGCAATGCGGAAATGAAAGAAACATTCAAGGGCGGAATTAAAATTCAAGCTGAAACGATATCAATTGTAAGATTCGCTGATGGCATTGCTAACCTCAGTGAAAGTGGGAAGAATTACATGATCTGCTGAATAGAATGAACACAATGAGTACATAATATGGACTGAGAATAAATCGATGAAAGACGAAAGTAACGAGAAGTGATAGAAATCAGAACGGCGAGAGCCTTAACATCAAGCTTGGTGATCACAGAGTTGGTTGTTGTTGTTGTTGTGGTCTTCAGTCCTGAGACTGGTTTGATGCAGCTCTCCATGCTACTCTACCTTGTGCAAGCTTTTTCATCTCCCAGTACCTACTGCAACCTACATTCTTCTGAATCTGCTTAGCGTATTCATCTCTTGGTCTCCCTCTACGATTTTTACCCTCCACGCTGCCCTCCAATACTAAATTGGTGATCCCTTGATGCCTCAGAACATGTCCTAACAACCGATCCCTTCTTCTGGTCAAGTTGTGCCACAAACTTCTCCTCTCCCCAATCCTATTCAATACTTCCTCATTAGTTATGTGATCTACCCATCTAATCTTCAGCATTCTTCTGTAGCACCACATTTCGAAAGCTTCTATTCTCTTCTTGTCCAAACTATTTATCGTCCATGTTTCACTTCCATACATGGCTACACTCCATACGAATACTTTCAGAAATGACTTCCTGACACTTAAATCAATACTGGATATTAACAAATTTCTCTTCTTCAGAAACGCCTTCCTTGCCATTGCCAGCCTACATTTTATATCCTCTCTACTTCGACCATCATCAGTTATTTTGCTCCCCAAATAGCAAAACTCCTTTACTACTTTAAGTGCCTCATTTCCTAATCTAATTCCCTCAGCATCACCCGACTTAATTAGACTACATTCCATTATCCTTGTTTTGCTTTTGTTGAAGTTCATCTTATATCCTCCTTTCAAGACACTGTCCATTCCATTCAACTGCTCTTCCAAGTCCTTTGCTGTCTCCGACAGAATTACAATGTCATCGGCGAACCTCAAAGTTTTTATTTCTTCTCCATGAATTTTAATACCTACCCCGAATTTTTCTTTTGTTTCCTTTACTGCTTGCTCAATATACAGATTGAACAACATCGGGGAGAGGCTACAACCCTGTCTTACTCCCTTCCCAACCACTGCTTCCCTTTCATGTCCCTCGACTCTTATAACTGCCATCTGGTTTCTGTACAAATTGTAAATAGCCTTTCGCTCCCTGTATTTTACCCCTGCCACCTTTAGAATTTGAAAGAGAGTATTCCAGTCAACATTGCCAAAAGCTTTCTCTAAGTCTACAAATGCTAGAAACGTAGGTTTGCCTTTCCTTAATCTTTCTTCTAAGATAAGTCGTAAGGTCAGTATTGCGTCACGTGTTCCAGTGTTTCTACGGAATCCAAACTGATCTTCCCTGAGGTTGGCTTCTACTAGTTTTTCCATTCGTCTGTAAAGAATTCGTGTTAGTATTTTGCAGCTGTGACTTATTAAGCTGATAGTTCGGTAATTTTCACATCTGTCAACACCTGCTTTCTTTGGGATTGGAATTATTATATTCTTCTTGAAGTCTGAGGGTATTTCGCCTGTTTCATACATCTTGCTCACCAGATGGTAGAGTTTTGTCAGGACTGGCTCTCCCACGGCCGTCAGTAGTTCCAATGGAATATTGTCTTCTCTGGGGGCCTTGTTTCGACTCAGGTCTTTCAGTGCTCTGTCAAACTCTTCACGCAGTATCGTATCTCCCATTTCATCTTCATCTACATCCTCTTCCATTTCCATAATATTGTCTTCAAGTACATCGCCCTTGTATAGACCCTCTATACACTCCTTCCACCTTTCTGCTTTCCCTTCTTTGCTTAGAACTGGGTTTCCATCTGAGCTCTTGACATTCATACAAGTCGTTCTCTTATCTCCAAAGGTCTCTTTAATTTTCCTGTAGGCGGTATCTATCTTACCCCTAGTGAGATAGGCCTCTACATCCTTACTTTTGTCCTCTAGCCATCCCTGCTAAGCCATTTTGCACTTCCTGTCGATCTCATTTTTGAGACGTTTGTATTCCTTTCTGCCTGTTTCACTTACTGCATTTTTATATTTTCTCCTTTCATCAATTAAATTCAATATTTCTTCTGTTACCCAAGGATTTCTATTAGCCCTCGTCTTTTTACCTACTTGATCCTCTGCTGCCTTCACTACTTCATCCCTCAAAGCTACCCATTCTTCTTCTACTGTATTTATTTCCCCCATTCCTGTCAATTGCTCCCTTATGCTCTCCCTGAATCTCTGTACAACCTCTGGTTCTTTTAGTTTATCCAGGTCCCATCTCCTTAAATTCCCACCTTTTTGCAGTTTCTTCAGTTTTAATCTACAGGTCATAACCAATAGATTGTGGTCAGAGTCCACATCTGCCCCTGGAAATGTCTTACAATTTAAAACCTGGTTCCTAACTCTCTCTCTTACCATTATATAATCTATCTGATACCTTTTAGCATCTCCAGGGTTCTTCCATGTATACAACCTTCTTTCATGATTCTTAAACCAAGTGTTAGTTATGATTATGTTGTGCTCTGTGCAAAATTCTACCAGGCGGGTTCCTCTTTCATTTCTGTCCCCCAATCCATATTCACCTACTATGTTTCCTTCTCTCCCTTTTCCTACACTCGAATTCCAGTCACCCATGACTATTAAATTTTCGTCTCCCTTCACAATCTGAATAATTTCTTTTATTTCATCATACATATCTTCAATTTCTTCGTCATCTGCAGAGCTAGTTGGCATATAAACTTGTACTACTGTAGTAGGTGTGGGCTTCGTGTCTATCGTGGCCACAATAATGCGTTCACTATGCTGTCTGTAGTAGCTTACCCGCATTCCTATTTTCCTATTCATTATTAAACCTACTCCTGCATTACCCCTATTTGATTTTGTGTTTATAACCCTGTAGTCACCTGACCAGAAGTCTTGTTCCTCCTGCCACCGAACTTCACTAATTCAGAGTTGGTTAAGTTAAGGAGTTCTGCTACCCAGGCACCAAAATAACCCATGACGGTCGGAGCAAGGAGGGCATAAGAAGCGGACTAGTGAGAGGAACTTCCCTACCAAGGAAGTCTACATGTGTCATATATATGACTTAATGTGAGGAAGAAATTTTGAAGAATGTACGTTTGGAGCAGAACATTGTACGGTACTGAAACATGGGCTGTGGGAAAACCAGAAAAGAAAAGATTCGAAGGATCTGAGATGTGGTGTTACAAAAGAATGTTGGAAATTAGGTGGACTGAATGGAAGAGGAAAGAAATTTATGGAAACCAGTGACAAGAAGAGACAGGACGGTAGGACATCTGTTAAGACACGATGGAATATCTCGCATAATACTAGAGGAAGCTGCTGAGGGTGAAAACTCTAGAGGAAGACGGAAACTGGAATACATCCAGACGCCACTGACAGCGGTGGGATAACTGTTGTGGACTAGCAAGACAGCCAATCCACTAGGAGGAAGCCGAAAGGCACGCGTTTAAGCTCACGCAGACTGTCGTGAGGTCTGGAACAGGACACGGATATGAGAATAGCCAAAAACGTACGTAGCTGCTGGAATACTTAATTTTAATCCATAATTGGTGAACATCGCTCTTGACGGTACATGTTTTACAGCATCAATAGTGACTGGTAATGGTGCCTTGCTAGGTCGTAGCAAATGACGTAGCTGAAGGCTATGCTAACTATCGTCTCGGCAAATGAGAGCGTAATTTGTCAGTGAACCATCGCTAGCAAAGTCGGCTGTACAACTAGGGCGAGTGCTAGGAAATCTCTCTAGACCTGCCGTGTGGCGGCGCTCGGTCTGCAATCACTGATAGTGGCGACACGCGGGTCCGACGTATACTAACGGACCGCGGCCGATTTAACAGCTGTGGTATGTGGCGGTGACACGACAATAACAGTGTGGTCTGTAGCATCCTTGCAGCACAGCGGTGCCTCGAAGACATTCTACTTCTCTTGTTGGCAAGCCATCGTCTCTTACATTTCAGAAAGATGTCGAGAGTTTTTGCTGCTTTTCTACATGTTTGCCAAACACTACCTAGCCCCGTAAGAGTGCCTGACCTCTCTGCATTAGGGAACGTCTGGAGCATTAGGGGTAGGGACCTTTTCCAGAACGGGATTCTCGCGCCAGTTGGACAGAATTTATCGCGATATCGCTCAGTATGACGCCCAGTAACTCTTATCAATAACTGCCACGCAAAAGAACTACTTTCATAATGATCAGGGGTGGACCAACGTGTTACTGACCTGCTCAGTATGTGAAGCTCTGTCTCTTGAATAAATCATCCAATTTTTTCCGAAACTATAATCATTTGTTTGTTTGTACATGTACATCACATTTACCGATTTACGTCCCATTCGGATGATTCCTTCGTAGAGTGTCTCTTTCGCTTTTATGTCTTAGAATGGTTTTAAATAATTGTGTCTTGCTCCCATCAACGTTTATGAGATACCTAAAAGACTGTCGCAGTCCTGATTTTTGTTTTGTAACTTACGAAATGTTTTACTAGTTCGTTACTGCTAAATGTAAAAATACTTCTTCAAAAGAAAATTATAGCAAGCTTGTATGGAATATTTAATTCATATGGTCATATAACGATGACCTCAAACAGTCAGTACGACATTATCTGCCTTGTCCGTACTGTAAGATGCCAACGGAGGTAGTGACTCTATTGGCTGCTATCATGGACTGTACCGAATGGCATAACTGAGATGGGTCTCCATGAGAACAAATATAGAATTGAACCTCTTGTGCAACGGATTGAATGACATGAATATAGAGACCCTCGTAAATGAATTCAACGTATTGTTTCATACTGCATAAGGTTTACAAATCAGAACGGTAGTTATCTGGCTACTGAATGAAAAATCTTGGGCCTATTTAAGCACAGTTTATTACAACTATTCTGTATAAGTACACATATCACCGAGAAAGCAATAATTACACATTGACATGAGCAGTAACTACGTAGTTATGAACACTGAAACATTCTTAAATCAGAGACAGGTCGTTTGACTTCCTTCTCAAAATTGCCTAATCGCAGATGGGTCTGCAGTGATTGAACTGACAGTACCAGAAAGATGTATGGAAACCTCGAGTACATGATGGATGAGGCTTCGAATCCCAAAACAGCTGTTAAATCGTGGAACCTAATCGAGTTCAAAAGCTGTTTACCGAATGAAGCCTAACTGCTTACCTTCTCGGTTAGCCTGCACTACAAAGTAATCTCGCCATAGATGACGGGTCAGAGTGTCTAGTCCTGCGTACTGCAGAGCCTGCTGCCAGCCCCTAGTCATCAGCCGCCGTGTGCTCGTATGACCTCCAGCAACCAAATTCCGGTCTCCGCCATGCAATAAGGGCGACCACGTTTCCGTATCTTGAAGCTCTGAGCACCTGTTTCCGTGTCTCCATCCAGAGTGTGCAAAAATGCTGTCTTTCCTCTCTGCACCACACAATACTTTTAAAATAAAGAACAGCTAAGCTTCCCACGAAAAAAGCAGAGATGAATGCGTACCGAACAACGTACCTATTGACTAATGCGTTTCAGTACTACATGACAATCATTATAACTTCACGAAATTTCGTATGTTCATCTCGCGTCTTAAAATTATGGCAAGAAACTTTTGAAAGGTATAATGAATTTAAAGCATTGAGAAATACCTGTGTTTTTATTTTTTCGGCGTTCTAGTGTGAAGCGGTCCAAAGTCATATCAATTACAAAAATCTAGATACAAAATCCTCCGTTTTTAGTGTCTTCAACACTCAATGAGTTGCATTATTCTGTACATAATAGCTCCAGTGTGTCACGGCTGCGTGTGAATTGGAGAACAGCATTATATAATCATTAGTAACTCCACAACCGTCCGTTATACTGTGTCAGGTAAGGAAATTCATCCAAGTGTTAACAAAGTGCTGAATGTGAAACCCAAGATACAGTATGTTCCGAAAATGTTCACCTGATTTCACAAGACTATATCTTCTACAGAACTGCAGCTCTTGTGACGAATTTTAAATTTCGCATCGAAACTATAACATCGCCTTGGTGCCAATTATAAGTTATAGTTTGATTTAGTTGCCGCCAGGGATCTGCATGGTTACGCTCGATCGTTCATTACCCAACGTACGTCGCGTCTAGAGAGCGGTAACAAAGAAACACAAGGCGGTTTAC
Source organism: Schistocerca piceifrons (assembly GCF_021461385.2). Lineage (NCBI taxonomy): Eukaryota > Metazoa > Arthropoda > Insecta > Orthoptera > Acrididae > Schistocerca > Schistocerca piceifrons. The sequence continues at coordinate 1,089,203,966 of NC_060139.1, read as the reverse complement.
TATATCCATTTGGCCTGCCGGAATGGCCGTGCGGTTCTGGGCGCTACAGTCTGGAACCGCGCGACCGTTACGGCCGCAGGTTCGAATCCTGCCTCGGGCATGGATATGTGTCTTGTGTCCTTAGGTTAGTTAGGTTTAATTAGTTCTAAGTTCTAGGCGACTGATGACCTCAGAAGTTAAGTCGCATAGTGCTCAGAGCCATTTTCTATATCCATTTGGAAAAGTGAATTTCAGTTACAGCAGTGTGGAGTTCCTGCACCTTGTGCAACTGCAATCGTTCCATGATGGCACTAGCCGTTTCATGACACTATTTATCTAAGATTGCTCTCGTGATCAAGACGCAGATCTCGGTCGACAGAAGTTAGTACATCGTCTAACTCGTTGTCCGAGCTCAGGGGTGTTATTACATTTATGCCTGTTTGACGAGGTTTTCGGCGACTCTTGTGTTTCAAATCATGCAGGATTAAATTTCTTCAAGCCCATCACGACTGCGATAGACAACTAAGTGGAGGAAAAGGAAACACCATAATCAGGCCCTGAAGAATACACGATAGTCGACTGACCACTGTCTCGTTCTCAGTTACTCACCAGCTGTGCGGTACTGAGGGGCATGGGGTCGGCACACAGCTGTTCCGGCCGTCGTCGACATTCCGACCCTGGAGCTGTTACCTCTCAATCAGGCAACTTCTCAGCCGGCATCACGAGACTCAGTGCACCGTGGTCCATCCTCCCGCTAACGAAAGATCCCTGGCAGTTCCGGGAATCGAACGCGGGTCGCCCGCATGAGGTTCTGTTGCACTGACATCTCAGCTATGGAAGTGGATTAAGCTTACAGTTCTGTTATTTCATTCTGGGCCTTGAGATACGACATTACTTTATCGTTTTCTGTTCTGTGATTAGGACCTATTGCATTTAAAATAAAAAGTGAACTGCCACTGTGTAGAAATACGGGGAACACGGCACCCACATGCCATAGTCGAGTTTGAAAGAAAACTCCAATGCTCATATGTTTCTCCCCATCTACTGAGAAAAGATTTCTTAAAAAAAAAAAAAGAGTAGCATCGTCACAGTAATCACAAATCTGCCTATGTTTGAAATATACGCTTTTCAAACGAATGCGAGAACGTGCAAAAATTCTGATTTCTCAGTAGCGCGGAGAACAACAGCAGTGGTAGGAATACTTGGGTATAAGAATCTCTTTAATACGGTTTGTCAGAGACTCAGTTTATGTGCGTCCTCTTCAAAAAGTTTTGTCTAAACAGCGACACCGCAGAGCGAAAGTAGTGAATGCACTAAGTCACATTAGGCTTGGAAAGTGATGCCACTCTCGCATTTTCGTCATTTATAGGCGACTTATTTTAATCCCGCTTTATTATTTTTCTAAGTGTTAAAATGAAATATTTATGTTCAATAGTATTTAAATACAAAGTAATGTATACGACTACTAAGCAACGGAATAAAAGAATGTTATGTCATAGATTGTTTAGGTCTATATAAGCTACTACACGACATTGTTAGCTCACTCACTTTTCTCGCTTGCTGCACCTTTTGCTTACTCTTCTTGCCAATGGTTATTTGCTACTGTTATTTGTTCAATTTCTGGCGTTTTAACTGAGAACGCAATAAGCATTTTATTTATCTTTGCTCTGTAAAGAACATATTGAATATACACAACAAAGTTTATTTTAAACAGCACACGTCCTTCAACCAAAGATATCTCTGCGACATATCGGCGCTAATTTCAACTTACGATGTAATTACTTCTCAGAGTTGAAACTATGGAGAAAGAGAGAGAGAGATATTAATTAGCTGTTTATTAAACGAGAATTCATTGAGAAGTAACTTTCAATTAAATGGGCTGTGAGGGTTTAAAAAGTTATTTTAAGCAGAATATTTTACCGTGAACAGTTTGCTATGAGCCACAAACATAATAACAGTGTCAATCGTATGTCAATTTTAAATTTGAGCACGACGCAGATAATGAAATCTCTGGTCAAATTTAACTGAATCTTAACGCAAGCCATGTCACACGCAGTGTACATTAAAAACTATTAAAACTATATATAAAAACGAACCCATCTCACACGCAGTGTACTTTAAAAACTATTAAAACAATATATAAAAACGAACTGTGTTGCGTGGGGCAGGGTGGAACCTTGTCCGTGTCCAAATAAGACCACAGTACATTTTTACAGAATAGTCGTCGTTACAAAGTAAAACTATAGCAATATCTACCAAAGCAACGTATCAAGGTCGCTACACCCGGGGACACTACTGATACGAAAAGAACTCCGAAAATCCCAATAAATAAATTGAAAGGTTAACTACCAAGTACGATAATGCAATGGAAAAGGAACCTCCTTCAAAAGGTATCGGACGAATCTGCTATCATCTAGATGTGTGTCATGCGTCCGGTGAGGGGGGGGGGGGATGCGGGAGGCGGGGGGGAGGGCAGGGACAATGAACATTTATGAAAGACAGATATAATGTAGAAAGGTATGCATATGCAAGCAGGTAAAGGTACACAGTTGTAACAACAGATACTTATTTTGCCAGTAAAATCTTTGTAGCCACACCTAAGATGAAAATCAGACCACGTTTCTATTGCAGTACCCCCCCCCCCCCCCCAGGGGATACTTTCCCCCCGGACTGCGCCAGCGGCCCAGGACGAAGGAAAAACCGGACCTTTGGCGGTACGCTACATAACATGATAAAAATAATATTGAATAACTTCGCAAATATACCAGAACTGACGTCGTCACGAAATAAATATTATCGCAGGAAAAATAAGAAAGACTCTGTAATCAATTAATATGATCTGTGAATGTAATTGCTATCTCTGTTCCTTTACAAAAAAAGATCGCTCTCTTCCCTTTTGTTTCTTCGTAGTGTGACAAGCCATTTTGTGACGAGGCATGAAAACGTGTACGTTTCATGTAATATTTAGCCTAAATATGAGCAAATATTACTTAAAAGTGTTGTAAAGTTTTACATGTACCAGCTCCTATATCCATGAAGCGGCAAAATTGATGTCTTTATGCAAATTTTATAGGAGAACATTGGTGCAAAGTTCAGCGCCATTGTTCTAAATGATAACGGCCCAGAGTCGTAACAAATATCTAAACATTTGCTAATTTTTACATATAAAAATAAATGTAAATGTAAGAAATTTCTCTTCCTTTGAAACAGTAAAGGTAATCAGTTTTCCCACCATCTAATCATATTTGAGTAAAGTGACTTAATTAAATTTCTTGTGATCCTCGCTTAACGAAATTACGAGAATCTCCTTAGCCGTGCAATCACACCATATCAAATATATCCACAAAAGTCAATTTCTATTTGAACAAATTCAACCACACATCTGGAATTTACTTGTGTAGTGTTCTGTAATATAAAAACACCGTGTCGGCCAAAGTAACTGCGAAAAGTAACACAACTCAGTCACTGACGTAAATAATTATCCAGTTGTGCAGCAGCCAGAATAACACTAACTACAACTTTTCATAACATATACAAAAACCAATATATAAAAGAACCACCACAACCTCATACAGCGAGCGCCAGAGACGCATTGCTGACGCCCGCGATAGAAGACAGCTGACCGATCTCAGCCAACGGCAACTTCGGGACGACCAGGATGAACAAGAAGATGTCGGTGAAGGACGATGTATGTCACCATTGCCGCAAGATAGTCGCTGGAGAGGACGCTCCCCAACACGCCGGTCAAGGTCTCCATCGCCGTTTAAAAGCTCCAGCCGATCACCTAGCATCCCCAACCTGGAAAACTAAAGTGTGCGACCTTCCTTGGAGGTGAAGCCACCGAAGAGAAAAACCCTCCGCCTGTCGATCACTACAAAAATGATAGGAAACTACGTCGATATCCTTATGTATGATCGACCAGCGCAAGCTCTTGTGGACTCTGGAGCGTCATATTCACACATTTCGGAGCAGTACCGTCGCCAGTTGCTGAAAACCCTATCCGTCGACAGCAAAATATCTCTGCTGAATGTGGCTAATGGGAAATATGTAAAGCCTAGAGGAAGATATACCATTCGTGTTTGTATAAGCGGCCATTCACACCCCTTAGAATTCATCGTCTTACAAGAGTGTAGTCATGACATTCTCGGATGGGACTTTTTGAAAGCTTCTCAGGCAATTGACTCTGAGCACTATGGGACTTAACTTCTGAGGTCATCAGTCCCGTAGAACTTAGAACTACTTAAACTAACTAACCTAAGGACATCACACACATTCATGCCCGAGGCAGAATGCGAACCTGCGACCGTAGTGGTCACGCGGTTCCAGACTGTAGCGCCTAGAACTTCTCGGCCAATCTGGCCGGCTCTTCTCAGGCAATTATTCATTGTGGTGGCTGAAGATTATGCAATACGAAATGTCCTGTGGACAGGAAGATGCGCATCCTAGTGTGTGGAGCCTATGTGTGCTGGATGAAGTGATCATTCATGCAGTCAGCACTAGAAAGGTAACACTCACGTGTCATGCCATCCATCAGCCCATGGATCCTGTAGTGGAATTTAAGAGAAGCATACCACTGAAGAATAACTTGGTCATCCTAGTCTCTGTCGTCTCGTTTAAGAACGGATTCGGTGAATTGTGGACAGTTAACTGTCTGCAGATCCTTCCAGGACGCATGTGTGTAGAAAATGCTAAGCGGTTAATTGAAGAACAGCTGAGCGTCATAGAAACCTCCCATGCCGAGTCTGTGGGTGAAATTAACGCTACCTTCTAGCTCGACTCTCACCAGATCTCACTAAGGAACAACAGAAGAAGCTACTTGTCATTCTTCAAGAGTTCTCTGAATGCTTCAATCCACAGGTGAAGAGCAAATTAGACAAATCTACGGTGAAGCACCGGAATAGCACTTGAGACGATCAACCAATATGCCAGAGAGTAATGGAACGTCGAATAATTCCTGACGAAGTAGAGAAGATGACGAAGAATGACATAATTCAGCGTTCGCAGAGCCCATGGTAGTCACCAGTGGTTCTCGTTAGGAAAGCGGCTGGCAGTTGGCCCTTTTGTGTTGACTACAGGAAGCTTAATAAGATAGCTAAAAAGGACGTTTACCCTCTTCCGCGAATTGGCGATACACCAGATTGTCTGAAGGGGGCTAAGTTTTTCTCAACCATGGACATGTACTTGGGATATTGGTAAATCGAACTAGATGAGGCTAATCGTGAGAAAACTGCATTCATGACACCAGAGGGCCTGGTTGGTTCGTGTAATGCACCAGCAACTTTTGAACGAGTGATGGATAATCTTCTAAGTCACCTGAAGTGGACGATGTGTCTTTGTTATTTAGATGACATTACAGTGTTCTCAGAGACATTTGATGAACATATAAAAAGACTGAGGGCCGCTCTTAAGTGTGTCGAACAACGCGGACTGAAACTTAATCAAAGAGGGTGTCTGTTTGGAACAAAGGAAATCAACATACTTGGACACCTTATGTCAAACGAAGGTGTGCTGCCAGACCCAGAAAAAGGTGAGATCTATAACGGAATTTCCTATTACTATAGGTATTAGAGATGTGAGAAGCTTCCTCGGATTATGTTCTTGCTGCCGTAGTTTTACCAAAGACTTTTGTATCAAAGCCAGGCCACTCAAAGAGTTGTTAAAAGCTGGTTCTCAATTTAGCTGAGGCGATGCTCAACAAGATTCTTTAGATATGCTGCGAAAAACGCTGACGACTGGCCCTGTACTTGGTCTGTATGATGAGAGAGCACCTATTGAACTACACACAGATGCCAGTGGGAATGGGATCGGTGGTGTTCTGGTGCAAATTTCGGATGGAAAAGAGAAGGTCATAGACAATGCTTCTAGGACAAAAGCCGAGAGAAACTACTTGCTGTAATGTGGGCCGCGTGCAAATTTCGACAGTATCTCTATGGAAGGCCTTTCACAGTTGTTACGGACCTTCTTTCTTTGTTGGTAGACAGGTCTTAAGGATCCAACAGGACTGCTCGCCAGGTAGGCACCATCAATTCAAGAGTATGACATTACCGTAGAGTACAAAAGTGGAAGAAAACACCAAAATGCCGATTGTCTCTCAAGAAACCATGTGCAAGACCATCAAGAATTAGAAGAAGATAGTTACTGCCTCGCTGCACTCCAGGATCTCTCTGCTGACCAGAAGATGGGCGCCAAGGTATCTCAAATTATGCTTGCCTAAAATCAGTCAGAGGATGTGAAAGGACAATTTAAGGTAGGGGCATGTCCATTCGACGCAATCTGTTACTCTGTATCACAGCGAGAGTGTGGTGTAGTAGTCAGCGGTACATAGGTAGCGCTGTGTTGCGAATATTGCTAGAGAACAGCTCCTCAAAACATTTGACTATGGGCACCTTCTCAAAAGGCGCCACTGTTGTCTGACGAAGCAACCCCTCCAACATTCATATATTTAGTCTTCTTCATATTGATGACACATCCAGCAACAGTCCCATATTGGTGTAGCCACTGAAGAACCTTGTGTATTTCATCCCCTAATCTGCACCACAGCGAAAGGTCACTTGCTGTATACAGATACCTGCTAATTGCCACTGTAGACCATCCAAAGCTGTTTCGAACACTGCGGCAAATAATATGCCCAACAAGGGGCATCTTTGTCACACTGACTGTCCAACAATAATGTGACCAGTCTGGCAATCATTCACCATCATGCAGAAACGCGCCCTGTGGATTAATCGGAGAAGCACTCCCGCAGACTCCACAGATAGGCCCATGCACTCCAAAACCGCATGCAGGAATCCGCCATGTACTTGGTCGAATGTGTGGACAAAATATATTATTACATTGAGGGTGGGGATTTTAACATGTACTGCAGCCCAAGGACTAGATACTAGATTCCACCCCATGTCCGGCTCTGGAAGGTGACATAACAGTCCATGACCCATGACTCTTACATTGTGGGGACCATACTCCGCTGGCCGCTGTCAACGCTATTACATCGCAGTGTGCTCCTAATGCCAAATGAATATTGCCGACACAGCTTGCTGACACAGCCTAAGCATCTCCGATCAGTGTGGACTGCTTTCCTGAAAGTGGTGTGGAGATGCATGCAGAGGATGTGGGTGGTGTTGTAGTTGGTGCTGAGGTGTTTGAGGGTGAAAGTCCTGCCATCTACAACCACCATTCGGTTTGGATAACAGAAGCAGGAGGCTATCCGTGAATTCAGTAGGGACAGTGAAATCACAGCAGATCAATTCTTGAAACGTCTGGAGCTACTTCTCGCCCATAAGGTCATAAAAAGTTCGATAGAATTCCCGTGGTAAACCATCTGGCCCTGGTGATTTGTTCGATGTGCCAAGGCTGATATCAGTGCATTGGATGTGATGGGCAACAGCAGGGTATCATCAGGTGGGACATCCATTGAGGTGGGGAAAACGTGCAAAAACTTTTGTAATTCTGTACATTCTGCAGATCATTGAAGTACAAGGTCCATAGAACCAGACGGATGTGGACGCTATTTCTGTTTGTATTGCAATGCGTCCACCTGCCTCTGTGTTTATCGCTGTGATGAGCTGACGTTTTACGATGGCGCTTTTCACACACAGTTTGTAAACACTGTACAGCCAACTGACATTCGGCCTCTGCTGCTTTGGGTGAGATGACACACAGGGTGACAGTTTTGTGGCGGCGTTCGTAGCGACAAACAATTCGCTGTAGAAACGGCTTACGAAGTCACCGCCACACTTTTAATAGCGGGCCGACCGGTCCGCTGGAACAGTGAACAGAAAGATGAAAACCCAAACACTCTGATTAAATAAAAGTCGGTACTTATCTTTATTGACGAAGATACAGAAACACAATAGTGAACTCCGTGTCTACAGAAATCTGTCTAGTTCGAGTCGGAGCGGCTAGGTCAGCGTCGGCTGACGACAAACAACAACTCTGCTGCGATGAACACACAACTGACTAGCAAGTACACAATTCGGTGGCGAGTATACAACTGAGCGGCGAATACAGAACTGTCCTAGCGCTCGCGACTCCAGCGCTTAAGAAGCCAGAAGCCAGCGGTGGCGCGCGCAGACTTGCGGCGATTTCCTGTCTCACTGGCGCTGCTTATGCGGACGGCGTCCGGGCTTTGATGCTGCCAACCTTTTGGCAGCGGGCTCGGGTGGCATTACTGGCTAGGATATAACAGACAGTGCAGTACATGTGAAATGATCGATGATGGCCTTTGGCCAGATTACTGCAACACTAGTTGCTGCAAAGAGGCTGCACAAGTCATATATCCAATCCAATCGACTGGCAGATTGACTGGTAAAGTGCATATAGACAATGGTTCCCTCAATGTAAGATTCATGTGTCATGGAATTTTATGTTACATACCAGAGCTTAGCAAGGGGTGTAATCCAGTATCTAGCCATTGTGCTGTAGTACACTGGTAAAAGCGGGGCTACCTCTTCTGATTAGAAGACGTGCCTGTCGCCATAGTGTGAAGTACCAGAGGGCGGTTAGAAGTTAATGAGGTGGATCTTGCCAAGCATGAGTGCGTTTCCTAGTGCATTCGGCAGCTACATCATGTCCATCGCTTCTATGCCATCTCACAAGAGGATAGCCGTTTCTTCTGTGCCCACTAGATGGTAGGCTGTAATTATTGTAGCGATAAAGGTCTAACCACAGTTCCGGATGGACCTCCTTCAGAAGGGCAATGCCAAAGTCTGCCAGTCTCATCATGTTGTTTAACATGCAAGTCTTCATGGTGGAGTGGATACCATTGACGTTGACTGTCCCCATGCCATGCGATCAGATGAGCATCATAGGAGCTATCTATCGATGTGTGCTACACATCATCCACCTCCACGTCATCTGCCCAGCGCCCAGTGGCCAGTACAGGATATGGAGACCACTGTTGGCCAGCCACCTTCACAAGAGCACACATTCTGGAGGTCAAGCTGATGCACTTGTTTTCAGGACAGCCAGGTGGAAGTGAGTATTACATACCGTCTGGCACCTGCTGGAATCCAGGTCGTCCAGTGCTCCCCACTGAACTTCACCAGCAGTGCACGATGACTTCCCCCCCAGATAACGTATGTGGAGAGGACATGATATGGTGTGCTGGATCATCAAAGCCCTCGTTCTGTCAATGGGCTTGCCAAAGGGGGAAGAGAAACAGAGGGAAGTTCAAGGCAATTTCTTGCCCATGGGGTGGAAAACCACTGTTGAGTTTCAGCCGTGACACACTGTGGATGGGCTCGGCAAGCTGAGCATGCTTGTCTACCTTCTAGCATGCAGTCATGCATAATTGTACCGACGCACCGTGGTATTACTGTATCGGCAAGCTACAATCAAACTGACGTTCAATGCATCATACACAAGACCGAAGGCCCATGAAATAAAACGGTTTCTCCGAGATGTGATGCATATGGGACTGCAAAAGTAATATATATCCATCATATTATACCTCAAATTAATTGGTTAAGTGGCCTGTGACACACACTTACAATGATCTACCAACGGATTCCGCTTCTGCCATGCTGAAGGTAATCTGAAAGTCGTAGCAGGTGACAATGCTGATCTGGGGGTGTGTATGATATACATCTTTGAGCAGCCATTCGGAATCCCACCAGCCTGGTCATCGACCCGCTGTGGCCGTACTACACAGTTCTGAGCCTTATATAAGAGAAATGGAAAACCTTTGAAATGTACCTTGTACTTCACAAGTAGGTATAGAACTTCAGAAGCATGTTCCATAATATGTTTTTGTTGGCCGCTGCCACGGAATTATTATGCATGATGTACAACGGAGGACCTCCTTGGGTTGCGGTCAGACGCGCCATTTTTCATCTGAGTGTCTGCAGTGATACCTCCTCAAGGTGTCCCGCACTGACCTTTCCCAGCGATCCATGATGACGTTCCTCCCACCAACTTTGACGCCCAACATAGGCCGCAGGACAGGACAGGACAGGTAGTTTGAACTGTGGAAAGAGGCTTAAATAAGTGGCTGTCAGTTACACTCGAACATACAACTTTATTATTATTTGATCAATCATTACAAGAGCCCCAAAAAATTTGTTTAAACACACAACTTTAATCTTTGGGACTTAATTACTGGCTGAAAGCCACTTTAATTTAAAAACGGCTGAAGGCCAATAACTTAAAACGCAAGCATAATCAGAAATTTAAAAGGCCAGCCTTATCTTAAAACAGTTCTTTAGATAGGCTGAAGGCCCAAAGAATGTGGCACTTCAAGAGCAAACAAGCTAAATTCAAATCCGCTGAAGGCCTAACATTTAAAACTCCATATAATTAATTTTTTTAAATACCAAACGCCTTGTTTGATACAGTTCTTTAATTTAGGCGAAAGGCCTTAAGAGCAAAACAACCAAAACTCAAAATCGGCTGAAGGTACAAGACTTAAAATTCAACAATATTAAGATCTTTAAAATGCCAAAGGTTTTTCGTGAAACGGTTCTTTAAATTAGGCTGAAGGCCTAACGAATCTTACGCCTTAAGGGCAAAACCTTTAATTTAAAAGAAAAATCGGCTAGAAGTCATAAAAGTACAATCATCGAAAACAAATAAAAGAAGGCAGTACACACAAGGGTGCTCAGATGTTCGAGGGTTGGCCTGAAATTCAGACACGAACGCTCGCTTAGGTGAGACAGGCAGTTGGGACAACCATTCACGATCCGACGACAACCCAACCGCCAGACAATCAACGGACTAAGCTACAGGATGTCAGAACAGCCCACAACGAAATCGAAACGACACAATGTCAACATTTGGGGCTGGATGGTAGATTAAGTAAAGATTTAACTTTGGTGTCCGGGATCGGTGAGCCACGGGCCTCGTACCAATGGGTACAGCCCCTCACCCTCCGACCGCGCGTGGTCCCTGGCAGCGGCGCCGGCCAGACACACGCCACGGAGAGTTCCTCGCTGCTCCACGCCAACCGACCTACTGCACAGGCCCGGAAACGGTGAAAGGACCAAATACACGTTGGCCGATGAGACGACCAACCGAACGACCAACCAACGGTCGTCCCGCTCCAATCTCCCTCCGTCGGACAGTTCAGGACAGCAGTCGGCAAGCGCTGGCTGTCAGAGCCTCGCCGGCGCTCCGTCCCCGACTTCCCTGCTTCTGCGTCCCGAGTGCAGCTCTGGTCCGTCTCCAGTCGATTGGCAGACACACGACGACCCGGAAATACTATCGGTCACTCCAGTGGACTTATCGATACGTTCTGCTGCTGCCGCTCACGGGCAAGTAAGGCAGGAAGTTAGTGACACCAGTAAATGGCGTAAGAAGACGAGCCGGCAGTACTGTAACAGAAGATGACAAACAATAATTGGGATAAAGGAGAGCGGTGCACGCCTCACTAACGTATGTGAAGGCGGAGCGAGATGATATAGTGGATGATCAGAACCTGATACTACACCAAGCCACTACGAGTTCCGTTGCTGACACAGCACCAGAGGCGACGACGCAATGGCCGCCGGAGAGCGCGAAGGTTCTTGCAGCCTCTGCATACTGCGGTGTCGGGGGCTCCTGGCCGCCGTCACAATCAGGATCGGAAACTGGGATTCCCGAGGACCGTGCCGAGCCCCGCCTTCTAGTGGATGTCGAGTCGCGGACCTGCAACCAAAAGTCAGCAAGTGGTACAAAAAGAGACGATTGTCATCTGAAGAACAGGACGAAGGTGTGACGTTTTAGGAACTCTTTGGCCGCCCCCCCCCCCCCCCACGGGGTCCACAACTCTTTTGTGGATACGTGCGTGGTGAGCATGGAGCCCCGAGCTAGTGGAGTTCTTCTTTCTTTCCAGGCTGCCGTACCCCCCTTCCCCTTCCCTCCTCCTCCCCAATCCTCCCCACTCCCTTACCTGCCCTTCACACTCCCTCTTCTTGGGAGTAATGTATCGAGCCTTCGTCCGGAGATGGATGTTTGAAAACTTCAGGATCCTGTTTCCTTTGTTTTTCTCCATCCTCACGCTTTCTTCCTCTATTGGTCTTTCCCTACTTTCATTCTTCTCCTTGCTTTCATGCCCTTACTTCTATCTCTGCCTCATTCTCCTTGCCCTATTCTCCTTGTCTTCTTTTCCATGTCTTATTCTCCGCTTCGGCGTTTGAGATTCTTTCTTCTATCCCTCTCTCTCTCTCTTTCCTCTCTTCTATCCTCCCTGTGCGTGTCTGAGGCCCGACCCACGCTTTCGCACGCGAAGCCGGTAACGGGGTAACGCGTAATTCCCCGCCCTGGGTAGACAAGTAAGGCACGCATGTACCCCCTGGTAAAAGTCAGACCCAGGGAGGGGTGACTACCTGAGCTGTTACCTTCCGAACGTGCCGACTGGTCCCTCCGTCCGCTTCTCGGGAGGTGTGACCTGAGGTGTGAACAATCACCTAACGCGGGAGTGCCCTCTGAGAGCGCCCCTACAAGGAAGGAGCGCGCCATCGGAGAAGCTGACCATCATGGGGGATTCGCCCACAATGGATTTCTCTTCTTCTTCTTCGCTGTCTTCTGCCCAAAAAAGAAAGCTAGATGAAACTCCTGTTCCGAAAATTCTACCACCAGCACTGAAGTTTCTTGTTGTCACAATATCTGAATGTGACAGTTTCTCGACAGTCAACCCTTTCGTCATTCAGAAGGGTGTAGATGCGATTGCAGGACCAGTGAAATCTTGTACTCGGTTGCGCAACGGTACCTTGCTGTTGGAGACAGAGAGCGCCTTCCAGGCCCAAAAATTACTTCGAGCCACTCTCTTACACACATTTCCTGTACGGGTGGAAGCCCACCGCACCTTGAATTCGTCGCGTGGCGTGGTGTTTACCAAATCACTCGACGGACTAACTTATGAGGAGATTCTGTCTGTCCTCTCTGATCAGGTAGTGACGGCCGTCCATCGGGTGATGAAAAGCGTCGACAAGGACCTCATACCGACCCGAATCATATTCCTGACGTTCGACAACGTGCAGTTGCCTTCACGAATTAAAGCGGGCTATGAGATCATTTCTGTTCGGCTGTATGTACCCAGCTCTGCAAGATGTTACCAATGTCAGCGGTTTAACCATTCATGGCAGTCTTGTTCAAGTGCGTCTAAATGCATTACATGTCGCAGGGACGCCCGTGAGGGTGACGGTGACTGTTAATCTCCATCCCCTCGTTGCATCAATTGTATGGGCGACCATGCTGCCTCCTCTGCTTCCAGCATGTCAATACAGTACCGTTCTCGCCACTTTTCGGCCTATCAGGGACGTCGCTACACAGACATGCGATCCAACATTTAGCGATTCGGTCGTCAGATCGGCCAGTGTTAGGATGGCCCTATCAACGTCTCCTCTTTCTCCCACCAACCCTAAGGCTCAAACATCATCATCTGCTACTGCTAAGACGAGGACCTCTCAATCAGATGCTCGGACCTTCAGAAAAGAACCGACACGCGAAGATTTGTTGCGTGCACAAACTTCACAGCTATCAACTGTTCTTTCGACAAAACGTAACTCTTCAAAGAAGGCTCATAGAAAAAAAGAGTTTCCCTTCTCCGCCGAGGTGCTCCACCCAGCGGTCGCCGTCCCCGGCCGTCTTCAGTTTACGCCAGGCCGCACAGCTGCTAGCCGATCATCTGGCCTCTCACCGGCGGAGGAGGCCGCCGCCCCCCCCCCCCCTCGTGACCAGCTGAGGAAGGCGGCAGACGCAACTGTTGAGTTGCAGCAGTGCTCCCTCGAAGCCAGGCCCTCAGCGGCCATCGAGGTGACCCTTTCTTGATTCTACTTTTTCTTTTCGTTTTCCTAATGGCACTTCTTCAATGGAATATTCGTGGCATTCGGTCCAGCCGAGAGGAACTACAATTGCTCCTTCGAATGCACTACCTGCTTGTCGTAGGTCTCCAAGAAACAAAGTTACGCCGAAAGTTAAGACCTGGCACACTATACGTCCGTGCGTTTTGACCTACCCTCTGTGGCAGGTATTCTGGCTCATGTAGGGGTCATGTTGCTGGTTCGAGATGATGTCTACTACGATCCAATCACATTCACACAGATCTGCAGGCAGTTGCCGTCCGAATTACTCTCCACACTTTCACATTTTCTATTTGTACTGTTTATACTGCATCATCGTCTGCCTTTACTAGGGCAGACTGATTGCTCAGCTTCCTACACCAATTTTGTTGCTTGGAGACTTTAATGCCCACCATTCCCTTTGGGGCTCTGCAACATCCTGTCCGAGAGGCTCCCTCTTGGCAGACCTTTTCAACCATCTCAATCTAGTTTGCTTAAATACCAGTGCACCTACATTCTTTTCGGACGCAACGCATACCTATTCCCACTTGGACCTCTCAATATCCACTATTCACCTTGCACGTCGGTTCGAGTGGTATGCTGACACATACTCGAGCGACCATTTCCCCTGCGTAATCCATCTCCTGCATCACACCCCTCCTCCACGTTCCCTTAGCTGGAACATCTCCAAAGCTGACTGGCGGTTTTTCACCTCACTGGCGAACTTCCATGATCAAAACTTCTTCAGCTACGATAGTCAGGTCGCATACCTCACGGACGTTATTCTCTCTGCTGCTGAATATTCCATCCCTCGTACTTCCTCTTCTCCACGTCAAATCCCAGTCCCCTGGTGGACTACAGCATGCAGCGACGCTATTCGTGCTCGGCGACTTGCTTTACGCACCTTCCAACGCCACCCTACGATGGAGAACTGTATCAGTTACAAACATCTCCGTGCACAATGTCGTCGTGTTACCAAAGAAAGCAAAAAGGCTTGCTGGGTGGCTTTCACCAGCTCATTCAACAGTTTTACTCCTTCTTCGGTTGTCTGTGGTGGCCTGCACCGGCTGTCTGGCACCAAAGCCCATTCCCCGATTTCTGGCCTGACTGTAGCGGATGAAGTCCTTGTGGATCCTGAGGATGTCTCAAATGCCTTCGGCCGCTTTTTCGCGGAGGTCTCGAGCTCTGCCTATTACCATCCTACCCTCCTTTCCCGAAAACAAGCTGAGGAGGCACGGCCACCTTCTTTCCAGTCTTTCAATCGTGAAAGTTACAATGTCACCCACACCGTGCAGGAACTCGAAAGTGCACTAGCCCGGTCCCGATCCTCTGCTCCGGGGCCCGATGGTATCCATTTTCAGATGCTGAGCAACCTTTCTCCTGCAGGTAAAGGCTTCCTTCTTCGCGCCTATAATCGCATCTAGACAGAAGGTCATGATCCCACACACTGACGTGGAGCAATTATTGTTCCCATATCCAAACCAGGAAAGGACAAACACCTCCCTTCCAGTTATCACCCCATCTCACTTAGCAGCTGCGCCTGCAAGGTGATGGAGCGCATGGTAAATTCTCGATTGGTTTGGCTCCTTGAATCTCGACGCCTCCTTACCAATGTCCAATGTGGCTTTCGTAGGCGCCGATCTGCTGTTGACCACCTAGCTTCCTTGTTGACCTTCATTATGAACAACTTTTTACGTAAGCGCCAGATGGTGACTGTGTTCTTCGATTTGGAGAAGGCTTATGACACCTGTTGGAGGGCGGGCAGTCTCGGCACCATGCACACTTGGGCCCTTCGCGATCGCCTCCCTCTTTTTATTAATGCATTTTTAATGGTTCGAATGTTCAGGGTAGGTGTAGGTCCTCTTTTGTCAGATGCTTTTCGCCAGGAGAATGGGGTGCCTCCATTTTGAGCGTGGCCGTTTTTGCCATAGCTATCAATCCAATAATGGATTGTCTTCCAGCTGACGTTTCTGGCTCCCTTTTCGTGGACGACTTTACGATCTACTGCAGCGCTCCGGGAACATATCTCCTGGAGCGCTGTGTTCAGCGTTGTCCAGACCGTCTATATGTCGCTAACGGTCTCAGTTTTTCTGGTGAGAAACCGGCCTGTATGAACTTCTGGCGTTACAAACAGTTTCTTCCACCATCCTCACATTTCGGTCCTGTTGCTTTCCCATTCGTGGAGACAACAAATTGTTACCTCTTACATTTGACAGGGACGTTTGCTGGTCTCCACATGTGTCTTACTTGGCTGCTCGTTGTACCAGTTCCCTAAATGTCCTCCGCGTTCTCAGTGGTACGTCTTGGGGATCAGATCGAATGGTCCTGCTTCGTTCGTATCGGTCCATTGATCAAAGATGGATTATGGGAGCTTTGTCTACTCTTCTGCCTGGCCGTCCATCTTACGCCATCTAAACTCTATCCACCATCGGGGGTTACGTCTGGCGACTGGAGCATTCTACACCAGCCCTGTTGAGACTCTGTATGCCGAAGCTGCCGCATTACCGCTAAACTACCTGCTTGATATGTTGCTTTGTCGGTACGCCTGCCGCCTGATGTCAATGCCCGACCACCCGTCATCTTTTTCCTTCTTTGACGACTCTCTCGACCGCCAGTACGGGGTGTATGTCTCTGCCCTGTTACCTCCTGAAGTTCGCTTTCGTCGCCTGCTTCAGCAACTTGATTTGGCCCTCCCTACGACTTTTCGAGTGGGTGAGAACCCGACGCCACCTTGGCTCCAGGTTCAGGTTCGCGTTCACCTTGAACTCAGCTCGCTCCCAAAAGAGAGGACCGCTGAATCGATACACCGCTCGAGGTTTGTCGAACTTCGTTCGAGGCTCGCTAATAACGTCTTTATTTACACAGACGGCTCCAAGACGACTGCTGGCGTCGGATGTGACTTTGTCGTTGGGGATGATACCGGCTCAAATGGCTCTGAGCTCTATGGGACTCAACTGCTGAGGTCATTAGTCCCCTAGAACTTAGAGCTAGTTAAACCTAACTAACCTAAGGACATCACAAACATCCATGCCCGAGGCAGGATTCGAACCTGCGACTGTAGCGGTCTTGCGGTTCCAGACTGCAGCGCC